>NC_139347.1:29637645-30247951 GCF_055883805.1 Amblyomma maculatum | reverse complement strand
TGCAAACCGTTCTGACTGGCTGATTCTGATCACCCTCCCCATTATGAAAGGAGAGACCCGAGTTGGCAGCTCCTGCCCGTGGCATAGGGGTAACGTGAATTCAACTGACATGGCAGGCTGATTTTTTTATCAGGAGACCGTAGCTACGCCTCTTCACGGCAGTTACGCCTCTTCACGGCGTAGCTGCGGTCACCAGCGGTCTCGCTTTGGCTGTAGTAGTATTGCTTTCGCAATAAAATTTAGAACTTCGCTCAAGCTAACTCAGCGGGCTGTTTCATTTCTTTGTTTTCCAGACTTCGAAGCTCAGTGGGCAGACTGGAGTCACGGATGGTTGTGGGTAATAAAAGTCAGAGCCCCAGCGTTGAAAGAGGAAACACAACTCTTCCCAACAAATGTGGCGTTGACGACAGCTGCAGAGTTGGAAGGCTGAGGCTCCTAACAACCACACCCCATCGAAGAGAAAAAAAAGGAAGATATCTGTGCTCACTTATTTTACAAATGGCATCCTTGCAGAACGTACAGACGCCTTTAGGACGCCCATCATGACACTGGCCAAACGTTCGATCGTTTCGTCATGCCAGCTTCAGGCTCGGCACTGGCCTCTGGCTGCGTTCCTCCGCCTCATTCAAATTCCTCGAGGAAGCCACCATGGCGTATAAAGAATGAGATTTCTCTTTCTTTAACTTCCTGGGGAGAAATGACGATAACAGTGCGGGACAAAGCTGCGGCTGAGCTTCTGGAGCTTGGAGTTTGCAAAACTAGCGCCAGACGCTAAGCCGAAAGATAAAAAATACCCCACGACGACACGAAAAAAAAAAAAATGTGCTTGTACTTGGACGAACATTATTTCTTTTTCTTCTGTCTCTTTATGCGCACATACACGCACACAAGCATGACACTCACATTTCATTCTATTCGCTTTTAGTGTCACTTTCTGGCCGCATAACATAAAAAATGATTCCTGAGAAAAGCAGGAACGTTCGGAAAAGAGAAAAACAAAACTGTGTCGAAACATTTGTGAAGCTGGCCCGTCCGTTTCGCTATTACTACGAATACGAGCGTTGAATGAAACTGTGTGGACATCTGGTTAACTTTGGTTTACGGAGTTTAACGTTCTAAAGCGACTAAGGTTGTGAGATACCCAGTAGTGGTGAGCTACGGAAATTTGAACCAGCATAGGTTCTTCAACTTGAACTGACATCGCACAGAACACGGGCACCGTGCTTTCCGATTCCATCAAAAAACGGCCGCCGCGACCGGGACTCGATGCCGCATCCTTGGGCACAGCAGTTGACAACCTTAACCACTACACCATCGTGGCTGTGCCTGTAAAAACATCTGGAGACCGATTCGCTCCATTCATGTTTACAACGGTGTTTTCCCGTTACGACGCCATATCAGCTGTTAGGAGTCGTAATACGCTTATCAATTAAAACTTATTACTGGGCTAGTTAGTGCATAGTTGTTGCGCTATTAACCTTTCCTTTATGTGAATACGCTTCTCAAGTCCAAACGGAAGATTTTTTTTTTGTTTTTTTCCTTCTTCTAGTGGGTCTCCCCTATGAAGCAAAGATTCAAGGGGAATTGAACTAGCCGCGGGCAAAAGAGTGCGCAATTTCGAGGCAAGCCTGCCTGGCACGAGTGAAAAAAAAGTCATTGTGAGGGCAAGAGCTAGCGTTTGTTACCATAAAACATGAAATACAGCCATTGACAAAACTTGCACAGTTTTTTTTCTTTTTCTTTTTGTAAAAAAGCTTATCTGGTGTGGTCTATCGCGTTGCCACTGTAGCAATCATGTTTCCACAAGCTGGTGTTGTCAGCGTTCAAAATTCCGCCTAACGTTTGTCCTTTTGCAACATGATCCCTTACGTGCGATCTGACATCTACACCTAGGAGGTCGTGCATACATAAGATCACGTCTCACATGTTTAGCTGAGAGGCATAGTCCCTCCCATCGTTCCAAGTAAGGCAAACAAAGTAGGCGCAAAAGGTATGCGTGCGTGCAGTCTCCTCGTGCATCGAGAGCGTTCAAATTTAAGCGGCATGGTTTCATGGCGCTCCAGTGCAGCACTTCTACGCTTACGCACACCCATATATAGTAGGAAAAAAAAAATTTAATGCAGTTGCTAAATAGAGGCTGCGATCTGCAGCGTCTTTACTGCGGGGCTCCCCAAGCTCATCAGTCATTTTAACTACGATTTGAATGTTTGACTATATCAAATTAAGAATATATTTGATTAATTCATATTTGTTGTAGTTATTAGCTTCTTGTTGACAACTACTTTTTTGTCGAGGGGATTTCTGTGTTATGGTCACAGCAGACATAAGCTATTTGCGACTATAGTAAGTTTTATATTGTGCAAAATGGCACACCAGTGCATTTATATGTCCGAACTACATCCGTCGCTCCCACTGCTCGTTGTGAGAGACGCCTCTCGGAAGTATTCGCAGGGCTGCAAAAACGGCTCCGAGAAAGTCATCTTCTGACAGGTCGGTTATTTCTCATTATCTGAGTAGCATGCGCATAACATTTTATACAGCCTACAGGCTAAATCCCTAGTGGTCCGAAGTAGCAGAAGTATGAGGCCTTGCATGGAAAAAGTAATATCACGAAAAATTGATTGATTAATTAATTAATAATTATTGTTTAATAATTCATTAGTTATTTTATTATGTAACTAACTAATTGATTGATTGATTGATTGATTGATTGATTGATTGATTGATTGATTGATTGATTGATTGATTGATTGATTGATTGATTGATTGATTGATTGATTGATTGATTGATTGTATTTGACTTTTTGTCTTTCTTTTTCTTTTTGACCTTCTGAAACTTAGCACATACCTATTAGGGGGATTGGACAATGTGTAGTCACATATACATGAAAATTTCCACAGGCGATTACGACAAAAATAATAGCGCCGACCGGCAATTTCGAAAACGACGAGCATTTACAGTAAAAAAAAGAACTTAAATTTCCGTAGCAAAAGAAGATATCGAAGGAATTAAAAACAGCAATTCAACGTATACCGGCTGCAATTATGTAATCATGGAGAATCCCGCATATTGAAACCAATGCAAATAATTTGGCACTCGCACCTAACAATAGTAATACCGATACCGCCATCGCCCCTGGAACTTTTTCTGCGCAGCTGGCACCATATTGGGGTGACGCTACGTGAAAATATTATGGGGCAAGAATCAGTGCTAGCCACGCGCATGAGCACGTTCCAGCGCGACCGCACAAGAAGGAAGAAGCCGTTGTCGCCTATTCGCATCGTTAATTCTCTGCTCCTGTTTTAAAGGTCCCTGGTTTCTCAGGTGAGAGTTACGTGGCTCTGCTGTATAGGGTAGCACCAATATCTTGGCCCACGAACAGGGGCGCAGGTAGACTCATGGGTCATACTGAACTATAGAGGTTTGGAAGCATTCATTTTTCAGTGCTCGCATCGCAGTATACGTTTATGCAGTACCAACGAAATCATGGCAGTATGGTGTAGTGAGTGTTTGCCGAATTTTGAGGTTCTAATACAGTTCTTCTTAATTAACTTTATATGTATTACTTTTTCTCCTTGGCTCTCGATACCCGGTGGCCTAGCTTTCCCTAGACTTTATCACATGCGCAGACACACGCCTTATAGGGTTCTAGCGTGTTCTTCGGACGCCTTCATGCTGAAGCACAACAACACTGGCAGCTGAAATCAGTGACATCGCCCGACGTATTACCTTCATCAACTTCCTTTCCATATATTCCTTGCCCCTAGCAGGTTAAGCCTAACAACTTACTCTCCGTAGGGAAGGGTGTACTGCCAACGTCTGATAGGATCAGAACAGCCATTCATTCAGTGCAGCGTTAGGTGGCTTCTCTGACACTGTCATGGCTGTTGCTTTGAAGAGCCTCAACCAAGGCTCTGAAGTAGACACTTCCATGTCCGAATAATTCCCAGGAATAAAGCAATGGTGATAACATTTTATAATGACGTTCATAGAACCACTTGTGGGCCATCATACTCTAAGAAGAACACGCGCATTCGTGATTTGTCGAACAACATCTTGAAACTGCGCTCTTCCTTAACTAGCCTGATGCATGGATGATGCATGGATCTTCCTGGTGCATGGATTCAGTATGGTTATGCTTGGTCCGTAAAATGGTGAGGGAAAGCAACCTCCAGGTTGTTTTGCCGTGTGCATGAGAATGTCATGTGAACATCCCCCCGCTGTTAGACGGTCACCATTGTCAGCCAGTATACGCCCTCCTTATCTCATTGTTAGCTACACCTTCTTTTCATCGATTCATTACGCCACCGCTGTCCGCCTCGTAACGCAGTTTATTTTAGTACTAAAAATGCTTAAAGATAGGTATGGCTAGAAGTCTTGATACTTAAACCCTAACGTCTGTCTGGGCCAGTCATTTTTCATATAACTCAACAATAATGGCCCGCGTATAGCTATGCAATGTAGAACTCAACAAATTCGATGAATGGCCCCGAATCGAAACAAATGTTTCTTCAACAACGACTGCGGAGAAACCATTGCAGCTTTCCTACACATCAGTAAGGCAGTACTCAAGTTTCCTCTAAGGAGCTATTGCTCTCGTATACTCCGCTCTCTGGCTCGCATTTGATATATTTCACTAATTTTCAATATTGCCTTTCTTTTCTTCCTTATAACCTCCGCAGAGGCCACATTAAGGAAATTACTTTCAGTGTTCAACAGTTCCAGCCCTAGTTCCTTGCGGTGGGGTCTGCTATTTTCTAGCTGAATTGGTCGATTGTCAGTCTACCACACTTATCAGCCGGCGTCATATCCAAATACATTAGATTAACTTGTCAGTAAAAAAACATGAAATTTGTTTTTCCTTTCTGACATAAAAAAAAAAATGCCAAAGCTGCATTTCAAACCATAGTACGGCGACGGCTTTTCGACACAACGAGCCCAGTACGCTTCGCGCAAAATCTCGCCAGAGTAGGGGGTTCTTCTTCCACGCAGTCGTGACGACGTTCTACCACCGTGTCCCCGAAGAAAGAATACAGTGCCTTCGAAGAGAAAACAGTTGTTCGAGCGGGAACTCTAACCGTTACCCTTTAGGTTGCATCCCCACGCGCTATACTTCTGGACAGCTGAGGAACGCTGCTTCAGTGCGTTAGCTCAGGGGCCTTACGCCTGCACCTCATACGGCAGGGAGCAACAACACACTGCAATGACCACTCAATGAAGGCGCACCCAGTGCGTTGCCATTGAACGGTCGTACATTACTGTGCAGCAACACTTACGTCACACTACGATGACTTGTTAACACTACACTTAGGTATACTATGCGGCACTACTAATTAGTAATTAAGACCGTTACTCAGCAACTATGGATAATGAACGCACGGTAGTGCCTTCGCAAAAACTCTACAGCGTAGCTCTCACCGACCATTTTCCTTTTCGGGCTGCAGTGGCTAGCCGAGACTCCATTTCCATTCCCGAATAATTCCAAGGAATAAAGCATTCCCAGGAATTCCCAGGAATAAGAGATTCAGGGAAGATAGAAAACTAGGAGAGAGATAGCTAGGTAGGAACGTAGTATACTTCTGGAGGTACGCATGTCAGCGAGTATAAGAAGGAAAACCGTCGGGACCATTTCTTGCCTCGTTTATTTTTTTTTTCTGCCTGTTTATGACAGCCTCCCACAGGTTTAACCCATATTTCTTCACTTCTTATTGCCCACGACCTTTCTTCCTTATCTTTATTCCCTGGCCATTTCTATCTGTGATCCTGAGCGGACTTCACCGTGAAGGCTGAGGATGGGCTCCTAATACATGCCGCAATATACGCAAGCTCTGCCCCAAAAAAATGCGGCTTGTGCGCTGTTTGTGATCTTGTTTCCACAGCGCCTACAGGCATTGTGCTCCATATCTTTCTGTCGCATAAAATAATTGATCAGTACGTAATCCGCTTCAGTCCTTCTTCACCACTAATCATAGGCACACGAAAGAGACTTTTCGTAAGGTAAAAAATTCAACGAGATTTTGTCTCATATTAGGCGCGTGCACTCACCACTTTCACCGCTTAGCCGCTTAGCTGCCCCGCAAAACGCGGCTCTATACCCAGCACCTTTCAAAGGCAAAACGTCCAATCTCCGTGTACAGAGTAGCTCAGCTTCTGTTCCCACGGAGAAAATCGGCGGCAGTCGCAGAAATTCGGCGTAGTGTAGAGGTTGTGCGCATGACTGGTACAAGGAATGGCAATAATTCAAGTCCTGGCATAGACACTTTTCCATTAGTGATTTATAAGGACACTCTGATGGCACGCATTGGTGACACGCTCTGATGACGCCTCATGTGGCAAGACATGAATACAGCGGCAAAGCTGTATCTGGTATGGTGTGCATGCTTGGACGAGGCCTGGCGGGTAGTGATATCTATATCAGGAAGCCTCAAGGAGGGCGGCTCGGAAGCTCAAAAAAACTGAGCTCCTACGCAGGCCACAAAGCTGGCTTTTGTGTCATGCGTGTGCCTACTGTGAACTCGGTGTGTTCTTGTCTATCATAAAGATTTTGGAAGGCAGCACGTCATTGACTGAAAGGAACTTCAAGACGCAAAACACATAAGGTAACAAAGGGAAACTCTCAAGTTAAAGGCAGCGTTTACGCACTCATTTTTTACCGGGCCATATGTCGAGCTTGGAAACCAACTCAATCATTGTTGACCTTCATTCCCTTGCTCCCTCCCACTACTCTCTACGCGCAGGCCATGGCATGCTTGCCCAACGTGTGGGCAGTGGTCTGGAGACGTCTGCACATCCAGACGTTGCTGCGCCATTCGGTGTTCTTCGTTTCCGAGCTGACATTCGTGATGCTCTGCTTCGGACTGGTGCTCAAGTACGACCAAGTGGACCCCAGCAACGTGAGGAAGCTGAACAAAAGGCAGGAGCTTCCCGAGCCTTCCGATTCTGCTTCTCTCACTCAGCCCAGCAAAACACAAAAATGGACCATGGTGTATGGTCCAGAGACCAATTACACCCGGCGTCTCGTCGATGAAATCCTCAGCAGCGTTGAGAGTAGGTGTTAAAACGGCTAAAAAAACAAAACTCCAATTTTATTGATCTTTTTTCTTTCTTTCAGCAGCACCACCATGCTTTATGTAATGTCCTTTCTAACGACTGCCTAGCACAAACGTGCAAGCTACAGATAGCGCCTTCAAATCAGATGCCGAATTATTGTCTAGCATCTTGCCTACCTACCTCGTTTTGTATTATAACTGTCGAATCGCACAACCCAAGTCAATCTGTGAGCAATCGTTCCTTTGCGTGCGACACTTTCACATTGGTAAATCCGGAAAACCAGTCAGCTGGCTTACAAACGGACGACAGCGTCCGCCAGTTTCCGTGCACAAATAAAGTTGTGCGCTACTCATATTACGTTTTAATGCTTAGAACCGCTTACAAATCTTGCGAAAACATATAAATACCTTATGCAATCAGGAGACAACCAAAACGCAGGCGTTACATCCTTACTTAATCTGTAGTGATCGCAAATCGTAACTAAAGCGAGAGGTGGAACGCTGGTTTCATGTGCGGCCAAAATCTTCCTTGCTTAGCCGATTTCTGCTACGAAACAAAGGAGTATTTCTTGAATTTCGAAGGATTCCGAGTTGCGCAATGTGCACAAAATAAAATATGTTATGAGCTTCTCTCGTGGTTTCAAGCCCCGTAAGAACAAGTGGTTGCGGCTAGACTGTAATCGAGGGGGCGAAATGTAGCAGACCAAGGTCAGAATGCCAGATCGGCGACCGATTACCATTCTGAACAAAAATCACCCCCCTCCCCCCCCCCCCCCGGCCTCCCGCATACCATTTTTGTCGCATTTGGCACCCTTTTGAGCAGTTCGCCCTCTCAATTGTTTAACTGAGTCTCCTCCAAGTATTTCGCAAGTTTAGGTTTCTATATTGCTCCGTATGCTGTAATCTTCTTACATCTCTTTTAAGACTGCCAAACTGGCTTCGCCAAAACTTTTTCTTTCCCTTCCAACATGAACCAGCCAGTATGACTGTACACTCTTCTTGGAGCCAAACTGGCGCTCGATGTTCGAAATATTGCAATAAGAAAAGCGTGCAAAGTAACGAAGCGTATTTCGTACATTGTCAGTTTCTTTATTCTTTCGCTAACGAAATTGCATTGTGATGTAGATCACCGGCGCAGTCAGTTCTGGAAGACCCGTCAATTCCCAAGCCAAGGCGGTGACGGGCAGTGGGCGATGAAAAACAACCAAGTCCGATCTATCAAGAAGAGTAGTGCCAAATCGATGGGAGGAAAAGCCCAGCCGTCGAAAAGCGCTGATGACGTTCCCGAGAAATGTCTGCAGGCAGTCTTCAACGAGCATGACCGAAGTAACATTCGTGAACAGTCTGTCCCCGTTATATGCGTCCAGTTTTGGGATACGGGACCAAGAGGTATCGGTGAAGACGGCAGCCTCTCCTACAGTCTTGTCTTCTACGTGCCCCCTGAACTGCTCCTGGAGCAAAGTTCACCTCCTGATGTGGGTGCCTATCTGGCCAGCTTCGTGATCCCCTCCGGCGGACCTCCTAACAATGACAGCCATCGCCACTTCGTGGGTGAGGATGAAAATTAACTCTTTTGGAGCTGTGTCAACGTTCTAGAGCGTTCTTTTTTGCCTTACTTCAGCGTGATTCGACGTTCTGGAGTCCTGGAATATAGCCCTGAGCTTTCAAAAGCGCAGTTAGCACAAAACGTGACAGCAATTGAAAAGCTAATTAAAATAATTTAATTACTTTGACAATCTTCTTATAATGATTATTTTTTGGGTTCAATAATTTAGTGTAGTAATGAATTACTTTAAGCTAGCTATTCTAGAGTAAAAGTAATGACATCCCCTCCAACTCTCGAAATTGCATTTACTGAAATACGATCTGGATCTGAGCTAGTTGGTTCATATTAAAGGTGGAACTACAGCCTAACAGAAAAACGCGTACAAGGAAGACAACAGGACACGTGAGGCTGACTAACAACTGATCTTTAATCAAGGGCGTAAAAGAATATTAAGGCGAAAGGGAGGAAAGAAAGGGTGTGTTTCGTGTTACCGCCCCTCACTCCCCCTCCCTTTCGCCTTTATATCCTTTTGCGCCCTTGATTAAAGATCACTTGATAGCCTCGTGTCTTTGTGTCTTCCTTGTGTGTGTGTTTTTTTCTGTTAGGTTGTAGTTCAATCATTACTGGGTAGTATCGCCAAAACTTCGTACGTCCGGCAAGGTGCCTATAAAGCATGAAATACATGAGACAATCCTAGGCTAGCGTAAATCATTGGCTAGGATGGACAGAATTGAGTAGAACTGTGTGTCTGTTGCCACCACGTACCTGTCTTCCGTAGTCGAGGCACTGCCTGCGCGTACCCGATGGCTAGGCAGAAGAGCACTACTTGCGACCATTTCTCAGTCAACAAGTTGTGAGCCGCCACAGGGCCGCCGAAGAGGCGGATGACGCGCAAAAGAGTTTAAAACTAGTATTAAGCACGCAAATGGGGTGGCTTATAGGACACACCACTGTGTCTGGTTTTACCCTTCACCACGGCGAAAAGTTAAATTTTTGGGCACATCTATGCAATGAATAATCAGATTCAGAGGCTTTATACGGTGGAGACGACTACAAGAAGTAGAGCGTTCAATTCGCCTTCGTCGCTCGTTTGCATCTTAAGAAGAATAAATGTAACCATTGTTTGATCACTATCTTATTTTGGGTAGTTTTGTTGGAGTTGGCTCAGCTTTGAATGGTCCGTTCTGAATAAAAGCAGAGGGTAGAAATAGTTGCATTGAACAAGTTTGACAGGTACGGCGCCTTTCCTTTCCTGTAAACCAATTATTAATAGTATTGTTTGAGGGAAGATGATAGAATGCGTCGCGTCTGAACGATGTTCGATGTTTTTCTCACTGAGTTTTTTTTTTTTTTTTTTTTTAGTTAGGAGTGTGCACAGAGACTAATAAGTAATTTAAGAGGAACTATGTTACCCTTCGTAAATAGTTATAAAGTGATGTCATCATTTTGGAGAGCAATATTTGCAATTGGAATTTACTTATATTCGGGCGATTCTTACGAAAGTAACCATAGTCTCGTAATTTACTTCCGTTTCAAAAGTAATTCTGCTATATATGGTTACCGCGGGGCATCAAAGGGCGTCTCTATTACTCTCGAGATTTCATTAAAGAATCAATTCGGTGCAAAGCGAAGGAAATAAATGAAAACAATGATTATACAGAATTATATCCTGTTAACTGAGTTCCACCACATCACCCACTCGGAAGTTTTTGTTTAAACAGAAAATGACCAGTTGTGACGTCAGCACCTTTAACTGTTGGAAGTCTCTGTTGCAAACATTTTTAAATATCTAAGTTAGCAGCTACGGATCTTTATCATGCGCAGTCCTTCTGAAAACTTCTTAGCGTACTTGGCAATGACCTCACAGCGGCAGATTCACATTTAAGGCAGCCGCCATGCTAAAAAAATGTCGCGTCATTGATGACCCTCCCTGCCATGTTGAATCTTGGAGAAGCATACATATATCCACTTATATTCTGCAGACCTCATACTTGATGTCCAGACAAAGATTGACCAAGCGCACATCGCACTGCAAGGCTTGCCTGAGTGCAGTGGTACGAGCACTGGACAGCACTGCGGAATACCTCTTTGCCGAGTGAGTGAATAAGTTGCGATTCCCTCTTTAGCGGATACGCTTTCCTCACTGGCAACACCTACTAACTGGCCACGTGACGTTGCTCTGTAAACGGCAAGTTTAAACACTTAATATCTTTTTTTTTTAAATAAACAATCAATAATGACTTGTACCCTGTTTATTTGCCGAATTGTAGTAATTAGCTAACCAGCAGATTACGCAATTTTTAGAGCAGATTCTATCAAGCACCGCAATACAACATTCCATTGCCACCTATGGCAGTGAGAGCGGCCTACTTCGAGTAGTGTGAGAGAGGTCGACTTACAGCGCGCAGATTGGCAGCATAGCAAGCAATGGGAAACAGCTTGAAGAACCATGAAGAAGCTACACTCCCATCCCTCCTAACTCCCTAATTACCCAAACAGCGGCCGAGAGCCATCTCTTCATTCAAATAAAGGCTTCATTCATTCATTCATTCATTCATTCATTCATTCATTCATTCATTCATTCATTCATTCATTCATTCTTATATAAACAATGGCAAGAGAATTTATAAGAGCAAAAAGCACCTTGTTTTGAAGATGTCGTTCCTGACCAACGGAGCACATCAGACAAAGCTGGGAGCGAGCTAGATTGCGTGATTTGTCTCTCCACTTGTATTTCTCAAACCAGCTTTGTTCCCTGTTCAGCTCGTGTACCGAGCAATGCCTCTGCAACCTCCCTTCATGGACGTCCCTCACTATCGCAACGGCTTTTTCTTCGCCCTGACTATCGCTTTCTGCCTGCCATTGGTTTGGAGAATCGGCGACATCACGGGCGAAATTAACTCAGGGCTCAAAGTAAGTGCTTCTGAAAGTCTCGACGGTTGCTTGCTACTCTTTGTGTTTGACGTAAGTCTCCTTGTCCTAAGGAAACATTAAACAGACTCGAGCAAGAGCAAATTGTTTGAACGTTTCCTTTGGACAACCTCATTATGCGCATGTCACGAAATCGGCGCCCATTTTCATCAAGTCGGTACGGCGCGAGGCCCGCGCGGCGTCGCGTGGAGAGCATGGAGAGAAAAGCCCCTTCCCCGCGCGGGAGAGCGCGTAGCTTTGTACGCGTTGCGTCACCCTCTTTCCCATTGCCCGGGGAGGACGGTGGTTCATCGGCCTGGAATGTGCCAGGCCCTTCGAGAAAGTTCTATGGGACCTGGCCAATGGCGACGCGCGGCTCGACGGGAGAAAGAGAGAGCGTTATAACCAGCGAAGCTAAGTGTGTGTGCGCGCTAGCTTTGGCGCGTGTTAACAGACAGACGCGGCGCGCCCTATTTAAAGCGACCGCGCTGCTTGTTGAGTCAGTCAGTCAGCTCGTCAGTGTTTTGCGACGTATTCGCCTGTGCTTCGACTGGGCTCCCGGGGATCACCTGCTGCTGGCAAGCCCACGGACTTTCAAGGGAGCGGCGCTCGTCTCGTATGGCGGCCACATCGTGACTCTTGAGGCGTCGGACTGCAACAGTGCCCGGTGAACAATTTGGTGTTTGTTTATGTACTCTCTCGTGTTTCATCTGTTGTAAAGCCTCTACGTTATTGGATACCTGTGTAATTGCATGCTTAGCGTTTGTATTCTGTGAACCTCTCGTCTATGTATTTCAAGTGATCTTGTGTATTCCTTTGTATCGTCTCTTGCTGTGCATAAATTGTGTTTTGTTTGTTACTTCTGACTCCGATCCTTACTCAGGTTTGAAACGGCGACCGCTGGGCACCAAACGACCACCCCCTTCTGTCACTACAAGGTAGCTGAATTCCGGCTGAGCTTGCCACGCAGGTCGAGGGCATCTCCTTTGCGACCGGAACAGCTACCCCCACTCACTCTAAGGGTGTCTGGGAGTGTGCGCACCGTTAAGGGCGCATCGTTAATAATACCCCCTTAATTATTAACGGGTGACAATAATTCTGGCGTCCGCGACAGGACGTTTGGTGCACTCAAGCTCAGAGGACGGAGAAAGAGTTGGAAGAGTTTACGAAGAGGTCGTAAACGGCGTAACAGCAGAGCGATAGCGAGAGGTACCGCGCTGAAGCGGTTGTGTAAGGTCCATTGAGAGTGCTATGTATTAGCATTAAGCAGTTCAGATTGGAGATGAATCTAAAGGAGATTATTGCGTTGGGCCTAGAGAAAGGTCTGAAAGGAGCTGAACTGCGGGAATGGGTGGACCGAAAAGAAAGGGAGGTTCTAGAACAGGCTAAGAAAGAAAGAGAAGAGGCTGAGAAAGAAAGAGAGAGGCAAAGAGAAGAACGAGAGAAAGAATGGCAAAGGAAACAAGCAGAGGCAAAGAGACAAGAAGAAGAAAGAGAGAAAGAATGGCTCAGGAAACGAGCAGAAAGAGAGAAAGAATGGCTCAGGAAGCAGGCAGAAAAAGAAAAAGAATTCTTAAAAGAGAGAGACATCCTTCTCAAAAAGCTGGCTGAGGTTCGGCGTTTGAAAGGTATTACCGAGCCTCCGGAGGTTACCTTTCCTTATATTAGGAAGTACAGTGAAATAACCGATTCGTTGACAGCCACCGGTGCTGTAAAAAATAGCTCCAGCAGCCAGAATGAGGTTATGGAACAGTCCGTTCCCGCGGCAGAAAGTTCAGAAAGAAAACACTTTTCCGGAGCTAAGATTTCTCAAGAAAGTGAGATTGTCCCCTCCAAATTGACAGGTTGCGGCGAAGCTGTGAAAGTAGTTATCGTGCCAGAAACCTCGGTGTTTTCAAAGCCTGAAGATGAAGAAGGGCAGGATTGTAGCTCCTCATTAAATGACACCATGGCTGAGTGCATGAGTGACCGGGATGAGGAGATTTCAAATTGCAGTGAGCACGAAAGCTGGGATAAAGGTGACAGTACAGATCCTAACCTTGAGGATTCAGGAAGGGAAGAAAGCGAAGACTGTACTGCAATGAAAGGATTCAAGAAACATTTTAAGGAAACTTTTAAGGAACGGGATGTAACTGCAAGTGAGGAGGATGAGGCTCCAGTTGCAAATGAGCTCTGCGTTAAGAAAGTACGACTGAAGGTCGTAAAGAAAAGAAAGAAAATGGAAAGAATTAAGGGAGAACAAAGCTCTCAAAATTACGTTCCTTTCAGACAACAATGTTCTGATCATGCGGGCCAAACTAGATCAAACGTTCCTCAGCCAAAGGTGCGAATAAAAGTGGAAACGAAAAGAAACAAATCCAAACCTGCCAAGTCAGGCAAAGTCAACAGGGAAATGTCTCATAGAAAAGGAAGGAAGAAGCGGCTGAACGACTGGATGCGCAAGCGCATGGAGAGCCGCCCAGACCGAGAAAGAATGAGACGGCCTGCTCGAAGCGCTGCTAGGCAAGGTAGCGTTAGATCTGGCCTAACTTCCGATCGGGAAGCAGAACTCAGGAGTAAAGACCGGAGCGAGAACAACTCGCAATGGAAAAGGCTCTATAGTAAACGGAAAAAGAGCCGAACCCGCGGGAGGAAGAAACGGCAGTGTCTAGTAAAAAGGAGAACTCGGTTACCTGAAAGTTGGAGAGGAACCGATACGTTCCAAGAAGGTGCATCCCGAGTGTGGAAATATAGGCGAAAGCATGCCTTAGGTTTGTGCGCTTCATATTTGAATAACTGTGTGTTTCTGTGTTGTTGATTCCTATGTGTATCCGAGAACAGTGTATTGTTATGTTGTGAATTTCATGGCATTGATGTGTGAATTTAGTAATGTGTTATTATAGTTTGTGTTTGTGACATTTGTGCAATATGCTTGATGTGAACATTTGCCCCATACAATTGTGAGCGCATGCATGTGCGCGCGATGTTCGTGGTTGTTGTGAATATTGTGGGACAATATTCTTTAAGGGAGGGGCAGTGTCACGAAATCGGCGCCCATTTTCATCAAGTCGGTACGGCGCGAGGCCCGCGCGGCGTCGCGTGGAGAGCATGGAGAGAAAAGCCCCTTCCCCGCGCGGGAGAGCGCGTAGCTTTGTACGCGTTGCGTCACCCTCTTTCCCATTGCCCGGGGAGGACGGTGGTTCATCGGCCTGGAATGTGCCAGGCCCTTCGAGAAAGTTCTATGGGACCTGGCCAATGGCGACGCGCGGCTCGACGGGAGAAAGAGAGAGCGTTATAACCAGCGAAGCTAAGTGTGTGTGCGCGCTAGCTTTGGCGCGTGTTAACAGACAGACGCGGCGCGCCCTATTTAAAGCGACCGCGCTGCTTGTTGAGTCAGTCAGTCAGCTCGTCAGTGTTTTGCGACGTATTCGCCTGTGCTTCGACTGGGCTCCCGGGGATCACCTGCTGCTGGCAAGCCCACGGACTTTCAAGGGAGCGGCGCTCGTCTCGTATGGCGGCCACATCGTGACTCTTGAGGCGTCGGACTGCAACAGTGCCCGGTGAACAATTTGGTGTTTGTTTATGTACTCTCTCGTGTTTCATCTGTTGTAAAGCCTCTACGTTATTGGATACCTGTGTAATTGCATGCTTAGCGTTTGTTATTCTGTGAACCTCTCGTCTGTTGTATTTCAAGTGATCTTGTGTGTTCCTTTGTATCGTCTCTTGCTGTGCATAAATTGTGTTTTGTTTGTTACTTCTGACTCCGATCCTTACTCTGGTTTGAACCGGCGACCGCTGGGCACCAAACGACCACCCCCTTCTGTCACTACAAGGTAGTTGAATACCGGCTGAGCTTGCCACGCAAGTCGAGGGCATCTCCTTTGCGACCGGAACAGCTACCCCCACTCACTCTAAGGGTGTCTGGGAGTGTGCGCACCGTTAAGGGCGCATCGTTAATAATACCCCCTTAATTATTAACGGGTGACAGCGCAAAAGCGTGAACTTCCTCAGGTATGAACCAAAAGTAACCGCATAGAGATTTTTAAGGCCACTTATGGTTACTTTCCAGCGTTACAATCACTCTGTCCCGCAAAATCACAAAGGCGCTACTCTAAATCCAAGGTTTTTAACTCTGCTATCACACTACTACCACAGTGACTAAACACAGAATGTCGATTTTAATTAAGTTAACTTGAGGCTCCGTAAGCCACACTGCGCTCCTTCGAGGAAAATTAGTTTCCAACACTTCATGCTGTACAGGTGGTTCGGGTTACCATGTTTCAAGGGGTTCAAAACTGAAAACCAGTGGTGTCCTGCACACGTAAAGACGTAGAAAAAGCTTTGAAGTTTCAAGTGCTAAAAGTTCCAAACAGTGTGTATGTAAGACGCAGCCAACTTGGGGATTTCGGTATAGTCGCCTCATAACACACATCCAACTGACCAATCAGCGCACAGCCATGTTATCTGCCAGCTGCCAGAGCAACTGCGAAGTCTGCTGTGAAATTTTCTGATTGGTCGTTGTGCTGACGGCGTCACATAGTCATGTGAACTGGCCCAGTGTTGATTGGTCGACGGGATGTGTGGCGTCATGAGACCACATGATGCTTCCCGACTACACTTTCTTCAGACACACAAAGAGGCATGCAAAAGTTGCAAAAACAAAGCAGACAAGGTTCACATGATCTCGACATGCCCAAGCGTAACGTAAACGCACCAGGAAGAAAGAACAGAGGTCTCCTGGGAGGCCCTGATGTTCAACTCGTACCCGAAAACACAGCTTTCTCTCATCCAAGGGGAGGAGCTGGCCGTTGCTCTAGCGGTGGTAGCCGGGTATCGAAGCAGCACGTCCCTTACCATTGTTACAGATTCGAGAGAATCGTGCCGTAACTAGATGAACGGCCGCATAGTCCGCGCCGCACTCAGGCTCCTCCAGAACGCGACCCCATCAAAAGTCACACACAACATCTACTGGGTGCCAGAACACACCGACATAGCGGGGAACGAACACGCCGATGAGGTAGCTCGAGGGTACACGAGCCGAGCTTCCTCCCAATCGGACGATCTACCCGAGCGAGTCGGCCCTACGTACTCAGACATTCTGAACTACTATAAGGGGGTACGGATCCGTTATCCGTCGCCTCATCGGGATCTAAAACAGCGAGAGGCAGTGTACTGGCGAAGACTGCGGACAGGAACATTCCCTAACCTGCATATTCTAAGCAAAATTTACCCGTCACAATATCGGGACACCTGCCCATGGTGTGGTAGCAAACCTTCATTATACAACATCACGTGGCAATGTAGAAATAACGATAGCTTTCGTAAAGACCCGAGTACGGAACAGTGGGAGAGCCGGGCAGCGAAGCTCAGCGGAGCACTGGAATAGGGGCACCGACTTTGCGAGAAGACGGAAGATGGACCTTTTCTGCTACTAGTACAATACCTTCCTAGAGAAATTAACGTATTTCCTATCCTATCCTATCATCCAACTGGCAGAAGACGCCGCCCGGACCCAAGAGCTCCGAGCCGCCGTTTAAGCGGATGGGTATCCCCATCCTAATTGGTTGGGAGATAGTTATTTCAAGCAATTGATTTCGAAATGTGGGCTGAGTAATATGGCATTAGCAAGACGAAAAACCAGCGTGTTTGGATGGTGCAGCAGCTGCGGTACAGCAGTGGTGCGGGGGATGCTCGGCACGCTCGATATGGTCGACATCTTCGGAGACTAGACCTTATAATGATGCTCGCCGACCAGCTAGAAGCCGATCGGCGATGTCGCAAGATCGGGGAAGTGCGGGTGACAAAGGCCTCGCAACAGCGAGAGCAGGGCCAGCGTCAGCGCTTGGAGGACGTACCTTTACTTTCATAACTGCCAGCTCGGACAAGGCTCGTGCTAAAGAGGCCACCTCCAGCGAGAGCAGAGGAAGCATCAGCGCGAAGCTGTAGCCGCAGGCTTACGCCAATTGTTTATCGACCCCTAACCCTATACTAGTTTAATCGATTCTTAATCATGAAATGCGTTTAAATCACATTATCGGTGGGCCGCGGTTAACCTTATCGCTTGAATGGAGGCACATACAGCGATAAACGAGCCGCTACCGGTTGCGAAGCAAAGAAGTAAGACGAAGCCAAACATTGCTGACACATTCCACCTGTCCCCTGTTCACACTATCTTTTTAGTCCTGTGGGAGTCGAGGTCAGTTCGGCACAATAAAGCGCAGTTAAGAGCTCGTCAATACTCCAGTTGCGAAACTTCCCATAGGGTCCATGTATCAAAAACCCACGGTTTCGATGGGTCAAAATGCCAGTGTATGGGAATAGTGGCTTCGCCCGTGGCGATTAAAGAAACCAGCGTCCAAGTTTAAAACTTTCAGATTGTTGATAAATGCGCAACCATCTGGAAAAAAAATTTGTTGAAAACTTGCAGTAGCTAAACTTCTTGGAGATAGAGCCGTAGAGTTACTTAGGATGGAAGAGAAGGAAAAAAGTGATTTCCAAAATTCAATGACTGCAATAGCAAAGCGCGTCTATTGACGGCTTCTAGATTGCGCGATGATTCATAAGCACCCAAAAAATGCATACAAAAACAAGTCACGTTTTGAAGTAGACTTTCACAAATGGTATGATTCAAAAGCTCAGAGCGCAGTTCTGTTCTGTAGCCGGAGCGGCACGCGAGCAATGGAGAGTGCTGCGTCCTCGCGGTGAACAGGAGCAATTATATTATAATAAGGACGCAATTACTTCGGACCAAGACGAATTTTGGTTTAACTACTAAGTATCTGAAAAACGTGTATAGCTTTTCTTTGTAGCCTTATGGCTGCGCTTAGGTGGATGTTAATGAGCAATTACTCCCATACTACAGTTATATACTCCATCTTGAGGGACTCCCTTATACACTGAATCAATATCTTTCTGCTTCGAATTATTGATCGATTCCCACTCGTTGTCAAGACGGCCAGCAGACCATATTGGTCAGCTCAGTTGGTGGAGCGACTTCTGCGAACAGGCGGTGGTCCTGTGTTCGAAGCCTGGACAAGGACGAAAATTTCTTTAACTAAGACGTTTCTGAGAAAGCAGTGTAGCTTTCCTTTATAGCCGATTAGCTATAATTCCTTCCATATTACATATAAGTACTCCACCTTGGGGGATTTCGCCTAAACACAGGACCATGCTCTATACTGCAGCAATGTTGACCGCAACCCATTCCGGAGGCAATGTAGCCATTTCTTCTATAAATGGTCACGCTCCTAGCTTGCTCGGGTGGTACTTAATCACTATAGCACTACCGCCTTCACGGTAAACTTGTCTTCCCATTGCACAAAGGGGTTTCTGCTTGCCGATGAAAACACAGCTTCTAAATTGTCGTCACCGTCCGGTAATAATGCTTCATTCTTAAAATGATTCACGAAATGCATTGTGCCCACAGGTGTGCAGTATGCGCCTACACGAAAAGTACTCACTGTTCGCTATGTCCCCTTCCTCTCCAGGAGTACCAGCGACTTATGGGCCTAACCTTAACCCAGTTCTGGACCGGCCACTTCTTGTCCGCCCTTATCGTGGCTCTAGTAGAAGGTGCCTGCGTCCTGATGGTGATGTACATCACAGTGAGTGACTTCCCACCTCCGAAGGACCTCCCCGGAAAGTCGCCCCGCTATTTGTGGCTCGCTTTAAAAGCAGACGAGGACGACCGTCCGGGGGACGAAGATGCGCCAAGCTCATCAGCGAGATACGAGGCCGCCAGCCTCGACTTCCTGGACGTACCATACTTGCAGAATGCGGACGTAACGCTGCTGATGGCCACATTCCTAGTTTTCCACGTTTCACACACCATGTTGGTGCTGCTCGTCACCTGTCTTGTGGCTTCAGGTATGCCCATCGTGCTCTTTGTTATGCTGCTAAGCAACCTGGTCTCTCCTCGAATTGAGGCCTCTGTGTGACATTTGGTAGCTGATGTTGTACCCAGGTTTACCCTGTTTGAAGACGCTTATGAAATTATATTTTGTTACCAAAATATCGAAACTGAGCTGCAAAAATGTCAGTAAAACTTGTTTCAGAACATTTATAACTTCATTTTCTCACGAATGCCAATCGAATCTTTCAGCAACGTTTTAAATCACTGAAATGGTTTAGTGTTGCAAAAAGGCTACCTTGCAGCACGCTATAGCTCTGCATTCAGTGAATATGTAATTAACAGACATAGAAAAACTACACTTTCTTTGTGCACGTTCATTCTAAAAATGCTACTGTGATTGCGTTAAAGACTCCGTTCACCATAAAATGTGACGTCGGTGTTGTCGGCGTGAGTGTTGTGTGCGAAAAGTGACGAGCATGGCGCTGACATGCGGCAGCTGGCAACTGACAAGAGAGCTCACTTATTGGATTTAATGCCTTTGTTTTTGTTTGTTTGTTTTTTTTGCAATAGCTACTAACTCGGGTCTTTCCTTTTGTATAGAAGGAAGATCAGCCTGCCAGTCTGATGAATGAATCGGCCTGCCAGGACTCTTGCATTCGAAGGCACCTTCATAAGGCTTGGTTAAAGCAGGCCTTCATATGTCGGGTGGTAGCCTACGCTATCGCGCCATACCCTTAGCAGCGGAGCTGAAGTTCTCCTATACTTTTTGTATATATATTGAACATCTTTCCATTGTGCTCTTGAAAAGCAATGACTCACGCCTGCACCATGCGAGCGGAATTTATAATAAAAAGAAGGAAAATTGTCCTGCAAAATTACGGAACAGAGGATTAACAAAACCATCACAGACAATAACGATAGTGAGTACATGACGCTAACACGCTCCTTACGCAACACAAAATCAGGCGTGACTCAGAGCTCGCAGGACATGTTGATATCACCAAGTTAGCTCAGAGTAGCGCACTGCTGGCACCGGTCGAAGTAAGATGGCCTTTTCTCCCCAGTTACGTAAAGCTAAGTAGGTTCACGCGTATTGTTTTACACTGTCTCGCAGCTCAATGGGCGATGTTGCTCGGCTTTGGGCTGTACTTCATCCTACCGATCTACGACGCCGACCGCTTCAGCTTCCTCTCGGAAGCTCCTCTCAGCGAATACCTCCTGGAGAGTAGGCTAAGCAAGCTCCGCAAGAGTGTCTATCCAAACTTCGCGACCGCTACTGTGATGAAGATCATTTCCATCTTTGCCGACTTTGACTGTGAGTGCATTATTTTCGCTTTTTCAGGAAAGATTTTTAATGTGAATGGTAGAGAAGTCTCGAAAGTGAGCACTTTCGCCAGAGAGAGAAAGGAGGGGGAATCTCAGTGGCTTTTGTTGCAGCTTTGCATTTCACACTCACACCTTTCGCACCTTAAAGAGTTATAGTACAGCGTGTCTCTTTGTGACGTCTACTCAGTTCAACACAATTGCTACCCTTTCTGAGTATTCGACCGTCCTAACCAGCAGCGTATACTGGGCGCTTTAATATGCAAACCATATTCGCGCTTTGAGCATCGCCGAATGCGCTTGAAGCATTTGACATGCATTGTCTTGCACGTCATGGGAGAGTAAAACTAAAAGAAAGAATAACCAGCTTTGCCGAATTGACTGCGACGGTATCATTTTCATAGCTTGCGCAGAATGACATTGGTTTTGCTTTATAATGGCAAAATTAATAGTTCGGAATATATTATCTTCGAAAATTTCCAGGGAACTCACCAATATGTGCTGAAATTCAAGGACTAGATTTCAAGCGTCATAGAAAGAAACCGAAATTGTGCAATCACGATGCAGAAGGCCTTATTATAAGCATTTCTTCAGTGACTGGAAATAATGGTGCAAACCTTTGATTCCAGCGCGAAATCCTCTCCTGCAACTCACATCTCGAATTGCTGGCCCTTTCTTGAACGTGTACGTTGGTTCCATCTCACCCTCCCGCCTAAAGGTTTATTCGCGAGTTGGTTCCATCTCAAACAAGCTTGTTCATTCGTGCTAGCTTTCCAAGTCATATTACAGCTGTTTCCTGTACTTCTGCACACCTTTCTTTCATCACTACAATTATTTCAATTTTAGATCTTGTAACGTGCGTAATTAGCTCTAACTAATAAGAATTGTTGTCCAACGCGGTAACTTAGGGGCTATGATGTAGCTTGCAGCCAAATACAGAACAGTCCTCAACTTACATCTCATATTTGCCACTCTTATATGGGCACATCTGAAGGAATGTTTCATTTACGAATAATTAACATAGAGTTTTGAGGTGAATCACCCGCGTTTTAATCATTTTTTTCTGCTCAGTAAGGATCTTCATCATGTGCAAAACAAGCGCCATTAAATCTTTCAGGATAAGACAACACTGACTTTTTAATAATCTAAAGAAACATATCGCCCCCAAGGTCGAATAGTGAATATCATGCTATACATATAACAAGATTTCAGCTGGATTCATTACCGCATAGTTACGCTTCATGACATTAAAGAACTGCTCGTATACGGTTAAGTGGAGAGAACCGGGTTAAGTCGAGAAATATGGGAGAGGCCTTCGCCCTGCAGTGGGTATAGTCAGGCTGATGATGATGATGATGACGTATACGGTGCGCAAAAAAAAATTCCTTTTGTAAAGCATTTGCTTTGAAAAATTATTTCGTCTAGACTTTCGGTGTAAAATCGTGTCATCTTTGTAACTAAATGCGATGCTCCCTCTCCTTGTGTGCTTAAACTGGCCATTTTCATTTCGCTTTCAGGCAATATCGGGTTGTTCTCCGACTAGCCACAGTCAGCGAGATAGGGGAAGGAATGCTCGAATTTCGTCTCGGTTCTTATCTTCCGACCGCCAAAATCTGCTTACTTGGACGCCGTGCTAAATATTGAAGTATCAAAGACCTAAGAAGGATATACAAGAGATGTGCATTGTATTGAGGTTAAGCACGAGCTTTTTCTTTTTTTTGTGGCGTCCGATTAAGAACGCACGTATAAAAATCTAAGCACGGCACAGCAGTTTGTCCGAAAAACTATTAACATTTAGCGCGTTGTGACGAGCTATTCACAGCCCTCGAACAATGATTCGACATCGATATTATCATTAGATTCACCCTCTTCGTTGTTGACATACCATTGCTCGCCACGTATGAAGCCGCCATTTAC
The DNA here is from genome assembly GCF_055883805.1 of Amblyomma maculatum. Taxonomy (NCBI): domain Eukaryota; kingdom Metazoa; phylum Arthropoda; class Arachnida; order Ixodida; family Ixodidae; genus Amblyomma; species Amblyomma maculatum. Next base: position 30,225,374 of record NC_139347.1, on the reverse strand, counting down.
CGTTTCGTCGAGAGGCACTTCGTATACATCATGCCCCAACCTACGATACATTGCCTTAATTTATTATAAACATCAGTAACAGCAACGTCCAGACTATAGCGCGGAGCACACCTGTCTGCGAAACAACCAATGGAGCACTGAGACAGGTTCAACTTAATGCGCTATGACAGGTTCGTTCTCAATGACGTTTTTGCTTATCTGGGGATGTTAATGAGACGACGTTTCCCAAGGGTAATCAGAAGCCCACAGCTAACGCCGTCAATCTTGCACAGCTTCTTATGGGCTGTCTGTGCCTTTTCCCTGCCCTCAATTTCCTTGTTGCAGTGGATGGTGGCTGGAGCGTGGTCAACAGTTACGCTCTGCGATGCGACACCGTAAGAATCCTCGACGTTTGGATTGTAATAGGCACTGTTACGCTGGGGGCAGCCGGGCTCCTCGGATACCTGTCCAACGTGCTGCCCTGGACTACGGCCACGCCCGAGCACCTGCTCTTTCCTCTGCTGGTATGTACACCTTTCAATCCCTTTCAATCCACGTGCTTTGTTAAGCGGGAGACATATGCTGGACTGAGGGCATATGGAGGAAACGCAACGTTTAAAGACGTGGGAGATGCGAGGCAATGTCGGGCGTTTTAGAAGGCCCACTTCAGTGTGCACGCGTCAACGTTTCAAAAGGTGAGGTTTAAGAGAATTTTACCGCAGATAAGAGCAATAAGCACCCCGGTTGCCACAGCCCTAAATGAAAACGCTATAGTCACAGTAGATGCATTTTACGAGGCAAAAAACAATGAATATAGTGGCCGTCTATTAAAGTGGTCGCGTGCACAAGGTGTGCGAACAATTACAAACGAATTCTATTCATGCAACCAGGCATGTTTTAGCAACATACAGGGCCCTCTGTATGAAAGGGAGCAGTCAGCTTCATCAAAAATGGCTTTGATGTTAAGCGCCAGAGGCAATCCTAGTTGGCATACAGAAGAAGTATGCTTTTTATTCCTTACTGCTGGGTAATGATTAATGAATGATCAAATATATATATATATATATATATATATATATATATATATATATATATATATATATATATATATATATATATATATATATATATATATATATATATATATATATATATATACTAGCTACTAGCCCGGCAGACGCATTTTCGCAGTTCTTCGCTCGCAACGTTGGTGATGACGACAGCACAAACAACCCCGGGTTTTCAGAATAGCGTGGCCTTAAACGCTATCTCGCGTTTTATCATTCGATAATATCGTGTCTCCACAGCCGGAATCATCGCACATTTTGTACGCACCATGGCCAGGAACTATATATATCCATGACCAGGAACTATATATATATATATATAGTTCCTGGTCATGGTGCGTACAAAATGTGCGATGATTCCGGCTGTGGAGACACGATATTATCGAATGATAAAACGCGAGTGTGGTGTCGCCATCATCAATGTTGAGAGAGAAGAACTGCGAAAATGCTTCTGCCGGGTTAGTAGCTGGCAGTTCAGATGGCCGGGCAAGGATGGGTCGGCTGATGGATGCCGCGAGTCATCATGGCAAGGCCAACATGGCGAGAACTACCTACCGGGATTTCTGCTGTCTGAGACGAGGACGAGATGAGCATTGAACACAGGACTCTTTGGTCACGAGTCAGAATTGCCACCCTTCAACCACGCTTGCACGTTGGCTCAGCTTGCTTAAGACGTAGCTTTCTATCTGTGCCGAATTGCCTTGCACATAAAGTGGTAGCTCACGTCTGCATGCAAAACAATGTGTCTCAGATAACGGAGACACGAACTAAGGAATTAGTGATTGAATTAGTAGCAAAGTTCATCTGTACCTACGAAGAATCCAAAATGGAGCCCCAGCCAGATGCCATCAACGCTGTAGAGAGTTAAAACAAAAGCTCAAAGGTCGCAAATTTTTTTTCCTGTGTGCGTTATACTTTCTTCCCATTGAATATGACAGCGATAACTACGGTCCACATAAGACTGTCTTCATATCATACTTCATTTGATCGAATATTTCTCTCCCTACGAAAGAAAATGGAAGATGTTCTTTAGGCAATGTTGTCGCATAGCTCTTCTGTGTAGCAACCGTAATATGGGGCGGATGGCAGAGTGTTCAGCACCAAAACAATGTTTTCGCGGTTGTGGCCTCTTATTACCAACGCTATAAGAAATGTTTATTCATCACTGTTCTCAAGTACCCTTCAAAAAATAAAACGCCCAGTACTGAGAATTGAACACTGCTTTATTGCACGTCCTGTAGATACGGTTAGATTACATCCTCATCCGACACAGAGACATCGACGCTTATTTCTACGCTTGCACAACAGAGGCTGTTTCAAAGACATTTCGTCTCGAAACTGCGGAAGGAGATTTTTACGCATAGCAATCATGCAAAACTTGAACAACAGCCCATATCTGACTTGCAACCTGGCTGGCGTATATATTCTGGGACACGTTTTGGTGCATGTAGACGACCGTGTGTATATTTTTGTTTTGTGAGAGGCGTATGAGAGGAGTGTGAGCGGAATGCATTAAAATGGCCAATAGTACATAGTTTGGTGTTATGCGAGGACGTACTAATATTCACTGGACAGGATGTAAAATACTGAGTAAGCATCATATTACGTTTATTTCTACTAACCATTGGTTCTTTCCTCGCAGCCCAGCTACTGGAGTCCCAGCCGCATTCCGCAAAACTTGGAATCTCCGAAGGATGAACCACAAGTGAACGAGCGCTTCGAAGCGCCGCCGCAAACCCCGGTCATTGTACGATGCAGTAGTTTAGCAAAGGTACCGATTGAAAAGAGACTTTTATTTGCCTGTGTCACGTACCAGTAGTCAATGTTTGTAGGTTTTTCTCTTCTGGAGTTTTTGTCATTGGCACTACATGACAGTGCCAATGACTGAGTGATTGCCCTTTTCGCCTGTGGTTCCATATTTTACATTGCGGAGGGCATTACATTGCATTCCAATTTTTCGCACTGCATGAATTCACTTGAAGAAAACTGCCTGCAGCTTGCGCCTTATAGAAAGCCGCATTCAAAAACTTTCAACAGGCTAAAACCTATGTAGCAGGGGCTCATGGGAGAGGAAAAGTTGTAAACGTCAAGTAATTTATTCGTGAAACGCCACCAAGAACAATATGCCACTGTATCACATTATTCGCGGGCCTCCATTATGATATAAAGCAGACCTTATCCTTAGCATTTTTTTCCCCAAAAAAAATCTGTTTCGACGACTCGCTTTATCGACAGTTATGTGCGGGGACCAAAGTGTCCGTATTAAAGAGGCACGACTTATGTATATATGTACGTATTTATGTATGTATGTATGCATGCATGCATGTATGTATGTATGTATGTATGTATGTATGTATGTATGTATGTATGTATGTATGTATGTATGTATGTATGTATGTATGTATGTATGTATGTATGTATGTATGTATGTATGTATGTATGTATGTATGTATGTATGTATGTATGTATGTATGTATGTATGTATGTATGTATGTATGTATGTATGTATGTATGTATGTATGTATGTATGTATGTATGTATGTATGTATGTATGTATGTATGTATGTATGTATGTATGTATGTATGTACGTATGTACGTACATACCATGGTAGATGGCAAATAGAAAGATAAATGTCTGCTTGGAGAAAAAGATAGGAAAGAAGGCATCCTAACAGTGACTCGATAAAAACGAAAAGCAACAAAAATATATTTGTAAAACTTGTTACGGGCAGAAATGGCATACAAATAAACTCACAATTGAAAAACAAACCAAAATTGAAACAGAATCGGAGCTGGAATATAGTCTGAACTCGAATAAATTGGAGAATAAAAGTCAATGCAATGAGAATTGTAACAGAATGGCGAGCGAAAGCATAATAGATTGACGCACAATGTAAATGCAACTCGTTGTTCCTACTTTTTCACAAAAACTCGAGGTGTTGCGAAGCTCTAATATATACAATATATTGCCAGTGATCCAAACGTCAAACTGTTGACAATCAACTTCATTGTTTTTGTACTATGAAGAAACCCTATTTTTCCCTCACCTGCGACCGCCAGTCATACTGCTTCAGCTTTAGTTTGGAGATATATGTAATGTTTATATTGTAACTGTGCCAACCTTACGGGACATATCTGTTTATGACAAAGCTCACGCTGTTGTATACTCATTTTTCTTTTCTCCGCAGTACTTTGGAAGTGTAACTGCTCTAGATAGTGTCGACTTGACTATCCATTCGAAACAAGTTACTGTTCTACTCGGTCAGAATGGCGCCGGGAAAACTACGCTCATGAGCATACTCACAGGTAAGACAGGTGGTCGCCAACCATTCGTGTTACTAGTTTTGTGGTACCTTATGATATGTGAAGGCCATGTGTTTTATAACTGCGCTTCCACCTTGAAGATTAAATGCTTCGTTCTGAGTCTAAATATTGATTTTAGAGCTAAGCAGAGGACCTCAAGTCCTATCAGATGATTGCGTTCAGTTCCCAACTTTAGACAAACGACATGTTTACTACAGTTGAACGAAACACGAGGATGCACTGGTCAATGGCGCTTCAAGCAGGCGCTAATCAGGGATGGAGATTGTCATGATATATTTGTCATTCACATCAAAATGTCAAGCCACCTGTTAATGCATATAAGCAGCATTTTTAGGGAGATCATCATAATCACATTTCTTCCGTTCGCAGTCAGAATAAGACAGGGGCTCTGCACTGTCTTGGTAGCGGGAGTGCATCAGTGTGGCGGTTGCCCTATACGAAATTATTTCCAAACAGAGCGACTCGTTGAAGTTGTGAAAAGTGCAATAAAAGGAATGTTAAGTGAAATGATTCTATTAAAATATGTCCTAAGCGTGGTGTGTACTTGAGTCTGAAGCTTGTGACTGATTCTTCCGTTATTCGTTTCATCACCTGTTACCAGAACATTACATGGTGACGCTTATAATTCACTTCTAAAACAGTTAGATACTAGAAACACTCTTCTTCGTGTCCATTGTTCTTACTTCAGGATTACTTAGTCCGAGCAGTGGTACTGCGACTGTTGCTGGCTGGTATGTTAACACCGAGGCTGCACGACATGCAGTGGGTTTTTGCCCTCAGAAAGACGTCTTCTTTGAAGAGCTGACTGTAGAGGAGCACCTCCAGTACTTTGGATATGTGAGTAATATGAGCTGCCGTCTTCGTATTTCTCTAACTGCATCGCTCCTTTTACGATTGCTGCCATAGCCCGAGTGTACACGGGGTTGTTGTTAGTCTTTCACATCTTCAGAAATCCCGGAGAATGCTCAAAAATGATCGACACGACTTCAATAGAAGGCGGTGCACAAAACCACTAGAATACGTGAATTGAAAACTTTTGACACTGCTTTTCACTTCGACAGCGGTTAAAATACGTGTTTGTTACATGGTACAATATTACCACCCGGGCGCTTTATTAGCAAGGCCTCTCTTGCACAGCATTTACAGTGCGGCATGATGTCGAAACACGATCCTCGAAAAAAAGAATTAACAGCATGGAACGTGTGCACAGCATTTGAGAAAGGGGGGGGGGGAAGAGAGCAACTGCCACTTTTTCTTTTCACTAGACTCACTTCTAGTTAATATAATGTGTTACCTTTGTTGCTTAAATTTAACCTCAAGTCCCACAGGAATTGCTTTAAGCTTATAGATATACCAACAAAGCTTCCGGCTGCCATTACGGAAGTGCATGCTAATATGCCGTGCCATATGATTGTATGTTAACGTGCTTGGTATTTTGTACATACATCTAACAAAATATGAGGATGGAGGACGTCAAAGTTTCTTGTTTTGACTGCATAGTTTTTTCAGGCAGTACATAGAAAACAAATGTTCTTGTCAGAAATGCTAGCCATAGCAACAAGATGGCTAGTTTTCGGCATAAAAAAGGTGCTATCAGAGTCAGTATCACGAGTTGAAAACCCAGATGTCCAGACTCTATCATTCGGCTTGAAATTCCCCTTGCAAAGGACTCACCGAGGTTACCCTATCCGCAGTCCCAGATCCCTCTACTTTAACGCGTTTCTTCTAATGTAGCGCGCTTAACAACTAAAGTGACACAAGGATAATGGGCGGACTTCCAACCCTCTGCAAAAAGTATAATGAGAGAGAAAAAGAGGTATGAATGTGACAAGAAACATTCCCTGGGCCTTATGAAAGGTATGCCACCTGCGGCTATGAAAACAGCACTTTTAAATACTTTGATAGCATTACCAAAATTTCTAACATCAGTTTCTCAGCAATCTTTTTTGAGCAAGCAGCGAGGAATTTAACCTCATGTATTCAACCTCCCACTGAGATTCGTTTCCTCATATTTTACTGCGCACCCATTGCGTATATTTAACTAAGGTCGATTGTGTTTACATGGAAAGTTCAATATTAAATAAAACTGTCTTGGCACGAAACACAAAAGGTGCACAACAGCTACAGATATGTTTCTCTTGAAAGGACAGAAAAAACAGTCATCAGTATTTTTTTCCACATATATTATTAGAACAAATTTGTTATTTTAGCACGGATACGAACCTTGGAAAAACACTTATATCTTATTGTTGATAACATCAGCACAATTCATGATATTTAATGTAACTTTCGCTGGCTGAAAGAAGAAAGGCTCTACAAGCGACCTGTAAGCAATGGAATATGCTTCTGAGCTCAAACATAATACAGCTAGAGCCAGATGAGCAGCATGCCATCCTACCGTGCCATTAAGCACAACAGAAATCGCATATTAATAGTGTTTGAGTGATGGTAAGTCACTAGTTCATCTTTTTGAGGGGCCTACGAAAACGTGATATCTATATCACTGCAGCTAAGAGGAGTTGCTGACCCCACGAAAGCAACGAACGTGCTGCTAAAGAAGATGAACCTGAGGTCGAAAGCCTCCAATCTGCCTGATCAGCTTTCTGGTGGTCAACGGAGGAAGGTCAGCGTGTGTCTCGCCCTCCTGACATCCCCGCAGGTAAAAGTTGCGTGTATAGCAGGCTATAACCACGAATACGTTCATTCTTGTCATTGCTATTCAGCGTCATAAACTACGAGAGCAATGCCTTGGAATTACTGCAGCGTCATTAGCCTCGCCTGCTGGAGCACTCTGCAGTCTCTGATTCGGCGTCACCATAAATATGGCTTGCTTTTTTTACTTTCATTTTTACTTAAAGTGCAAGCCACTTCCTACATTGCTTTGGTCCATCGCATTCCTTTGCTGAGGTTCATAAGTGCCAACACTTTATTATTATTATTATTATTATTATTATTATTATTATTATTATTATTATTATTATTATTATTATTATTATTATTATTATTATTATTATTATTATTATTATTATTATTGTTGTTGTTGCGTGGAATCCCCAGTCGCGGTGTCTCAGTGTTTAAGACGCCCGACTACTGTACCCGGATTCAGACCCGAACGTCAGTGCCTGCGTTTCGATGGAAGGGAGACGGAGGGGCGTCCGCATGCGCTGCGATATAAGTGCAGAACCCCTGGTGGTCGAAATGTCCGGAGCCCTCCACTACGGCATCTATAGCCGTAATAGCTTTATGACGTTAAACCCCATGTACCAAGCCAATCCAAACTGCGTGGACTATATTCCAGCAGTGACTCACACAGATTGAAGGGCTTCTTGTAACTCCGTTTTCAAGCCTAGGAAGCTCTCACGACTGCATTCTACCAGCTCAGTTATCGTTAAGCACAACAACGGATCGCTATGCTTCCCTGCCCATCTGAATATTTATTCATTCATTTTTTTTAGTCTTTTTGTGGATATTTATTATTTATTTACAACAGTAAGAACGAAGGGCTGGGCATTACAGGAGGGTGAAGGGTCAATGTTTAAATCAAAACACCGACCAATTATAATTAATAAAATACAAACAGAATCAAGAACTATGTAAAACCAATAGTTCATCAAACAAACTCGGGCAGAGTTTAGCATATATCACAAGCAATAACGGAGCATAAACAAAGCAAAAGTTGCTAGCAGAATTAATTTATTAGTATTCACAACGCATACAGGGATCAGACACTCTACGATGCATTTTCTGTCTTTTAAATATGCTAATAACAAAAGACGACAGTTCGATATGGCTGATAATGCTGGATGTAACGCATTCCATTCACATTTTTGCCAGTTCAATCGCTGATCTCTGATATTTTAGTGTGCGGGCGAAAAGCGGGCAGAAGTACGTGATCAAGGTGAGCTGAGCAATGGGGAGCAGGAAAGGCACGACTAAAAGAGAATGGCTGGTTGCCATAGTTTAATGGAGGATGGCAACTGAGCAAATTTTCTACGCGTAGCAAGAAGCTGAAGATTCGGTGCTTGCTTCAGTAGTGCTGATATGCTTTGATGACGTAATTTAACGGTATGAATCTGGCTGTTTATTTTGCATTGCTTCTGGAGCATTTGTATATGCGACCCATGAGAAGGCTGCCGTATAATAGAGGCGTATTCAAGAGATTACACGACCAGCGCTGCGTGAGGGCTGTGCCTCGTTTTAACACTCGCAAGTGGTCTAACTTCTTTGTTAGTTATGCATTCTATGTTAGTTATGCATTCTTCTTTGTTAGTTATGACTTATGATCCACGTACAAGAAGAGAGTGAGAAGTCTGGGCTTAAACTGAACATTAAAAAGACAAAGATCATGGCGTCTTGCCCTATCAAGTCCTGGAGCATCAATGGACAAGAAGTGGAAGCTGTGACAGATCTTCTGTTCTTGGGCTCCAAGATTACCTCGGAAGGAGACTGCAGCCATGAAATTAGGAGACGCCTGCTTCTGGGAAAGAGAGCAATGGTTAGCCTTGACCGCCTAGTAAAGAGCAGAGACATTAGTCTGCCGGCCAAGATCCGTATAACTCGTGCTATGGTCTTTCCAGTTGTGATGTATGGATGCGAGAGCTGGACTGTGAAAAAGGCTGACCGCCGAAGAATTGACGCGTTTGAATTGTGGTGCTGGCGAAGACTCTTGAGAGTTCCTTGGACTGCCAGAAGATCAAATCAGTCGATATTGTCGACCATAAACCCTGACTGCTCATTGGAGGGTCAAGTTTTAAAGTTAAAGCTCAGCTACTTTGGTCATCTAATGAGAAGAGAGGAGTCGCTGGAGAAAGATTTGATGTTGGGAAAGGTTGAGGGTCGCCGGAGATGGGGTAGGCAGCGAACGCGTTGGTTAGATGGCATCCTCGAGGCACTGCAGATGAAGTTATGTGATGTTAGGAAGATAGTGAAAGACCGGAAAGCGTGGCGTGACATGGTCCATAGGGTCACGAAGAGTCGGACACGACTGAACGACTAAACTGAAACTGCATTCTATGTAAGAATCGCAAGTTAGATTGTATGACTGAAAACTAGTTCCAGGTGTTTCACACTTTAGGCAGATTCATATTCGCTATTACCTAATCTGCAAATATTTTGCGACGTTTCTGCTGCTCAGGAGAATTTTGCATTGTTATCCATCTGCCACGATGAGCATCATTCCGTTAGTTCTTGTAAATCAGACTGAGGTGCTAGAAAATCCACTGAGGTAGCTTTTTGCCTGTAATTTACGCAACTCAATTTACGAAACGGCGTATAGACGATTTGATATTAGAGGTTATGTCGTTTATATAAGCCAATAATAGCAATGGGTCTAATACTAAACCATGTGGTACATTCGCTATTACGCGAGTGGGTTTCGAAATGTATTTATAGATTTTGACCGACTGGTAACGATTGGTTAGAAACTGTCCAATTCATGTAGATGCTTTATCGGCTAGCTGTAAATTACGGATATTTAGTAGCAAGCGTTTGTGAACCAACACGGTCAAAAGCTTTTGAAAAGTCAATGAATGTAGTGTCCGTAAAAGTCGACATGTACCGGAATTGAAGATGGTCAGACACACGTTAATAAGGTTGCGAGTTGCATGACAGATTTTGTTGGAACCCGTGCCAGGTATTAAGTTGAATGTAAGCTCACGTGGTTTATGATATGGGTAAACAAAATATTATCTAGTAGTCAGCACCAGCTGCAAACTTGTATCAAGGTGCAAGTAAGCGAGTGGCATGTAGCTGTTTGGATCGGTGCTAAAACCTAATTTAATATAGGGATTATGTGTGCTTGTTTCCAGTCGACCAGAGCAAATTCGATAATGATTCGTGGGATGTTAATAACATAATTTTGATGCTAACAGAATTGGGGTGCTGGGGCATTTTTAAATTACCAGCTTGTCGATAGCGCTGTCAACGCCCTTTGCTGTGATAGTAATAGGTGCGAAATAAAACGAATTTTTGGGAGATATATAGATGATTTCAATGCTCATATGCAAGCTCCAAGCAGACTCAATTTTATGAAAACAAGCTTGCTTTTTCTTTTTTCTTTTTTGCGCAGTCAGTGAGCCTAAAATCAGGGGAAAAACACATTGCTTTAAGATGCTAATGAGTTTTCGACAATTGTGGAAGAGTGACATCTGAGAGGAGTTTGCCTTTAGTTTGTCATATGCCTGTGACCGCAAAAGTGTACGAATTTGAAGAAGTTTGCCTTGGTGGTGTCGTTCGCCGCAGTTATTGATTCTGGACGAGCCCACATCTGGTATGGATCCGGAGACGAAGAAGCAGTTATGGAAATTAATACAACGCTTCAAAGGCAAGAAGACCGTGCTCATCTCGACGCATGACATGGAGGAGGCAGATATCCTCGCGGACAGGATTATCGTCATGCACAACGGCAGGATTATCTGCAATGGATCACCAAGCTTCCTGAAGGCGGCTTGCGGTGAGACAGCCGCTTCCCGGGCTAATCATTTACAAATTTTTAACGACTCTTGTTGTGGGTTGTTTGCTATTTTGTTTTTTTGTGAATATTAGAAGCTACTTCATTATCACTTTGGAAGCTGTCTTTAAGAACGCGGAATTTTTTTTTTTTTTTTTTTTTTACGCCTTCTTTCCTGGAGTTTCTGAAACAAAGATCCCTCCGTTCATGGTGAGCCAGTGGTACTGAGGATACGAGCAAGCAACAAAAAATAATAATTCGCCCCGCCAGCCTGCCCCAATGGTTAGGGTACTCCACTACTGAAACCTGAGGAGGGGGGTTCGATCCCATCTAGATAGGATTTTTTTCGATTGAAGGAAAAAGCAAAGCACCCGTATACTGTGCGATGTCACTACGTGCTAAAGTGCCCCATGTGGACGAAGTTCCCGAAACCTTCCACTACGGCGTCTCTCTTAGGTTGAGACGTATTGGGGAGTTAAACCCTATAAAACCAAACGAAATAACATTCCGAACCTACCGCTTCTATTATCACTTTCAGCAGCCCTGTACAATCAAGGCATCTCCCGATGAGCGTCTGTCACGCCAAATATGCAGCAACAGCAATGAACCGGTTCAAGAATATTCAATAACCTCACCATGTGCTACCGGCACCTTCTCCGTCGCGGCTATGTTATATGTTCCATAATTTATAGCTAATCGGTGACTGTAAGGTATCTATAGGTACCTGTTGTGGGGAGCGGCGCGCAACCTTATTTTCTCTCCTCCTTTCATCTGTGCTCATTAACTAGCACATACTTGTATGCCCTATCACTCTCAATGGGAATATAAATTCGCCAGGTGTAACACACCTGCTGTTTCCGCTTTCTATGAGACCATCCTGTTTCACGCAGACCATCGATGGGCCTTGTTCCTATAATCAACGACTGAATACATGAAATGTATAGCCCCGCCAATTAACCTCGTGCTGCTTCTTAAATGCGACTCCTACGACACTTTATATCTTCTAGTTTATATTAGGGACAATAGTACATGCAATGATAGAAAGTTGCCTTCTGTCTTTTGATCGTGCACTTGACGTTTAATTCAACGTGAACCTTGCACAATGCACTAATGGCACTTAGTCGTCGTTTATGCGGTATACTACGATAGAAAATCCTGTCCCAAGAGTTATTCAAAGGCCCATAAAAGCCTAATTCGGCCTGAATGTAGTTTGCTTATTAATTATTTATCTCATGTATAGTGCTCATACATTGCTTGTGTTTATGCTTGTGTTTAGCGGGCACTATTGCCGCTCGTACAAATTGCGTCTCGTTCACAATCACGGTGGTGCCACTAGTTCGCAATATATTTTGTTGCATGCATAGTAATTCAGCCATTTGAATTAACTGTTTAATATCTGTTCTTCAACCGCTTGTGATTAAACAACTGAAAAGTGGTTCAACGAAGTTGTACAGCTTTTGGTCCTTTACCGAAACAATGAAAAAATTTCGCACTCAGCACAACAAACAGACCGTGAAAGGTGTCCTCGACTTTCTAACGCATTGAAACCTAACACGTGCATCACTTGCTTTAAATGCAGTCAAGATATAAAGGCTTCCTCAGAGCGACGATTTAGGAAATTGACATGGCTGTTATGAAAGAACGTCCACAAACGCATCGTGCAAATCAACGCGAACTATAATTTAGGCACTTAATATAGGCACTGTGCACATGAGCTGAAAAAAGGGAAAGAATAAAAATCAAATCTGCTCACAAGTCAACAGAAGCACCACAAGTTATCTGCGTTGTGCAGCACGACGCAAGTTTCACTGATGCATTTGTCGCCCTTTACCTTAACTCAGTGCTCTTTTAAAAGCTCTCGTTGCATGCAATGCAATGAGCGGGCAAGTTTGCTCCTTCTCTACCCCAAACTGATCGTGCTTGCTCCCTTGTGCGTACATTCAGGAGGCGGCTTTCCTGATCAAAATATACTCGTACACACTTGAGAAGGATTTTGTATATCATGCCCGTGGCACATTTCACGAAATTTTGTATGTGTTTTATACATGTATCCACTTCGTCGAGCTCTTTTACCCCCGATCCTTGGACTGAGATGATCTTGCATGGGAAGTCAGCTGAAAGTATCCTGTAAACGTAATTATGGAAAGCTGGCCTGCATTGCATGCGTGCATGACTTTGTCAGAGCAGATTCTAGGTGCGAGCTAGCTATTGCTGACTGAACTAGTGCGCAGAATCATTAGAGCAGAATCATTAGACGCAGCTCTTTCCCAGCAGAGTGCCGGCAGATACCATGCATAACCATGCAAAGATATGATGCATAGGCGCATAGTGCCAGCACATAGATGCAAGTCGAACTTCAGGTTAATGTCTAAAAACTGCAAAAAAACATTATTGAAATTTTTTTGCGTAACGCCACCCCCCCCCCCCCCTCCCCATTATGTTGTCTAAAAATGGGTGAGGCACTTTGGCAAGGCTTTGCTTATATAAAAGAATTAAAAAATTATCAGCACGTCTAAGAGCCTTATGCACTCATTGGTTAATGAATTCATGCTTAATGGGTGATAAATAACATGCATATATAGCAATGCCAACGGGCGTATTTAATGCACCTTCTCCGTTGATGTAGATTTGTTTCTAGTACCTGACGGTGAATTGCTTGTAGCCGCCAAGGAATACCTTGAAAGGAGCGGAGAAATAATGTTTCAAAACTCGGCTAGTCTGCCAGCAGACAAACTCAGTTCTTTGTTTGAATTTTATTTACAAGATACTTTTATTTCTTTTTACGATGACCTTTACATTCAGCGATATAGCATTTACATTCGTGTGTTGTCCCAATCATGTGTAATATATTCGCAACTGCTATTGGCTCCCTCCTGAACAATGAGCTTACTAACCACTATATGTACGCTTTTAAGTAATTTAGGATCTGTAATTCGTTCATCTAAATATAAACATCAGCGCGCACTGATTCAATGAAAACTATTTTCAGCCTTTTTAGACAACATGAGAAATGTTTGGCTTTTACACATCTTCCAAACAGCGAATCGTTGCAGTTTCTGGATCCTAACTGGCAGCTTACCTTGCATTATATCTGCCGGCGCTATGCACCGCAAGTACAGAAAGAGCCGCTTCCAATTATTCGAAAAATAGTTAACAGAGACAAAACTGAACAACTAGCTCGTACCTGGGATCTGTTCTGACAAAGTCATGTCAACGTGCAATGTTCACCCGTTTCTACAGTCCGATTAACACGCTGCTTTCAGCCAACTTCTGTTTAGAGGGCATCTCACCTGATGCTGAGAATCTTCTAAAGAGAGCAAAAAAAAAAAAAAAAAAGGCGGGGAAACCCGGCAGTAGCAATCAATAGCAATTAGCATAAGCTCAGAAATAAGGCTGCAGTTGCACGGCATATACACAAAGTCGCCCATTGCATAAAAATGGGGACTGACGTTCATAGCGTCTCTGTGCTTTTTCAACACCACGAAAGCTCGTGGGCTTATGCCCGAGGATCAGTGGCGAAAGAGCTCGAAGAAGTGGGTGCATTATAACACATGACGAGGTCTTCGTAAAATTTACCATGGGCGTGGTATATGAAAACATTACTTCATCTCAACTTCAATTTTGAGTATATGCAAGCATGAAATGGTTACGGCAATAGCACGTTGTTTGTATATAATGCTAGCCAAATGGGCGTCAGTGAAATAGAGAACGCTGGAGATGCGTACGTAGCCAGGAAGAGATGCTGGTCTGAGAAGACTCTAGACTGCGTGGAATCGTGGCGTCATCATTGAGGAGGGCGCGCAAGTTTAAAAGAGTGAGCTCGTCTAGTGAAACCTCTTTCAGTGTCTGGATCTCTGTGTTCCCAGATTTACAGAAATCAGTGCCCAAATGAAAGAGAATCTGGGCTCGAATTTTGTATCTCGGTTTTGTTTCGACGTCCATTGAAGGTCGCTAGCAACGCTGGATAAAAGCGTTTCATGCTTATTATCCCTCAAGTGTGGACGTGCGTACGGTGGCCAGACAAGCCGCTTCGAGATTTAACACGCAAAGGAACATCGACACAGTAGCGAAAAAGCGAACTTGCTCCCTCATTGCATTGCATTCATTGGTTGCAAGCGTGCCTCATCAATATAAAAGGCGATGACTGCATCAGTGGCAATTATTACACTTATACTTACTGCGTTGTATAAAGCGGAAAAGAAATCCTGAGCGGCTGCTGTCGCCCTGTGCTTGATTTGCCTGGTCTCTACCCCCCTCCCCCCCCCCCCCCTCTTTTTTTTTTAGTCATGTGTGCACACTGCCTGTACAAGCTCCAATGGAATAATAAAAGCTAGTTTCATAGTTCGCTCTCTTATATATTATTAGTTTATTTAAAAACTGTCATGCAGCAAATTGCCCAAGAATATGTTCTAAAATGTGTCGCTCAGCAGTCAGGGCACGAAGCTATTTCTTGGCGCTGCATATGCAATACAACCCACGCCAAGCAAAACGACACGAAATGTTGTGTGTGTTTTTTTCTTTTTTTTTTTTTTTTGCAGGAGTGGGCTACAAGCTGAATGTGGGGAAGGCGGAAAAAGGCTTTCAAAAGGAGGGCCTCCTAAGCATCGTGCGTCAGGCGGCGCCACTGGCAGTCATAGAGGAAGAGCGAAACAATAACGTCATTATCGCCCTGTATACCTTCGAAAGCGAGGCCTTCCCGAACATGTTCCGGCAGGTCGAATCTGGTGCTCAAAGGCTTGGCATCACTGGCATTGGAGTTACTGCTGCCACAATGGCCGACGCGTACATAAAGTAAGAGTCCTGATATCACCGAAGATCGACAAATAGCATTTGCATTGTATGTAAGAGGAGGTGAAAGCTGAAGTTAGCGTGGTTGGAACAACAACAAACCAGAAGGCACGTGGCTTTTGGTTTGTTGTTGTTCCAATCAATAAGGGAATAAAGGAATAAAGAACTAGTAATTGAACTGCACAGCTGTTAAGTATATGGCTCACCAATTAACGTTAGTGCTGGCGAGGTGCGGGGTTCGAACCCTAGTGCCGCCTGGTAGTAACCGGTAATGCAATGAGTACAAATAATTCTCCTGTCTGGTGCTCGGCTTTGATAGGTGTGTATTAAAATAGCTTTAATCCAACGTTTAGCGAAGAAATGTTTTGGACATAAAAAACATCACATACAGCATGTCTTCGCACATATGCGCACTCAGCGCGCCACCTAAGCTGCACAAAATTCTAGAAATTTTCATATCGCGCACTCTATCAGCGAATAAGATTTCCTCGTGGCTTTGTATTGGTCGCTGCTACAAGTTTTCAGGCCTCCAGTCAATACCCATTACTCGCCCTACGGATCTCTACATGCCCGCTTCAGCCGAAATATGTAACTTCGTGTTCAAACTGCTGCATAAAAAATATAATGTGATTGGCTTTGAAAATATGACTGGCGTTTTTCTATTGCCACTATCAGTTCTACATGATAGCATATTTTCAACGACTAGCGCATGAAACGCTTCTGATTGCTCGAGAGTTCCTGTCTGCTGACCTGATGTTTTTCTTTCAGAATACTGCAAGAATGGGCCCTAGAAGAAAAACAATTTCAAAGCGAAGATAAAATTGCTGGTAAGTGAAGAGCAGTCTTATACAAGAGGTACTCTCAGAAATACTAACGCTACTTAATACGTTAGCATAAGGGTGGAGGTTTTGAAAAATGTGTTCGTTCTACGCTTTGAAGACTTATATTATTTGTCATGAAGCAGTGTTCTTAATCGACAAGCTAATGGGGTTCGTTGCTTTTCTACCTCTGTTGATAAGTGTCCAAGTGGAGAAAGACAGAGAGAAACAGACATTTCTCTCTCAAGTATTGAAAGGAGTTGAGGCAAGGAATGCGACGAAAGGGAAGCAGGCGGCGGATTACGGTTGGCAACTTGCTTGAGGGTACTGTTTCTACGGTGGGAATACTCCATTGGATCAGAAAAATGGAACGGGAGAAGATGTGTAACACGGGTATTGACGAAGTTGGTCGCGCTGCCCGCTCGGTACACTAATCGCCTACAATTTTTTTATGCATTAGCTTCAGCGGCAAAACAAATTCCAAGAGCACTGCAGAATCTGCACTGGAGAAATGCGTAAGCTTGAGCGTTGCTGCTGTACGCGGTATATCGCACGCCCGTTGCAGAGATTTCACACTGCGGGAATTATACGCAGTAATCCCCACGGGGCGTGACGTTGCGCTACACTAGACCACGGCGACAACGTTTTTTTGTACTGTCCGCTCTCCATGACGTCACTGTAGCTAGGTGCGCGCCGTGGCGGCGTGCGGTTGCTAGGGATCACCATGGCAGCGGTCACCACGCAAACGTCACCGAGGCGACGTCACCCCATACTTGTCTCCATTCGTGCTTTTGCTTTATCCACCTCGCCCTCTTTTGCCCTAATTATATATTTAACTGACACTCATAAATCACATTTTGATCAATTTCAGCCATTTATTAACACTTTGACATCACTCTGATGTCGAAACACACGTCGCCTCCCGGTTGCGTAACGTCACTTTCGTTTGGATGTCGACATTAGCTCGCCCAACTATTTCGATGTCTGATCGGCTTTTTTGGCTACATTTAATTAACTACTGGCTCCACTTTGACCGCATGATTTTATGGCGAGAATCTTTGGTCTTCTTTCGCGTACAATTTTTTGTTTTTTGTGCAGTCGGGATTACAAACTGCGGGGACAAGCTCCTTCGAACATAGCACTTAAAGGGCCCTTGAAATGCTGCTTGGGGTAAACTTCTACTGCAAAAAAAAAAAAAATCCATACAGTTTGTCTTTCCGAATATTAGAGCTAAACTTAAAACTGCACGAAATCGATAATTTGCCAATATTCTTTAAGTGCTCCTATCGACCGCTCGCAACGAATTGGGCTATATATTTCCGCGCGCATACCTCACTACTGACGTCAGTAGGACTGCTAGTCGTGCCCGCTCATTGGTCGCTCCCAAGCTAAGCGTGCGGGATCAGGCGTCGTCATCGCTACTTGTTTTCTTCCTGTCCAGCGCACCGGCGCGGGTTGAGTTGAGGGGGGAGAGGAGGCGCATCATTTTCGATTGCCCACATGTTGGGTGCTAACAAAACTAGATAAAAAATATTTGTGCTGCCGAGAGGATTGATGGGAAACCTATTGCTGGAAGGCGTTTTTATAATTTTAGTAAATATCTTTTCATTTGTCATTTAATGCTTACGCATTAAACATGTGGCGACGGTCAAAAACCTCCCCACTGGCTAAAGGGAAGCGACCTCGACAGAGTGGATAATTCCCTTCGAGCGGAAGGAAGCAATGTCATTTCACAGAGTATCTTTATTTGGTCCGTGTTATCACCTCTGAACATCTAGCCAGCCACTAGATGACCCCAAAAGATGTCTGTCCGGGTGCAGACAGACATTCACGGATCCACAAATGCAAACGTAAAAGACCAACACAAAATTCGATTGAAAGACATCAGCAGCTTTCAGTCCATCACACTGGCAGTAAATTATATAATTAGGTGTTTCTATGAAATACTTATTCTATTCTTTGATTTCTGCGCATCAAACCTGGGTCTGTGACAATGTAGGATGTTGTATAGCGTGCAGCTGCGGTATAGATGGCCAACTTGGCATGGGTAGTCAGCGGACGTATTTTATTCTGCATGTCCTGCACGATGATAATCGGTAGTTGGTATGAACTATAGAAACTGAATATAAATGTGATAAGCATGATAAGAACGTACATGTAGTTCCTTTTGCTGGCCTGTGGCGGTGGCTCAGCATACAGGGCGCTCGAGTGCCGAGTCCGAAGAAACACCCAGTCCACATCGGCCGTGTATGAGTTGAGGCGTATAGTATGGCGCCAGTATACTGTACGTTGTATCGAACTTAATAAGTTCTTCACTCTGGCGTCCCTTATAGTATATGTTGCTTTGGAACCGTAAAAACGCACAGCAATCTTGTACAAACAGACCCTACAAAATCACTCATGTGCGCCGTCATATTGTCAGGTCTGCCGCTATTATCTGCTCCACAAGTTAACGACGAAGACAGCGTGTTCTTTTTCTTTATTGGCTTGAAATCGGACACAGAGTCTCCTTTTTACCTCGAAATGTTTCAAATTGCATTTTATGGCATAAAAATATGAATCGCTCCTCTTTATATCGATGAATAACACTCCAGCAAGCATGGAAACATGTTTGCCAGCTAAAATATTGAAGTTTGTTAAGGTACCCTTCAAGATACGGGCGCACTTTAACCTCCGAACACTGCCTCCTAGCAAGCTTCGTACAAAAGGGTGAAAGTATATGCTTGATTATTCGTGTATTCTTAATGCATTTTGCATTGAAGCAGCAGGGACTTCGGCCAAGCAACCTGGACTGGAGGCGGCGAAGGAGGGCGCCAACGTGGCAGCTGCCAAGGGAGTTCCTGTCCCAGCACCTGCTGCAGATGTCAAGCCGTCTGCAAAACTACTGCCCCAGAAGGAGGGAGAACCGGCTCCTGTCGCGATTGCTCGTATGCATAAACTATTTGCTTGCTTTCAAAGAAACAAAATATGTTCATGTAATGTTGGCATTCCTTACAGATAAAGATGCTCATGGATTGTCCCATTGGACGTCAAATGTATTGGCTTAGATCATATCATCTTTATTCTAAATTCTTGTCACTTATTATATCTACTCATCTAATCATGCTTTCTTCCCAACCCTTCTAAATATTTCAATAGCGCATTAGTCGTTTTATCGATTACATTGACATACTGAGCATTACGCCCTGGAACTTTCCTTGTCCATTTTCTGCAGTTTATTTGCTCCACTTAGGTAATGTCATTCCGGTTTATAAAGGTATAATAAGTAATACAAATAATAACCGTTACCCGTCCAGAACAGCGCAAGCGCATATAAAACGCCTGGCACGATATGGGTGCTTTTATCTGGCATAAAAAACAACTACCGAAACCGTGATCTTCCCCTTCACCAAAAACATTTACCGCGCAGCTCATATCCGGCATTGAAAGACACAACTATTCATCTCGCCATCTCAAACTCCCATGTTCCGCACCGGAAAACAGCAAAAACAAAAGTAATAACCAAGTGATGAGAAAATAAAATTACTTGCGTCCCACTTCGTCTTTCACCCACTTCTGGAAATCGTACCCTATTTTATTGCCCTCCTTTGGAGCGGCTATAGTTTCTCCAATGCTATGATGTCTTCTGCGTCCCACATGACGAAATGAAGGTAGTTAGTTCTGTGATTAAAGGAAACAAAGTGTGGTACACCTAAACTCTGGATTAAGAGCACGATTCGATAGCGGCCTGTTGTTCTTACTACCATACTCATCCGCATACACCCGTAAAATACCCTTTTAAAAGTGAATTACCACACGACATACCTATCAAACTGGCTTTTTCCAAACATGTTCAAGTGTACTTTGCGCGGCCCGTTCGGTATCGCGCCTGGTTCACAAATCTAAGATAGTGGATTCTAATCCCGCCTAAATGGTATAATCTGTCTCTGAACGAAATCAATTACTTAAGAAGTTATATGATCTGGGACATGCAACGACCTTCAATTCACATTACTACATGAACGCTTTAACATTTCTTGCTCGATCTTTGAGGTTGCTTTGTGACTGCCGCGTGGTATATGAAATTTCAGAGCGATGTGATGATGAGGCCACGACGTCACGACTCGGCCAACCAATCGGGATTACTCGCTCAGGGTCATCTACACCAACGCTGACGATGGCAACGCCGGCGTTTCGGTGACATGGGACCACTAAAAGATTACGGAAAATAATTAAATAAAAAACAGCGCATAATTATCCAAGGATTGCTTGTCGTGCATAAGTGCACTTTTCACTTAGGCCCGATGTCCTGGCCATAACTAGTGTTTGTAATGTGCCTTCCTAGGAGAAGTTTCAAAAGAAATAGAGGTTTTGTTCGCAGCATATCAGGCACCAAATATCTCGGTATAAATCAACCTTTTTGATTAAAGATATCACTCTCTACTTTCTCACAAACCACTCCAGAGTTTGTTCGTTTGAGCCCCGTACGTTCGCAACGGTGTCAAAGATGCAGTAGTAAACAAGATATTTCACTTTCTCTCAACCGGTATAACTACTGAGGCCGCAGCCACTTATTTACGGTACTCTCATGCAGAACAAGACAAACCGACGCAAGAACCTACGACTAAAAGGCTCCGGAGAGCAGGCTGGAATCGTGACGAGTGTCAACAATTCCTGGCACTCCTCTCCAAACGCTGCTCCTACCTCCGCCGCTCTCTCTTCCTTCTGATCACTGCGTGGATAATTCCTGTCGTCATCGCCTATATGGCCACCGCAACGCTGACGGCGCGCCAGACGGACACTGCCACGCTTCCGCGTCTTATCAACGTCAGCGCGATTGCACAGTTTGGCTCAGGTGGACGCGTCTTTTTGAGCGAGTTAAAAAAGAGCAACTGCTCCTTTTACTACCGGGTACTGCTGGAGAGCCAGGACGCAACCATCGACCAACTTTACAACACCGGGAAGGCGTTGCTCAACAATTTGGAAAGCAATTATGTGGAATACGCCTCGAAGTACGCATTTGGCACTGTGCTCTCCGACATAAGGTTAGCATTGCTCGTTAAAAGGGCCTGGTAGCGCAACATAAAGACGCGAAAGGTTCGGTACGCATTCGCTTATGTCTAAACAACGCTGATGATGTGTACATTACTTTTTTTTATTTCCATAAACCATGATACCCCCATGCGCCGACCCCTTGACAATTCTTTATTATCAGCGTATTTGCAGCACCAAAAGTTAATATGTAGGCTCCTGTTTATCACTTGCCCGCACAGCACCCAACAAGCTGACAATTCTTTCTTTTTATCAGCGTATTTGCAGCGCCCAAAGTTAATATTTAGGCGCCTGTTTATCACCTGCCCGCACAGCACCCAACAAACTTTTTCTACTATTGAATATACATAACTAAACAGCTACATACTCGTTATTGCTCAGTAAGAACAATAGTATGACGATGGCGCATTCAGTTCATTTCAACCACGCGGTGCGTATGACAAGGTGTACTTTGGACACTATCTTCAGTTGTATCCTGATCAGAAATTTTATCAAATCTACCTATGCGACGCAACCACCTAACAGCTTGCGTGATGCGCCTCACTTGACAGCAACCTATGTACCTCTCAGCTCCGTAAGGTAGCCGTTTGTCGCCCGCCGTTCGTCAGCATGAGATGAACGGAACCTCATCCTTAGTTTTAAGTAAGAGGTAGTACACGTGCGCTTTCGAGTCTTCCTGGGAGCCACAGTTGCATTAACCGCTTGGAACAGGGGTTTATTGGCGTAGTCGAGGTGTCTCAATACACGTAGAAAGAGACACCCTATGTGGAGCGGCAGCGACCAGGCACACTTTGGATACGCAAAAGTTCGCACAACGTGTGGGAAGCTTGAGCAGTTAATTTTGAAGCGCCATGCAATAGCAGATAGATGCAGTGAAGCGGTAGGGCGAAAACGACTTCAATAGCATCTTATAAACGCTCCTATAAAAATCGCAAGGCTTAGTCCTGCTGCTTCTGTCCTCCGAATCACATTTTGAGGGATCGTCTGCATCTTGTTTTCTGTCGAACTCTCTAGCACTAAGAACGACGTCTTGGTTTCGCCGCACTGAGAGGCATGCGACATCGTTGGAGTTGGTAGGACATTTCTACGACAGCAAGCTACACCGTATCGACAGCCATTGTTTTACATGATGGACAATTTTTAACCGCTGGGCGCAATCTTGGCGAACGCACCTCCACCACAGGGATTGATCTTGAGCAATGTCGAACATACTCACCACTGACTTATTCTATCTACAGGCCCCACAGCTTTTCATCTGTTAACACCTCCAGAGCGTACAGTTGAGCTCCTATCCATGCCAAACCGCAGAATTTCACCCCATTGTGCACACCTTCAACGCATTTACTCAGTTACTTCCATCCCTGTTCATCAGTACAAACAGAATACATAATTCGCATGGATTTCATGGATTCCATTTACTTTCTTCAAAATGCTACACTCCCTGCAGATTTCCACGGTGATTGCGCTCGCGCCCTTCATACTCTACCCTCCACCCCGAGAATATTTAGATGGATCCCTGGCTATGCTGTATACGAAAGCAATGTTCTAGGAAAAAGCTGCGCACCAGCACAAACACCAGGGAGGAAAGGACAAGACAAGTCTCGTCTTCCCTCGTATTTGTCCTGGTGCCCTGTTTTATCCTAGAATGTCGTACCAACTCACCCATCAATCTGCGTTACTGCGGAGGCAATCACTTAAACTGCAAGATCGCTCTCGAAGCTCTCATCTGGCGCCTGCAATGCCATGGTTAAGCCCTCCGATCTGTGAAGAAACTTTTCCACTACACGCCGGTTCACGACGCCGTCCAAACACTCCTTAACACTGCCCCCAGCTGAGCAGCGCCGAAGCTACCCACCGACATATTTCTCGCCCTAGCGATCACATGCACCCCTTCCACGTGCGGTGTGACCAGTACTGCTCCAACTGCCCTTACCCTACGCCGATCTAGGGAAGTGTGTTTCGTTGCCTAGTATCCAAACCCCTCGCCCCCTACTTCGCCTGTCCCTCCTACCTGAAGCACATGTCTGCCGTCCGACCAACTGCACCTCTGCAGTTGATGTTTCTGATGTTTCAGGGGCAAGAGCCCTTGAGCACTTAATGCGTTGCTCAATAATAAAGTGTGTTTTCTTTCTCTCGCTCTCTCTCTCTGTCCATATTTACTGCAAACCAGAAACTGCACCTTTACTAAAAGGGGAAAGATTCCTTCGTGACCTTTCGAAACCTGGAAAGCGCATGTCCCTATCGTTTTTCGCGGCGTGCTCTAATCAAGAAACAGGAACCATATAAAGCTACAGTGCAACATGCAATGCACGTAAAATGCCTTCGAAGGCAGTGGAAAAAAGCATCCTTGAGACAACGAAACTTAATGCGTCCCTTTTTTCGCAGCACTATTGAGGGCTGGTACAACCCGGCAAGCATCATGAGCTTGCCGGTGCTTAACAACCTGATGCATACGGCCCAGCTTCGGAGGGCGTCCGAAAAGCGTGATTCACGAATCACCACAAGTTTGTTCTTGGACCTGTTACCAGACACCATCCACAAAGCTTCCAGCGAAAATGGTGAAGAAGGGACGTTGCAACAGTTACGCCTCGCCGTGGAGCAGAACTGGACCTACTGGGGCTGCATGGTGACTGTCAGCATGGGCCTGCTGCTGTCTTCTTTCGTCGTCTTTCCGGCCGCAGAAAATCAGAGCGGGGCGCGAAATCTGCAGCTAATGAGTGGCGTGTCTGGCTGCGTATACGTCACGGCGCACTTCACTTTTGACTTCCTCTTCTACTATGTCCCAATGTCCGTCATATACGGAGGCTTCATATACCTCCAGGAGCTCTCCTTCGAGACTGGCGGTAAGCAAAGATTGGCTGCGTCTCAGTACATCTGCGCGAGTTTCTATCAGACATATATCTTAGCAGCTGCCGTCTCATCAAACCACACCGGTGTATTCTAGATGCTTCCACCTTTTGCATAATTCTTGACAGAAACCATAGCAGACATTGGCTAAATATTAGTGCAGAAAGATACAGCTTTAGCCTACTAGAAACGATTTACCTAACGAAGTTCTGTGCACACAAGATAAAACAGCTCTGACAAAACAGCTTGCAGAGCGCTGAATGACCTTCAGAAATGCAGTCCTGTCTCCCTTGTCGTACCCTCAGGATACGTGGACCATGAAAGGAAATTTAAGTTCTCACTCACAGATGCATGTATTATTCACAACGGGGAGCGGGGAAGGGGAGCAGGTCTTCTAGAAATCTATCAACATCCCGCAGATCCGACCAGGCCATCTCCTACAGAGCTCGGCTTAAACGTTTTTTAAGTACAAGTTACTTGCATCGTACAAAACCTGCACGCTGCTCTGATTGACTTTCGGGGAATTTTCGCAATTCGTGTGATAAAGTATTCACGTGCAAAGTATAGATGCTGGATGCCACCTGTAGCGTCTCGTGCTTTCACCTTCATATTCAATTATTTCTAGCAATACTTCAGTCAAGAAAATTTTAATTCCAGTACTCTCCTGTCGTTTGTGACGCTCGCAGATGAAATCTAGCTCTACGGCGCTCATTTTTATGCTAAATTTACTTCTGCAGTGGCCCTCTTAACGGTTGTACTGGCGTTCGCCCCAATCGGCATATTGGTGCCCTACATAGTGGCCGAACACGTCCCAGCCGAGAGCACGGCGTATTCCATTATGATGGGAACATACGGCCTGGGAGGTGAGTTGATATCGACCTTTTTGCTCACCTTGATCGTGCACTTCGAAGGGCTGAAGGCATCTTCTCATCACTCCGCGGACCCACGTCAGGCTAGGTGCCCTTTGAATAAAGCAACAAACAGCATTATCTCGCGAACATACCGCTCGAACATTGCGCTTGTGACTGGTCACGCTACTCGAGGGACTCTACTTAGCCTAGTGTCTACTTAAGTGTTTTCGTGATTGTTCTTTTTAATCGAACATTTGAATGTCCCGTCGGCCATTTTAATTTACTGCACACTTTCGTTGAAAACTGGTCCTTTATAGGAAGGTAGTAAGATTAAATCTCGTTCGGTGTCCGGATGTTCCCGTTTCGGCTGTCATGTGAAGGAAAATCAGTGCCACGTTAGAAATCAAATCGGTGCCCAGATGATGAGAGTTCGGTTCCCAGGTGTTAGCTCTCTGTTGCTGTCTTGGCGTCACAGCACGGTCATTGACAGCGGGATATTAAGCATTTCATGCTTAAAACGTTAACCAGAAGTCAAACATTAGCATTGACCATTGGCCCCCCTGCCCAATAACTGAGCAGCGAAGAGTTCGGGAATGTGGGTAATCCTCGTTGAATAACAATCAGCCTGCCAGTACATTTGAAATCACTTTACCCTTAGGCCACGCTAGCACATTCATATGGCTTGGTTAAATTATGGCTCTACATGTGAGTGGTAGCCTACGCTATCGCGCCATACTCTAAAGGCGCCGCTAAAGTGTCCTCATATTTTTTATGCAAACAATGTACTGAATAAGATAAAACACGCAGTACGCTTTCTTTCCTAGCCTTCAAATTAGGCTCAATACACCTTCAGTCCAGCACCTCAATCACGTGCTAGAGTGCGTTCATGGTTGTTGCACACGGGGCGCAATCGAAAAACAACGAACGTAAACGTACAAACATTGCAGTGAGAACTGCAAGATGGCTGAATTGAGCCTGATAGCGAGAAATCATGAAGAACGAATCTCGCTGCAGTCTTAAATGTATTCGATGCTTGATTCAGCCCACGCTATCACAAAATTCCAAAACCGATCATTGTGATCATGTCAATTAAAATATAACTTTTGATACATGACAGGGGCCGTAGTGTCTTCGTGTATATGCGTAACAAATTTAGGCAGTTCGAGCCCAGGCTTCGCACGCGGGAGTTTCACGCAAACATCAGCACTTCACATGTCAGTTGCACGCTAAAAAAATGCTTTGATAATGTAAATTGAACCCGGACCCTACGTTTCTGCGCCCCTCGCAACTTACGGTGTTGCTTTGACATGTACGAGTCCACTAATAATTCACTCCCGAAGTCTGTCACACATTTCCAGCGCTTGTATTGCAGGGCCTGCTTCCTTTCTGTTCTTCCTGATGTTCGTGAAGGCGTTCCGCACCCAGTCACTTAGCTTTCCGCTACTCTTGTTCCCGCCATTCCTGCTGGGCGCCGCGACAATTCGTGCCATCAACCTTGAGTACGAGGCGGCCATGTGCCGAGACTTGCGCTCTCGGCCAAGCACGGACCATACGCTCGTTAACTTCTGCGATGAGATGCGGATGCTCGGATCGGGCATCATTTACTGCTGCAAAAGTAAGAATCTTCCTCATCCTCCGTTTAGTCCTACTTCCTAATTCTCACAATGGCACTCATTTTACTTCCGCAGAGGGAAAAAAATTCAAAGGGCGATTACGATCATTTCTATTCAGAAATTTGAGCGTAAATTCTTCAGCATTTTTGCTATATATTTAGGCAAACGATTTGAGATACTTGTGTGTATGTGCAGGTACAAAGCGCTCATTTTCTCAAGAGCCAAAATAAATTTTTCAAAAGAAGCGAAATAAGAGCTGCGAGCGAGCGACGCAGAACTTTTATTTCTCTTATTCTTTCTTCATTTTGTCTTCGCTCTTCTTTCTCTGCTGAGAAATTCTCGTTGGTTCGTGACCCTCTTTCGCTCGTTTACACCGGTAACGTATGGTACCAATGACGACGCGGCTCAACCGCCGAACGGTCGCATAAAATCTACGCTCTAATATACCCACAAACAATTTGCTGTTGTCCTTAATGAAGATGTGAGCGCAATAGTTTACCGCACCCCAAATCAAGTGATTACAGGCGTAGAAAGGTAAAGAGCAGACGGCTCTGGGCTCACTTTTTCTTCCGGAATCAAGCCAATACGAATATCTTTTTTGTTCGTCAGAAGATCAAGGTAGCAGCCTTCAGATACGCTGCTCACTCTAGGCAACGTTCCTTGCTGAGCTGTCCTTGTAGAACGAACACACCCGTCCCATCTGCGCCCTTCCTACTATTAGCCCACATCATAGAGCTAACGACACAGCTTCCAATGGTACTAGAAATACTCGTTTTGAGCCTGGTCGGTTTATGTGCAGTCAAGTTAACTACGCAGAAGTCTAACAATGGTAAACGATTAGGGCGACACCTCGTCCGCACCAGCCGGGCGCTTACACACGTGGAGTCGTATCTGCGAATCTCTCTTTCTCCCTCGACACATCTGCGATGCCATTCTTTAGGTTGCAACTTATGCCGAAAAAATGAACTGACAAGAGCTAGTTTGTTCAATTTTAGTCACATACCGAGAACGCCCCTTAACACACTGGACAAGTGAAAGGACAACAGATTCCCTCATATCATGCTCCACGAAATATCATGGTCATGCATCCGAAACTGTACAATTGCCTGCTCCTCGATGGCCTGAAAAAGTGGATATACATTGCATGTATCTTCGCACTGTCCTCCGGCGTCCTTTCATTTGAGCTCTCATATCAATAAATCTGATAGAAATTTTCCGGTTCGCTTATAAATCCCGCTATTGTATAGGGTACTCAAATTATTGTGCGCGTAACATCTTAAAACCTTACTGTCACAAAAGAAATCACTGCCGGACAGCCTCGTCGCGTGGGTGCAGTGGTTACGGCTCTCGACTGTTGTGCCTGAGGAAGCGAGATAGAATTTCGGCCGCAGCAGTCACTTTTTGATGGAGGTGAAAAGAAGGCGCCCGTGTGCTGTGCGATGTCAGTACATGTTGAGGAATCCCAGCTGGCCGAAATTTTGGGAGCACTCCACTAAGGCGTCTTTGTAGCTACATAGAATCTCTGTGGGACGTCAAACCTCATAAACAAAAACAAAACCTATCGTGACAAAAATACCATCTCACTCAGCCCTCTCGCTTGTAGCAAAAACCAGTTCTGTGACTACAAAAGGCGGGCACGCAGTACGGAAGAAAATTGTATTTGGACATAAAGACGATCGACAGAAAAATTGTGTTCCAGGTTGGTCATGACTACGCTTATTTTTCATAGCAATGGAATAGCTAACCACGCGCATGCGGTGCAGCATAGGTCGGAAAATTTACGCAAATGTCGACTACCCCATGCTGAGCGTTCGAATACATGGCTCTCTTGTATGTACGCAGTGCTGACCTCTGACACAAAGGACAATACCTGGCAAGAAACGGGGCCCTTCTCGTACTCCTGGTACAGCATCCAAATACCACTCTTACTCATGGTGGTGATGGGCGGGTGCCTATTCGCCTACGCCGTGCACAAAGCGTCAGGCGACTTCTCGGATGAAGAAAAGCTACGCGACCTGCACACTCCGGCGCTGGACGAGGACGTGGACAACGAGAAGCACCTAGTCAACACTATAGTCCGCGAAAAGAAGTACTGGTTGAATAATCTTTCATTATTTAGTCGTTCGGGCCTGGCCCGCACAAGCCAAGATTATACCGCGTTTATGCACGGAAGTTGTGTATGGCGCAAGGATGATTGCTACTCTTTCTTTTTCTGTAAACATCACAGCTGATAGGTACACGAGCCTGTGTGTATCACGTTTAGAATATATGCCATTGTCAAGGTGCGTGTAATCAAAGATTCATCTGTTGAAAGCCTATGTTACTATGGTGATGCCGTCGCGGTGGTTCAATTGTATAGGGTGCATGACTGCTGAAATTAGGGACGCAGTTTTATTCCCGGCACCGGCGGCCGATTTTTGATAAAGGATAAAAGCAAAGCACCCGCATACAATCCGACTGCGGTATAGTGCACGAGTAGGAACCCTACGTTGTGAAAATTTCCGAAAGTTTCCACTGCGGCGTCTGTCATACCCTGGTTCATTTTGGTACAGTAAACCTTAAAAAAACAAACTGACCATTGGCGATGAAAGACATTTCAACAGCAGAATGCGTTACCATCGGCACAGTTAGTACAGCCTTAGACTCTGCGCAGCATACAGCGTCGAGCGTTAGTCCGAGAATGCGTGTCCTATAGTCCGATATGACTTTGCTTCGACAGAAATAAAAACCGGACGGGTTGGTGAACATTCGGCAGTTTGTAAAACGCGAAAGACGAGGACACCGTTAGTAGCCGGTCGTCGTTTTTCTCGCTATACGCAATCACTTCGCTGCCACTATACGAATCTTCGTTTTCAATTGGTGTTGCCAACACGCTATATATCTGTTGCGGTAGCATTTTAACTCATCGCGTGTCTGTGTTCTGATAGAGTACCGTAACTGGCCAGTTAGTGGTATAGTTTCCTTGTCATTATGCCCGTCAAGTGAAATATTCCTTGAACTTTCTTTGTGTTCTGGCGACTTGCGTACTCATAAAAACTAAACTAAAGCCAGAGGAAGGGGCGTAGGCAGATGAGATTGTGGTCGTAGGAGCCCAAACGTCAAAGAAAGAACACTTTTATGTAGACGATATACCTGTTGGAAAACGCCCTTTATTCAGTTTAGAGAACGTTTGTACGTTGCTTGAAATGTCTTAGGTTTTTCTGTTGCATGAAGGTTTAATATGAAAAATTGTGCCGATAAAACGCAGATCCGGCTTACAAGGTTTACTAACATATAACGTAAGGTAGAAATAAATTGGCTCATTCATAACTGAAACTTGGAATTCTAGAGGATACGGCTTGATTGCAGCTATATATAGCTTTGTTTCTTCGGTAGGGTACATTCAGTCATGAATAGGATCTCATGTTCTATGCGAAAGGCTAATGTCGCATATTTGGCCGGTGGTCAGATAACAGGTGCTTGTTAATCGCTACAGCCGTTCTGCCTTTTTTAGAAAGCAGCGGTTATCACGCGGATCCGTGGAGTGTCCAATAAGCCCCCCTAATTCCTTGTTTAGCGCAAAGCAGCATCCTGTCTTCTTGGCAAGCACTTGGATCGCCACGCGAAACGTCAACTGACATGGGCCTTCATGAATCGAGATAAACTATATTTGACTGAAAGGCCTTTTTGTATGGTGGTGCTAAGTCTCGATAGGTGAGAGGATTACAACTTTCAATAGTAGGCTCGTGAAAGGAATTTCTAGTGTTATTTCGTGGCCCACATCGTCAACCGGACAGCCGTGAGGTCGTTGTCAGTTCGACAAAAGCCCGACATATAGCTTCTTTTTTTTGTCAAAAGTTGGAAGCCCAACTAAGGATTTTGCTTGTAAGCTGTGTATTGGTGCTCCTTTAGCATTCGTGGAACACCAACCCATTGGAGGGGGTAGGGCCAGAACTGTTATCGGCTCCAAGGGGCTTGGACCGCTGGAGATGCATTACAACCTACGGTGGCGGTGTGGCTGAGGAACAAACTCACTTAGCCTCTATACTTTCGTCAAGGGCTCCTCCTACTACTAATGGGATGTTCTAGCATTGGGTGCTCTGGTTCCCCTACAGTGCGCTGCAAGCGCCAGTCGGTATTGCACATGCGCAGAGTCGCCTACAGGTTATGCGTGGGTTAGCTGTGTACTCATTCGTCACCACTGAGCTCACCTGCGTCTTCGATGACATCTGCGCATGAGAATTCAATACATGTGCAGCTGTAGCGGTATGGGGTAGCGGGCCAATGTTTGTAGCTGCAGCAGCACACCATAGGCATAAATACTACAATGATGTATACACCTATAGCGTAATCGAAACAGAAGTGCGTTAGTGCGGGTCTTAGTATTGTGCAATACGAGCCGATGGGACGCTTCCTTTCGACAGGTTCGCTGAGTACACCCTGGTGGCGCGCAACCTGCACAAGTTTTTCGCCGACTTCTACGCCGTTCGGGGTATATATGTGGCTCTTCGTGCGGGCGAATGCTTCGGCCTGGTCGGCATCAACGGCGCCGGAAAGACGACCACATTCCAAATGCTCGCGGCGCTGATTCAGATGACCGATGGCAACGCGTATATGAAGACCCTCGTTCTCAACAAGGCGCCTCGGCAGGTGAGAATGCCTCCAGAATAACTGCATTGCTGAGCACGAAATACAATCCCAGTATGTAGACGCTGCAGTCAAAAGACTTGGACCGTTTTATCATGGAGCACTAGGAGCCTAACGCTGCCCAATATGTTGAAGCAGAATGTGATGTGTAAAAGTCATAGCGGGGTCCCATGTTTTGTTACGTGAAAATCGGTTAATAGGCTGATATTTATTTATTTATTTATTTATTTATTTATTTATTTATTTATTTATTTATTTATTTATTTATTTATTTATTTATTTATTTATTTGTTTGTTTGTTTGTTTGTTTGTTTGTTTGTTTGTTTGTTTGTTTGTTTGTTTGTTTGTTTGTTTGTTTGTTTGTTTGTTTGTTTGTTTGTTTGTTTGTTTGTTTGTTTGTTTGTTTGTTTGTTTGTTTGTTTGTTTGTTTGTTTGTTTGTTTGTTCATACTACAGCTCCATCTGGACCTATAGCATCAGAAGAGGGCTGATGTGTCACCTGACCGATGTGTGGGCACATGGCTCAGGCCTCGATGCGTAACAGTTCGATTTATTAAGGCGTTAGAATAGACTAACACGCGTGTCCATGCGTGAGAATGAAGTCAGATGTATCGACGTGTCAGAACAGAGTCCGTTCTTTGAATGTGTGAAAGTGATCTACGATGTCTTGATATGTCACAACAGGCTACATTCACGACAAAGCAGGTCGATTTTATGGTTACTGGTCCCGCAACAGAATTCATCTTAACGCTTTCACGACTTGCCCGTCACTAGATGCTACTTTTGTGTGTGCGCAGTGGCAAGCGCACATCGGCTATTGCCCTCAAAGGAACTCGCTACTGGGTAAACTGAATGCCTACGAGACCCTCTTCTTATTCGGCCGACTGCGAGGTGTGCCGGAGAGGCTCCTGGCCGTCATGGTGCGTGATCTGATCGTGATGGTTGGCCTGGAAGAACACGCAGCGAAACCTTGCGAATATTACAGGTAAGTATACAGATTTCTAAAGCGCTTTCACAGAGACTGAGTAACTAGAGACGCGTTTTTTAAGGCTGAACCTAGGAATTTTTATTTGTGTGTAGTATTCTCGACACCGACATTTTGGCTCTGTATTTTGATAATGGGCTTTCCTCCGTAGTGAGCGCAGTCAAATTGCTCTGGTGGATACCCTGGGAAATTAGGTAGTGCTGCAGTGCTCAGAAAGAGCTGTCATAGATTGGCATACTGTGAAGGGTTGCACCAAAAGTGCGAGGTATGGGAACGCTGTAGCGGCCGCGCAGATCTGGGCTGCACCCCATTATGTTTTCGAAAGCAGATCACCTGCTTAAAAAGGCATATCTGCCAAATATTATACTCGACGCAGCGGAAGATAAACTGCAGCTTGTTATTCCAAGCTCTGATGAGGTCAATTGGTTCGATTCGGCAGCCCTAGTCCACTGCGTCTGTTTGATCCATTCACGCGGACTTCTCCGAATGCACAGTGGGGGAAACAAGCGCAAGCTGTCGATTGCCATGGCCATGGTGGGTTACCCTCCCGTCGTGTTCCTGGACGAACCCTTCGCGGGCGTCGATGTTGCATCGAGGAAGCGCATCCAGCTTGCCCTGGCCAACCTCAAGGTCGCCACTAAAACCACCTTCGTCTTAACTACGCACGAGTGAGAGCTTTTACCGTTGTGTAGCATAGGGGCACGAGCTTTTTTTTTTTTTTTAAGAAATGGCTTAAATATCATTTTTAGTTTTCGCCTGCTTATATCAAACTGCACGCAATGGTCACGGCTTCTGGGTACAGTTCCTGCTTGGCGCTTAATTTTAGAATTTCATGTTGACTCCACTTGCAAAAAGTCTGTCCTTCTGACCTCACAGGATCAGTTCCGCAATCATCAGTAGAATTCTGCATGCATGAACTCAACGACACTAGACACCAGGACACCGTTATGGCGTGCAAGCTAGCTCTAAGCTACATTTTTTTTATCGTTTGCATTTATTCGGGCATGCATGAATGGTGCACATACGTCCAAGAGGCGTGGCAAAAAAAGACGGCAATGTTTCCTGGCAGGCATGTCTACCTCGTCATTACCCACCACGCCAATAGTTTGGCTCTCCGAGCATTATATATTTTATAATTCTTTGTATATCTATATGCTCTGCTCGCACCGCCACATTGTGTCGGTAAAGTAGCATCTGGTGTCCTTTTTTTGTTAAATAAACTGCCGAAAGCTGGCAACTCAACTCCTTCTTGTAATGAGAACTTCAGACGTGCAGAAGCAATGAAGCAGATGCACTTCCTTTCATTTTTGTTCAGTGATGTAATTTACAATCAAGTTACCATGGCGACATTAACAACCACCTTATAACTATTTCTGCTGTAGCCTGGCCTGTCTACTCGAGATAAAAGGTTCCTTTAAATCTGCCTGATACGGTTTGAACAGTGAGAAGTCGCCCCCTAAGACTGCTGAAAAGTACTGTTTTTATCACTGCCAAAACGCTGATAGTGGTACTTAGTGTGTTGCACTGTAACAATCAGTATACAGTTTGGTTACGACGTATCTGTCTATGGTGACATGGAGTCATTAGTAGTCATACGTAAAATGGCTCCGCAAGCAGGCACGTAAGCACTTTCACGTAACGAGATAAATGTCCGTGCAACCACCAGAGTCTTACTGAAATATTGCTTTCAGGCATAATTAATCCCACTTCGTGCTTTATAGTGCGCTGCTGTGCCATCCCTTCAATGTCTCTCATCGTTTCCACAGCATGGAAGAGTGCGAGGAGGCGTGTGACCGCATCGGCATCATGGTTAAGGGCCAAATGACCTGCCTCGGTCCCTTGCAGCACCTCCGGGTAAAGTTCGGCGGCAGCCTCACGCTCAAGTTCAGCCTGGCCAAGGGCACTAAGGTCGAAGACGAGCAGCTGGATAAGGCCGTCTTCCAGGCTTTCCCAGGAGCGAAACGTCTGGAAGATCAAATCGTAAGCACGATGACTCACGTAATTATAGAAAGCCATGCACTTTTAGTGACGTCACGGACGTGTCAAGGAGAAGGAACAGTTTATTCTTTTGGTCAGATTTTGCAGCTTCTGTCACATACTTGTGATAAAGGAGCAATTACTCTGACATCCGCCCAAGCGCAGTCATACGGCTACCAACAGAGCTAACCAAGACGGTCATCAAAACAGATGGCAGGGCGAGAGCGAATTGATCACTAACTCGAATTGGGAATGATTCTGGTCGGATATTTAGGGAAATTCTCCAAAGTGAAGTAGATTGGCCATAAGGGAGTAATTACTCATTGACATCCACCCAAGCGCAGCCATACGGCTACAAAGCTCTACTGCTTTCTCAAGAACTTCTCAGTTAAATAAAAATTCGTCCTGATCCGAGGATGCTTGCACTTCCTTCTCGCTTTCCGCAGAGCGTGCAGAAGGTTGCTGAATACCGTCTGCGAGACCGCATTCCCTGGAGTGTGCTCTTCCAGAAAGTGGCAGCCCTGCGAAAGGCGTTTCCTTTCGACCACATCGTCGTCAGCGACGCTAGTCTGGAGCAGCTTTTGGTCGCATTCGCACAGAAAGCCCGTAAGGAAGCAAAACTGGAGCCGAAAGACTGAGCTCCTCCTCACTACAAAACCACCCCGACAGGTCACAACACAACCAACATACGGACACTTGTCGAAATTGAAGCGCCTCGGAATTCGCAGGACTAGAATTTTGTCCTGCGGTGCTTATGAACAAAACTGCAAGTCAACCAATCCTCTACAACGCGAATAGTTTCAGCCACTATAGTTATCGATTTCCAAACTTTTTTTTTTTTTCATGTTACAAAATAACGATGATTGGAGGGAGTAGTTCTAGTTGGGAGCAAAACTTTTTTCGGGAGTAAACCTATTAGTTTCATTGATACGTTTACGACGCTTGCGCCTGACATATACACATTCATCTTCTGGGACTGCATCTGTCATGACTGACTTTTAAAAAAAAGTAGTATAGTTCCCCGGGTGACATGTACGCCTAAATTATAATCAAGGTCTAACACAGCAAGTGCGCTGTTAGGAAAAAATATTCCCCGATGTAATAAATCATTCGTCCCCTACTGCGTTCGATGATGGGAAAATAATTTACTCCTTCAAACTAAAATATTTACGCTCGCCCAGTGAAGTTTTTTCATTCGCTATAATGGTATTTGGAGACGTGATCCCTTCAGTGCTGTTCACCAGTCCGGTGGTGGCAGCTCCAGTATTTTTTATTCCCGTTAATGAGTTATACCGGGGATGAGGAAGTTGTTTTCTCCTGAAAACCGGGAAGGTCTAAAGGTGGCATATGAGAAATCATTTCACGGGATTTAAGTGCATAATGAGGACATCAAGGCAGCAAATTTTACTTGCTCTCTGAAGTGTTAGTTTTGTTCTCTATTATGAGCTTTTTTTTATATATTTCTGCAATATGAGAATCTTGAAAGAAAGCCGAAGCAACGCCGTCCAAACCTTTTCGTCATCCAAACATTGCAAATTCATCATACTTCGGTAGGTGCTCTCGTGCGCTCATTATGATGGGCCCAAATGCTAGGCCAGGGCCCTAATCTCGGGTTCATGTTACATGTGAGGTAGGATGGAAACAATAATTATACGAAATATGCTACTAAAGTAAATGGAGAGTATATTGCCGCGACACCTTCAAAACAGTATTTGTTGTTTTTTAACAGCCGCCGGCATACAGGCTTATCACTCTGATTCTGGACCGCGTATCAGTTCCGTAATCTTTGTTTGTTACTGCTCGATGTCGCGCGTCACACCTTTATCAGTTTTGTTGTAGCGCAAGACGCACCGAGATCTGTCTCGAAGGTTCCGGCCACTCGGGTGTCTTTCCACAATGTTCCAGCCCGTGCTGGTAGCTGTTTGCGACGTTATCTAGATTGTTCGCTGCAGCCTTTAAATTGAGCGTTGCCGAGTGTGACGAGCATTCTTTGTTCGACGATCGACGAACACGTTTGTTTCTATCGCCGCCGCCGAGTTGCTTAGTTCTTTTGCGGGCGCAAGTCAGCCCGAATAAAGAGTTTCTTTAGTGCAATCATCGACCCCTTCATTTGTGTCGTCGACCTCGTCACCACTACGTGACATCTGGTGGAGGTGCTGCCTTTGATCCTTCAAGCGAAGACCCAAGCCGTGTTCCTGCCGCCCTGGAAGACCAGCCTACAGGTCACCGAGCCAGCCGCCGACTTCAAGGCCTACAACCCGAACACGGTCTGCTGCTTGACCCCAGTCGATATCGGAAGGCATCGACGCTGACAATGGCCCAGCCTACAGCACCGGTTATTTTCGTCCAACCCCGGGAGCCCCCCTGCTTCCATGGACTACCGGATGAAGATGCGGGAGATTGGATGGACCTTTTCGACCGTGTGGCAGATTTCAACGGCTGGGATGACGCCGCGAAACTTAGGCAAGTCTACTTTGTTCTTCAAGGACATGCCCGAGTTTGGTTCGAAAATCATGAGGCAACTATGAAGGATTGGGAGACTTTCAAGGAAGCGTTTCTGACTGCCTTTTCAAGCATCGTCCGAAAGGAAAGAGCCCAGGCCCTCCTTCAGTCAAGACTGCAACTTCCTAACGAGTCTGTCCTGGCGTACGTTGAGGAGATGAAGCGCCTCTTTCGCCGCGCCGACCCTAACGTGACTGAAGGTGAGAGAGTCAAACTTTTAATGCGAGGCGTCAAAGAATCGCTTTTTGGAAATCTTGTCCGAAATCCGCGAAAAACAGTGGCAGAATTTGAAACGGAAGCGTCTGCCATCCAGAAGACGTTGACACCCGGATGCGCCAC
Organism: Amblyomma maculatum; assembly: GCF_055883805.1. Classification (NCBI taxonomy): domain Eukaryota; kingdom Metazoa; phylum Arthropoda; class Arachnida; order Ixodida; family Ixodidae; genus Amblyomma; species Amblyomma maculatum. Next base: position 30,188,179 of record NC_139347.1, on the reverse strand, counting down.
TACGAGCGGCCACTTCAGCCAGACTACTCAAGCCACTATCCCAGCGCATCTACAAGGGGAGAGAACCTTCGTGACCTCATCCGGGAGATTGTGCGAGAGGAGCTCCGCCGAATGCAGCCATCATCGCAACAACCCCAGGTGGCGACGCTCGCGGACGTCGTCCGCGAAGAAGTCCAGCAGGCGCTGGGCGTTCCTGAAGCGACGGCTGCGACTTTTCCAGCACAAGAGGCAACAGCGATGAACTACGCTGGTGCATTACGTCGCCCTCCGCCCCGACGTGATGACTTTCCGAGCCCTCGCCGCTACCGGCCTGTTCCTGAAAACCGCCCCTTGGCTCCCGTCCGCCAAGCCTACCAACGACCAACAAGCCCTAGGAAGTGCGACGCATGGAGGACAGCGAACAACCGGCCATTATGCTTCCACTGCGGTGAGGCCGGCCACATTCTGCGGCACTGCCCGTACCGACGAATCAGTCTCCGCGGATTTGCAGTCGACGCTCCACGACCACGCCCAGGTGAACGACCGCAAGAAATCGACAACTATCTGCGTAGCGGTGAGATTGCGCCACCAAGCCGTCGATTCAGGTCTCCATCGCCGTACAGGGCCCGCTTTGCGTCGCCGGGACGTAACTATGATGATAGTGTGCGCGGAAGGTCCCCAACCCCCGTAGGGGAAACTAAAGGCAGCAACCTTTGGAGGTGAGGTTGCTCAACGGCGAAAAGACGAAGATCCTCCGCCGCCGACGACCACTAACGACGAAGCAACCATTTCATCGCCGCTCCACACGACGACATCGACGACAACACGACCAGAGTGCAAGCAGACACCGCCGCCCAGCGAAGTAACAACGGTATGCCCCGGCCATGACCTGAAGAAACGACGGAGCCGAGATCGGACACTAAGGCCCACGTGCAATGCGAGGACGCGAACAAGTGACCTTGAAGTTGATGTCGACGGTCGCAGAGTCACTGCCCTAGTAGACACCGGAGCTGGCTATTCAGTCATTAGTGGACCGTTAGCCTCTCAGCTAAGAAAAGTTACCACCGCTTGGGATGGCCCGCTGATTCGCACAGCAGGTGGCAACCTGATTACTCCATCGGGACGATGCACTGCAAGAATAACCGTAAATGGGCGTACTTACCCCACCAGCTTCGTGGTCTTGCAGCAGTGCTCCCGCGACGTTATTTTAGGCATGGACTTCCTAAATGAACATAGGGCTATCATCGACCTGCGATCCAAGCTCATCAAGCTCTCTGCAGACAAAGCCATTCCTGCTACGACGACGTCGATGCAACACATCCCTCTAAACGTCCTCGACGAAGAATTGAACGTCCCGCCCCGATCAAGTATCGCAGTCTGCGTAGGTAGCGCCAACATCGAAACCGCTGAAGGTATCGTCGAAGGAAATATCCAATTGCTCTTAGAACGAGGTGTCGGCATCGCAAGAGGCATCACGAAATTCCGGAGAGGTCAAGCTAAGGTTCTGGTAACAAACTTCACCGAAGAATATCGGCATCTCAACAAGGGCACGACGATCGCCTTTCTCGACGAATTAGCGGACCTCAAAGATGTATTCACCCTCCACGACCAAACGCTGGAAGACGCACCGGACCTATTCCGTCAGCCCACATTTGACATCAACCCGGCATTGACCCACAACAGGAAAGACCAGATTCTCAGTCTGCTTCGAAGCTACGGGGAGTGCTTCTCATCGTCATCGAAGGTACGACAAACACCACTGGCCAAGCACCGCATAACAACGGACGAACACGCCCGACCTCTGCGCCAGAGACCTTATCGTGTATCTCCGCGAGAACGCCAGGCCATTCGCGATCAAGTTGCGGAAATGCTGCGTGATGACGTAATCCAGCCATCGAGCAGCCCCTGGGCGGCACCAGTCGTTTTGGTCAAGAAGAAAGACAGCACACTTCGCTTCTGCGTTGATTACCGCCGCTTGAATAGCATAACGAATAAGGATGTCTACCCGCTTCCCCGCATCGACGACACTCTCGACCGGCTCTGCAATGCAAGGTACTTCTCATCGATGGACCTGAAGAGCGGATATTGGCAAATTGAGGTCAACGAAAGAGATCGCGAGAAGACCGCATTCATCACACCGTACGGCCTTTATGAATTTAAGGTGATGCCATTTGGCTTCTGCTCCGCACCAGCCACGTTTCAACGAGTAATGGACACAGTCCTGGCAGGCTTGAAGTGGCAAATTTGTTTGGTATATTTGGACGACGTTGTTGTCTTCTCGTCAAACTTTGAAGACCACCTAAAACGACTACAGACAGTGCTGGAAGCCATCAAGTCATCGGGGCTAACGCTAAAAGCAGAGAAGTGTCACTTCCCCTACGAAGAACTCCGGTTCTTAGGTCACATCGTTAGCAAGGACGATATTCGCCCAGACCCGGAGAAAACAGCTGCAATCGCACAATTCCCACCGCCTGCCGACAAGAAAGCTGTGCGCCGATTCCTTGGGCTGTGCGCTTATTATCGACGATTTGTCAGAAACTTTTCGCGGATCGCCGAACCGTTGACGCAGCTTACAAAGGCTGACGTACCTTTTAAATGGGAAGCGCCGCAAGGAGAAGCCTTCGACGAACTTAAGCACCACCTGCAATGCCCTCCTGTACTTGGCCACTTTGATGAAAACGCCGAGACCGAAATTCACACCGACGCGAGCAGTGTAGGCCTAGGAGCCATTCTCGTCCAGAAGACTGCCGGACAGGAAAAAGTAATCGCCTACGCTAGCAGGTCTCTCACAAAAGCCGAAGTCAATTACTCGACGACCGAGAAGGAGTGCCTTGCGATCATCTGGGCTACTTCTAAGTTTCGTCCATACCTATACGGCCGACCATTCAAGGTGGTAAGCGACCATCACGCGCTCTGCTGGCTGGCTAATTTGAAAGACCCTTCCGGCCGCCTTGCCAGATGGAGCCTACGACTTCAAGAATTTGACATGACTGTAGTCTATAAGTCGGGCAGGAAGCATTCCGACGCAGACTGCTTATCACGCGCTCCCGTCGGTTCTCCCCCGAAGGGCGATGACGATGACGCCTTTTTGGGACCGGTAAGCGCCAGCAGTTTCGCAGAACAACAGCGATCAGACCCTGAGCTGAAAGCGCTAGCCGATTACTTGGAAGGAAAGACCGCTTCCCCTCCTGCTGTGTTCAGGCGACATTTATCATCCTTCACGTTAAGCAATGGCCTCCTCGTGAAGAACTTTGCACCCAACAAGACCGCGCAGCTTCTCGTAGTGCCTAAAACCCTTCGGCAAGAAATTCTACAGGCGTTGCACGATGAGCCCACAGCAGGCCACCTCGGATTTGCGCGCACGTTGCGTCGAATCCAGGAGAAGTATTACTGGCCGAAACTGCCTGCCGAAGTTTCCCACTACGTGAAGACGTGTCGTGAGTGCCAACGACGCAAGACGCCGCCGATCAGACCAGCGGGACTACTAAACCCGATTCCGCCCCCAATCCTACCCTTTCAACAAATTGGGATGGATCTCCTCGGCCCCTTTCCATCTTCGTCTGTGAGTAACAAGTGGATCATCGTGGCCACTGACTACCTTACCCGTTAGGCCGAAGCAAGAGCACTACCAAATGGTACCGCGGCAGAAGTCGCCAAATTTTTTGTCGAACAAATTCTCTTGCGACACGGCGCCCCAGAAGTGCTCATCACGGACAGGGGAACGGCGTTTACGGCAGAGTTGACGCAAGCCATCCTGGAATACAGTCACACAAGCCATCGACGAACAACTGCGTACCATCCCCAGACCAATGGCCTTACGGAGCGCCTGAACAAAACGATCGCGGACATGATCGCTATGTACGTCGACGCTGAACACAAGACCTGGGACGCCATCTTGCCGTACGTGATCTTCGCGTATAACACGGCAGTCCAGGAGACGACCAGAGCGACCCCGTTCAAGCTTGTGTACGGCAGGGAGCCCACGACGACGCTCGACGCAATGCTGCCGCACGTAACCAACGAGGACAACCTTGACGTCGCCGCCTACCTGCTGCGTGCAGAGGAAGCTCGACGACTCGCACGGCTGCGTATTAAAGACCAACAGCGCACCGACAGCCGACGATACAATTTACGACGACGCCACGCAGAGTGCAATCCAGGAGACCAAGTGTGGGTTTGGACACCAATTCGCCGTCGCGGATTAAGTGAAAAGTTGTTGCGTCGATACTTTGGGCCATACAAAATCCTTCGCCGCGTCGGACCACTGGACTATGAAGTCATTCCCGACGGAACATCAGCATCACAACGGCGCCGCGCACGCCCAGAAATTGTACATGTTGTACGACTGAAGCCATATTACGCGCGTTAAAGAATCTGTGGTGTTTAAATTTTACAGTGTTTATGTTTAAGTTTCTTTGTTTTGGAACATCGAGGCGATGTCTTTTAAAGGGGGGAGTTATGCCGCGACACCTTCAAAACAGTATTTGTTGTTTTTTAACAGCCGCCGGCTTACAGGCTTATCACTCTGATTCTGGACCGCGTATCAGTTCCGTAATCTTTGTTTGTTACTGCTCGATGTCGCGAGTCACACCTTTATCAGTTTTGTTGTAGCGCAAGACGCACCGAGATCTGTCTCGAAGGTTCCGGCCACTCGGGTGTCTTTCCACAATGTTCCAGCCCGTGCTGGTAGCTGTTTGCGACGTTGTCTAGATTGTTCTCTGCAGCCTTTAAATTGAGCGTTGCCGAGTGTGACGAGCATTTTTTGTTCGACGATCGACGAACACCTTTGTTTCTATCGCCGCCGCCGAGTTGCTTAGTTCTTTTGCGGGCGCAAGTCAGCCCAAATAAAGAGTTTCTTTAGTGCAATCATCGACCCCTTCATTTGTGTCGTCGACCTAGTCACCACTACGTGACAATATGCCTATGTCTTAAAATTCATCTTGTTTAGCGCAAAAGGACAGGACACACAGTAAGAAGAGTCTTTTTTACTGTGTGTCCTGTCCTTTTGCGCTAAACAAGATAAATTTTAAGACTGATCACCAACTAGCCCAACAATTAACGCTTTTTAAAGTATATTTCTTCTGCATTGGGCTCATCTTTCTTTGTGTCTCATAAAGATCTTCAAAGCGTCTGTGGTATACGTGTATTCTTACATTGTGTCCTGTTCTTTTGCGCTAAACAAGATGAATTTTAAGACTGATCACCAACTAGCCCAATAATTAACGCTTTTAAGGTATATGCATATGTTACGCTAGTATTGAAACACTTCGCACCAAGCAATGCAAAGCAAATATGCACATAGATACACTGCAGCACGTGACTGGCAGCCCCAAATTTTGATACTACGAAAGTTTTCTGCTCATTCAGGTCTCGTGCCTTGAGAGTATACAAAACAAATGAAAAGACAAAAACCAGTTTCATACCGAAGTCCTTTGGCAGTTTTATAACCGTGTTGCGATCTTTTTCAACCAAGCTTCGTGAGTTATACACGTGCGTTTCGATTTTGTCGACTGAGGAATCCCCCTACGATTCGGTGCATAGGGCTGCCTGCTCTTATTTACAGGTAGCTCATACGCAAACCGGGTGTGAAACTTTTTTTACAGAGAAGTTCAAATGTAAAGTTGCTTATGCTATGACAGAAAAAAAAAAAAAGAGGATACGTCATCCAAGTTTTTGCAAGTTCACTTCAAGTTTAAGATGGAATCACGTTTACGTGGGATGCATGTTTCATCACCTTCTATCATGATTCTTGTTTACGTAGTCCCGTATGTATCAGGCGGCCATGCTCTTTCCTTTTTCTGCGGGGAAGATTAAGATGTTTTCATCATCACGCAATCTTTGCAGATCCTTTTGTCATACGGGCACTAGAAAACTTAAGTCCTTGACGCCACATTCAAGACCGCAGTTTCCAAACCACACATTACCTACTACCTTCTTTACGACAGGCTGGCCCAAAGTTGTAGCTGAGACTAGGCTCCACACGGAAAGCTTAGCGTCGTCAGTACGGTGAGGAGTCCTGGATGAATCCATAACACGGGACAGAAGCGTTTGAATGCAAGCATTAAGCATATGGTCAGCCCATGCTCGGCCCATGGCAACATGACCAACCAAAACTGAGTTCTGCCACCTAGCATGGTTTGAGATCGGGGATTAATATTGGTCTTGCAACGACCGATTATCGGCGATCACCCTCGGGCCAACGAGTACCGCCGAAGCATCGCCAATTTCACTAGCATTATGCCACGGTTGGGCCAGACATGGGCTACGGCTTACCCATACATGGCCCAACCGCGACCGGAGACTGGCAAGTCTACAATGCGTCGGTTGTACGCGCTAGCACGATTTGCCCATTCATGGCCCGTGGTCTACCGTGCATACGTATTGAGTCGACACACGACCAGAGATGAAAGCAAAAATCTCTCTCTCGCTCTCTCTCTCTCTCTCTCTCTTTCTCTCTTGCTCTTTCCCTCACATATACAACTGATCTGACCATACCTACGACGTGGCCGGCTTCTTTTTTTTTTTTTTTGGACTATCGAAGTCGATTTATTCGGACCGTCGAAAAGCTATCAGCTCATCCTACCCACAACAGCCTCAATGAGAACAGAATAGGGAAAAGATTCCGATCTGACACGACCCTGGCGTTACCGGAGCATATTTTTATCACACGAAGTCGATGTCACATGTCCTGCGCGTAAGATGGAAAACTGAATGAAGGCAGTTAAACATAGCATAAAGAATTTCCCTGACGTCGTGTACATGGTTCCTTGCGCCGACTGATAGCATATATACATGCACATTGCTGAAACAAGTGACCTATGAAAGAACTTACAGCAGAGCAACAATGATGTCGACCAACACACAGCAATCAACGAGCTCGCAGAATAGGCAGTACCCAAGAGCAATGAAATGACATTGACTGAGACTGCGTGAAGCTCATTAGAAAAAGAACAAAACAGCAGGGACTTGCTCGCAGAATAGGCAGTACCCAAGAGCAATGAAATGACATTGACTGAGACTGCGTGAAGCTCATTAGAAAAAGAACAAAACAGCAGGGACTTACTCGCAGAATAAGCAGTACCCAAGAGCAATGAAATGACATTGACTGAGACTGCGTGAAGCTCATTAGAAAAAGAACAAAACAGCAGGGACTTACTCGCAGAATAGGCAGTACCCAAGAGCAATGAAATGACATTGACTGAGACTGCGTGAAGCTCATTAGAAAAAGAACAAAACAGCAGGGACTTACTCGCAGAATAGGCAGTACCCAAGAGCAATGAAATGACATTGACTGAGACTGCGTGAAGCTCATTAGAAAAAGAACAAAACAGCAGGGACTTACTCGCAGAATAAGCAGTACCCAAGAGCAATGAAATGACATTGACTGAGACTGCGTGAAGCTCATTAGAAAAAGAACAAAAGAGCAGGGACTTAGGGTAGGGACACACTAGCGGGAAGACGCGCGCGGCATGCCGCCGGCGGCAAGCAGCTTGCCGCAAAACCTGCCGCGGCGGCGGGTAGACCTGCCGCGCGCCGAATGGGTCGAGGAGCCATTTTCGGCGGCTTGCCGCGTGCCGCGAATCAGAAGAGCCAATCAGAGACGTCCGGCTCAGCGACGTGCGCGTCAGTGTCGCTATCTCGTGCCGACTACCGAAGTTAACTTCCCGCGGCTCAAGCGCGATCAAGCGCTCCGTGCCATCAACGACGAAGCGAGCATTCTCCTTTTGTGCCTCCCTGTTGAAAACTTAGCCTCAGTGAGAGAATAATGGAACACTTTCTTGAGACTGCTCGGTTATTCCCCTTTTACGCTAAAATCAACCGATGAGCGATCATCGGCAAAGCGTTCGATCTCGCAGGCGAGTTGTTTTCATACTTGAGTGCCCGCTGAACATTCACGTCGGGTAAAATGTGAACAGGACAGTAAACTTGTTTAGAATGCTCGAGCGGTGTGCTGCGGAGCAAACACGATCGTCGCGGTAGATGACGAGGGACAAGAAGAAGATGGAATGAGGTCTGCTGGCCGAAAAAAAGAATCGTAGATCAGCTCACGCAGTCGGACACAAGGCGAGATCAGCGCTGTCACGTGACCTCCGCGGCGACCGCCGCGCGAAACCGATGTGGCCTCTCTGCCGCGCGGGCGTCCTGCCGCTGGCGGCACGCCGCGCGCGTTCTCCCGCCAGTGTGTCCGTACCCTTACTCGCAGAATAGGCAGTACCCAAGAGCAATGAAATGACATTGACTGAGACTGCGTGAAGCTCATTAGAAAAAGAACAAATCAGCAGGGACTTACTCGCAGAATAAGCAGTACCCAAGAGCAATGAAATGACATTGACTGAGACTGCGTGAAGCTCATTAGAAAAAGAACAAAACAGCAGGGACTTACTCGCAGAATAGGCAGTACCCAAGAGCAATGAAATGACATTGACTGAGACTGCGTGAAGCTCATTAGAAAAAGAACAAATCAGCAGGGACTTATACCTGGAATCGCTCCACATTCAGACGACCGGACACACGTTCAGTCAAAAGGAACGCAATCTATATAAACACGAAATACATTGTTACCAAGAAGAAGATCGGCAGTGGCGCGAGAGGAGCCCTCGCGCTAGGCCAACCATTAAATCATCCTTCACCCTATCGCCATGTTGTGCTGTCCTCTTTGCTTGCCGCCACGTAACATTTTGGTTGGAGGTGCGGCGTACGTCATCCCCATCCTCGCTTTGGAGCATCGACGCCATCATGGAGCATCACCCACGCATCAGACATCGTGGTGGCAAGCAAGTCATTCACTCCTGTCTTTCCTTGAACATCGTCACCGTCTCGTCACCATCAACTTCAAGCGAACCGATCGGAATGATCGCTCAGTGGCCTCGGGAAATGTTACGAAGAAGAAGATCGGCAGTGGCGCGAGAGGTGCCCTCGCGCTAGGCCAACCATTAAATCATCCTTGCCCCTATCGTCATGTCGTGCTGTCCTCTTTGCTTGCCACCACGTAACAATATTCTTACTGCTTACATCATATATTAAGCCTGAAAAAAACAAGCTTCATTTTTTTTATTTGTAAACACGGCTGCCGTAGTGAGCCCGAAGCGGTCATATTTTGTATAAAAGACTAGTCGGCGCTCAAACATTTTACGCCAAGAATGTCCCCAACCAGACGGGTTTCCGCCAAACTCTAGATTTAATTTAAGCTATTCATTGCAGTAGCGAAATTCCAGTCGTGACTTCGACAAACTGCAATACGATGGCCTACGTACGCGTGACCAAATATGAAACACTTCTGTCTCATAAGACTCGGTATACTATATCATGCAATTTTTCGTTCTATAGTACAGCTGATAGAAGTCCAAACAACATATGGAAAGCACTGCAAGTAGTATTTTGATAAGTTATGTCAGTGGGAGCGTTACTTATGCGTTACAAATGATCGAGCAACCACTGCTTAACTGCTGCAGAGCAAACCTGTTGCGATTGTCTTTGCGGTACAATGAGTTTGTTTCAACGGAGGAAAACTTGTGGACCTGATAGGGGTAGCCTTGAGACTAACCCTAGAAGTCTGGAGATTAGCTTTGCCGAGGGTTCGAGCCCTGATTCTAGGGTGAAATGAGGAGTTATTTCAACAAATGAATTCTAGTTTGGGGCCAGCAGCTTTTACGTTCCGTAGCGTGATGTCGACCGTCCGCCCTAGGTACAGCTCTAGTTCGCCTATTCGATTAATGCTGCGAGTATCGCAAGGCTGGCGATAGGGGTAGCCTTGAGACTAACCCATGAAGTCTAGAGGTCAGCTTTGCTGAGGGTTCAAGCTCTGATTCTAGGGTGAAATGTGGAATTATTTCAACAAACGAATTCTAGTTTGGGGCCAGCAGCTTTGACGTTCGGTAGCGTGATGTCGACCTTCCGCCCTAAGGTACAGCTCTAGTTCGCCTATTCGATTAATGCTATGAATATCACAAGGCTGGCGACTGGGTTTGTATTTAATCATCTTAAAACCAGGCAAACGACGCAACAGAAAAAAATGGAATACGAAACAAGTATTTCCTTCTGTTATTCTGTTGACCTGTGTTGCATATTTAGGTTGGCGTTACTATGCGTCTATGAGTGTGTATGTGGTAGGCTTCTGTGCAAGCAATCGATGTAATCCATTCATATTGCTTATCTTTGTTGTATGCTTTTGAAGTTAGTTGAGAAAATTATTCTGTTTAACCTAAGATTACGGGAACTATGGGTTTTTTGTTCGCTCTTCCATCAGTAGGCGAATTAGAGGAGTGAAATGCACAGTGTTTCGTGTTGTTGTTCCTCGCTAATTTCCCCCATCACAACCGGCGTTAGTCGTAGTCTAACCTGGCCCGAACTTTCGCACTTTTCCAACGCATTTTACCTGATTACGCTCATGTAAAGAAGCACTCAACGCAGATGTCAGATCATGGTGGTTACCTGGACGTACGCATTTGTCAGTGTCTGGGGCCGCCTCCGTACATGGGTAGGGTACATGGGTACATAGAGAGCAACAAGATCTTATTATTTTCTGCTAGGTAGTCAGGCCCGACAAACTCAGCGTTTACCTGTAGCCATGACATCTACTATCAATTTCCTCGTCATTATATTGACAGCATGGCCGGCCCCTAGACTCTCTTGACAAAGAAGATGCACCCCGGTAGATGAGCTTCACCTGTGACAAGTGAAGTTTCCTATGAGCGTGAGTGCTGCGTTGCTGCACAAAGAACGTTATATTATCGCGACCCGTTCAGTTCTACGCAGTTTCAGTTCTTTTTCTTTTTTCTTCGGCATGATGTTCACTGACTCCGGGGTTTTCCGCGAAGAGTTCTTGCCCCTATATCGGGATAAAAGTTCGAATTCCTCCGAGCTCAGTTCTTTGCAAACGATGATGCTCGCTTGTTTCCTCTGTCTGCAGAATCAGCAATAGTAAATCTCTGCGAGGAACGGCAAGGACGTTTGTGGCATTTGCTGACGTTGAGCGATGGGCGGGTTGGGCAGAAGCAATCTCATTGATGAAGCTTGCGTGTTTCTAGCGTGGGAGGTGCTGCGCTATTTTTCTTATTCCTTGACTCGGTCGTTGACATCTCATTAAATGCACTCTCAGAGGCTTGTGTTCTCGGAAGGAGAAGGAATGGAAATGTATATCGACTGCATTAGGGCGGCGTATAAAAACAAACATGTGAATGTCGGGCACAGGAAAAACAAAAAACGCAAACCTCAACCAAACATTTATTGTGGGTCAGTTATTGACCTCTTTACAACAGCATATTCATCTGTTTCTCCGAAATACACTTCGAGATTAGTAAAGGCGCAATTCTATGAAGGTGACGCAGTGGGCAACCATGCACACAAACTCAACTCGAAAGAAAAAAAAATTATTTTAAATGTATACACTTTCCAGCCATATCTAAACAAAGGTAAAGACGAGAAAGAAGGGAGAAAAAAGAAATAGGCGTAGAAAGGCGAAGAACATAGCAAATTAAGAAATGGTGCCAGAAATTCATCATCCTCTGAGGTGAACTCAGCTAGCATAATGATTGCTGAGGAAGTTTTATAAAGCTTAAATTCTTGTTTGAAAAATTAATCTGCCTTAATTTAGAGTCAAGCCGAACCCTTAAAACGTACTGGACCACAAATTTGATTTAAAGCCTGAACAGTGACAGTTATACAACTCATTATGTTTTCTCACCAAGACACTTTGTTGGGCGAGTTGGTACTTATTCATTATTAATTTAATAATTTAAACAGCGCGAACTGTGGCTTTCTTTTACCTTGTCCTTTGTCTTCGTGTTCGCGCTGTTTAAATTAATAATGAATTCATTATGTTTCTCGTTTCAATGTTAGCCATTTCTTTTTCTGTTTCAGATGTGACAACGTAAAAATGTGGTCATTTGCTATATTCCTTCTAACATGACAAAGCACGAACACGCCTAGCTGCTGAAACAAACGAAGCTTTGAGTAATATGACTTTTCTGCCTGATATAGTTACAGACAAAAGAGCGCTAAGAAAAAAGAAGCTTGAATAGTGGCGCCCGTTTCACCTCTGGTTGGATGCTTTTAGCGGCAGTGGCAATCCGGAAGTTTCCGCCTATAACGAATGATGGATCTACGCATCACGGACTTGTAAGGGCCGCTGGGCACCCTGCCGTTTCAGAGACATTCCAAGTATGTTTGTTCTTTAGCTCCAAGCTGGGGCGTTCACAAGATTTCCGTCTGAGACACTTTCGCGCCAGCCGTTTAGGTGGCATTGCGACCACCAATCTACGTGCAGGGAAAGTGAGTGCGTCACACCCAGTGCTACGTGCAGGCCAGGTATTAGCCATCCGATCACCGTTAGTTTATCAGGATAAAATTCAGCAATTGAACGACCAATTCATCTTCAATAAGGCTCACCAGAAAGCGACGTCAACCGACCGCCACGATCTAGGTTGCGCTCTCATTATATCATCTTGCGGTACATTACAGAGTACCGGCAGGCGCGAAGGATTAAGAGCTCATCAACCGGATTGGGGCGGTTGTGACCAAGTTCCCACTTATGTCTGGCGTTTCGACATTGACGTCGATCCAGAGTGCCCATGTGGCCTGCCTATGATGACATGCCTCACTACATTTCTTCCTGCAACTTCACAGCCGCCATTGATCACGACTTCGGCGATGGCTTTGTTCCTATCGTGTCAGATAGTTGTGTCTCTCTTCCGACGTTGCCTCATGGGCAAGCCCCTTAATACTCTTCGTTCGGGTGTTCTAGGTTGTTGTCCTAGAGGCGACACTCTCCCATATTGGTCTTGCTGTGCCATAGAAACTGGAATCACCTTACAGCTCATGTTCCGGATGTTTTTTTGGTCTCTGGTTACCTGATGGCCTATGCTGGTGAGGATTTCCTCTGCGCCTGTTGCCCTGACATCGGTTTACTATGGTCGGGCTTTTATGTGACATGCATTTCATGTCCAAATCTTTCTGCCTGTTTTTATTTTTTATAAAACCACATTTCATGAACAACTTTTTCCTACATCTTTTTCTCTTTATTTAGTTCGGTTTATGGGATTTAACGTCCCAAATTAACTCAAGCTGAGACGGACGCCTGTGTGCAGGGCTTTTAGCTGCCAGTGGCTTTGAATGTTATCGTAAATCACTAGCTAATACGACCCGGTGCTGCATTCCAATTAGCTAATTGAGTACTGGTCATACAAAAGCACATCGCGCAAAAGAATTCTGTTCATTTCCTGTTGTGAAACGGAATGAGACGACTGTATACTCTAAGCCATCGCTGCAATTGACAACGTAGCAGGCGTTCCACCGCTCAGCTGTCCCGAATACTATTCCGCGGATGGCGTACCTGTTGTACTTGTTTTTCGTTCAGCAGTTGACAGCTGAGCTCATCTGCGCCCGCTTACTTGAACATATGGACATTCTAGGGCTGACATCAGCAGTAAGCGAGTATTACTGCTAAATTACGCACCGCATGCTCCGAACCTTGTCTCAACTAAACTTTCCCAGCCATTAAGAAAGCATGTTTATGGTAAGGCGAAAGGGCATGGATGCTTCGTGTAAGCTCGGCGTGCATTAATCGTAGACATATGCCGACAACACCGTCAAGAGATGCATAAACCGCAGACACCTTTGCAGGACAGAAGCGAGAAGTAGTTATTGCTGCTGCTCTGATCAGCCAATGTGAAAGGCATTTGGCTATCCTCTACAATTTTGTCACGGTCACCGCTCAGAAAATATAACGCACCTTTCTTCTCCCTCTCGTCAGTTTGAGTACTAGATAGTCGCAGCCATCGTTGGCAAATTTCCTCTTCTCCTGCTTTTCCCCAGCAGACATCATGTCCTTTCGAGCTTCAACGCATGATTATCCACTGATCTTCAAGGCTATAGCAATATCCACGTGAAAGTAAGTATTACAAAATGCTGCCTGAATATTTTGCCGACTGAATAATTGCTATCGGTTCCACTAGCATAGCGCTTTATCCACCTCCATCATTTCCATCTCTTCTCTCCGCGAGGCAGTCCTGAGGTAAGCCGTCTGGCGACGGCGGCCTACAGGTAATTTTTTTCTTTACTCGGTTCGGTTTACACATTATGCAGCTTGATGTAATATCAAAGAGTGTCCTCGTCTCTCCTGACAGAAACCGGAAACGCGGCCCCATGCATGGCTCAACTTTTGTCGGCGAACATACTTTCGTGCGCGCGTTCGATTGCGCGCTCCCCGAAGAAGCCCGTTTTTCTGGTGAGAGCTTGCACCTTGTGCCAGGATTTTTTTTTCTTGCGCTTTTCCGTTGCTTTCGAGCATGTCTGCTGTTCTCGAGCCGTCGGGTCTTCCGCCAGAATTCCGCCTTGCTGTCTGGAAAAACCTTTCTCCTGCTTGGATCACGGCTCGGTTTTTTTTTTTTCTTTACGTTTAGCATGACCAAGTTTGTTCAAGGGCAAAGATGTCAGAAAGAAGCAGGGTGCTTGTGACAGGTGTTGACAATGAACGATGGGGGGACGCACGGAAGCAATCTGCCGGATGAAGCTTCCCTTGTAGCTCAGTGGGTATTCTATCTTGTGCTCGAACTGTAGTTTGCACGCTTCAGTTGTTCGCTGAGAATCTACTAATGCAATCGCATATACGTTATGTTTGTTCCTTTAGCCAATAAAAACGTGAAATTGAGTTTTCTTGAGCTCGTTTAGATTTGTCGAATATTATTACTATGAGACTCGTCACTCATTTCGATGTACGTAGGCGAAAGATGCCCAGTGTTGCTGCAGATCAAAGCTTTCCCACATTGCACCCTGTGCTTGTCTACACTCCATTCCACGAGATACGTGCAGCACTATAAAAGTAAAGGTAAAACGATCTCGGCCAATCAGGGCAGCTTTTTCCTTCATGAAATTCTTCCTTCATTAGTGGCGTGTAAGCGAGTTATCACCGCGGCGTGTCCTCGCGAAGAATAAAATAAGAAAAATAAGTGAATAGCGTCCACACCAGGACTCGAACCACCCCCGTTACGTTCCCCAGCCGAGTGCGCCAACTACCACTCCACGCCGAGTTCCTGAGAACGGGTTCATAACTCTCACACCCAGCGTAATGACACGGGAGGGCGCTGCGGGCAATGAAAACAGTGACAGTAAGAAAAAAGTAAAATAAAAATAAAAAGCCGGAAACAGAGCATTTAAAAAGCATAGAAGCACAAATATAGCCATAAGAGCAAAAATGCAAAATTATAAAAAAGAAAAACTGAACAAAGTAAATTTGCAGACGTCGCTGGGCGTCGGAAAAGCAACGAAATGCAGAACGAGGTCATAACCGAACTTGAAAGGACCTGTAAATGTTTTATCTCAGTCTGCCTAGCATTCATTCCCAAACTCCTACATTTGTGGAGGGCTACCTCACATATACATAGTGCCCTGCTTTAACCACGCCGTACGAACGTGCCTGCGCGGCCTATGGGCAGCGTCTCTGACTAGAAATTCAACAGTCCCGGACTGTTCAATTGGCGTCTCACCCTTCCATTTGAAAAGGGAAGCCCGAGTTGGCAGAGTATGCCGACTTCAGCCATGTTGCGTGGTCTCGTGACGTCCCATAACCCGAGGACCAATCAGTGCAAGGTCACGCTGCCCGCTTACTACATCGGCCTACAGAGGCATGTTCGTTACCTTTCGCTGCGCCGATGGAAAACGGCTGGCGTCTACCGGATTTTTATTTCCACCTAATAAAATAGCCAGCCACGGCAATATTAACACTCCCCACCAACATGTCTTGAGAAAGTCCATCTATATTAGCTGAACGAGAGACACATCGTACGCAAACATGCAGTCAAGCATGCGCATGCCACCCATTTTCAAATAGATTAACGCTTGAGAACTGATATCCAGCAGCCTAGCCGCTTCATGGAGCTTCGACGAGCTTCGACTTCCCTATGAATACATTTTCCGAAATTTGTAACGCTCTTATCCTTTCTGTACTTCTTGTGTCGTTCTGCTTCACTAAAACCTGATAACCGTTAAAAAATAGTTAAAAAGGACGCACTTTTTCACACTTGCTTATTCAGAAGTTTTAGTTGCCGCTTGTGGTTAGAAAGGGAAACTTCATACCTGTCAATTTTTCTGTACCAGTGCCTGGCCCTCGCGAAATGAAAATAGAGGAAATACTCCAATTACTTTGTACATTGTAGAAATTATAAATGTTTATGTATCGATCGCTCTTGGAACATACAGCAGATATTCAAGATGTAAAACGGACGGTGAAGAGCCATGTTTCCGTTATATTTTTGGGGCTGACAATTTTTAATCTGTCCTGACCGCTTTACAGCCCCATTCCTATTAAAATAGCAACAACCGCTGACCAACCAAAGAATAAAAGCGCCTGGATGGTTGCATGTAAAAGATTCGGAAGGAGTTACTCTGAACATGATAGCTAATTATACGCGTTGTAATATATCACTGTGCTATGGAGTAATTCCTTTTTCTCATTTCTGTTATATTCGTCGAACACAAAGAATCCCAATTAAATAATGCCTGGTCCAATATTTCAAAACCAATAAATGTAGAAAAATAGCTTCGCAGAGGCTGCTTCCATCAGCTAAACTATATGGGTGTCGCTGCTGCGATTTAGGTTCACAAATCAAGTTGCAGGGTCATTTTGTACTGGCCGACCTTAGGTAGTTGACGTGCGATGGCGGACCGCTGTCATTCACCGTGGCAGATAGCGAGCGCTATCAAATGTCACAGCTTCCGCCCTGCAGGTGTGATGGACAGCTCATTTCGTTCGCTTTCCTATTTTCACGTCAGCACAGTCAAGAAGCCATTTCAACCCGACCTATTCGTGACCTTGACATTTCATTTTGGTTATCGCAGGAAGAGTCTCTCAAATATAGGCTGTTACGACCGTGCATCCGCATTTGCGCGCTCTATTGTTCGCCTGTGGGCATGGAAAAGTATTGTGAATATGTGGTGATGGTCCAATGGCTCTAAGTGAGCCTGTTTCCAGGAATCCTGTTTTGTAAGCCTGTTTTGCTTTGTGGACAACCTGCAAATGCCAAATTGACCCTGTCAAGAGAACGTCTGGAAACACACAAAGAAACGTCCCCCTGCGGGAAATAGCAGGAAGTGCTTTCTTTTGTTCACCCTTCCAGTCGAGAAGGGCTATCGTCCAGTGAGGAATGTCTACTTTCCAAAGGAGACGACAGAGTGACATGTCCGCTGACGTGCAGGACAAGAAAGGAGCATGACGCATACAGCCATTAAGTGATTTCCCAGGAATGCAGGAAAGATTTGCAATTGTCGAAAACGGACAATGCTGGGAGCGGATGCGGCGCCACGTGCACTCGGGTTTCTGAGAAGTAAAACCACTTGTCAGAACCAGCCTGTGGTTTCTTTGCTGAAGAATAGAAATGTACCTCCTCTCCTCGCCGTTCCCAAGCTTTTCCCGCCAACAAGTGATCACGCCCAACGAATGAATGCCGGACCAGTCAGTGCTTCAGACCATCAGTGCAGTGATGTGTTCGATTGGATGCCGATATCTGAGGGGCGTGCCCTGGATTTGGTTGGTCAGCATCTTCAGAGAGGGGCTGGACATAGGGGGTTTTAAGGACGCTGCAGAGCACGAAATGTCGCTCTGAGCCCTGGGTAAACGGCTCATCCAGTCGCTTCTCGCTATGAACTCTTAACGCTTGTCATTTTGCTGATGTACCCTTCTTTTTCGTGTAAATATTGTAAATAAGTTTTCTCAAAGTGCCATTAAACCTGCTTGTACATATTTCACCAACTTCGAAGATTCAATCCTACTTCAACCCCGAGTCTCTGCACGCTACCAAGTGAAGGCCGGGTCGACGTAGCCCCAGCGTCACGACAACTGGTGGCAGCGGTGGGATAAAGCCCCAACAACTGGTGTCCAGCGTTGGGATCTGAATCTACAAGCCACAACATCTGATGACTGGAGGTGGGATCTGGATCTACAAGCTGCAACATCTGGTGATTAGAGGTGGATCGGAATCTACAAGCCACAACATCTGGTGATCGGAGGTGGCATCTCAAGCAACAAGCAGGAGCAACAATCGGCCAACAAGAGAGCAGCTCGGAACATCGATCGCATGTGTGGGTGAGTGCTTGGCTTTTCTTCTGATGTGGACCAGGTTCTAGAACAGGGTTAGATTTTAGAACTGGTAAAAATTGTTGAAACGCCTTTAGGTTTGGTAGTTTGCACTGTTGTTTTGGAAGTAGCCGACACTCGGAGCGATCATGGACCTACAAAAGCTGCAGAAACCGGACCTGTTGCTATTGTGTGAGGAATTGGGAATTGATACAAGTGGTTTGGCACGAAAACCCTTGATTTTAAAGGCAATCAATGATTTGGGAGCCGATGATGAGGAGCTCAGTGAAGCATGGAACCTCATCGGACAAAAAAAGGAGGAGCAGCTCAGACAGCAGAAAGAGCGGGAAAAAGAGGAAAAGAGGCGTGAGCGTGACATTGAGAGAGAAGCAAAAAGGCTGGAGCAAGAACTTGAGCTCCGGAAAGTAGAACTAGAGTTGAGCAAGAGGTCGGGCAATTGTCCCCAGCTAGCGGTACCTCTTCTCAACAAAGAGGCAGATTTCAAGATGTCAAAGTACATGCAGCCATATGTGATATCAGGGGATATCGGTCTGTATCTGGCTAACTTTGAGCGAACCTGCGAAAAACTGTCCTTCCAGCGAGACACTTGGTCTCAGAGATTATTGACGGTTCTGCCCTGCGAGGCAGCGGAGGTTGTCGCGCGGCTAAGCAAGGAGGACGCGGACAACTACGAGAAGGTCAAAGCTTGCCTTCTGAGAAAGTATAGGCTTAGCGCCGAGGCGTTCAGACAACGTTTTCGGAACGCTACTAAGTCCAGGGACGAGAGTTACCCTGAATTCCTGTACAATTTAAGAGTTAATTTGGGCGAGTGGCTAAAGAGCACTGATTCCTACAGTGATAGGGACGCTGTAGTCGAGCGAATTCTTTTGGAGCAGTTTTATAACTGCCTCCCAGAAAAAGAAAGAAATTGGTTACAGGACCGAGGCGAAATTAAGTCGGCAACTGAAGCTGCCGAACTTATTGAGGAGTATGCTTCGCGCCGACAATTCAGCAACCCAGCAGTGGATAGGCCCCGCAATCCCAAGTTCAGTGTGAAAAACCGTCAGGAAAGGCACTTTGCTAGAGTTGGAAACGAAGAAATGAAGGTTTCTTCAGGCAAATTCCCCAGAAAGGACGGCAGTGAGAAAAGTGGGGAAGTGACCAACGTGCAGAACACAAAGAATAAGCTTGAGGCTAGGAAGCCGCTCACATGCTTTAGGTGTAATGAGCAGGGTCACATTGCCGTCAACTGCCGGAAAGAAAAAATTGCTTTCTCGTATGTCAGTGACTGCGATGAAAATATGCAGCTTTTAGAACCCTACCTGCATGACCTAGTAGTCAACGGGAAGCCTTGCAAGGTACTGCGCGATTCGGCCGCAACGATGGATGTTGTCCATCCGGCGTATGTGTCGCCTTCCGACTATACAGGACAGTGTGCATGGATCCGCCAGGTAGTGGAGGAACAGAGTGTGTGCTTGCCAATCGCAAACGTGGTCATCGAGGGCCCTTTCGGCAAGTTAACAACCGAGGCTGCCGTTTCAGGAAAGCTTCCTAAGTGCTATCCGTATTTGTTTTCCAACAAATCGGACATGCTACTGCGAAAGAGGGGGATTCTTTTCGGAGACAGAGTTGTGCAAGCCTTAACACGTTCAAAGGCGCGAGAACTAGCTACACTGCTCATTCCAGAAAAATCCACAGCGGAGGAAACGGCAGTTAAAATAGTGGTCGAAGCGGAAGACAGCAGGTCAGAAAACTTTGAGAGCGAGGCATCTCAAATAGGTCAACTTGAAAGTGAGCTTGATGAGACGCGGAATGAGGACGTTCTTGAGAGTAACCTCTTGCCGCCAGTGTCTAGTAATCTCACGAGACTTTTAAGTGGAACTCGAGAGGACTTAGCTATGGAGCAAGCCAATGATCCCAAGATACAGGAGATAAGAGAGCGCCACCGCGCCACTAAGACAGCAAAGAACATTTCTTTTGAGATGAGAAAGGGAGTGCTGTATCGCTTATTCAAGGATAAGCGCGGAGTAGAGCGGGACCAATTAGTCGTTCCCCAAAAGTACCGCGGAGACTTACTGCGACTTTCCCATGGCAGCTCGTGGTCATGTCACCTTGGAATAAGGAAAACAAAGCAGAGGCTGTTGCAAGAATACTATTGGCCTGGATGTTTTAAGGACACGGAAAATTTTGTACGATCATGCGACACGTGCCAGCGGGTTGGAAAGGCGCAAGATAAGTGGAAAGCTCCGATGGTGTTAGTACCAATCATTACCGAGCCGTTTCACCGGTTAGTAATAGATGTAGTTGGGCCACTTCCTGTGACAGAGTCAGGGTACCGTTATATCCTCACTATGTTATGCCCAGCCACAAAGTTTCCAGAGGCTGTTCCGCTGCGCGAGGTGACGTCCGAGAGTGTAGTGGATTCGCTGCTGTCAGTGTTTGCACGAGTTGGATTCCCTTCCGAGGTCCAAAGTGATCAGGGTAGCGTTTTCACGAGTGTCCTCACCACCTCATTTCTCGAGCGATGCGGCATTAAGGTAGTGCATAGCTCGATCCATCATCCGCAGAGCAACAGCGTAGAAAGATGGCACTCTGTTCTCAAACGAGTCCTGAGGGGACTGTGCTATGAAAACAAGCGCGAATGGGATACCTGCCTGCCTGCAGCGCTTTTCGCTTTGCGGTCAGTGCCGCACGAATCCACTGGATTTAGCCCAGCCGAGTTGGTGTACGGAAGGTCACTGCGCTCACCTTTGCGAATGGTGCGCGAAGCCTGGGAGGGGCGCGGAGAAGACCCAACAGTAGTAGAATTCATTCTGAACCTCTTGAATCGCTTACATAACACTAAGGAACTCGTTGAGGCCAGCATGAAGTCAGCCCAGGCTCGTTCCAAGGTGTACTATGATAAGACAGCCCGTCAAAGGACGTTTTGTATCGGGGACCAGGTGATGTTGCTGAGAAGTTCAAGGCAGAATAAGCTCGAAGTACAGTGGGAAGGACCGGCTGAAGTCGTTGCAAAGCTTTCTAACACTAACTACGCAGTGAAAATTCCCGGTAGGCGTAAAGAAGTGCGCATTTATCATTGCAATCTTATGAAGCCTTATGTGCAGAGGGAAGCCGTGGTAAATCTAACGTTAAACCTTCCCGAGGAGATGGGGGACGACTTGATTTGCCTCAGCGGAAAGGGAAGCAACGCTCAGGAGCTTCTCAAAAAGACGGAGCAGAGAGGAGAACTAAAGAAATCCCAGCTGTCCGATCTGGGCGAGATAATAACAGAGTTTGAGGCCTGCTTCGTGGACAGGCCAGGCAGGACTGATTTGACTGAGCACGATATTGAGCTGACTTCAGACGTGCCAGTGCGATCAAGGTGCTACCGATTCTCTCCAAGGCAAAGAGAAATTCTGGATAGGGAAGTAAATCGCATGCTGGAATTGGGAGTAATAAAACCCTCGGAAAGCGATTATGCTTCGCCTATGATCTTAGTAGAAGCTCCAGGTAAAGACCCTAGGCCTGTGGTAGACTACCGAAAGCTAAATTCTCTCACCAGGGATCAAGTGTATCCTATTCCGAATATTGAGGAGAGAGTAGAACAGGTCAGTATAGAGCGGCATATGTGACTACGCTGGACCTTACTCGAGGATACTGGCAAGTACCGCTCACTGAACGCGCCAGCAGATACGCGGCTTTCGTCACTCCGACGGGCAGCTACCAGCCAACAATGATGAGTTTCGGGCTCAAAAATGCTCCATTTTGTTTTTCCCGACTCATGGATAGGGTTTTAAAGGGGTGTGAAACATTCGCAGTGCCTTACTTAGATGACATTGCGGTTTTTTCCGACTCATGGGCGGACCATATGGTACATCTAAGAGCTGTACTGAGCCTTTTGCGTCAAGCTGGACTAACCGTAAAGGCCGAGAAATGTTGCCTGGCAAGGGCGACCGTGGACTACTTGGGTCACAATGTAGGTCAAGGTTTCAGGAAACCCAGCGAGATTAAGATTTCTGCGGTAGCAGACTACCCGCGGCCGAGCACGAAGACGGAAATTCGAGCATTCCTGCGTCTGACTGGGTACTACAATCACTACATCCCTAACTATTCAGCTTTGGCTAGCCCTCTGACCGACGCTCTCCGCAAGACAGAACCGACAAATGTAGTCTGGGACGAACAAAAGGAAGCCTCCTTCGTAAACCTGAAGGCTGTGCTGATTAGCCGTCCGGTATTGCGAGCTCCAGACTATGGCCGAGAATTCACGGTCCAGTGTGATGCCAGTGATCGAGGGTTAGGTGCTGTTCTCTGCCAGAGAGATGACGACGGTAATGAGCACCCCGTGCTCTACTTGAGCAGAAAACTGAGTTCTAGAGAGAGGGCTTATTGCGCGTCAGAGAAAGAATGCGCTTGCATTGTATGGGCCATTCAAAAATTGCAGTGCTATCTTGGAGGGGCCAAATTCACCGTAGAGACGGACCATTGTCCCCTGGCTTGGCTGCAAACTGCGACATCGAAGAACAGTCGCCTTCTTAGGTGGAGCTTGATTTTACAGCAGTACAATTTTGAAATAAGATACAAAAAGGGGAAGTTAAATGGGAATGCGGACGCGCTTAGCCGCTCTTTCTAAGCGGTCCGAGATGTTCCTCACCATGTATCCAAATTGATAATCAGGTTTTTTTTTTTTCGTGCGCTTGTATATGTGTGGCTATGTAAAGCAGCACGTTTGGTTTTCTAGGAATACGTGGGTCCTGAACATCTTGAGAGTGGGCTTTTCTCGAACAACAATGGCAGTTTTCTTTTAACCTGGTCTCTTCAGACGGGAGCCGAGTGCTTGCTTCGACATGTGGTTGAGTTTCAGACAGCTCGAGCAATTTGGCCTACAACAATCAAGACAACGCGACAAGCAACAGCGAGCTTCAAGCGTTCACGTGCAGGCCATTAAGTCGTCTCTTCATGCAGCAGCTGCGACTGCTGCCCTCCGTGACTCTTCTGGCGGGGGAGGAGGCTGTTACGACCGTGCATCCGCATTTGCGCGCTCTATTGTTCGCCTGTGGGCATGGAAAAGTATTGTGAATATGTGGTGATGGTCCAATGGCTCTAAGTGAGCCTGTTTCCAGGAATCCTGTTTTGTAAGCCTGTTTTGCTTTGTGGACAACCTGCAAATGCCAAATTGACCCTGTCAAGAGAACGTCTGGAAACACACAAAGAAACGTCCCCCTGCGGGAAATAGCAGGAAGTGCTTTCTTTTGTTCACCCTTCCAGTCGAGAAGGGCTATCGTCCAGTGAGGAATGTCTACTTTCCAAAGGAGACGACAGAGTGACATGTCCGCTGACGTGCAGGACAAGAAAGGAGCATGACGCATACAGCCATTAAGTGATTTCCCAGGAATGCAGGAAAGATTTGCAATTGTCGAAAACGGACAATGCTGGGAGCGGATGCGGCGCCACGTGCACTCGGGTTTCTGAGAAGTAAAACCCCTTGTCAGAACCAGCCTGTGGTTTCTTTGCTGAAGAATAGAAATGTACCTCCTCTCCTCGCCGTTCCCAAGCTTTTCCCGCCAACAAGTGATCACGCCCAACGAATGAATGCCGGACCAGTCAGTGCTTCAGACCATCAGTGCAGTGATGTGTTCGATTGGATGCCGATACCTGAGGGGCGTGCCCTGGATTTGGTTGGTCAGCATCTTCAGAGAGGGGCTGGACATAGGGGGTTTTAAGGACGCTGCAGAGCACGAAATGTCGCTCTGGGCCCTGGGTAAACGGCTCATCCAGTCGCTTCTCGCTATGAACTCTTAACGCTTGTCATTTTGCTGATGTACCCTTCTTTTTCGTGTAAATATTGTAAATAAGTTTTCTCAAAGTGCCATTAAACCTGCTTGTACATATTTCACCAACTTCGAAGATTCAATCCTACTTCAACCCCGAGTCTCTGCACGCTACCAAGTGAAGGCCGGGTCGACGTAGCCCCAGCGTCACGACAAGGCAACTTAGGGTAGACCGCCAGCTCGGAGACTTCAAGAAGACTATTGCGCTCTGCACTACAATGCATGCGTTGAGGTCAAACTTCACTTTGAGCAGTATTTTTGCATCAATTTAAACTTTACGTCTGGTGGTAAAATAAAGCGGTTAAATTAAAACTTTCGGCTGTACCTGCTCTTTGAGGCGATGTTCTTCTTTTGGATTCTTCGCTTCCCAAAGGTCAAAACTAAAGTGCTAATAGAGCTCGTTTTTCGGGGGCGCATTTCGCCAGAGCGGCGAATTATCCGGGCGCCTCAAGATAACTTTGAAGCTGAACGCGCTATTACCCATAATGCATGCAACGTTCCTACAAATGAACCGTTAATATATATGCTTTACAAAGGCTTCACTGCAGGCTACGCAACGCTAGTCCCTCTGCAGCGAAGGCGTCTGCAGCGATTGCAGTACTATCTTACACTTCCTCGAATGATTCGACTTACACTGATGTCCAGCCGGAATGTTTACCAAGCCGCTAGAGGTATCAGTGCCGACTCACGAACTCTCTACACTGCAGTATAAGCCTTCGGTTGTTGGCGCCAGCGCGCACAAATCAAGGAACCGTGTCATGCATGCTAGTTTTGACCAGCAAGTGAAACGTTTTGTGTGGTTTCGGCAGGGTTCGCATACTCTGTAATCACACCTGCTGCTGAAGCGGCAAATCCTTTTACGACAAATCAAACGTGCCGTATTCCAGAAGCCATTTGAGCGAGAAAAAGAGCGTTGTTTAGCCGGAAGTAATTCGTTATGTTCACATGACGTACCAGTTGTGTTTTCAGCTCAAAGAAAACTTGCTTATCAAACGAGGTTTGAGACTGGTGCTGCTGCAAAAAGAAACATGGCAATCGGTCTCTTAAATGCTGGAGACGGGTGGTGTATCAGATACCACTGACCTGCGGCAAGTCTATGTGGGCCAAAAAGGGCGATGTGTGGATTACCATGCATCTGAACACGCGCGGTCACTAAATGAGATGGGAGCATCATATGTCGCGCGACACTGTACTGGATGCTTTTCGTGTCGAGCGTCAGAAGATTCGCCAGGTTATAAAGGTTACCTAGAGTGCAAAAAGTGTGCAGCGCGACTTTCCGGGAGATAAGGAGTTCGGGATGAAGGAGAAATGCTAAGGCAACGAGAAGTATTAATACCTTTTCACATAAAGAAGAAACAAGAATATTGTGCAAGCGATACCTCTGTTTAATGTGTCTTACCCTTTCCAAGACCGAGATGTTTTATCTTGAACGTTATGGCTGACCGTGCACTGTCCATCTTTCTGCCGATGCTTTGTTTGCCTATATATTTGCTGGTTCATCAGTGCTTAAATCTAGGCGGCGTTAGTGCCTTTCCTACGTGCTTTCTTTTCTTTTCGTGTTCCTTTGTTCACGCTATAGTTTCCTGTCTCAAAGAAGAGGCGAGAGTACTTTGAAATGCCAGTCGTCGTAATCGCATTGGGAGGAAGCAAAGCGTTCATCGCAAAGTTAACATATCAGCAAAAAAGCTCAACCGCAGATCAGAATACAATACAACACAAGTTCAGCAGCAGATCAATAGAATGTCCAAGTAGGCTTTCGCCATCACATTTTTAGAATATTCTAAGCGTCCCCAGTAATGTTTTTCTTGCAACTTCGGGTCTACACTTTCTGTTCTCACTTCCTAATCACTCCACGCATGATTCAAGCAAGGCTTTCGTCTTAAAACATTAGACATTTACGAGAACAAAGCGCACTTAAAAGCTATCTCGTCATACCTTTAAAGGCAGAGCTTAAGCGTCCTGTCACTTATTTAATGCTATATTAGATATGAGCAGTCCCAGTCAATCACCAAGAAAGCAAATTGGAGAAGTATTCCATGGTAAATTTTTAAGAGCACATGAAACATATTACCCATGCATGACTGTCCTACTGCTCACTTGGGCAAACTGAGATCCCTATAATTCCAGCACTATGCAACAAATGCAACCTGCCACACTGGACTCCGTTCACGAAGCAAACTCGGGGCTCTGAGCTGCAAAGCACGAAAATACCACACTGTGAAGCTGTCATGGACGAAGTTAAGTAAGGAATTTTTATTATACCAGTTTCCTTAACATACGACCTCAAAGTTATTGAGGTTGGTTTTACTACGCCCTTTTTCAAGGAGATTAAGGTATAAGCGTAATGGGAACGCCCTCGGCACGCATTATTTATTCCAGTCTCCTTTATTTTTAATTTTCTGAGAATGATTCCTTAGTCTTCATTGGGTTTTATGTTTAGGCTTTTTTTTTTTCGGCAGTCTCGTTACAGGTCTGAGATTCCCTTAGCCCTTGTCACCTTTACCTTCTTCTTCTCGAGCCAAGAAGTAATTCACCCCGTGACGCGTAAACTGAGCGCGCACGACGTTGCATTTTTTTACAAACGACGCAAGACAAGTGTGGGCAAGGAATTAACAAAACACAAGCCGCCTTTTCTTGCGTGCCGTAAACTAGACACCTAATTTCGAGAGCCATGCAACGTTATCGTATTCGCGAGCGGCCGACTTCCATGGCATGAATAATGCTTGATTTTTTTTTTTTTTTTTTTGCTGTTTCTTTTTTTCTGCTCTTAAAGTGGCGATCTGTTCATATCGCCCCGTTTTATGTATACGAAATCACGTAAATATTCGGCCGAAAATTGAAAAGGCGGCAATTCCGCGTCTAGTCGAGGGCTTTGCTTTTTGCCTTCCACCCAAGGCCTGAAATGGAAGAACGTTTTTGCTTAAGAAATAGCTGTTACTTAGTGCAAACAGGGGGGGAGGGGGGGGGGGGAGAGTAGCGACCTCTCACGTTTTGTTTCGGTATCCTTTCTTAGGAGATCACCTCACACATACCTCTTGTGAACCAATGACAGTTACAACGAATTTCTTGGAGCTGAACTTTAATCTAATCTCTCAGTCTATCAGTAACTCATAAAAAGAACCGGCAGTCACGGCGTAGTGGTAATGCCACTGGGCGTGTCCTCCTCTGCCCCCAAAGCACAAAACGAAGTAGTCTGAGCTGAATGCATTTAGTTAGTGGATGTGTGTTTGGCCACGCTCTTAACGTTGTCTTGCAGCTTGCCTGGACTCTAGTCTCATGCCGTCTCTAGGTACACGAACCGAGCTGTGGCACCGAACAGATCGGCGATGTAGGAAGGACAGCTCACTGTAAGCACAATGCGCTTCGTGATTGTGCAAGCGAGGAGCTGACAGGAAGTAATCATAAAAGAAATCATGAGCCATATGGTGTCTCGTTATAACTTCATTTTTTCTTGCTATGCAGTTTCTGTTTATCATTCTCTTAATGGTCAGAGTATGCTTGTATGTCTTAATCATTGCGTAATTGCTTTTCCACACTGCTCTCTAGCATCCCTTTCAAGCAGCTTGGCGCGGCCCTCATCATAAGTTCACTTACCCCTTTTACAGGCAGATTCTAGCAGTAGGCGGCACTTTCTTGAATCAGTAGCTCAAGGCTCGTAAATAAAACGCGCCGCAACGCGCTGCACTCTATTAAAGCGACGTCACTATAATGCCCCCTTTTTAATGACTGGAATTCACTATATTTAACTTAGTGGCTTATTTTTCAAACGGTCTATTACATACACATTGGTCTACGAGCACGCTTTCTGATTATGGTATATGTTCTGGCGTTTATGTCGAGGCAGGATGTCGGCAATAGCTTAAGCCTCAGTTGCTTAATTAAATTAAGGTGTGTCTGCGATATTGTACACGAGGCCAATGCCCCATGGGCAGAATAAATCTTGTCCCCTCAGCCCCCTTCCCCGCTCCTCCACCATATCATGCAAGCAATTTCACACCGGAAGACATAAAAAAACATAACAACACACGAATACATAAGAAAAAATATATATGTCTAAAACTGAACTCCTCTTCTCCCTGTAGTACAATCAACGCTAAACCATTAGCGTTCCATCAAAAATTGCCTACTACATTTTTTTTCATTCATGTTTCTTGGTAGCTTCTTACTTGTGCCTCACCATCACACTGCATCGAGATAACATGAAATAAAAACAGCGCACTCCAATGTTTATTCTGCCCCCCATCTCAAAGTGCCGCCTCAAGAAATCTGAGCAGTGGTGCGCGCAGACGCTCCACTAGCCTCTGTTTTCCAGGCTAAAGCCGCTAATGAAACGAAATCCCGAAATCCCGTGTGCGAGAGTTGTGCGCGAGATCTGTCATATTCCTCGAGATATGTTACAAAGATCTCGGTTTTTTTTTTTCTTTTACCAAGCAACCCAAGCAAGCCAAGGAAGTTCTTTCGCTTCTCTACATTTATTGTGGGACATATTTATTATGCTTTCAAGCATGTGCAGGTTCAATAAGTACTTTCTTCTGGGCGAGTTGGTTCATATTAGCAAAAGGTAAAAGACTTGCGCAAAAGGTAGATGAAGAAAGAGACATGACAACAAGACAGAGCGCAAACTTCCAACTGGTTTTATTTAGGAAACGGTACCTACTTATATAGACAAGTGAAATCGTATCATATCGATCAAGAGTAAACACGTGAGCACACAACCAGTGAAGATCATCTACCAAGCAGGGCAAAAATGACTTAAATCTCATCAGATTATCACTGAGGCCAAAAAATGTTTGCACAGTAAGAAGGCTGAATGATGTATGCAAGGTATACCAACAAACGTAGACAGATACATGCAAGACTGCGCGCGCGCAAACAACACACACACACGCACACACAGAGATACACACACAAACAGACAAGCACACGTAAAATCGTAACAACACATTTCTATGGCTAAGCCAAGTCAGACCTAAAAACAAAGTAAAACAGGCAGTCGCAAACTAAAACCGATAAAACAGCCAAATGGCTGAAAACCTAAGTGAATAAAATCAATTTTCTAGGCAAAAGCCGCGCCAGTCATAAAAATCAACAACAAACAAGAAGAATTGTTTCAGAAGAAGAATTGTTTCAGAAGAACAGAGTTTCAGTGGCGCTGCATTGTCTGCAATTTGCCTCGAGAAGAAAAAAGTAGGCGTGCTACGTCGGACACCCTCGTCGTTCTGGGAGATGTGCGGCTACCTGATGACGTCAGAAGAACGCTGCAAAAAGGACCGAAGTTCAGTTACGAACCAATAACCAGCAGACCCCAATTACTGGAACTTGTAAGGACCGTTGCAGCAGGAGCCAAAGAAGCTAACAAGGTGAGAGTGATTGGCGACGGCGTTGACTGCTTGCTACAAACAGTGGACGCACTCCAGGGAAGGAAGCTTCCCATAGTGAAGATAGCTAAGGCAATACAGCGTTGCGGAGCCACCGCACTACAGGCTGATAAAGAAGGGGGCTTTGTGGTCATGCCTGAAACGCTTTTTAAAGAAAAAGCACTTGAAGCATTAGGAAATAATTTCAAAGAGGTTAAATTTCGCTCCAAAAAGCAGAAATCTATTGCTGTGCAGTTGCTGCAGGATCTTTCCCTTGAGAAAGTTAAGGAAGTCGCCGAAAAATCCAAGAATCACTTCTTAGAAGTATTCTTTTCAGGCAAAACACACAAGCCTGAATGCCCACTGAGGACCATTGTGTCGGAAAGAGGAACCTGGCAAGCCGCAGTAAGTAAGTTCCTGCAGCAGCAGCTTAAGTCCCTGCCACTTGAGGATCCCTTCTTGGTTAAAAGTTCTACTGACGCAGTAGAAGCTCTTCAAAGCCTGAAATCAGCAAAGACAGCCTTTTCCGTAGACGTGGAAGATCTTTATTATTCTGTTCCACAAGGAAGGCTCCTTGAAACTGTCCGGGAGAAGATTGAGTGCTCTAGTGAAATCAACTTCCAGAGCTCATCAGGGCTAAGCACTGACAACTTCATCACCCTGCTTGAGTTTTATCTCAATTCCACAGCAATATTCTTTAACAAAAAATTCTTTGACCAAAAAGAAAGAATATGCATAGGTTCACCTGTGGCACCGGTGCTTTGTGACATCTACTTGTCTGCCGTGGACCGACGAATGTGTGACCTCCTGACAGGCATGGGTGTTCTGAAAGTTCTGAGGTATGTGGATGACTACCTTATCATACTTCAAGCGACGCATGGATGCGACTTGGATGCCCTTGTCGCCCGAATTGTAGGGCTGTTCACTGCCGAAGCAAAAGGCCTCTAGTTCACCTGGGATTTACCACATCGTCAGGAGATTCAATTCCTTGATTTGCTTATTACCTTCAGCGATTCCGGATGCGGCCTTGTTTCAAATACAATCCACGCAGCAAGAAAAGCTTATTGGCCTATGAAAGCGCCCACTCGAAGCTCATCAAACGTGGGATTATAGCTGGACTTCTTCAAGCCGCACTTGCCAGAAGCTGTTCACACAACCTGAAAAGCAGCGTCGCCATCCAGATCAATCGTCTTGAAAAAGCAGGGTATCCCGCCAACGTAATCCAGAGTGTAACAGCAAGTCTACTGCATAAAGCACAAAGGAATGACAGTAAGAAAGCCTCGACTGTGCCTCGGCCAAGACATCAGGTTCAAGTCATCCCTTATCTGCACAAAATTTCCCATAACCTGAAGAAGATTGGCAACAGGAATGATGTGACTGTTCTCTTTTCCGCGCCTACTAAGCTGTCAAGCGTCTGTACCGTTCTGGCCAAGAAACGTGAGCGATGTGAAAAGAAGCATGGCACCAGGTTCATTGAATGTTCCACCAATGTTGTGTACAGCCTGCCTCTCACTTGTGGGTGCCTATACATTGGCCAAACGGGTAGATGTGTGAGTGACCGAATCATTGAACATAAGAGGAATGTGGAAAGCTATAAAACTGGCAACCTGTATGACCATATTGTCTGCCATAAATGCAAACCTGTGTATGAGGGCACTGTAATTCTCGCACGTAGCAAAACCAAAGTGCAGAGAGAGATCATTGAGGCCTTTTTAATAACGAAAAACGGTGAAAAATGTATTAGTTCAACCTCTTTAACACTCCTAGACAAGGAGCTAGCCTTTTTAGGACATGTGTGATTTGCTGTGTTACTTG
This sequence comes from Amblyomma maculatum, assembly GCF_055883805.1. Classification (NCBI taxonomy): domain Eukaryota; kingdom Metazoa; phylum Arthropoda; class Arachnida; order Ixodida; family Ixodidae; genus Amblyomma; species Amblyomma maculatum. The sequence continues at coordinate 30,157,151 of NC_139347.1, read as the reverse complement.
CTGTTACACTGCTTCTTGTTTGTTGTTGAATTTTATGACTGACGCGGCCTTTGCCTAGAAGTCAACAATTCTTCTTGTTGTTGATTTTTATGACTGACGCGGCTTTTGCCGAGAAAATTGATTTTATTCACTTAGGTTTTCAGCCATTTGGCTGTTTTATCGGTTTTAGTTTGCGACTGCCTGTTTTACTTTGTTTTTAGGTCTGACTTGGCTTAGCCATAGAAATGTGTTGTTACGATTTTACGTGTGCTTGTCTGTTTGTGTGTGTATCTCTGTGTGTGCGTGTGTGTGTGTTGTTTGCGCGCACGCAGTCTTGCATGTATCTGTCTGCGTTTGTTGGTATACCTTGCATACATCATTCAGCCTTCTTACTGTGCAAACATTTTTTGGCCTCAGTGATAATCTGATGAGATTTAAGTCATTTTTGCCCTGCTTGGTAGATGATCTTCGCTGGTTGTGTGCTCACGTGTTTACTCTTGATCGATATGATACGATTTCACTTGTCTATATAAGTAGGTACCGTTTCCTAAATAAAACCAGTTGGAAGTTTGCGCTCTGTCTTGTTGTCACGTCTCTTTCTTTATCTACCTTTTGCGCAAGTCTTTTACCTTTTGCTAATGTGCAGGTTGTTCGAGCCTCTGCATACGCACATGAGCAGTCTACAGAAATGTTTATAAGCAGCGCTTTTTTTCTTCCGTTCAGAAATAGGTTTAAGTGCAGTGGATCCAATTCAACTGTGGTCGGGACTCCAGTGGCACTGACACCAGGCTGCGATGAGGTTTAGTCTCTTGAAGGGGCAACCCAACGCACCAGGCTGACTCGGGGGAATTCGAGCGCGCCCACACAGTGCCGCTGCCACGCGACCCTGCTGGTTCCATAATCGATGAAAACCATAGCTGATTAACACAGTCCTAACCTGTTGACCTGTTTCTCAACAGAGCACGATGTAACAAGGTGCAGCTAAAGTAAAACTTGACCTCTCTGTAGGTGTATCTTCAGGGTGGTAAGCTTCATTTTGTGGAACATTTTCGACTCATTCAGTGCCAACAGAACGAACACATTGCTTTCGAGGCGGTTTACTCCAAGCTGAAAATCTCGGAGGCCGCAATACTTTCAGTAACTGCCCTGCTGGCTACCAGATGCCGCTGACATTCGAACCTGAATTGCAACCTTCTCAAACGATGGCGCTAGTAACCACGCACAGAGGCCTTTTCGCCCAACGCTGTTTTTGCCACCAACTTCTTGAATCGAAATATAGCTAGTAGATAAATACTTTTCCTCATACACTCTCTCCCTCTCCGTCAAAAATTATTTCTGGGTGCTCAAGTAACCCTTAAGTTAACTTGGGTCAAATTAACCCTCCGGCAATAGGTAGGATATGTCATCTTTCTAGGACGTACACACTTTTTCGCTCTCACTTATGATGCTCTGGAAAGACATGTATGATGCTCTGGGAAGACGCTTTGAGAAGACATGAAGTCATTTTTGGCCACGTTCAGTTGGGTGCTAATGAATATTTAACCTCTCACTGCAGGAAATCGTACGCATTAATTCGCGCTAATATTCTAAACAGGTTACTGCTGTCAGTTTTTGGGTCGAAAAAGAAAGCGTGGGGTCTTCTGCGTCAAGTTTCCGGGCCATATTTTTGTTACCATCTGAAAAAGACGCCTTCAAATAAAAGAGAAAGTACGGAAAGCAATATATGCTTCATGTCACGAGATTCGAGAAATCGCTTTCGGAATGGCATTACCTGCACTAAAAGAAGACTTAGGGCATGAGTTGTGCTTCATTCCAGTGCGACGCGATCTTGCAGTGCAGCATCTGGATATATTGCAATTCCAACGGATTTTCCGGACACTACAATTGCCATTGGGTGCTGAATACAATTAATAAAGCATCTAGTTTTTTTCGCACTGTGGTTTTGCGCATGCTTATTGTGGTGCTACAAAGCTAATGCATTATGTATACACTATTCAAACTTTATAACTTTTTTAAGTATTCGTAAAGCAGCGATTAAACTAGACGGGACGTACAGAAGTACACTGCCTAACACGCTTAAAAGATGATCCCTTCGGAGTTAACCAACAGGGATCGAACTGTTCGAACGTGGTTTAATTCCCCCAAAAAAGCTGGAACGGATTCATGTTCATAGCGAGCCGAAAGATTCGTGTCTTCGACCGTCACGTCAAGAAAAACATTGTGGGTCTGTGCCGCCGAAAAATAAAACATGATAAGCTTCAAACGCGTTAGACAGTATATGAGCTGTCCCGAGGTTTCGTTTCAGTAACATTCACCCAAATCACAGCTTCATTCCCCTCTAAGGGCAGCGCTCGATCTCCTCGCGGCACCTTTAATCAAATGAAGCAAATATTTCATCATCCTCTGCTTTGTTGTATTTCTATTTTTCAAAGCAAAAGCGAATTAGTTGTTCTGGCTCCTAAATGCTTTTGGCATATCAGATAAATTACTTATCTCCTTACAAAGCATGAAAGAGTGCGGATCGTATCAAGTCATAAAATATGATTAGCGAGAGCGCAACGACCGCATTACCTATGCCTTAAATCACTGCAAGTTGCGCCATAGTTGAGTACTGCGTGGCCGCAGGCCACAGGCGGACATAAAAATATTTTGTTTTATTGTGTTTCTTATCAGAAATTTTCATGCTTACTCAGCTTTTATCTCTCTCTCTTTCTCTCTCTCTCTCTCTCTCTCTCTCTACCACTGACAGCTGTACATCATTTGGCTTCAATGCCGATGGAAATATAATAATAATAATAATAATAATAATAATAATAATAATAATAATAATAATAATAATAATAATAATAATAATAATAATAATAATAATAATAATAATAATAATAATAATGTTTATTTGCATCAAGTAGATCACACAAGATGCAGGAGGCCTGCCACCGAAGCAAGGCTTTGATTAAGGTCACCTTAATCTCAGTAGAGGACCGGTTGGCGAGCAAATTGTTCTCTAGCTAACTAGCGCCATCACAAGCGCGTTAACGTCGACTGTTCTCCGGCAGAGCAGACCCTAGACTGCTCTAGATATGACCTGAATATTATTCACGATGTCCATCTTACATTTTGAGACAGTTTCAACACTGGCTACAGCAAATCAAAAAGGCAATTCCAATAGTTCGTTGTCATAACTCCATGAAATCATTTCTTCCGAAACCTTCATTATTGTGGACAACTTTCGATGACTCATAATCAGCGAGGGCCGCGGCTAGTACACAGTTGACTTTGCGGCTACTAGGTGCCGCTAATCTTTTCAAAAGAATCGAAACCTTGTCGACTGATGGCGCTAGTGAAGCTACACGTGGAACTGTTCCTGCGCCAGAGGTGGTATAATAGTGATGCAGAACTATCGATAGTACTATTGATGGTACTATCGATCGATTCGTAATTTTGATAGTCTATCGATAGCGCTATCGATAGTACTGTCGGTAGTAATTTTTGTAGTGCTATCGGTACAATAAAATCAACCGTACGAACTCTGCAGCAAAACTTGGTTCCCTGATTGCATGGTATGATGATGGTGGTAAATATGATAGGACTCTCCATTATCATAGCCTACGCATCACCAAGATCTGCAAATGTGCAGTCTAGTTGAAAAACACATTAGCACTAGTGACGTGTTTCCGGAGCGGCCGACAACAACACTCGGCGCCGTGGTTATGACCGCGCCAATAACAAAATTTCCAATACTGCTCGCAAAGCACAGTGCAGTGCCAGCCGCGCGGTGCAATTTTCGCCGCTCTGGTGACGTCATTTTGTGAATCTTTTTTTCAACACACCTGTAACCTAGGTAGAGTTGCTGGATAGTGTTAAGTGTCGCAAATTTCCTAGTTGTGCTGGCAGCAACGACCCGAGACGCACAGTTTGGCGTGTCTGCTTCTGAGCCGAAATTGGTTGAAATTAACAATTCAGCGGGTATGCTTGCCGATTATGAAATACTTTTATTGCCGAGATCCGTGCTCTCTGTAGCATGGCTGCTGCTTTCAAAACAGTACCAACTGACGGTTGTTCCAGGTAAGTTTGTACAGAACGTTCAACGTCTGGACGCAGACTATGTCGATTAGGGTAGTCTAATAATTGCCAACTCTTCGGAACTCGTAAGAGCAGCATTGTTAAAAACCGATTCTAGTGTCTTAGTCGACATTTTAGCTTGTGTTGTTCTGGGGCTGTTCAAAATTACGATATTCCTCAAAAGTAAGTAATCGATATTCAGAATGCAGTTCGAGTAATTTTTTCGCTGGATGAGGCTGCCGGCACCCTAACGCATGCTACTTCGACTCGGGTGAAGTAAGAAAAAAATATGTTGATAGGAAAATTTTGGTACGATCCGTAGGGGTGCGTGAGGGGCTATTTTGTTCTTTTTATTTCTTCTTGAAACATCAGTGCACTCTAAAGGCATTGTGTCCCTCGATACATCGGCGGTGCGGGAGAGACCTCTCTTTCTGATTATACTTTTTCTATGTGTAAGAAACAACATGAGAAGCATACGCACGTTAAAAGTCACACCGCAGTCGTCTAGCACGAGCTTGATTATTTGCGCAGTCGAGACTGGCAACTTTGTTACAGCTCGCAACAAACTGCTTTCTTTGTTTTTTGTTTCTATCGTATATAGTGACATTCACCGCCGATGTACCAAATGCATAAAAAGCAATTGTTAGTGCTCTGGAAAATAAACAAGTGTCAGCTGCTTTTTGTTCCGTACATTCGCAGTATGAATTCATATCATTGCAATAGTACGTAGTACTTACAAGCCATATGGCATCATAGAACACAGCCGCATGATGAGGCGCGCCATCTCGGAGGGAACCAAAGCACGCCTATTACGTCGCATGGCGTTACCTATCAGCATCAAGTTCAACCCGAAAGGGGGTGTTTTGCGGTCCGCAAAATAAAATATTAAAGGGAAGAGGCAGGAGCAGCAGGATACGAGCGCATTTGGGAGAGTATAGGAACGGGCGGATAAGAAAACGAATCAATTGCACCGAGCCATGTCAAGTTAACCCGCCGGTAAGGGGCATGCAAGCTTACACGATAGACCCGATCGGTAAACTGCGCTTCATCTGTTCCATTCCTGGGAGTTGGATTACCGACAACTGAAAGCCGCAGCAGAAACCCGTGTCTGCAACTCGCGCCGTCACGACTCCGAGGGCGCACCCCGACTCGACGGCGCAGCGACGTAAGCCGGCTTGTATCGAAGCTCTAGCGTGCAATCGATAGTACTGTCGACTGCACTATCGATAGTACTATCGATTGCACTATCGATAGTTTAACGACGGTTTATCTATACTAGAACTATCGATAGTTTTTACACTATCGATAGTTTCTTTGAAACTATCGATAGTCAATTTACCGTTAGTTCTGCATCCTGCATTGACATATTTATTTTCCAGCGGCTGCAGGGACGAAAACTTGGTTACTTCGCAAACTATTCCATTCGTTCTATAATTCCCACTACTAGAAATGTGCGCCCCTGGTCCTGTTACTTTGGAGACAAGTGGTCCATTAACACTGAGCAGATATTTGTAATGTCTACTGGTAAACTAGTAGTAAGTAGTAGTAAGTAGTAGTAAGTAGTAGTAAGTAGTAGTAAGTAATAGTAGTAAGTAGTAGTAAGTAGTAGTAAGTAATAGTAGTAAGTAATAGTAGTAAGTAGTAGTAAGTAGTAGTAAGTAATAGTAGTAAGTAGTAGTAGTAAGTAGTAGTAGTAAGTAACAGTAGTAAGTAGTAGTAGTAAGTAGTAAGAAGTAGTAGTAGTAAGTAGTAAGTAGTAAGAAGTAGTAGTAGTAAGTAGTAAGTAGTAAGAAGTAGTAGTAGTAAGTAGTAGTAAGAAGTAGTAGTAGTAAGTAGTAGTAGTAAGTAGTAGTAGTAAGTAGTAGTAGTAAGTAGTAAGTAGTAAGAAGTAGTAGTAGTAAGTAGTAGTAAGAAGTAGTAGTAGTAAGTAGTAGTAAGAAGTAGTAGTAAGAAGTAGTAGTAAGAAGTAGTAGTAAGAAGTAGTAGTAAGAAGTAAGTAGTAAGTAGTAGTAAGTAGTAAGTAGTAGTAAGTAGTAGTAAGTAGTAAGTAGTAAGAAATAGTAAGTAGTAAGTAGTAAGAAGTAGTAAGTAGTAAGAAGTAGTAAGTAGTAAGTAGTAAGAAGTAGTAAGTAGTAGTAAGTAGTAGTAAGTAGTAAGTAGTAGTAGTAGTAGTAGTAGTAGTAGTAGTAGTAGTAGTAGTAGTAGTAGTAGTAGTAGTAGTTGTAGTAGTTGTAGTAGTAGTAGTTGTAGTAGTTGTAGTAGTAGTTGTAGTAGTAGTAGTAGTAGTAGTAGTAGTAGTAGTTTTTTAAAGCACAAGACTTAGGCACCTAATACTACATTTATTTTGTGCACATTAGGTAGTGACAAACTCCGGATAACGTACAAGATCGTTATGTGGCCGTTTAGTTGTGTTCCCAGTGGTTCAGTGTCATCCAGCGCTCTGTCGTTCACCAAATGAATGATTGCTTGCTTCTCATGTGCGCATGATCCCGATTGAATGGTGTACACATGCGCATGAAATCATAAAATCAATGTCATTCTCAAAAGAATATTTATACCACTGTAGAATTTTCATGGTGCTGATCTCCAAGGCTTTTTTCTTCAGTTGTACAGTTATAAGCAATCGAACAGTGTTAACCGAACCAGTAATGTTGCTTTCGTGATTAATGTTTACCTTTGCGTCAAAAGTATATAGCCCAAAGATATGCCAAATTGTTTTTGCTCTTTGAAAATGTTGGTTGGTGGTTTGGTTTGTGGGGTTTAACGTCCCAAAGCGAATCAGGCTATGAGAGACGCCGTAGTGGAGGACTCCGGAAATTTGAAAATGTTTTATATCTTCTAATACTGCAACGGCTCCCGCATTTTCGCAGGCTGTATTTCTCCCAATAATGTTCACTACGTTTTTCTTACTCACGTACATTAAAGATTGCATTAAAATATGAAAACCACATATTCATTTCGAGAAGTTACATTCTAATCAACTGGCTTAATTCTTTCACGACAAATCATTTTCTTATTTTTAGAGGGTGATCTTATTCGAGAAAATAATGGATTTTTATGTAGCATTGTTAAGCGTAGTGTTCGTCATAAATTGTGCTTTTTTTTTCAAAATCAAGTAACTCTCCTAAAATTTCCAATCTGACTTAAAGAGCAACAGTTCTTTTACATGTATTAGTCATCAAAATATTTTATTGAGCACTTTGGGCCACTAAAGTGCAATAAGGTGAAAGTATCTGCTACGCGTTGGTCTGAAGCCCTTCACTACGGCCCCTATTTCTTTCTTTTTTCACTCCAACCTTCCTCCTTTCCCGCTTTTACGGTGTCCGCGTAGAACTGTGACAGATACTGTGCCTTTTCTTTCCTGTAAACCAATTTGAAACGCCGTTGATGCCTGCTGTGCTGCGTCTGCTTCTATATGCTGTGAGGTGCGGCGTTTGAGGAAGCGCCAAACGCTGCGGGAGAACTCCCCTGATGGGGCTGGGGCAGGTAGGTCACCGCCGCTTGCGGCGGGGGCTAGCCTGCCACCGAATTTTTATCTGTTGTAGGCCGTCATTGCACCCGCCACCGCTTCGGTGGTGGACGACGGCTGTTGCTGCGGCGAGCGTCTTTCTTTCCCTCTTTCTTTTCTTTCTGCTCTATTTTCTATTCTGTCTGCACGAGGCAGCGGAGGGGACTCAGCTACAGAGCCAGTAGCAGGCCCGTGCATTTTCTTTTACTTTTTCCTACAGCCACAACAACAACAACAACAACAAATAAAAGGCGCCGCACGGACGCCTGGGTTGGATGCCCGGCGGGGTCATGCAGAAAGAATTGGTTCACAGGAAGGGAAAGGCGCAGTAACTGTCACACTTGCTCTGTGGACACCCGAACCGTGCCGAAGGGAAGGGAGGAAGGTGGGAATGAAAGTGGAAAGAGAGAAAGAGGAGCCGTAGTGGAGGGCTACGGAGTAATTTCGACCACCTGGGGATCTTTAACGTGCGCTAACATCGCACAGCACACGGACGCCACTTCGTTTCGCCTCCATCGAAACGCAGCCGCCGAGGCCGGGATCCGATCCCGGGGTCATGCAGCAATTCGTACATGCGTGAATCACCTGGTGTGGTGACGTCACGACTAGTCGTGATGATGGTCGTATGTGACGTCATCGTGACGTCACATACGACCATTAGAGAGTTATTAGACGTGGCCGGAGACGATTTCCGGTGGATGTGGTGTCACACCGTTCCCGTGGCCGCCGTTCGAAGTCCGCGCTATTTCGACCCAATTTTGACGCTTTTTTACTATACTTAATTAACTAATTGCTCTACAGTCATCAAACCTGGCTTATAGGTTCATTTTTCCTCCTATACCTGATGCAACCATTTTTTTTTTCTTGTATCTTTATTAGTTCCCACTTAACGAAAACGTTACGGACGGACGGACTTCCGGAAGGACGCGATCGTGGCCGCGAGCATATGAGCCACTAAATGCTTTCGCCTTAATATTTTCAAATCCATATCTTCCAAAATATTGTAATAAATTGCTTTCAGTGAAACTGAAAGTAAATGCATTGCTGTGCTGATGCACCGAAACCATAAATATTCGCTCGAAGGCGGCCCTTTTAATGACAGTATTTTCTATTCTACCATTTGCCCCAGTAGCTTTGGATGGGTGTCTTCTAGTTATAAACTTATATTTGTCAATAGGGCAACAGTTCAATCGAATGTTAAGTTACCGAGCACTATGACGTGTCTCATCTCTGTCAAAGCAGAGGCGGCGACATCTTGCTGCTTTCGATTAGTTGGCAAAATGCATGCACGCACGCGTTTTTTGTATGTGCGTATGTTTGAGGGAGGGTGTAAGGCTTGTTGGGTGGTTGGATGGGTGCATGTGTACGTGCGTGTGCGTGCACATGTGAACGTAGTAATAAGATTAAAAAATATACAATAGATAGTTGTGTAGATGTCTTGAAACGTTTATCATGGCCGCATATACCTTGGAGTTCGAAAGATATAGAGCGCTTCCTAATGCTTGTCTACGAGACATATTAGTCAAGACGTTAGAAAACTATTTTAGCGCTTGTGTTGTCTTTCTTCGACCGTCCAGTTCTCCTGTGCTGTTTTTCATTATGAATCAATACCAACTCGCTCAAATCGCAGTCATAATGAACAATTTTAGAAAGAATATTTACGTCTCTAGCTATAAAAGGTGTTTAGAAGTCGACTTAAGCAAGATATGTATAAGAAATCCTACTTCAAGAATATGAAGGACGTTCTCACTAGGCGTTTTATGGCTTCAGCTACATTGCCGCTCATGCAGCTGCAGTGCAATATTTACTTTTGATGGGAAAAACCTAAAGAATCGCACCATCATCACAAATAGGAGAACACAAAACTGCTCTGTTCACGGGTAATAGTGCGGTCTACTTGATGCTCCAGGATTCATACAAATGCAACATAGCAAAAAACACAGCGAGGGCAAGTAAACACGCAAGCGCTGGTCACAATTCAAAATGATATTTCACAAGTGACGAGTGCGTACACACATGCATAACTGCCTACGGCAGAGGTATTTTATTACCCCGGACGCTACAATTCTGATTCCTATTCCACGTGCCTGAGAACAAACAGTGCCTCTTGCTGGGCTTACGTCTACGACAGAAAACGTGCAACTCCATCATAGGTACCACCAATTTTAGGCGATCACGGGAAGTGCTCCCTAGCCACTCAAACACGCCTGAGTGCGACAAGAAGTCAGAGAGGTATATAATATTTATGCTACAAAAATGTGCACAAGAGATTTATTTGTAGGCGTCTGGAAGAGTTTAATACACAATACATGTATGCGCCCATAAAAAGATTTCTCTTTTGAGTGTGCTTATTGTGCATAGACAGGAATCAACTCTCAAACACCAGAATGCCGGGTTTAAATCAAACGACCTCCGGATCTCCAAGAACCGTAAAAATACCGTGCACAACTGTGTTGACCACCAGTTCCTCCCGTGGACGCTGAGGCCCTCAGTGTCGACTATATAAGGATGAACGAAGACATCTGTTGAGTATGGTGAGTGAATAGTTCGTATTCTTTGTTGTTTTTAGTGCTTTCATAGATGACCTCGCAGTGGTTTGGGTTGTGCAGTGCATAGTGAAGAAATATTATTGCCGTCCAGTAAACGCCTTAGTGTTCAATGATATGTTTGTAGATGTTTATCATTAAACAACGGAAGTACTCGCAAACAGCGACACAGGAAGGACACAGCACAATTTTTCACGATGAACGTACATCAATTCCTGCATTGTGGCAATTAATTTGTAGATGTACAGAATTTGGCTTTGAAGTCTCCATAATGCCGGACGAGTGGAAGCATTCTATTGTTGTTCCAACACCAAAGTCAGGTCATCCTCCAATATCTCTCTCGGCCCTTCGTCCAATTTACCTGACGCCAACAATCTGCAAGCTTTACGAAAATATTCTCGCCGCTCGCTTATCGTGGTGGTTAGAATCCCATGATTGTTATCCAGAATCCCAAATCGGCTTCCGCCCGCAAATATAGGAACGGAGGACGGCCTTGCTACTTTGGCTGCTGACGTGCTTCACCACTCTCCGCACAGTCATCTGGTTAGAACCGTGATCGCTACAGATATAACAAAGGCATTTTATAACATCCTTCACTCAGCCATTCTTGCCCCCCTACAAACTCTTGGTCTTCCTCACAGGTTTCTCCTCTCCATCCACGCCTTTCTAACAAATAGAACGTTCAGTGTGCGTGTCCATGGAAAGCCCTTTGGTCACTTCTCCACAAACAGAGGAGTGCCCCAGGGCTCTGTTCCCGCGTCTACATTATTTAATGTGGCCTTTATTCCACTTCTTCAAGCCCTAGAGACCATCCCTTCTATACGCGCGCTTGCGTAAGCCGATTATGTAACCTTATGGTGCATCTGGTTGGAGTGCGCGCGCCGTGGAGGCCACCCCGTAGCCTATAAGAACGGCAATGATTATGAGCGGGGCATAGCGCGACCCACGCTATGAGATGAATACCCGACCTTTTTGTCTACGTCTGAGGCAAGGAATCGACAAGGGTGTAGCCCGTCAGCCTGAACAAGCTTCTTCATCAGCCTAAAGTTCTAACTACAAAAACAATAATGTGTCAGGCAGATGAACTTGTTTTACGTGTACGTGCAAAGATGGAATTTTTATCAAGAGGTGGCCTTGCCCGCAGGTACACTCATATTTGACGAAGTGTCCTTTCCAGGAGGCTTAATGAGTACTCGTCTGCTAAATCGGACAGTGCCTGAATTCGACGCGATTTGACAGCCAGAGCAGTTAGTGGATCATCCGAGGTTCGCGACCAGCCGCTCCCCTTGCAACCTGAACGAGGGATAGAAAACAGCGTAGGCATCACCCCTCAGCATCGTAACAAGCTTAATGTCTACAATATATCAGTCATTTCTCTCACTGTATACAGGCAACGCAAGGTAATGCCTAATACGTCGTTTCATTCGCTCCCATAACGGTCGAAGCGCTTAACTATCTTAAGCTGTCTCCTGATCACTATTTTCGCTGTATGAAGAACTGGCGGCCTCGTGATGCACCTGTTCTCTCCCTACCATCATTGTTTATTTACAAAAACAATAAAGCAGATGTTGGTACCTTTTACTTTGCACTCAGTGTCGCTTCCCCATGATCGCTGCTGTAAGAGTCATGCACGTTACATTGTAGCATGATTGCTCTTCACTTCTTGCTTTGTTTTTTGTTTTTTAACGCGCCCTATGTCCTAGCAATTGCCAATCACGGAATGCCATAATGTTATTTACTGTAATTGCGGCATTGCAGAGCATGAGTAATTGCCGTTTAAAGACATATCCTGTACCAAGTAGTAGTTAGTAGATGAGTCCAATAGAGATATGGACTCCCCACTCCACATACCTACCGCGGGAGCGCCGAATATCCAGTGTACTTCTGCACTACTGCCGTCCAACTTTCAGTGGTCTTAGCAACTAGTGTCATTTCTAAACACGGGCGAGTGGACACCACCTGCGAACTTCAAAACTTTCTTACTTCGAGCACTGCTGATCTCAAAACGTTCAAGACACTAACGGGTGCGTTTGCTCGCGCACCGATTCATTCCGTGCGTTCACAAATGCACTTAGTGCATATTTAGCACATTATCCAATTATGTATCGCCTCCAGGTTGAACTCTTCTAGGACAGAAAACACACTATGTTGCTTTTTTTTTTTTTAGCAACCGTCCCGATTAATGTTACATGTTACATGGGAAGAGAAGAAAAAGAAGAACTGTACATACGCCGCTCCCCACCCGCTCCTCTAACATGCATTTAGTAATATGGGAAGCTGCAGGACGCAGTAGCTGGTCAGAAGCCAAATTGAAAAATATCTTCTTGATCACTAGAGTGGAGAGCTGGACTAGTTGGTAGATATTCGTAGACGCTGAAACCAGCGGTAGGCTGGTTTCAATGCCTGCGAGTACTTTCTTTATAACCAGAAGTATCTGTCACGAGCCATATAGACGACATGGAAGCGATTTGAGATTGGCTAGCATCGAGACATGCCGACCAGTCAGCGTACCGTGAGAGAACACCCATTGCAGCAGTCAAATACAATAATAGTTTGAGAACCACCAGCACATATCGATCGAGCCTCGTGCTCGCCTTTGTGTAAGGATAACGTACTCAACATCAACGGGCAGCAGCTTTATATTCATAGCTGTTTACTTTGCGGCGTATCTGACTGCGAATGTACTTGGTGCTTAATTCTCTTGGAACCGTCCCCTGTCGTTGTCTTTCACTGTGGCCACTGTTGTTAGTTGTCTGGCGCAGCAAAATGATGGGCCACGGACTATTACACCGAGCAATTCACTGTCCTTATTCAGCATGTCTGCTTCGACCGGTCGTACTCTCCGCATCGAATGTGGATGTTTTGGGTGACAGGTGGACCTTCTGTGGCACGCAAGGTTCCGAACGTTCGCCTGTCACAAGTTGTAGCCATGTATCATCATGAAAAAAAAAGTTTGGTCAGGATTATGAAACAGCCTTGGGCAAACTCACAATGTTCATCGAACGAACCATATCCTCAGTCCTACATTTGCACACTACATCACCGGCCAGTGATGGACACTCCTGTGTCTTATAGTACGTCTTTTTCTACCGTTCAAGCATATAAAAGCTCTGCTATCACTCACCACGATGGCACCATGTAGTGGCGCCAGTTTTTCAATAGAGGTGAAGTACAAAACCTTCTTTGCTGTGTAATGTCAACGCACGCTGAGTTAAGTACTGCCTTTATTGTTAGATCGCGATTACCTGTCAATACAGGCCAACTTCATTTTGTGCTCTGCGTCCCTTATAAGACGTGAGCATGACGAAAGAAAGCATTCTCTCTCATGTGGCGCACAAAACGCAGATGCGGAGCTAGTCCAGAGATAGCCTCAGAACGCTCATCAATCGTGCCGAGCGAACACAAGGGGACATCATCCACTTCACGCTCCACTTGGTCTCAGCAATGCCCGTCACGGGCACGCAGAGCGCGCAAAGCGGTCGCACTTCATTGGCGTTTTGCGTGCCGAAGGAAGGCCTGCGCGTGCGTTCACGGCTCGTGTTATGACGGGACCGATAGCACGAGGCCGGAGACTCAAAGCAGGGCGGGTAGCAGCGAACGCAACGTGTCTTAACGGCACGGCTCGGCGCGAAGCGTGACGGGGAGCGGACGGCCCCGAAGGAACGGCGATCGTGACGGGTGTTTCGGGGAGCCGCCCTGTGCTCTGGAGGTATTCAATCCGAACAGTTACCAGCTCTGAATCAAAATGCGCTGAAAACTGCGGCCAGTTTTGCTGCGGTTAGCAGATTGTGACACCGTCTGCAAGCTGTGCTTCCTTAATAATAATAATTGGTTCACAGGAAGGGAAAGGCGCGATATCTGTCACATTTCTTTTTGTGAACACCTGAACCGCGCCGTAAGGGAACCGATCAATCAATCATTTATTTCAATAAATATACAAATTGCAAAAAAATGTTGGGCCAATAGCCGAAGCTAGTTTAGGCCCGTGCATACATACATACATACATACATACATACATACATATACACAGCAGTGTAGACACGCTAAAGGACATGTAACAAATGTTTTAAGGCTTATACACAAGCAAACGTAACAATCAATGAGCACACAAAGTAAAGTACAAAAAAAAAAACATAACAGCAAAGCAATGAAAAGCAGGCATGCACATACACAAATTATTTTAGGCGACTTGCATAATTGAGAGATCACGGAATACAGTTCCCTATCTGAAGAAAATGAATACAACCAAGACATACACATTTGGTAGCGCCAGAAATGTAAGCATTTCTTATCTCTTTTATTCAGTGGTATAAAAATATAATTCTGTCAAAATAAAATCTTTTGATGGAAAATAAAAAGTTATTTGCCATTTTGATTTCAAGTGGAATATTATTCCATATTTTTACACCGACATACTGTATTAGGCGCTGGCCGTAAAAGTTTCTTGTGATAGGAAGGTTAAAGTTTATATTGCTTGCATTTCTGGTGTTCCTGTTGGGTGTAACTAATATTGTAATTGGTAAAGGGTGAGCATTCAGGAGAATGGCATTTACTACACAGCAAACTTTCATTTACGACGCAAGAGTAAAAGGGAGCATATGTAGCTCTGAGAACAATATAGGTGTAGATGAGTGCCAGTGCGAGAAGGTCATTATGCGTACGGCTCTTTTTTGAAGACGAATGATGGGATCTAAGTATGTCTTAAATGTGAATGCCCAAGACTCGCTGCAATAGATAAGGTGAGAATGAAATATGGCAAAGTAAACCATTTTTAATATACGGGTACAGAAATATAATCGTGTTCGAAAGAGAATATAAGCTGAAGCAAGTTTCGAACACAGATTTGTAATGTGTTCTTTAAAGTTCAACTGGTTGTCAATTGTAATACCTAAATATTTTATTGATTCTGTCTCATCCAAGGCTGCTCCATCAATTAAAATATTGAGGCTAGAAGAATTAAAGAACTTATTTCTGGGACGAAATAAATAAATTTTGTTTTTGATTTATTTAGCGTGAGTTTATTGCAGTTAAACCATTCGTTTATTCGACATGCTTCGGAATTAATTACTGCTGTGTCATCAGCGTATAGAACAGCCTTAGATGAAGATAAAATCTGTGGGAAATCATTAATATATAAAAAGAACAAAATAGGGCCTAGAACAGAACCTTGGGGAACGCCTGTTTCAACTGTTTGAAGGGGGAAGGAAAAACCATCAAGATTAACGTATTGCTTCCTGTTTGAGAGATAACTAGCAAAAACGTCAAGTGTAGACCCGAGGAATCCGTAGGGTTCAAGCTTTTTCAATAGAATAGAGTAGCTAACAGTATTGAAAGCTTTTTTTAAATCAAGGAACAATACAACCGGAATTTCATTATTGCGTAAAGATGTATATATAGACTGTGTAAGTTCGAGAACCGCTGTGGATGTAGATCTGTTAGATCGGAAGCCATGCTGACATTGAGAAACAATATTATTTTCTTTCAAATAATGGCGTACTTGTAATGCTATAGCTTTTTCAAAAATAGTATTTATTACACTAAGCACCGATATTGGACGATAGCTGCCTGGATCATTGTTATCATCGTTTTTATATACAGGGATGACTTTTGCTATTTTCAGTATGTCGGGATAAATACTTTTCTCTATTGCGTGATTAAATATATGGAGCAAAAGGGGTGCAACAATCTAAACATTATCTTTCACAACTTTCACTGGTATCCCGTGTGGCCGTGTAGCTTTGGCGCTACTCAAGCTTCCAATTATATCAGTAATTGTATCAAGTGTAAGTGCAGTTAATGTAAAGCTACTATTGGCAGGTCCCGAATGCATCATCCATGGAGTAAGTGTTATATGTTGTGCCAGCTGCGGGCCTATGCTGGTAAAATATGTATTAAATCTCAATGCTGTGTCATTATTCACTTCATCGGGATAGACGTACTTTGTAGGAGGCTTGCCAATTACATCATTTACCACATTCCATATTCGTTTAGTGTTCCCATTAGCTCGTTCAATAAGCGACGTGTTATATTCTTTTTTCCTCCTCCTTATCATGGCCAGCACTGAATTTCGAGCAATGCGAAATTGCTGCAAATAATACCCATTCTCTTTCAGCTTCTTCCACTTACTGTACCAAGTATCCTTTTCTTTTATTGCTTTCAGTATCGTGTCGGTCATCCAAGGATTAAGAGGCCTGTCGTATTTTCTTTGATAAGAAATTGTGCATTCAGATATTGTAGTCTTCAATACATTTACAAAATTGGCACACGCTGAGTGCACATCAGCATCAAATATACTCTCTGGATTCAGTAGCTGCAGTTCTCTTTTTAACAAAACGTTATTAAGTCGGGTGGTCTTAGAACGCGAGTGATTAGTACGTTGTTGTACCCTATGATAAAGTGCAAATACTGGAGAATGGTCAGTAATCATTGTATCATACACACCTGAAGTAATATTTTCGATATTGCATAAAATATGATCTAATATTGTAGCAGTTGTAGATGTTATCCTGGTGGGTTCCAGTATTGTGTTTTTGAAGTTAAAGGAGTCTAGTAAGTGCAGATATTCATTATGTGCTTCATTATTAACATTAATATTAAAGTCACCTGTTATTATCACCGGACAGTTGTTACTATTACCTAAGGACGTAAACACGCTTTCCATCTCGCCGAAAAATATCGGCAAACTAGAACTTGGTGGTCTATGGACTACTCCAATTGTTACACTTGAATGTAATTTAATAAAAAGATACTCAATAGTAGAATTATTGCCAACTAATTCTGTAATTATTTTAAATTCTAGGTCAGATTTTATCAGCAGTGCAACACCCCCTCCTCGAGAAGAGGTGTCCCTAGAGCTAGAAATTAAGTTATATCCCGGGACAGAAAAATGTTCGTTTTTACGTAACCAGGTTTCCGAGAGGGCAATGACTTCGAACTTAAAACTGTGTTGAGATAAAAATACTGAAAACAAATCCCAGTTTTTGTGGACGCTGCGGATATTGCAGTGAACAAGAGAAAGACATGGTATCTTGTTAAATTCGTCATTTACTTGACTTATCGAAAAACTCATTACGGTAGAGAACGGTACCGAACATTAAATATTCAATTAGTTAACCTTAGGAGGGTGGGGGTGAAAGTGGATAGACAAAAAAAGAGGAGTTGTAGTGGAGGGCTACGGAGTAATTTCGACCATTTGGGGATCTTTAACGTACGCTGACATCGCACAGCACACAGACGCCTCTTCGTTTCGCCTCCATCGAAACGCAGCCGCCGCGGTCGGTTTCGAACTCG
Organism: Amblyomma maculatum; assembly: GCF_055883805.1. Lineage (NCBI taxonomy): Eukaryota > Metazoa > Arthropoda > Arachnida > Ixodida > Ixodidae > Amblyomma > Amblyomma maculatum. The sequence goes on along the minus strand of NC_139347.1, from coordinate 30,139,765 downwards.
GTTACTCTGGCACAGTAGTACCCGGGTTCGAACCCGACCTCGGCGGCTGCGTTTCGATGGAGGCGAAACGAAGAGGCGTGTGTGCTGTGCGATGTCAGCGCACGTTAAAGATCCCCAGGTGGTCGAAATTACTCCGTAGCCCTCCACTACGGCTCCTCTTTCTCTCTTTCCACTTTCATTCCCACCTTCCTCCCTTCCCTTCGGCGCGGTTCGGGTGTCCACAGAGCAAGTGTGACAGTTACTGCGCCTTTCCCTTCCTGTGAACCAATTTAACTTTAACCGCTGTCAGACTGGGAGCCAGCAGGGACAACCAAGTATATGCCACCCAGAGCCTTTGAACTGTCCCCCCTCCCCCCCCCCTCCTTCAAGAGACTCCAAAATATAACCAATTTAACTGCTTATTATCCTAAATCAACACGCGGATACAATAGATACCTAGGCTGAGATGCACAGTTCCCTCAGTGTACATAGGAATGTTGTGGATGTTCTCTCTGGCGTGATGCCCTTCACTCGGCGGACAGTGAGTTAAAAGTTAAAGTTAAGTTAAATTGGTTCACAGGAAGGGAAAGGCGCAGTAACTGTCACACTTGCTCTGTGGACACCCGAACCGCGCCGTAAGGGAAGGGAGGAAGGTGCGATGACACTTTTGCAACCCTGTACATCGAGAATCGACAGTTTTGCATCTCAGTTTTGCGCCTCTATAGGCCAGCACGCAGTGAAGACACTTGTCTAAACATGCAGTGCTCCGACTGCAGCACAGCTTGTTGACACCATAAGGTGACCCGCAAGATTTCATTCAGATTCACCTCCGTGCTCTCCGTTTCGTCGTCTTGAAAGCGATGAATTGAAAACGATGGGCTACCGCTGAACATATGATCAACTGATTTCAACTGATTTATTTATAGGAAGGGAAAGGCGCGGTAACTGTCTCACTTGATTTCTGTGGACACCGCAACCGCGCCGTAAGGGAAGGGAGGAAGATGGGAGTGAAAGTGGAAAGAGAGAAAGAGGAGCCGTAGTGGAGGGCTGCGGAGTAATTTCGACCCCCTGGGGATCTTTAACGTGCGCTGACATCGCACAGCACACGACGCCTCTTCGTTTCGCCTCCATCGAAACGCAGCCGCCGAGGTCGGGTTCGAACCCGGGTACTCCGGCACAGTATGAACATATGATCATGTGATTGGGCCTACATAGTATTTGACGATCCACAATGGCTTTCAGGCATGCAGACATTGATGCGAGGAGAATACGGCAGTATTTTCAAGAATTCGTTACTAATAACAACAATAGTAATTGGTTCACAGGAAACGAAATGCGCAATATATGTCACACTAGTTTTTGTGGACACCTGAACCGCGCCGTAAGGAAAGGGAGGAAGGTGGGAGGTAAAGTGGAAAGAGAGAAATGGGAGCCGTAGTGGAGGGCTACGGAGTAATTTCGACCACCTGGGGATCTTTAACGTGCGCTGACATCGCACAGCACACCAACGCCTCTTCGTTTCACCTCCATCGAAACGCAGCCGCCGCGGTCGGGTTCGAACCCGGGTACTCCGGCACAGTAGTCGGGCGTCTTACTACTGCACAACCCCGGCGGGGCCCGTTACTAGCGTTATCGATGTTTTCAAGATACAAGATCAAGTGCCTGAGTGGCTGCCGAGAATGGAAGCGTTGCTACACATGCCTGAATTTTATTGCATCACGCAACCCAAGCTCGCGTGGCTTTTAAACCAAATTGTGTGTTTGTCGCATATACATTCTGTATGTGTAAAATCTGGTTTGGAGTCGGCAATAAAGAAAAAAAAAGGTTTTCTGGCGGAGTGGTTGCGTGCTCGCCTCGCACTGGGAAGGAACCGTGTTCAACTCCGCAAATTTCTGCAAAGCTTTTATTGTTTCTTTACTTTCTTCTCATTTTCGCTTTTTCAACCATAAAGCCGACACCGGCTTTTCCGCGACACGGGGCCTTTAACACTATCGTGTTAACAGCCTCATAACATTGCGAATAAAATAGAAGCAAAAGAAGTGACCTTTCAACGTGACAATCTAATTTCGGACCGCTGGCGCTAGCGTTATTCTTGAAACTGTGCAATCTGCCCAAAGAGCCTAAGAAGGCCTGATATAAACCCGGCTAAAAACTGCGATGGATAACGTGTGTTTTTTCTGCAAGCAGAGTCGGGGAGGAATCTTTTGAATAGGAGCGACATCGATGAAAGGATAAGAATTATGTGTGACCTTTGCCTCTTCTTCGGCTCGCCTTCGCCTCCTACAACCATAAATTCTAGAAGTTCGAGTACTGATATTGCAAGACAAGTATCCGTTACAGCAAAGAAGTAAATCCTTCTAACGACAGGGCATGCGGAAAGACAAATATAGAACTGTAGGTACCCTATCTGACTTCTCGCGACTCTCATTTCAATTCAATCTTGGTCTGTTGACTCGCCACCCACGTCTCGAGAGCCCCATCTTTTTTAAGCTTCCAGAGCCAAGCAGGCTCGTGCAGCGTCTGAAAAGAATCCTTTCCTTTATTCATCCAACTGTCTCCGGTCTCTCTCTCTTTCTCTCTCTCTCTCTGTCTCGCTCTCTCACTGTCAGTTTTTTTTCTCTTCCCTTCCATGGCCGTGAATTAACGCCATTCGGTATAAAGCGTTTCAAAAGGCCCAGCTTGGTCTTACAGGGTTTGCGTCTGCTCGCGTCATTCTTTTTGTAATTCTCGGCAAGGCCGATCAGACTTTGTTTTTCGGTGTCTTTTACTGTTTTATTCTGCTTTCTTTTGTAGTGAGAGGTTTACCACGCTCTTCCTCCGTAAACGCTGATTTCACCGGATGTGGACTGCTATATTTAGGGCTCGAAAGCGTCGCGGCGCTGTGGATGCGGCCACATCCGTTTAAAGGTCGCCGTCGCAGTCTAGACACAAGAGTTGCGGTTGCGCGTCGACGTGGCATTGGCTTGAGTCAAGCACGGTCGGAGAATGTCTCGGCAAGCCTTCCACAGCCAGCCATACAGGTACAAAAAAGTGCACCGTCGGCACTCGCACCGCAGGCACACTGTATATTCTCGGGCGCCAGTTCGAAAAAAAGTATGCAACGTAAGAAAAGACGCCACATAATTTGACCTCAGCTTTACGCTGGCGACCGAGAGATTAAACGAACGACGCAGCTAGGCCTTGTCACTAGTTTCGAAGGAAGAAAATTTCAAAAGGAAAGAAGTTGTGCCTTGCAAGCGGTGGGAGGACAGGTTTGGACTCTAGAGAGTAACAGAGGCGGGGGAGGGGGGTAGAGGGGGAGGGGTGGCTAGCGTTCGATTTGTTGGCCCTAACTTCATGCTTCATGACATTTAAATTATCTTGTCTAATAGAGCACACAGTAGCGAAATATCGACGTCGCTAAAGTCGCCTTTCATCAGTGCACCAGGTGGCTGAGTCTATTTCACAAAGCACAAGACTCTCCAGAACTTGTGAGAAAAGCTGGAATCTGAACATTGCTTGCACGCCAGTAATAAAAGGAATAACTGCTTTAAGCGCCGCCCCAATTTTCGATTCATATGAGTTCATTTCTAAACAAGCGCAGGAAGAATATTGGGGGAGGAAAGGAAGGGCGGGGGGGGGGGGGGGGGGGGGGGGAGTAAAGTACATTTAATCTTTATGCGAATATTTTGTTATCAGTCGGAATAAAAACTAAGCCGCACTATCCAAATATCTTTATCTAGTCCCTCACCAACCATTTGCCGATTTTACGTTTCAACCTACACCTCGTTTATAATATTATAATATTGCTGCAAAAATGCATTAACTTTTTTTCATTTCAGATATGAAATTTAATGCCAACCGGGTTCAAGAAATACATATTTTAGCAAGCACTTCTAAATCGTATTTGCTAAAACTAAACTACAGAGCGGATGCGTATGATATTTGGATTGCATATGTTACTATCTAACAATTTGATGAAATAATTTACAATGCTTTTTGTCAGCAAATCTCTATTTCAACTCATAATATAATGTTTTATGTTGTCATAATGATGTGAAATGATTGATTTCATCTTGTAGTTATTAGGACCGAATGTCTTTTGCGCATGGACCTAGGTACGAGTATTTTTTATCGGCAGCAACAGTGTCGTGCCTATGTTTTATGATATATACAATGCAACTGAGTTTCTAGGTCAACGCAATAACGTTGATACCTTCCGATCATTAAAAAAAAACAGCAAGAGAATTGTGTTTTTCGATCAGAAAATGCACTTTTATTTACAAAGGTTACCAAATGGTCCCAGATTCTTCTCATAGCTGTGCAGTTCAACCTTCATCCAAGCGCTAAGGAGAGAGTGATAAAAAACAGCTGCGTCTGGACTCAGTACAAAGCGAAAAGAAGGCAACAAGAGAACGATGTCAACGAACGCGATGAATGCCTTTCTGTCACCAAAGCTGTTTCTCCTTTTTGTTTTTTTCCGAAGTTCCCCTGGCCGACAGCGCCTTTTGACGGAAAGGCATTCCTCGTCCCCTCTAGGCTCTTTCCTTCTTCGCTGCTAGGAGTCTGTCTGTCGAAATAAACACCTTCACGCCTCTCTTCTTCTCACAAAACAAATAAACAATTTCGCAACATCCAAACAACCCATTCTTTGTCGGCTCTGCCTTCTTGAAACAAAGGCTACCATTCATCAGAGGTTGCCTCGAGGCGTTGGTAATGAATGAGCCCTCAGAACTGTAGATATATTCCTCACCGTCCAGAACAGCATACTTCTTTCAGAGTAAATATTATCTGGAGGTAATCTTGGTTCATTTTCGTTGGATCCAAAAATCGCACGGAAACATGCCCAAAGAATGCCGATAGATAGATAGATAGATAGATGGATTTATTAAAAGGAAAGGCAGAGAGGATGGCCGAAATGATTAAAATCTGGCTACTCTGCACTGGGGAAAGAGAGAAGAAAGAGGATCATGATGGGTAACGATGTGGGAGAAGGCATTTGAAAAACTATACAGGCACGGCAACTTGCTTTACCAGCGCAAATCAAGTCCGGTGGCGCACAAAATAAAAAATGGCAAAGGGCCCACACTGCCCTTGTCCTTTCAAGCGCCCAGCAAGAAGAACAAGAATTTGGCAAGAATGCCAAAACAACACACAAAAGCATGCCGAAAGACAAACCACTGAGAAGTAGATCATTTCAGTCTACTAGCTCTAAAACCCCCAATTTCAGATTTCGCTGACGTTTTCCCAAAGCCCCTCCTTGACCTTGAAATAAGATGCAAAACTTGATGTCCGCTGGGATATTTCTGCTCCGCGGCAGCATGAACAGGTATGTTTCACTGGCGAGTGCATTAATTAGACAACTGCACCACAACTATAGTGAGTTAGAGTGTCATTACATCAGCTGAACATCTCACGAGTTTAACTCCAACCATCGTTCTGTGACCTGCATGTCGTCGTCAGCGCAATGGATTTAGAATACGCATTTATTGTATTGCCTGCAGAGGATGGCTAAGCGGCCCAGAGATTTTCTGGTGCCCCTCACTAAGGTCACCAATGCGCGATTTCGCCGCTGTTTTCCTGAAGATTGCGTGACTTTTAAACCCGAGTCTCGGACCGAAACTGAAGTAAAAATAGAAGCGATAGCGCACCTAATTCGGATTTGGCCTACAATAAATCGTCCTCAGCTTATTTTTTTTAAGCATCCTAGCAATGTTATTATGCCCTTATTTCTTACCGTCTCATTGTCTTGTAGACCCGGATAGGCTACTTGTAGCATGTCAAAAAAAAAAAGGAAAATATGAGCGCCCCCGTAATTCGTGAAAATGTGGACCCTTTTTCACTTCTTGTTTCGTTTACTTGAAATATAGTCCAAACATAATCGCTGCGAGCCTTATGTTTATTGCGCTAGAACATAAGTGTGACTTCGGGCATGAAATATTGTGATCAAAATGCGTGTTGTTCAATCATTATGCATCTTCGTCATAAAACAAAAACAAAAACCGACCACGCCTTGTACGCCAACGGTACACATAAGCCCCCTCAACTGACTCAGTGAAAAGATGACGCTACGAAGTGTTTCTACCTCTCCGGCTTGGTCGTTGAATACGCCTTGTGTTCTTGTGCACAACGCACTATATGCTTTAAGAAGCACAATGACGCTATAGAAATGAACTTCAGCGATTTCTTCCTGTGCGTCCCTAGTTCAACTAGAGCAGCTTTTGATAGAAGACGCTGCGCAGGCATACACAAACTAGATGCTCACAGTTTCTTTTCTTCGTTTCCGTCAGAACAGAAAGCATATGCAACTGAGTCTTGGCAGGGCGGCTCTTGTGCACGCAGTGACGATTGGCCGAGAAGGCCATGGTTTATTTATAACGGTTAAAAACAAGTCGCAGGGGCACCGCTTGACACCAACCCTTTTTCTCACCAAGGACACTGCTTGCAACAAATATGCGCACCACGTGTTTTTGTTTTTTTATTTATTCATTTATCAGTAATAGACTGCATCTTTGCATCCCTGCGTTCATCACTGCAAACACAAATAGGAAAGACAAATGTTCCGCTTGGTTAGCTTTCTAAATGCGAAGCTAATAACATGCCTCCATCAAAAAAAAAAAAATATGCTGTCGCAAACTTTGTTTCCTCTTTGGTCAACAAGCACTTCGCGGATTCCAACAGTATGTCTTAGTGGGACGTACAGTCGTTCTGCGTTTCCCTTCACATCTGTTCCGCACACAACACGTCGTGCGCAAAGTGCGAATGGGGTTCAACAACCGTTTGCATTTACTGGTTAATTTGGGCAGACCCTATGTACCTATACTTGCCTCTTATAATCAATGGCAGCATGTTCCGAGTGATTGCACGGTTGACACAAATTGGCACTTTCCATATTTTTTTGTGAGACGCACAGTACTTATAGTTAAAAGGGAGTTTTAGCACTGCGTAGTGAGCGCTACGTAGACACAGCCCACGTACTTTGCATAAAGTTACGGCATGGTCGCGCATATGCTGCAGAAAAAACAATTCATAGGGTGGCAGCACACGCGTAAGCAGGCGTCCGAAAGATAACGCGACAAGTGCAGTGCAGCGGCATCTTGCGCCCATGAAAATGAATTTTCAGCTCAGGAAATCCCGTTTCTACGTTTTTCAGACCTGCAAGATGGCGCCAGTGCTGCGGAAGTGCCGCTTTGGTTCGTCGTTGTTGCAGACGAGGAGAATATAATTAATAACTATGACAAAATCGGGCAACTACCCCCTCCAGACGTGGTAAAAAACGAAAATTAAATACTGATAAAACCTCTTTGCAGAATTTTGAACGCGAAAAGCAAACCTTTCGGCTGGGAGAAATATTTTAATGTTCGAGCGGCGCATAAGGCCGCATCAAACAAGGCACACCGCTATTATATAAATCTGGGACAATATTTAAATGCGCAGCTTTAAGTGCGAACAAATGACGATAAGTTATAGGGGTAAGACATGCAAGAAACTTGGTACTTACTGCCTCATTTGATCACAGCGGTAATATAGAGCCTAGGCACTGTACCGGTAAGAAGCTGCAGCATTCACGTAGGTCTTCATAGAAAACAACTTGTGAGTCGCATAAAGCACATAATTTGCGATTAGCGACCTCTACGATGGAGCAACAAATGAATTGCAAGTGTTTAATTTTCTCGAAACGCCAAATCGTCTGCAAGAAAACGAAAAGAAACGAAAGTGCTGCGTGTTTGCTGCATAGCACGCGGCCATAGCCAAACCTATGTCGCGCTTTCTCATTCCCAACGAGAACAAAACGCAAACGCTTTAACGAGCGCACGCAGAGGTCGGGATTCCTGCGTACGCACGCAACGTATATGCAATACGCAAGACTCGAGCTGCGTATGACGCATGCGCGGTAAGCAGCACGCAGGCCGCCTAAATACGTAAGGGTTCTTCGTATGCTTACGTACATAGTACTAAAACTCTTTATATTCAAATATGCGCATTTCTTCTGCTGAAGGGCAATCGTTGCAGGAGGCGGCATGATGTCAAATGAGTGAATGAGATTAAGAAGCTTGCAGGGATAATGAGGCTGTGGCTAGCACAGGACCAGGTTGTTTGGAAGGATAGGAGAGAAACCTTTGTCCTGCATTAGGCGCAGTAAGGTCGACGACGATGGCAATGATGACGTGTTCTAAGCAATTAATCAGCCAAATGGCGGGCCGTTTTCTTAGCCTGTACTGATTTGTTCCATTCGGATTTCCGCTTTGGGAGACGCCGTGACTTTGTTCGGGCAACATATTAAGAAGAATAAGAGGAGCCCGAACGCGTTTTAAGCATCATGCAATGAAAAACCTATTTAAATACCCATTTAAATTAAAGACTACTGTAAGGATGAAAGCAGGACACATTGGCGTGCACTCATGGGCACTGCACCGCATCAACCTTAGCAAACATGTATATGGACGTTACCTTCACAGCAGCAGGGCAGTGTCTCTTTGGCGCGAGGGAGAACGCTGAAGAGGAATGGTGTAAGCACCAATCTTCGTCATACGTCATTTGAGTGTCCTTGAATTGAAGTGCGCTCTTGACGAGAACAGGCCAAAACTCATGGATGTTACATTTATGCAAAGGTACTTGCGCTCATCGCATTCATTTTGTTGTTTACAGGAACAGGGTCTCACGTACGGCTCTGCCTATCGTATACTGTGCAGCATGATAAATGGCGTCCGCAAACATCATGCCTTCCACACACTGAAGAAAGCAGCTGTGACGTTTTACAGAGGAATCATTCATTTGCCTGGCCATCGGATGTAGTTTCTAAGAATAATTAAGCATTTCTTTCATTTCTGCTACACGTTCACCGTGACATTGGCACTGTAGAAGGTAGAGCAGTATGCACTGATAATGAAATCAAGATCCTAAAGGCGTCATTCCGCAGAGCGGTCAAAAGTTACAGGTGTGGTGCTAGTCATGTGTGCATAGCAAACTTCGATATAATTGTTTGTTTCTTCGTTTGTTTGTTTGTTTTATTTGATTGATTGATTGATTGATTGATTGATTGATTGATTATTGTTCTCTATTACTCTGAAGCACTTGCGTCAATGTCATCATGAAAACTACAAATCCCTTATTCGTCAATAGACTGAATCTGAAAATGCGAGGTTTGTCTTTTAACGCTGAGAGGTCGTCAGTTGCTTTGCTGATTTTCTTTTGTTACATATCTGTGTACTTATAGTTGCTTATAGAAGAAGAAGAAATGGACATGGGCAGGACATGTAGTGCGAAGAGAGGATAACCGATGGTCGCTGAGGGTAACAAACTGGATTCCAAGGGAAGGAAAGCGTAGCAGGGGGCGGCAGAAAGTTAGGTGGGCGGATGAGATTAAGAAGTTCGCAGGGGTCAAGTGGATGCAGCTAGCACAGAACCGGGTTAAGTGGAGAGATATGGGAGAGGCCTTCGCCCTGCAGTGGGTATAATCAGGCTGATGATGATGATGATAGTTGCTGCTCGGTCTACCGTACGATGACTCAGCATTTATTTAAAAAAAGTCTAGAGTGTACTCGTGTGCAATGCGCAATATTCGCAACGTAGTTCAGAAGACAGTAGTGCAGGTCGGTACCATGTCACAAGATATCCTTACAAGCTGCCCCACAGCCCGAACTTTGAACTATGCTTTATATGTCATATGGTCTAAACCTGTCCTAGATACAGTTTGATATTATCGCACATCGTATCAGTTACATTGCCACTAAATACTTCCAATATTTATTCATGTGCCATGATGAGATGTCATCTTTCGTGGCATTTTAGAGAGCGCTAAGCACCAGGAAAGGGTGCTGGAGAAAAGTAAGAAAGCATCTGTCTTTACGGGGCACATCGAGCAAATGAGGCTGAAGTTTGTACTCTATGGTGTCCACATGGACGTCTCTATATAAACAACTTCCTATTCTGTGCAATCATCCAAGGACATTTTTGCTTATGACTCCAAATGTAACTGCCCTGGCCCATAGCTCTCAAAATATAGCTGTGACAATATAAACTACATCTTTTACGGCATATATTTGGTGAAAAATGAATAGTCGAATCCACATAATCAGAACGCGGTTATATCGAACGCTCACTTGCAAACCAAGATGTAGCTACCGACAAAATATTTATTAGGACTAAGATACTCAAATTACCAAACAAATGTGGCCGCACCACTCGAATATGATAAACGGGTAGACCCGCTGATTCACAGCTGCAGCGTGCTTCCCGCCATTACGGAGACCGAAATACATATCCCAGGTACCGCCCTCCACGCTCTTATAAAACGATTAAATAAATAAAATTGAAACAGCAATTGACAACCAGCTAAGTGCGCCCCGGTGAAGTACAAGGTCAATTGGGGCGCGCCTGTAATCCGGTAGGAAAAATCAATTAATATGGAAGCACAAGAATGGTAAACGGGACAAAGGGGCAGCATTAAGAGGGAAACTGCTGCACACGGCCGGTGATCATCCGACATCATCGATCTGAGGTCTGAACGCTGAATGAGATATACCCTGCTGTCCCACCGGCTCTGCGGTGAGCGTCATCTGCCCACTCGGATATCCGCCTCTAAGTGACAAGTGACCTTTTTAAAAAACAAATTGACAGATTTTCGCCAAACTTGGTCTTTTTTTACCGAAATGGGCCATGTCCACTTATTGCGAACTCCGGATACAACGAAATGATCCCATGTGGCTACCAAGGTGGGCTCAACTACTACCGCCAAACATTATATGCATGAAGCCTAAAATAAAGTGCAACTTGATCAAATATTATGGAAAAATCGGCCATACGAAGCCAAATCTCAATGTGTAGTCATTTTACTTTGTATTTTTGGCATGAGCATCCACTGTACTCACCCGTGTCGCCTATACATCGCATTAGTCAACGAGTGTAAAAAATAGCTTTTTTGTCTTTACTTTATCTAAAAATAGCAACATCTTCTCAGACGATATGCTCAAGATGTTAAAACTTTCTCGCAAAAGATATTGCCTAACTCACTGCGCATGGATGGAATCGACGCCGTTTGAGTTTTAATCTGGCTGCCCGTCATAAAGCATATCGTCTGCCTCCAACACTGCAGCCTGTCATACAATCGTCGTTTTCTGTCATGTCTCGCAAGCGCTATTATGGTACACTATTATGCCCCCTTCTGAGAGGGAAGAGGAGAATCAATCAAAAAGGAAAAAGATGACAGGAAGAACCACGACAGGACACCAGTAGTCATGTTGTACATCTATTCCCTCACGTCTTTGCCCTTTCTTACTGGTTCTCCTCTTCATAAAGTACCAATAAGCCCAGATTCGCAATCCTCTGTGAGTGCACTGGCCATTCTCGAAGTAGCGTGCGTAACACTGAGCGCATTTCCATAATATCTCTGTCAGGCGCCATTCAATTATGGGATCGATGGCACTTATTTTCCTATTTTCTGGCACTAAATCAAGCATTCAACAAATAGCCCGACAGCCACTGCTCAAGACTGCTCCTCAAGGAACTTTCAAAGCACTTAACTGATATTCGCTGCTGTATATTTTCATTTCTCTGCTCATACGATATCTTGCCATTGCTGTCATTGCGCAGCAATCACGTTGAGTCAATATGAGCTAAGCGCAAATTATTGTCACTAGTTTCGAGTCAGTAACTTTTCACGATTACGAAAAAACAGCACGATATTGCTCACTCTTCAAATCATGTTTTATTGTTCCCAATGTGGCTTGCATGCACCCGAAGATGATAAAACTGCGCTCAGCGGCGTATGGAAATTACGAAGACCAACAACCAACTGCTGCATCAAAACACATCCGCATTGTTTGAAGCTTTTATTTGTTTGTTTGTTTTTTTCATTCTCAAAGTCAATAATAAAGCCGAGACCAGCAGTACGGGACAGGTGACGAAGCGCAGGTAACATTTATCACCGTGTTTATATGCCCTTTCGTTGCGACAATGTAAACGCTCTTCGGTTTCTACCAACCCGTTTTTGCCCGCTTGTGCAAGCGTAACAAAAGACCATAGCGCGAAAAAGCTGCAGAGATGGAACCACCCGGCTTGTGCAACATCCCGAAATGCGATACTTGCAATAGATCGTGTTTTTTGCGCCTTTGTAAGTTTCCGGCCATTTAGCAACACAGCTTTCTGTCACGCTGACCTACCTATTAGAGATATTATTACACACTAGAATCACTTCACAAAAATTTCCTCGCTGGTTGTCCAGCTCAGGGTGCGTATACTATCCGGTCGCGCACTGTACTAGCCGTCAACAAACACAACACGCCGAATAGCGAGGGCTCAAAGCGCAGGGCTCAGAGCGCATCACAAAGAAAAGGTATTCGGTTTAGATTCACCGTAGGATCGAACGAGTTTCCTGCCGATTGCACGCATGTCGTGCGAGCATTGCATCGAGCTCAGCGACAGCGGCCGTCGGCCACAGCTGATGGCGCGCAGTTGGGATTGTTGCGTGCAGCAGGAAGCGGCGGAGCTTGCAAATCATTTCGACAGCGCATTGTGTTTGCCTAGCTGGGAGACCTTGGCTGGAAGAGGGCATGGTCGCAGCCCGTGAACCGCTCTCCGGTGTCAGCTAGGGCACCAGCAGAGAGCGCAATGTTGTCTTATGAGAACAAAGGGCATGAGAAACTGTTTACATTGGTATAGCGTTCGACCTACGCCTTCGTAACTCCAAATTTGTTTACACAGCAAGGACATCATGCGTGCTAACAAAAAGGAGGCTGATCAGAGAGCTATTATTGCGACCCTTTGGCAGAATGGATGTTTTAATGGCAACTTACTTGTAATTAGCGACCTATACAACGGGTTCGCCCTTTTGGTATAACGCTGCTTTTCTTTCCTTGGTTAATTTCGTTACTGTCGGATCTTTCAAGCATTGGAATCCAGCATGTTAGGCTGTCCGAACGACTTGTTTTCCTACCGCGCGATTATTTAAGCGCGCGCCACTTAGAGCTGTTCCGTGTCCCGTAAATTGTTCGATGCGAACCGCGTCCGGCCCATTTATATTCACGTCGCTGAGTAGTGATGTAGGGGCACGAGCGACAACTATAGCAAATCGCTGTTTCTGTTTTAGATTAATGATGAAGTCGAGGCTTGTGCAGCAACACCGGCTTTAAATGCCGACGGATTAGCATAAAGACTCATTAGTGAAACTTCTTCCCCGATAGTCCTAACTCGCTCTAACCCTGCTTAAATGTAATAGGAAAGATGAACGAAAGTTCGTAATTGACTTCGTGCTACTGCAGATTAGAAGGCGAATCGTGAGAAAGGCTGAGGTACAGCCTACCTGATTTTGAATAATATCGTGCGAGATTCGATTTCTCGCTGCAGCGGCATCGAATTGGAGCAGAACGGAAAGCGGCAAAGGGAACGCTTATGCGCATCAGTGATGTTGCTGGAGAGAGTGGCGTGTGCTTGTCTCTTCTGCTTCGTGGGCACCTCCTTAAACAAAGTGTTTTCGCCGATTGTGATAGAGCTGCGTTTGTGTTCCATCTTCTGCATCTTTTTGGCTCGTTATTAGTGCAAATGAGTATAAAGATGCGAGCATAACTGTCGGTTCCACTTGCGTTTGTGGGTAGCGTCTTGACAGCATTTATTTTAAATATTGTTAAGGAATTTTACTTCTTTATTACAAATTGCTCCACCGTACTCGATTTCCTAAACTTTGGAACACAACCACAACCACATATCAATTCCTTCTTGCAGTGCCATCTGTACTTCTAGCATCCCAGGTTAGCTCAGTTTGAACAGCGACTTCCCTGGAAAGACGATGGTCCCTGGTTCACACCGCGCAACAGGAAGCATTTTTTTTCTGCAAAAAAAAAAAAAAAATCAGAAAAAGCCGCCTAGCCTTGAAGCCTTGACCTCTAGCAGGGTGCCTAGTTTTGGGAGGACGTTAAAGAGTGAATAGTCATATGTATTTAATAATGCGCAGGTACCGAGGCGCCTCTACTATTCGGTTTTCATAGTAATCATGGCAATTGATTTCTTAGTCGTGCTACGCTCTTCATCACAAATGTGCGCTCGTTGTCAGTCGGTAAAGCAATTGGTCACAGCTTCTTGGAACTTCGATGCATAACAGCCGATGATAGACAGGAATTGCATCACATCAGTCAGAAGAGCCTGCCAGATGGCGTTATCTTCAGCCGCAGTGATTGTGAGCGTGCCCTTGCCCTCGCAAAGCTTTCTCCTTTCTTTCGTCCTCGGCAGTCGACGCTCGAGGGATCTTATTTAAAATCAAGAAAGCAGTATTTGACTGCTATCAACTGTGCTGAAACTTCCCCTTCAAGCAACCAACTCCATTATATATGGCTAATGCATTAAAATGCTATGTATACTAGTAGCAGCGGAGGATTCATTGTTAATTAGAAGGTGACAAACTACCGTGCGTCCTTACTCTTCTTATAAAAAGAGTGCGCCTGACTATTTTCGCGCCCGGATAAGGCAGTAAACCGTACAGGCAAAAGAAAAGTGATTCATTATCGGCCCCTCTCCTCGTCTCCGCCCACACATTTACGTAAAATATGGCTTGGAAAACCTGCAGCAGCCGAGATCACTAGCGGAACAACAATAGGTACCAGCAAGTCGCGTGTACCAGGAAGTTACGTACAGGTAGATCGTAATTAATGTCACCATGTGATTCTTAACCGCACACCGACAGCTATGACCTCGAACCAAACCGGACTCCTCGCAATACTCCTGACTGCGAAAAACACCGAAACAGGCAGGTAAAAACGAAGTGCGAACTCAACTCTTCGTTAGGCTTGTAATACTCACTTTTTTTTATGAAAGAGAACTGAACATCGGCTGAAGAGGCACCTCAGTTTCTAAGCTAATCTAACGTTTTGGCAAGGCTACTTGTCTTCGTCTGGGTTTAGGCAAATGTAATGTCCCAATTGCGTTCAACGCTCCAAAAACTTTATCTCAATGTACGCAAAGGCAAGCACAAATACAAGCAGAAAAAAACAAACCCGAAATGCAGTATCGCTCACAGAAAGCGGTGTTTGTAGAGTGTGACAGCCGCATAACTTGCACAGTGCTAGCTTCATATAGCAAGAACTGCTCAGTATAAAGCAAAAATGAAAATAGGCGAACATTCCAAGAATAAATGGCTGACCACGCAATAAGGAAACCTGGCTATACATTGTACCCTTCACAAGTGTCATCCGTTGTTTGCAGATACAGGCATAGTATATAAGGCATCGAAATGAAAGGATTATAAGAGAGATTCTAGGGGAATTTACAACTTTCCAGATAGATCTGTGCTAAATATTGCAACAGCAACGCTTCCTTTGTCCTAATAGAAACTTTGATACAACTGACGAAATTTACACATGATCAATGAAATTCATGCGCATATACGCGAAAGATTCACTTATCTACAACATAATAGATGATTAATTTATTCCCTATGTAAGAAAAACAACACAGAAGCATTAATTATCAATTCTGAACCATTTAGTGTAACGCTGGAAGTTTCCTATTGGGGGCCTATTGATAACGTGGAATGTCTTCTAGTCTTTGAAATTTCCTGTCAGGTGAAGGTTGAGGTGTAGGTTTTGAGCTCTTTGGGAAATCATCATACCTTGTGGTCAGAGGCGTGGACACCATCATGGCACCTTCCTGAGGCATGCTCCTGATTTTTCCGACACAGCAAGGCTTCAAACGGGGCACACAAGGGTCCCGTGTACTCGTTTCCGACGCCACCTTCCAAAAAAAAGGGAGCTGCCCGAGTTCGAAGTTGTTTCCATATCGGTTATGCCATCTGCTCTCGTGACTGTCACACAACCCGTCGACCAATCACACATCCAGCGACTTCCATGAGCGAAAGAAATATGTGCGCTGGTGCGTCCTTCCACTCCGACACGTTAGTGACCGGTCATATCTCCTACGAATTATCTTGCGATTCTTCAAGCCTGCGAAGCTTCAAACGCTGGACGGAGATGCGGCGGACAATTTTTGCTGATGCAGGGTTACAGGCGCTCTTGCAATGAAACCACGTCATAGGTGTGCTAGGAATTTTTCAAGCCTGCGAGGCTTCAAACGGTAGAAGCCTGCCGACGCCGCTGACGGACAACTTTTCAACATAGGGCGTACTAACACTTTCACGTTTTTAAAAATGCACACAGTATGCGTTAAAATGTGTAGACGAGTCAGTATCACGTTTCTAACGAAAGTTGGGGTTTGCTCTTCATTTCTACCGTCGGTCTACATTTAAAGGTAGTCCCTTTAGCGCAATCGGTCCCATCAAAAGTGCTCTACCGCAGTTTGTGTTTACAAGAAGACCGAATGCATGAGTTTAGTGCCTTCTTCGTCCATGTATATTTATTTATTTGATATACCTTACAGGCTCCAGTTAGGAGCATAGGCAAGACAGGCGACATGTGTAAACTCATACAGACCATAATTAAGCATAAATTTAGGCAACCGCCATCTAGATTTCTCGGGACGAATGAGGAATGGTACCAAAAAAAGAATTATTTGCATTTGTAGGCGGGAACAAAAGGCATCACCTTCAGATTAAACAAATTTAGGCAACTGTCATCTCGATTTTCAGGGAAGAATAAGGGATGGTACCAAAAACAATATTTGCATTTGTAGGCGGGAGCAAAAGACATCACCTTCAGATTGACGCCGACTCTATGTACCTTTCTGCTTGTATCCTTCGTCATCAGTAATACAGAGCGGCAACGTACCGTAACCATGACGATGAAACTAACTCGCCCCTGTTTTAGAATTTGCTATAGAGGAAACCTACTGTGATGAAAAAGTACACACCGATTCTTTCGCATCACTTAAGATTAATCTTGACAGCACAGTCAGCGTTTCTCCAGGTAGCGTTCATTTCACTACTCATTACAGCTGAACTGAGGTAAAGTACGGCTAATCTTTTTACACTAATTATGTCACCTTTAATCGGAAAGGAAAATGATTGCAAGAGAAGAGACGTTAAGTTCCATCTTTGAAAACGAAAACATGCAACTGACGAGAGTGCTCTGTGCGTTTCTGGAAGAAAAGGGGCTATTTTATTTACCCAGATGTTTTCCAGCTCTGCAGAAAATGTTTATAGGTCACATATTCATGACAGGTTTCTAATGAGGAATTGTCTGATGAAGGGCAAGCAAGTAAGGATTTTCAATTATGACGGCGCTAAAAACCTTGAATCTATATTTTTTATGTGGACGTATAGGTTCGAGCTGAACAGGTATGTTCCCGGTAACCCTGCTGGTAAGGGATTCATTTTTAGAAGCCTGCCGCTAAATGGAGGTGACATTGAAGGCGTTGCTACAAGCGAAGCGATACTTGCCATGGAGAGAATGGTGGTGGCACAGCTCCACTTAACAAGACCACCATTCACAATGCGCCAGAACTTGAACATCTGGACAAACGTTCAGCGCTGCCAAGAAGAAAGGCGCTGCGTTTGCAACTGACTTTGGCTATATTCCAGGCCACATCCAGCACTGAAGTCATTCTCAAACAGACCAAGAGCCTGAGATAAAGAAAAAGACCGTTACCAGATGGTCTACAAAGTAGAACAGCCATTACGCCCCCCCCCCCCCCCCTCCCCCTTCCTCTCTCCTATCCCGTTTCCCGCGTGCGCATCCTATGGCTACAATAAAAATTTATCCTATGGCTACAATAAAAAAGAAGATCCATTGGGGGACTCAACACTTTAGCGCGCACGAAGGATGGCGATGACGCTGGATAATAATTGAACGGAGCTGTAAAAGTCGCTTCGCATACACATGCTCATCCTACACTGTCCCAAAATCAGGAGGCGACAGAGACATGTCACAAGATCTTGCCAGCGCAATATATATATATATATATATATATATATATATATATATATATATATATATATATATATATATATAAAGATGAACAGGGATTGAGGCGAGCCTCACTCCGATAGCCAACGTTTCGACCATGAATTATTAATTTGAATTATTATCCATCGTCATCGTCATTCTTTATGCGTGCGAAAGTTTTGAATCTGGGTTTCTCTCTTTTTATTGTGGCCACAGAATAATAATTTTTTTTTCCGAAGCGTTGTCTAGCAAACTGAGTCTACCACTCTTGTTCATCTTGCTTTATATCATCAAGAATTTCATTTTCCTGCGCTCTCTCAGCCACGACCTCAATTCGGAAACCTTTATTTCAAATCTGGGAGACCACAATTAGGGTTACAATAATTCGCGACGATCCCACACAGAAATTCCCGCACCCTTAAGATCCGCCGGGACGGACACGTCTATCGCTGAAAACTGTTTAGCTTATTAATCAGTAATCAATTTGAAAAAAGAAACCGCTGCACAAGCCCAATTGCTGCAGCGCTTCCCGTATGCGCCTGTTATTGCTGTGTAGTGTCAAAAGCATCGATTGCTTAATGACTGCTCGCCTCCATGGAAAAGAATCGAATTCGATGCTCTCAATTTGCGTGTTTTATTCGCAACCAGCCAAGTATGAGAAACAAATTTAAAATAAAAACGCTTGCGTGGGAGAGTTCTATACCTGGCCGGCGCTGACTAAGCGCGGCTGCGGCCGCGCTGCGTCAGCTGCAACGCGTCTGAGCTGGATAAGTGAAACCGACGGATTCGCTCCTCCGCCGCTGGTTACGTCAGCAAACGACACGGCAGCGGACACTTGCACTCAGGCGAGTGAGACATTTGGCCGTCGGCGTCGTCCGGTCGCTGTGGGCGTGTGACGGCGGTTGCAACGCTGTAAGTTTAGCCGAATCGTTGGAATTGGCCATCTGCACGAAGACGCATGTCTATAGTCAGCATTCTCCAGTAGTCGTCAGATTTCTGCGGGAGTCTCAAATTGCGTAATCTAAACAAATACAATGTAACTTCATAGTGTGCTATACGATAACACAACGACACCGACTCCATTTAGAGTGAGGAAAAAAAGCACCTATTGCCCTTTTTCTTTTTTTTTTTTTTTTTTTTTTTTCTCGGAGGCAGCTTTAGAGTGCGGGGCGGCTTCTGACAACATATTAGCTTTTGCATGAAAGTCTCGCTACTTTTTTTTTTACAACACATGAGCTCGGGTTGCATAAAAACGTGGAGGCGATGCTATAACACTGTCCCATCTACACGCCGTAAGCTACGTCGCAAGAGCATCAACCTGCGCAATTAAACATTTATTCTGAAGACATTGCTGTTCTGTTCTAAAGCTGAGCTGTTCTAAAAACATTTTAGTTCCCACTCAGCAATCAATAAATAGCGAACGAAATGGTTCACATTGACAGTAATCACACTCCTGCGGTTACGTTTGTCATCGAGTGGAAAGAAGCATGAGAAGGCCTGGCACACATGGGCACAGCTCGGCTAGCTGACCGCGACTGAATGAACGGGACACCAGGTTGAAAGCTGTGTAGAGCGTTTTTAAATGTTTTATTCAGCGCCAGCGTTAACACTTTCAGGAACTTGCGTACAGAAATTGACATAATTAACTCACATCGTTTTTCCGCTGCGTACAACTAGCAGTCATTTTGTTTTTCAGCGCAGTTTTACGCTGTTCATAGCGCAACTGGACTCACCTTTCATTGTGACTAGCGCAGTATAGTATACACTGAAGAAAACAGTGGGCTACACAGCATATGCCCCCAACG
This sequence comes from Amblyomma maculatum, assembly GCF_055883805.1. Classification (NCBI taxonomy): domain Eukaryota; kingdom Metazoa; phylum Arthropoda; class Arachnida; order Ixodida; family Ixodidae; genus Amblyomma; species Amblyomma maculatum. The sequence goes on along the minus strand of NC_139347.1, from coordinate 30,120,177 downwards.
TACTCGTAATGGTAGACCACGTCATCAATGTTTTTGTCATGTTTGCTTTCTTTTGAACCAGCGTGGATGCTTGCAAAAAAATATGTATACACGGTCTGAAATTATGCAGTTCAATTTTAAAATTTTTAACTATTGTGGTGTTTTGTACGCAGTTTTGTGAATGCCCACGCAGAAATAAAATGAAACAAAATGAACGTTGGTGTTTAGGGCAGCACATCTTGCTAAAGGGCTTTTGTGTAGTTCGTATATAGACTATCTAGTGGAAGGAAAAAAATAGGGGGGTAATGCATGACTTGAACTTAGTGATAGAGTGAAAGCTGTGAGTGTTGCAGCGATAGCCTCTGTAACCTAGCCTTTTCAAACCGCGGTTTTCTTCATAATTTTTATTTACGAAAACAATTACCCTGTACTTTTTTGTTAGGTTCTGGGGAAAGGAAAGCGCCTTATACTTTTGGGCGCTTTCCTTTCCCCAGAACCTAACAAAAAAGTACAGGGTAATTGTTTTTCCAAAAAGCCTATATTCATGTCTTAACCGGGATTCGAACCAGTGACCTTCAGCCAGGTCATCGACAGGTGTATTGACTATGCTGAGGTGCAATTGGGGACGCACCCACACGTCACCTGTGTGGTTTTCGCCTAATATGGCAATGTTGACAACGAACAGGAACAGTTTGGGAGAAGAAACTATCACGTCATATTTTGAAATCGGGCCAAAGTGTCACCTTAAGTTTTCTTTTTGTGCTAAACTTAGGTGCACAGTAACAGAGAAATAAGTACCGTACAGACTGGCATTGCTATGAATCAATTTAATTTCTTGTTCCCGCGTCAGAAAGGTAGCATAAACCAAATCTAAATCAGCAATACCGGTTCTGTCTGTTAATGCCAGTGAATATATACACTTCCTTGTATTCATGCATGTCGATAGCACTGCCATTGAAGGTCACGTGAAAATGTTGCTCTATATCTTTCAGAGACGTCAGTACAATCAGTGTGCCTCGCCGTTTCCGTTATCCCTACCCTTTTCTCCTGCTTTCTGCACACTTTTTGAGTCCCGAGGTATTCTTGAATAACGCTCCCTAGCAAGAAAGTGTTCGCTAAAGACCTCTGGCAGACATCTTAAATTGTTATTTATTTTCGTACTTTCCTTGACAGGCCGGAGCAGCATGAAAAGAAAATACATGAGCGAGAGTCGCCAAACTGTCTCGGCTCGCGTACAGCGTCTTCTTGCCCGAACAGCGGGGAAACAGCTCACTCGGTGGGAAGAAGATTCGCCCCCGCTGGAGCCGAATATATATGCATGCGTCATCCCGGGTGACGGAACTGGGGCAAAGACAGAAGCAAGCAAATGGGATGTCCTAAGGGACGTGGTCAATTAGCCTTAATAGCGGGCCTGCTCTTCGTTCGGCCTCCCAGCGAGAGACACGTCGACTCTGTCACGAACGGAGTGGTACGGCGAACTCCGGAAGAAAGCTCTGTTGGCTGAGAGGGTTGTGAGAGAATATTGTCTCTGCAAAGCATCTGTCTGAATTTTTTAGTGGGACTATCTCGCTGCACCGAAATCCCGACGCGGGTCACGCATATGAGGCTAATTTAGCGGGAATAAGCTGGAAACGTTCGACGCGCTTTTCTTAAATGCCTCGCCCAGATTTCGCAGCGTTAGGCTTAACGTCCCTACTGGTGTGGCTTTCATGGCGCTTCGTGCATATTATGTTTAAATTGTGTGACCACTACGGCGCCTGTAACCATTGTAAACATTTTATATCGCTAAAGATCTGTATAGTCGGCACCCAGCTGTCTTGTTTCGCCTCACAGAAAGACATTTGGGAGGATATTGTGGGACACGTCTCGGACACATCGCGCTGGTTCACCAGATCTAGCAGTCGGCTGCTGAGCCTGAGTACACAGGTTCACACCCAGGCTTGGCGGCCGCATCTCGAAGGAGACGAAATGCGATAACTTGTGTGTGGTGCGCGATGTGTGCGTCCGATAATCCAAAGTGGCCGATATTAATTGTCTGCCATCTACTGTAAGGAGTCCCACGTAATTACCGACATGATACTTCTGAATGTTGAACCCCACGCACCCTTGCGCACTTGTAACAAAGTGATGGATCGGCATGATGAAACTAGCAAGCAAGTAAAATGGTTAAAACAGTGAGACGATTGCAACTAGTCGATGCTGACTGGTCAATGCTGTTTGATCAATAGTATTCAATGAGCCCCATCGATCATTTAGATCTGCGATCTAGACGCTGATCAGTAGTTTTGTGAGCTGCAGCCGTTAAATGCAATGATTCACCATGCTGTCCGTCATCATCATCATAATTTGTAGTCTTTATCGCCGTCGCAGTATATGTACGCCTTCTATTGGCATGAAGGTAAGTCTCACTTTCTTTTCTACTGCTCTCTTTTCAGTGGGAGTTTGATTCATTCATGAATCTTGAGCGTTCTGCCCTATAACAACTTTGGCAAATGCGTCATTTTAAGTATTAATTATAAATAGATTTTGCTTTAAATGCCCCTTATAATGTGAATCAATAGACTTTTACACGTCTATTTTACAAATGTTACAGCGAGTGATTCTAGGCGATAAAAGCGTCCACTGTGACTCGTCCTGCATACCCATCAGTGAACTTTTTCGACATACTCTTCTCGCACGTGCGTAGAAAGCACCGGCATGACTTATGCAGCTTGGTATATTCGAATTCATCACGAAAATGCTTTACATACTGGACAGCATGTGCTTATTTGTCTTGCTTCAGACTTCTATGCGCCACTCAGGCGAAGCAGATGCATGAATAGCTAGACCTTCCAGTGAGGTGGAAAAGATTTGCTTGCGTACTGGGGAAATTGTAATTTCGGTTAGTTTCAGCTTTCAACTTTGCTTTCTCCTTCTTCTCACTAGCAAGGGATTTTTCATAGTCTAAACTTTATTTCGTTAGCATTTTTCCATACTTTCACACACATTTGCATTCATACTGCTGCAGGCGATGTGCCAGAAAACAGATTTATCATAACGTTGACAGGAGCTAATATATGGACAATGCTTATACGGGAAAATGCGTTGAACACACCAAAAAGCCAAATGAAAACGACACGAAAGAAAAAAAATCCTTGCCGTAGAAAGTAAAGAAATGGAAAAGATATATGAATTCGATTCGATTTGCTGTTTTACTTGCTTCTCTTACCTTCCTTTGCTGTCATTTTTGCCTTCGTTTGCTTCACCGATTTCTGCTCGCTCATTCAGCATTCTAACGAAACGCCCTTGGGACCTCCTTCAAATTTCTCGCCTTTTCACTTCCCACCACAGCTGTCTGGCTACCCTCTTTGAATCGTAAATCAGCGAGCAGAATCGTAAAGCAGCGAGCAGCGAGCCACGCGCTTGTTCTCCAGCGCCGCAAAAAGATAAGAAAGCGCTCATAAAACTACCGTTATCAAGCCAGCTTCGCTGAGCTGCGCTTAGCGAATTTTTAAGCAGCTTTCACAAGCGCGAATTGTTTTGTCCCTTATCGCCTGCGCAGCTGGGAGATCCGTGCATAGAAAAAGGCTGATAGCAATCAGACTGCAAAGCATGGGCGTGGGAGTTAAATTAAGAAACAAGGATGGACTGTAAGGAAAGCTAGAGAAAAGTGCCTCGCCTCGTGGCTATAGTACTGCGTAACTCTCCCTGTCTTCTTTTCCTTGTTCTCTAGCATAGCTAGTCAAAGAGATCCTGTCACCTAGGCGAGTATCTAAAGAGCCTGTTAGGTAATGCTAGTGCTATTCTGAAGCCATTCCCCGATTTATTCAGCTATTCAAAAGTAGGAAAGCAAAATAGGGCTTTTGAATTTGAACCTCCAAAGTGGCACCTGAAAGAAAAGAGGAAAGAAAGAAGAGTTGATGTCGGAGGAAGCAGGGAATGCAGAGTAGATGTGCTGGCGATGGGAGACTCGTCACACGTGCCGGCTGCCAATAGAAAGGGTGAAGCGTTTGCCTCAAGATTACAGGCAGGCATAGGTCAAGTAAGCGGCACCATGTCAGCATGTGTAAGTTATGCCAGAACCTGCTTCAAGTGCGTCAGACTCAACACGGTCCTGTGGCGCAAGGCTTGCTGGCTTAACGAATATTTTGGAGTTTCGAAGTGGTAATATTAGGCACATCAGTGTTGCGCTAGAACGCTAATACATATAGGTACGTTATGCCTGCGTGATTCTTACGCGTGTCATGCGTAAATGGAACGCGTTTCGTTTACTCCTGATGCCACTCGTAAGTGCTATCGGGATCAAAATATTGTCTTTTTATCTGACGCGAATGTTCAAAAAGAAATATGCCGCGGCGCGGCTGCATGATCTATAGTCTCCTGAAATATACCGAGGAGCATATGAGGGCCGTGTATGTTCCGTCCGGAGGTAAAAATATCACCCGACTAGTTCGCGCGGCAGAGATGGATTTTAAACTTTTCTGAGAACACGCGTGCCCTAAAATTTTGATCGCTGAACGCGTGCAATTGTTAAGATTTATTTGCAGAACTGTAAAGGGAACAACTGGAGGCAAATGTTAATAGAGACTATCTCAGCGATCTTCTGTTTGCTGAAAACAGGTTGCATTACAAAATAACCCAGAGGGCCCATTCCTAAGCATAACCGAGGACCTGGACCAGATAATAAGAATGGTCGGCCTAAAGAAAGCCCGCAAGATGGTTAACCGCTGTGAAAACCGAGCTTCAGCGAGAGCGGTAGAATTATATTCATTTCATGAAGTGGTTTATGCAGAGAGGTATAGAGCACAACGCATATGTGGTGCATTTATAGTGCTTTTCAGTTTTCAATACACAGCCATTCTTCGATTAGTTCTTCACATTCCTAGGGCGGCCGGTTGCAGAGGTGTCACCGACGGACCCCGATTTCACCATGCGATATTCCTTCGAGAGTTACCACTGTTCGATTGGTTCTTTCGGCAGCCATCTTCCGATATCGAATTATTCGCGTGCCCCATATACGCTCATCTTTTAGCGCTAAGCATGCTCTGGTTGCGCATTTCTATCCTTTCCCTATCTTCCTTTATCCAAAGTAACCTTCCTCCTTCCATGGTAGCCACCCTATGTATGACTGCCGTGGCAATCTTTGTCCGTTTGCTCAATCTTACGCCCTTGCCATACAGCCTTCTGCGGGATTATATCACACCGTTGAAAAGTCCCGTGGCAGCCTCCTTGGGGTTGCGCACTCCTCGCAGCCCCCACACCCCTCACCTTCCACGGCAAATACCCTCCAAATGATTCCCGCACTAACGACTCTCCAATAACGCATTTTTAGGCTTTGGTCCTATCCTCCTCGTACCAAAGTAATTATAGCATTCACCTGCCTGTTGCGAACATGTCGCTAGAAAAATACTAATACTACTGCTAGTCTATCACTACTGCTACCAGCAGTACTAGTTGTCTATTACGACCACGCTCAACTCAGGGAACGGGCAAATAATAGCTGTCGCTGCATAGATTATTATAAATCATTATCAAGAAAACTAAAGTAATGTTGGACACTCTCAGAATGGTAAAAATATGTGCGATATAGGGGCCAGAAATGGACAGTTGTATGGAAATACATCTTTTTGTAGTATTTGTAGTATTTCTGATAATTTCAACGTCACTGGTATAAACACTATATGAATGAAAAAGGCGCTAATACGAACCTGGAGCCACAGTTAATTGCTTCGAGACGTAAAACCCCGCGTACCTAAAATTTAGTCTTCTCGAACTTCACTTTTTGAGGAGTTATTGCCGATTTACAACACAGCCACGGATGGAAAATTACCCTCCTTAAGTAGGTTATGCACAAGTTTCGTAATATATTTTGCAAATGCCCATGTCTTCCATATTTTCAATGAAAGTTGGCTTGTGCCACATTATCATATATGCCTTCACTGGGTCCGTATAGCCACCACCATATGTACAAGGTTGTTATGTGGCCAAGCATGAACTACACCACAGCTATCTTAAAGCCACCGCAGTTTTCCTGCCTATATTGAGCGGAAACCAATCTGTTATAGATGGATTTTTTTTCTTATATTTCTACCCACCATACTGAGCGTGTTGCAATTATCTCAAATTTCACGAATTGTCTTTAGTGGGATAGGCGGTACGACGGGCGGGAGGTTTTCTATGCAGCTTTCGATATCGGGACCACGACCGACTGCTCTCCAGTCGAGTGTAAACTGCCTCCAAAAGGTGACTAGTAGTTTCTCCTAAGTTCTTAAGTTCCGGAAGTTCTTTATTTCGCTTATTCAATGGGAACCACTAATTTCAGTAACCTAACAGTGATGCCATTCCCGTCTTGTATCCAGAGTCCTTTGTCGGTGACGGCGCAGAAGCTGCACATGATTTGGAGAGAAAAGAACTGCTGCTTGATGTACAAACTCATCTGGCATTAGCTGTAAAATGATCCGGATACTTTCAGCATGATCCCTGATCAATCGCCCCTTCTGCGTGCCGTTGAGTCTTCCAGAGGGTCTTGCTATTCTATTATTTGCCCAAGTTGCTGCTTCAATCTGTCCGCCTCTTGTGGGCTAGTTGATTCTCATATCAGCATGCTTGAGACGCAAGTCAGTTGACCGCATTTAACACGAGTGCGTTAAATGATTCGTTCTACATAAAACGTGGTGTTTGGCTGTTGTGAGTAAAACAGCTGGAACCCAGGGTCCGAGCAGCACAGCATGATCTCCCAGAGTTGGGGCGTCAGATTTAGGCCCCTTCCAGGAGAAAAGGGGAAGTCCCAGATGATGCGTTCGAGGGTCTTGCTCGAGTCATTATTTATACAGAATTCTGATCATTCTCCTGGGAACCTGTGGCTCACCAGGAGCGGATGTGGGAATTTCCCAGTCTGAAGGCGACGCCAAGCGACGGCCTGCCGGCGATTTCCGGTAAAGGCAAAACTAACGCACTAAACCGATGAACATTGCGTCTGGCGGGTGGTAGTTAGCAGGTGGCACGGCCAGGCACTGATTGGTCGTCAAGTTGTGTGACGTCACTTGATCGCATAACATGGCAGGAACTGCCAATTCGGCTACCTCCTTTTGATGGAAGGATAATATGCGGATCGAACCCCAGTCCCTTGCATTCCGAGTCAGGCACGCGGCCCTAAGGCCTACCCAGGCACGTTCATGCAACTTGGTTACTGTGGAGTTTTATATCTCTGTTGCTCACCCAGATAATGTTTTTGCTTATAACTGTACACAACTGAATACGAGTAAAGCAATAGAGGCAAAAATTAAGGGATGAGTGATTGGGCGAGTAGCAAAATTCATGTGACAAACGAGGATCCAAGGAGACACAGAGGAGAGCCAACAACGCTTTCGTGCTTTGAAAGCGGAACTTAAGCTCCCCAGTGTTTTTGAAACCTATGCTAATGTGGGCATGATCACTGCTCCATGCGCATCATTCGACACCTCATTTCGATTCACCGGGGCTCATCCACCGTGTTGCAGGTAGCTTGGCGTTTTCAGAAGCTTATTTAGCAGTATGAACTCCATTTATACAAAACCCTTTCTCCAGAAATGATCGCCCGCGCCTTCTGAAATCATATGATCGTTATTTCAAGCTGTGCGCGAAGTGTTATAAGTATACCCGCCTATAAACGGGTGCTCTCGGGTACTTAGACGAATGGGTTTTAACCCAGAAAACATTTATTGCCGTGTTTCTGTGTCAAGCAAAAGCTGAGCTGACTAGTCTTAGTGGTGCTTTATTTGCCCGTGCGAGCACCGCAGTTACTTCCTGCTTACTGCCGCGCCACTTGCCCCCATGGATTGGCGTCTGAATTATGTTGGCCGTCATAGTAACTTTTCGTGGCGTTTCCATCTCTGGTCTCGCTATAATTTTATCAGGGGTGTGGAACAGCAAAAGTGCTCATTTTGCCTGTGATGGTATGCAATCTACAACGTTCTTGAGCTAAAACACCCTGTCCTTTTCAATTTTATTCATTTCCAATACCCCAAAGGTCCTAAAAGTGAGGGGTTTTACATGAAGGGTGGGCTTGACAGGGTTAACGAGATTACAATATTGTTCATTGGCAGTTTTGAAGTGGCTTGGGTTAGAGTGAACGACGATGTCAGCGGAACGATCATTCCAGTCGATGACTGTCCTCAGAAAAAAAAAAAAAAAAAAAGAGTTGAGGTACGTTGTCGTTCGGCCATGTGGTGAATAAACGGCCAAGGTGTGGCTGGTGCGACTGGTTTCCCGGTCATTCAGCGTGATGACTGTAGGGTGATAAGGCATGATAAAATTTGTTAAATGAACAGAGTTTATAGATCTTACGGCGCGCTTGTAAGCTTGGGGAATCGACTTTGGCTTTTAGATTAAGGACGCTAGTATCTCGAGAGTGGTGAGAGAAGGTAAACCTAGCTGCACGATTTTTGGTCTATTCAATGGTAGGTAATAGGTTTCGAAGATACGGATCCCACAAAGCACATGCGTACTCCAGGTTGGGCCTTACCAGCGTTATACAAGCTAGCTGTTTTACGGAAGAAGGTGCCTGAGCTAGATTACGTCAAAGGAAGCTAGGGGTGAGGTTAGCACCCTTAGTAACGGGTGTTATGTGAGGATATGTAATTCTATATGCACTCATTTTATTCACTTGTCTAAGAGAAATCATTTCCTCCTTATCAACCTCTCCTAGAGCCTCCTGCTAGGCACATTACGCCACCTGTCCCTACGTTTGAATTCGATGCGCAGATGTTACAGATAAACGCATTAAAGCAGCAAACGCATAGGTCTATAAAGAGCAAGATTGCTGGCGACTCGAAGAATGACCACAGCTACAGGAGACCTAGAATGTCAGCTTTCTGACTCAACTTCTTAAATACAACCGGTGTTCTGCAAGTGTTAGCTAATAGCATTTAGCTCGTCACGACCGGTCAAGCAAAGAGCCAGCGACACCTTGTCAAGGCCATTAGCTCCGCTCCCCCCCCCCCCCCACACACACACATACATACACATCTTCGACTCTGACACAACAAACATCCTGTCTAAAGATGTAGGCAAAAGTGCTCCGAAGATATAGTTCAATTAGAGCCCAGCCCAACAACCTTCGGCCTCGGCAGTGAAGAGGCATCGCAGGCTACGTGCATAGCATGGATGCACAGCATAGGAAGCGCTTCTCCGGCGCCATCCTTTAAGTGGAAAGAAAGAACTCTGAGCCCCATCCCGAAAACTCGGTCAGCCTCAGCGGCTCCACATCGATGCGTTCTCGGGGAGCGCACTAGTGAGAGAGAACGACAAGTGGAGGGAAGAGGGATGAAGAGCGAAACGCGAGGGCGAAAACACGGTGCCAGGGGGAAGGATGGCGGTAGAGGCAAAGAGAGTGAGAAGGCACGGCTCGTTCTTCCACGCTGTGCGGAGGAGAAGAGTGAGTAAAAGGGAGAAGGAGAGAAGAAGACTGCTGGCCGTTGTCGCAGCGGCTGCCGCGGTGGCGGCACGCAGCCAGTCCACTCGACAACAGCGCGGGCGCCGCCGGGAATCTTCTCTCCGTTCCGGGCCTGTCGTGCGCGCAACGCGCGTAGTAGCGTGTGTGGGTCGCTCTCTCCTCTGCATGCTCCTGGCGGGAAAACGCGCGCGTTGCCCCACAGATACCTTCATTGGTGTGGATTACGACGCAGCAAGGTGAAGACAGCGGCAGTGGCGGTAGCCGAGGAGTAGCCGACGCTCGGGTAAGGAGCACCTGTTGTTACGCAGTTGTTAACCTCCGATAGTAATAACAAGGTTACCCCATCAGATGCGGACCATTTTCTTTGCGCGTCCGCGTGACCGGTGTTCGTGCAGCAATTCATTTCGCTTCGCGTCACGAGAAGTTTGCCTGCGAGAGTGAACAACCCAGCTGGTGCCGGAGGCATGCTTAGATAAATGGTGCTCGTAACGTAACGTGCTCGATAAGTAACACATAACAGAACACTTGGGTTGCAAAAAAAAATAATAATAATAATAAAAAGGAAAAGATAATAATAAGGAACAAAATGTGACCAAGTAGAAGTATATTTTCCTCTCTCCGTCGTTAAGAGGGCCACAACTAGCACCTAAACATTTATTGCGAATTTCGCGTCTTTCCCCTGCAACCATCTAGTATGACTTTTGAAATTTCTCGGTCACTTACGAAATTATTTCACTTTTAGCAACCTAGTACGCATCGAGGAGTTCTGAACTCACCTACCCTCGGTGCTCTACAGACTATAGCAGAGCGACTTAGTCTGGAACAACATGAAATATGTGTCAATCTGGCGCAAATTTAGTTACATTAGAGAATCGCTTTCTTATACATACCTCTATTCATACGCGGAACGTTTAAGTGGCGGTGAGCGAAGTAGCAATATCGCATTTTAATCGGTGGCGACATACAAGCTTTTCTATTTACGCTCGAATATAAGCGCATTTTTCTCAGTCTGCTGAAATGAGAGATTCGGCTGGTTTGCCTAAACGAGAACATGCCCCTTCACAGCGTTTGGTGTGGGCCTTTCGTATGCATCACACGGAAAGTTATGAAACCGTCTACCGTAGCGTGGTTTACTTCATAGCGCTGCCAGACAGATGGCTGTGGCGTTCCCTGAGGAAAGCTAAATATACACGCACTGTAAGAGCCGTCGCCAGCGGCATGTCAACAAAATTCACAACCTATACTCGCGGGGCGGCCGGACGGGTTTGTTTTCTTGGGCCAGTGCGTCATAACGTGCCCCCGATCTCGCCTGAGAATAGTAAGCAAATATCTAGCGTCTTGTTTCAAGCTGGACGAAGGGAATATTTATGGGTCATTGTAAGAAGCGGCGCTTAGAGAGGAGGATATCCATTTGATCTCGATATTTGATGGATTTTTCCTTCAAAATCATTTTCAGCGCGTTTTTGCTTTCTGTAATCTTAAGCTTTGGTGTGTGTGTGTGGGGGGGGGGGTCTTCCTTCTTGATCCGCCCCTGAACCTTGTTGGCTTGGTTGAACGACTACCTGGCATGCAAATGTTACGTACGTCGGATATCTGTCTTAGTTTTCGTATAATGCTTTCGAAGAGATATCGATCAAGACTGCAGTCTTTACAAATCCGCTCAAAAATATACTATATTCAACTGCTTTGCTCCGGACCGATTATGCGACGTACATGTATTGTTACGACCAAGCATCCGCAATTGCGCGCTCTATTGTTCGCCTGTGGGCATGGATAAGTTTTGTGAATATGTGGTGATGGTCCAATGGCTCTAAGTGAGACTGTTTCCAGGAATCCTGTTTTGTAAGCATGTTTTGCTTTGTGGACAACCTGCAAATGCCAAATTGACCCTGTCAAGAGAACGTCTGGAAAAACACAAAGAAACGTCCCCCTGCGGGAAATAGCAGGAAGTGCTTTCTTTCTTTTGTTCACCCTTCCAGTCGAGAAGTGCTATCCTCCAGTGATGAATGCCTCCTATCCAAAGGAGACGACAGAGTGACATGTCCGCTGACGTGCAGGACAAGAAAGGAGCATGACTCATACGGCCATTAAGTGATTTCCCGGGAATGCAGGAAAGATTTGCAATTGTCGAAAAGGGACCATGTTGGGAGCCCTATGCGGCGCCACGTGCACTCGGGTTTCTGAGAAGTAAAACCCCTTGTCGGAACCAGCCTGTGGTTTCTTTGCTGAAGAATAGAAATGTACCTCCTCTCCTCGCCGTTCCCAAGCTTTTCCCGCCAACAAGTGATCACGCCCAACGAATGAATGCCGGACCAGTCAGTGCTTCAGACCATCAGTGCAGTGATGTGTTCGATTGGATGCCGATACCTGAGGGGCGTGCCCTGGATTTGGTTGGTCAGCATCTTCAGAGAGGGGCTGGACATAGGGGGTTTTTAAGGACGCTGCAGAGCACGAAATGTCGCTCTGGGCCCTGGGTAAACGGCTCATCCAGTCGCTTCTCGCTATGAACTCTTAACGCTTGTCATTTTGCTGATGTACCCTTCTTCTTCATGTAAATATTCTTGTAAATACGTTTTCTCAAAGTGCCAGTAAACCTGCTTGTACATATTTTACCAACTTCGAAGATTCAGTCCTTCTTCAACCCGGAGTCTCTGCACGCTACCAAGTGAAGGCCGGGTCGCCATAGCCCCAGCGTCACGACAGTATGTATACGTGGTCTTCACTGAGCGACCAGAGATGTTGAGGTTGTGATTGTTTCTGGCTGTAGGTAGGTTAGCCTTGTGGGTTCTTGAGCGAACACTCCTTCATATGTTTGCCTGGCTGCCTCCAGTGCTTTGGTCGTCGGCAGTGGAAACGAACCACCGGTACAACGTGCGATGGTCCTCGTGCCAAAGGCGATGATTTTCTCTTGGGCGCAAGTCCACGTTAATTGGCGTTTGAATATGGGGCGTCATTGTGGTCGTTTATTCCACGACTCGGACGTAAGATACAGAGTGCATAAAGCCGGACTGCGTAAGCTGTGGCATCCCTAGGTTTAACCTTTGGCATTTTGTTTCTCCTGCGTGTTCCCACTACCTTTGTCGGCGTATCTCAAATTTCCTCATCTTGCGTCCCGTCTATCTCGGCGCGGTCATTCAAATCCGGTTACCAATATATCCGTGCAAGCCTCCCAGGTACGACCGCCGGACGGAATCACCGGCTTCTGAAACCAATCAGCATCAAGCCCTTCATTTCTCCGCTGTATTCACATGCCATACATTACAGCAGTCCAGTAATGAGGGATACGAAGTAGCCGGTGGCCTCAAGCCGCGATGCAACATCCGCCTCAGGTATCAGTTAGGAAGGCCCAATCAACCGTCCCGAGAACGAGAAAGGAACGTACGCAGCAATACTCGCAGGTATACGTACACGCACGGATTCTCCGTGCCCCTTTTGTTTTCTTTCGTTTTGCATGGGGGCGCTCGTGCACCGTAGCGTGCGTGCCTTGTTCTGCGTCGCCGGCAGCCGGCTCACGCCGTCGGCCTCCCTCTCTTCCCACACACGTGCGGTGGTCTTCGTGGAATGGCCGCTACGCAGAAGTGGTTTTTCAGCTCGGAACGGCAGCAGGCGCACTTCTTTTCTTGGTCGCGTACCGCACCGCCTCTGAGGGCACGAGGGCAAGCGGAGGGGCCGGACCCGGCAGCTTTCGCCTGCCGCGCAGGTGATGGTCACCCGCCGCCGGGATAGGCTTTTTGAAGCAATCGCCCTCTACGCTGGAGAGAGAGAGATAGAACGCGCAGCTAGGGCAGAGGGTATTTTTTCTTTCCTCTCTCTCTCTTTTCTTTCGGATATTTCTTTCGAGCAGTCGTAGCAGAATCTTAGCATGAAACGCTTGTTGAAAATACATGGGAGGGTAAAACAGCTGGCTGCGAGGAACAAGGCGGGTCATGGCACAATTGGTTAGCTACCATTTTATGACCGTTGTTTCCCATCGGGACTCAGAATTCACGTGTTGCGTGTGCCTTCTCTTCAGCCCATTCTCTTTAATCTTATTTGCCACGAAAGCGTTTTTCGTTGCCGGGAGGCTTCTGTACTATGAAAGAGGTGCATTTGTTGAATTCATTTAAACTGCTCCGATAACTACTTCCGTCTGCCTTGCTATAAATCGTATACCCTTATATATATGGAGGCCGTAAACAGGCCGCTTCGAGATATCGAGAAATGCGCTTGCACAGACAGAGAGGACAATCCTACGCATTTATGTTTACGGGAAAAGAAAAGGTGGATCGTATGGCTCCTTCTTGTTATGTCGATGTTCGTTTTCTAGAAAAAGAGGCACATATGTTGAAAAAATTTCGCAATTCAGAATTTCCCCACACCAGAAAGCTTCGCGGTCACAGTTCACAATCTACTTACTAGGCAGCCTGCTCTGGGGGATCAAAGTGAGAGAGAAAAAAAAAGAAAGAGGGAGAGAAACTGCTTTAATATGACTGCACGTCTGGTTTTGAAGATGGCTGGTTGCGACATCCATGTTTCTATTTGCTTTTCTTTTCCAGCTTATAAAGACCCGTCTTCAGCGAGAGTCGACCTTTTGTGATTATAACGCGGTAATATGTCAGTACAGGACAACTTGTGCTTGCAATATCAGTGTTCCTTTGTTACGGACTGCCTGAACTGTAAAATCCCAATAGTTTCGTACTTTCCGCACTTTTATATGGACATCGACAAAGCTCGCGGCTTATAATCGAGTGCAAACACAAATGCAAGCGCGCGCAGAATGTTTCGCGCGAAACGCCGTCATCGACAGGTGGCTACGAAGCGTATTCCAATACCGAATTGCTTCGACAGCTTGAGCTTGCTCCTCCTTACGATGAAGCCGTATGACAGCAGAGCAAAAACAAAGTTCGTGTGAACGGTATAGATCAGGGCTGTGCATTACGCTATAGAGCTTCTTCCTGAGCATGCAGCGTTTCAAATTGGCGAGGAATGATTTTAAAACAATGCAAAACATAACTTCAAAGGAGCAGCAGCGGGTAACAATGGGTTATGCCTGTCTTGTTCTGCCGACCAATCGCAACAGCAAATGAAATCACCTCTTTATGTGTCGCTATATCAAATAAACAAGCGGCATCGAAAACCTTGAGCTTATAATTTCTTTTGATGATTAGCAGGAGGAGTCCAAGCAGCCAGCCAGGAGTGGTTACAGTGAGCTGTACAAAAATTAATAGACGTCAATGACAATTTAGGAAGAGCAGCGCAAGACTATACTGGGGTGAGGTGAATAATTCTAAATGCCAAAAAGACGCTTAAATAGACGAACATAAAAGAAGCACTTCAAACCTCCAAGGGTTTTCTTACATAAACTCCACAAAAGCATCAACAATGCAACAGTTTACTGCAGGCATGAAAATTATTCTAAAGGTGAATTGCGCTTAGGAGCACAGAATATTTATATGAACTAATATCCCCCTTTCGCTTTTGCACTATTTTGTTGTGGCTAGCACATGCAGAATGTGCTAATGAGTCGTTAAGAAAATCTGAAATGAAATTTTTGAAATGAATAATTTGAAATGGCTATCATGAGGTTGGTGTAGAAATATTCGTCTGGAAATTATTCTGGGATGTTCCAAAATTTGAAGGTTGACCTTATTTCGTAGGTTAGAAACGATGGGCTCACGTGAATAAGGTGTAAGTAGTTGGTTTGGTTTTGGGGGTTTAGCGTCCCAAATCGACTCAGGCTATGAGAGATGCTGTAGTGGAGGAGTCCGGAAATTTCGACCACCTGGGGTTCTCGCACAGCACACGGGCGCCTTGCTTTTCGCTTTCACCCAAAAGCGGCCGCCGAGGCCGGGATTGGATCCCGCATCCTTGGGAACAGTAGTCAAGCGCCGTAACCACTGCGCCACTCCGGCGGGGTAAGGTGGAAATTGGACGGTGCTGCTAAATTATGAACTTGCTTTATTGTATAACAGTATATATTTGATGTGGACTCCCCATTAAACCAGCATATTCTAATGTTGGCCTAACAAGTGTTCTATGTACATGAAATTTTGGTCACAGGGGCAGCTCTGCATAACTTCGACCTGAGAAAGAGGTTTCCCTTTTGCCTTGTGGCAGATAGTATCAGTATGAGAGTTCCAGCTTACGTTATTATTGATTAATATACCGAACTACTTAACCTGATTGCTCTTAATTCTTTCAACATCGTCTATGAAGTATCAATATTTTAAACATATTTTATCATCACTGAATGCAACACACTTTGCTTCGGTTGAATTAAGTTTCATTTCCTATTTCGAGCACCACGGCTAGATAGATGTTAGCAACTAACTAGGCTTAAAATGGTCATCCACTGTATTTATGGTTGAGTATGCTACACAGTCGTCTGAGAAAAGCCAAATGCTAAATGGGAGGTTCACGGAGAAAGATAAAATAAATTATACAAACACATGGAAGAAAAGAGCAAGAATTGAGCTCTGTGTCACTCCTGAAGGAACATCCAGATCACCTGAAACGCATCTATGCATTGAAAACCACTACGGCGCAAAGACGACGACACAAGAAAGAAAAAGAGACCAAGGTCGTCTTTGCGCCGTAGTGGTTTCAAAGCATGAACCAACTCGCCGCACAGGCCGTCATTCTAAAGTATGGATCTATGCATGGCGACATGCTACTTACATTTACTTACACAAGCAACCAGAAAAGGTTTAACAATGAACTACTTTTGTCAAGGAGGGCTCTGTGTGGCAGCCACTGCAGGCTCAAGTTGTCTCATACATCATTGCGGAGAAAGCTAATCAGACTACGGAGATCTCGTGTTCATAAATTCGCCCGTGAATATGCTTATATATATATATATATATATATATATATATATATATATATATATATATATATATATATATATATATATATATATATATATATATATATATATATATATTTATTTATTTCAAAAGCGCATTCTCTGTATTTTCACGCTTCTGGTCTTCCTTATTGTTTGTTTGTTTGAACTTCTTGGTCTGCTCCCCTGCCCGTAGTTTTCTGACTTCTCCTTCACTGTTTTCCGGAACATGTTATTGGCCGCAGAAATGTGAAGACTGCTGTCTTCCGGTACGCCCTTCCCATCTACTTAATAACTCGCTTTCAAAGCGTGGCAGACATCGCGCAAATATCTCATGTCTCAGGTTTCCTTTTCTCCTCTTTCCTGGATTACGTTTTGACGGCTGATCTCTGTTTCGAAACACCAGAACAAAATAAACCAGTGGTCCAGCTGTAAGCCACTCCTCGACTTGTAGAGTGCAAGAAATAAAGAACACGCTGTGTAAAAAGAAATCAATCTAGATGACGGATGACAGGAAACTTCACTTTCTGTTATCTGTTCGTTTTCTTCCCTCCTGAAACGCGGCTAAGTGAAAATCGAAGACAGTCGGTGCCTCGCAGCGACACCTGTTTCGCTCAGACCTGACAGAGCTCGTCGTTACGCAAGCGCACGTCAGCCGCTTGGCCTGGCCAACACCTGGGAAAAAGTGTCCAGGATTTCGCTTTTTTTTTTTTTTTTTTTTTTTTTTTTTTTTTACCGCTCTATTTCACAATCCTTCCTGTGAGTCACTCTCCGTCTCTCTCTAAAAGCCGTCTTGCAACACAGCGTGCAGAGAAGGTCATTGTCTCATGCCATTTCAAGAGTGTGCGTTGGCTGTGCACGCCTTTGTACTCTTATTTTCCCTTTCTTTTTCTCTCTTTTGTGCGCAGCATATCCAAAATCTTGCTCATTCACACATTGAGACACTAGAAAGGGCATCGTGTGCGAACCTGTAAGGGCTGGCGTCAGTGAACTAAAAAAAAAAAAAAATGACAAGGGTTCAACGCTGTTGAACCGAATATTGAGCGAAAGCATTAGCTGCGGGTGACCGAGCGTTCTTCTTCTTCTTCTTCTGTTTAAATAAGAACACGGACACGGCACGCAGCGCCGTGTTCGTGTCCTTCGTACCTTTCCTATTACGTATCACTCGCACTGACGTTAGTGAGCGAGCCAACTAAAGGTGACGGGACTCGATTTATAAATCACGCGTGGTGGCAATGCACCATGTGTTAAAACATACATTAGCGCCGCAAAATTGTTGCTTCATCCGCATCCACTGTCTTTTGTTGTGTTCGCCGTCACTTCTGGTCACATCGCCATGGTACTCTAGTAGCGTTTCCACTCCAATTAAGAGCACACATGTTGCGAGTTGTCATTAATTCTACTAATGCTCGTTCGACGCCGGGCGCCGCTAGAACGCCCGTGCACGGAAGTTTTCACTTAAGTTGTTATTGTTGTCTTCGTGCTCTCGAGCAACACAAACATCCGTGTCCTCTCCCTTCGCTGTTGTCGCCTTGGCGCCGTTCGGGCACAATTCATCGCTTTGTCGAGGCCGCCGCTACTACAACCGCCCTCCGACGCCTTGCGGGCGCCGTCCATCAGCTAGCAGACAGGAACCAAGTGTGAGGCCCTTTTTCCGCAATGTCAGGGTCCCCCTCCACGCCAGCCTTTTCCAAAGGCCGCCTTCATTCGTATTCCTCTCGAGACCATCGATCACGCGCCGGTACGCTGCCCGGTCGAAGACGAAGTGCGCTCGACCGGAGAGGCCGTTGAGTCCGATTTAGAGCGCGCGGGCGACCGGATCCTCTTCACTTTCCTTCATTTATACCTATTATGAGCTCCAAGTTTGGCACTTGCCTTTATACTTCTGATGCGACATGAAAATAATATTTGAATTGGAAGGTCGTCGATTGTTACTCCAAAATTGGAAGTATTTATTTTTATTGTTACAATCTGCTGTTCGTGCTGGCGTCAGCTGCATAGGAAGGCCAGACCCCGTCTAGCTCATAAGCCTTTCCGTCGGTTTCCATTGCGTTTGGAAAGTTTAAACTTAAATCTGAGAGCAACTAAGCAAAACGTTTGCGTGGCTGTTACTATACCTGAACTGGTAGCTGCAATCTGTCCCTGCAGTTGTGTAGCTCAGGAGGAGGAGGAGGAGGAAGATGAGGAGATTGTGTAGCTCAGCGGTCATGCTTTACAAAGCATCAAATAAGCAGAAACCGAAACTGCAGAACTGTTAGTACTGTGGATTACAAAACAAAACAAAAATCCGTCAGTATAGATGCATAGAAGCGTTTCAGGCCTAACGGTTCACGAGCCCACGAATTTTAATAGTTCATTGCTGCCTTCCATGTGACCTGTATGGTCAATCGCAAAATTCAACGATGGAGCACCTGTGGGGTCGACTGCCATGACGTATACTGCTGTCAAGATAGACAAAACGTTAGCTAGGGTGAGACTAACTGCGAGTGAAGCGTACAAGCAGTGGGTTCGTCAGTAGGGTCACTGCTGCCGAGGAGAATCTACATGCGAAGGCATTCGCTGCATTAATTTTAAATTCACTGCTGTTTTTGTTTTTCTTTTACCGCGATATTCCTGAAAAATCAGATCCCACGCGCACATCCGCTATTTGCTCGTGGGTACATGTGGAGCGCTTTATAAACTCGCAATTTCGGGGCCGCTGCCGGGGTCGAACGCATTAAAACGGACGGTACAGCGTGAAAAAACCGCTCAAGCAGCACAGTATAGCTAAATGTACTGCCAAGGTAATTTACAAATACACGCCAGATAGAGCTTCTAACAGGGGGAAGCATATGCTACGATCTGCCTTTTGTTACGCGTTTCTTATATTCGCAGCTTATAAACACGCCATAAGCACGCTTCCTCGTTCACTCAAAAACCACACCTTCGTCATTCCCGCAACTCTGCAGGCCGCATCGGTGGTCTGCGTACGTGGGCGGTCCACGGTCGTGATGCACTACGAGCAGCCTCTACGGCGGACTTTCTCCCATTACGGATGCCGTTCGTCGTACCCGCGGCATCCAAATTGCCGGCGCATACGTACCGGTCCGCGCAGGTTAATACGCGCTGGGCAGGGCTGTTTTCCCTCGACCACTGACGTAGAAAAAAAAAAAAAAAAAAAACCGACACGTCCTCGAGAATGTGGGACGTGCGTGGCTCAAGGAGGTTCCACATGTGTGCTCCGTTGCCGTGCATCGCCCATTAGCACCACCAGAGGGAGGCAGAAAATGTATATACAGAGTTGCAAGGAGCAGAGTGGGTTTCAGAACCGGCAGCGTGAGCACGAGTGGGCGATAATGAAGAGCTCAATTGCCGCGATTAGGGAGCGCATTCGCATGCCGGCTCGTTCTTTTTATCTCTATCTGGACGCCTGTTTGTCTCTGTGTGATCCTCAACGGTGCCCTCTCTAACTGTGCAACTGAACGTTTCATCCGGTGGCGCCGTGCGGAGAAGACAACTAAACTTCTGGCAATTAGAGATACTGGGATAGATAGCTCGCAAATAGCACCTGCTTCTGGGACGGGAACAAATTGCGGGCTATAAATGTCGATGTAAGCAGAAAGCGGCAGCGAGTCGAGGTTAAACAGATACTGTCCCTTCCAGGGATGAACAAATTATGGGATAGTGTTGGTAGCCGGCAATTCTTTAAACGTGTTAGGAGCTGACAGACAAAAGAGGAGGTGACATTCACAGCAGCGAACGAATATTGCTTGCGTCAGTTTTCTTCAAGAGGAACAAATATATAAACAAAATACTAATGGTGCCCTGTCTTTCACGCGCGCTTTGGTTGACTGACTGTTCAAGTGAATTTAGGCTGGTACATATTGATGACACGTCAATGCGTCTTCTGAACAACAGCTCGCCCATTTGTTTGTTGAGACGGCGAGTAAAGGCTATAGAACTTTTTATTTTCTACAGGTCGCCCTTCCTTGCGATCGATTCAGCCTCTATTAGCAACCTGCCGCAACTGACCACTCAAAATCTAAAATTCGGCATTGGTTTAGCGCAACATGTGTAACAACGTTTTTTGCTCCTGCTTTATTCGGTTTGAGAGACAGGTCTACTCCAGAAAAGCACTACGAACATAGTCGCTTCATTGCCGTGTCACCATCGTAATCGTACTTTTTTTTCACATTTGCTTTATTCCGCGCACAAACCATATCAAAACCTGAATTTGTTCGTTCAAAAGCCAAAGTTAGTTTGGGCCCATTGTCAAATACTAGTAATCTAAAAATAAAAAAAAAACACTGCTTACAAATACCTTATATCTGCTGCATATAAACGATATTTTTTACACAATACACAAAGTCGCTGGCCATTTTGGCATAAAGTGAGATTTCATTCCAGAGTTCTGCACAGTAGAACAGCAGCAATCGCTGACCATAAAGGTTGTGTGTTAATGGAAGATTACAGTGGAGATGACTTACATTCCAGGTGTTTCTGGTAAGCGTGGTAAAAATGTAAACAGTAATTGACACCCTGATCTGAGACACAAGCATGAATCGAAATATTTTAAGTTTTTGAATGGCTTGGCTGGTATCTGTTCAAAGTCGTAATACATAACGCCCGTTTCTGAAGGCGTCTGATAGGATCAAAGTATGTTTTAAAGATAGGAGCCCATGAGTTCCAACAATACGCCAGATGAAAATGGAAAATGGCGTAGTAGATTATTTTGAAAACGTATATCTAAAATGTGTTCTGCTGATCAGTAGACCATGCGATTATGCTAACTGGAGACATACATGGTAATTGTGTGGTTTGCAGTTTAGTCTATAGCCCAACACAACACCTAGACATTTTATGACTTCTAGCAAACTGTTGCTGAAATATTCTTTTTTTTTTTAACAAAAATGCGTCAGTGTATTTCTGTATATGCAGAGTGAAGCACTACGTACTTTGTTTTAGAGGTAATAAGTGTTTGGCTATTTTTCCTTAACGACACTGCAATTTTATGGATCCAATGTCTACAACGTCGCCTATTTTGTCTAGTTTGTTTCCTGATAAACCTAGCGTTCAGTATCGTCCAGTAGGTGTCCGCGTCATTAAGGGTAGTTATGAACGTAAAGAGAAAACAATGTTGGCCCTAAAACGGAATCTTTAGGTTCTCTGGTTAAAACTGTTAGGCATGAGGATGAAAATTGTATTATACAAACTTACTTATGACGGTTGTTTAAACAGCTAGCGAAAATTGGCGAGTTCTTCCTCTATAACCGTACGACTGTGATTTGGCCAAAAAAATCTGTTATGGTACCGAACGCCTTGTTAAGGTCAATAATTATAAATACCGCTGTACAACCACTGTGTACTGAAGAGAAAATATACTGCTTTTGTTCCATCACCGCAGTCGTCGCCGTTCTTCCTTGATTTCTGAAACCATATCTGTGAACTTGTAATTATAATATTTTCACACCGCACTGATGCTACTTCACCAAACGTAACACCGATATGGCTTGGTAACTTCATGGGCCGTGTTTCGTCCTCTGCTTTGATTGGTCGTGTCGGTGCATTACCAATGAGATTCAAAAATAAATAAAACTTTATACATTATCTGGCATCTTCTATACGGCACTATACGTTCTGAACACTGCTAATACGCTAGTTAAAATCTCACAGCATCTATTTCAACATGCAACACGCAAGAAAAGAAAGCCGTGCACACAACCCTGTTCTGCAGCTTGCCGGACTCTTCCATTGGGACCGGCCCATTCACAAATCCTCCGTCATTCAGTGCGTCCGCGGCAGAACAACAACAAAGTGGATTGAAACTTCCCGCAAGAGCAACGAAGCAGGAAGTTGCTGCTCTTCTAGGACTCAAAAATGTTGAGTGGGTCAAGTTTTCCCAGCGCGAGTCTCCGGGGAATTGAGTCTCAAGACCGGCGAGCCATCGGAAGCGAATCTGACATCCGCTGCGTTTGTCCGGAAACGACGAGGCAGTGCGCGGAGCGTTTGCTTTCAGACTCACGTACGTTGTACGCCAGAGCTGCATGAAACGGAATTTGCGCCGCACGTAGCGCGCAGACACAAAGGCCATCCCGACGCGCTCGTTAATTAGGCCAAGCCGTGAGGCTCTACAGCTATAATTAGAAATGTATAAAAAAAAATCGGCGTATAAACGCTACGGCTTTAGACTCCGGGCCGCCTCGTTTGTGAGCTGGCAAAGCGTGGACTGCTTAAAAATGCATTGTGCATGGACCGGCGCATGGGGCGGTCGCTTGCGCGGATTAAAAGACGTTGCATTAAAGATGAGAACCCCGGGGGCTCGTAATCGTCCGGTGAAAATCGGTTCAACTTTCCCTCTAAGCGAGTGCGTGCGCTGACTAGAAGACAGCGCAGGTCATTAGTGACACTACCGTTCTTCTTTACTCTTTTTTTCCTTGATGCGTGGGCTAGATAGCCGATGTAAATTGCACTGAAACTGACCGGCTGTAAATGAAACCATGTGTAGACGTAAAAGAGGCCGTGACGGCGCTTTTACCTCTGCTTGCACTAAGGCTAAAGTGTTCGCAGCTTTCTGGTTCCGCAGGTGGCTGCGGAACTTATGTTATCCGTGGGGAAAATAACACTCAGTCAATGGAATTTCCTCTTCGAAGAACAGGTATGCGCATAAGGGGATGCACATCGCACCGATTTTCCGCCGATGAAATATTGAATCTTGTTTTTAACTCGACAGCCATTCCCCGTTCACTAGAAAATTCGGCATTGGCGTTGTGAGCGAACAACCACGAGCATGGCGCTAGCAAGCGGCAGCTGGCAGCTGTCATGGCCGTGCACCGATTCCTCAATTGTCTTTGTGACTTAAAGAGACCACCTGATATCAGAAAATTGGAAGGAGCTACCAAATCGAGTTGCTCATTTGAGATGCATTGTTTGGATGGCATAAGCATGAACCTTCCAGTGCTCTTGTATGCTGTGTCAGGCGCGTGTGGCTTAGGGTCATCGTCCTAGGCCATGTAGTAAAGCGGGGCTTTATGTGCAGGTTAGTATCGCCTACGCTGTGGCGTCGTTCCTTTAAATACTTAAGTGTCTCCATAACCTTTCTTGTACCTTGTCGAAAATGGTCATATTCCGCTTAAGTATACGCTTCTAATCTTACTTCATTCACCGCCACCATTTCATTGCCCGCACAGGCGGAGACAAGTGTTGTCATAAAAAGAGCCGGCTTTTTGTGCTCGTTATGGCCAGGTGAAATGCATTTCACTTTTTTCTCAAGTGGAAACAACGGAAAGGACGTTAACTAATGTTAGATGAGCAGCCCCTTAGCTAGTATACACAAAGTTTCACAATATTTTTCTTTACACTGCTTTTGGCCTTCCTGCTGGTGCAAAACAATAATTCCCACTTAAAAATACTCCGCGACGCGCAAAGTAAAAGTTACACTGTTGATCTACTCTGTGTTACTTTAAACAGTTGTTATTTATCGGCCACAACCGATAACATGTCACATTTGGCGTATGCATCATAAACAGTGTGAGACAGTAAACAGATTTCTTTTTTTTTTTATTTTTTTGCATTGAATCGACGATCACTTTTCAAATCTCAGTAAGAGATAGACTTTTTTGTCCGAAAGCACTTATGGTCTAGCAAGGTGGAGTATTCCCGTCTTCGAATGCCTAACCGAGTGTTCGTACGGCAGCAACCTAGCTTAGCTTTGCTACGTGCATGTAGTACGGCTTGCTGTGAGGGACTATAATTATCATGGTCATCACCAAGGTCAAACCTAATTATGCCTAATTAACACTAAGCGAACGTACGGAAGCGTTAGTTGGGAAACGAAGTTCGAACGTTCTAAACGCGCATTGGTTTAATTACGCCCTAACTATTAACATAATACGTTGCCACCTAACATAGTGGCAGGGATTGTACTTTCCTGAGCCTAATTGAGCTTCACTGGCCTTAGCTAATCTAATAGGTCTAAGCAATTTTGAGTGCAAAAGTAGTTCTAGCTTTCGCACAACAAACATCAGCTCAACAATGAATGGCTAAACCACTCCAATTTTTAAGGTAATTTTGCTGTCGATGCATTGTTTGGGTACAACACTTTTAGATCAATAATACCAGAAATGGGATTCGTATGCTTAACATGAAAACGTCGTTCTAATTTTTCTCGCATATGTTTGCCCCATCGTCTGTAGAAATCCGCCAGTCTAAGAAGTACGATTGGCAAGCGCGTTATCCTGGTTCATATATTCTTTTTTCCTGGCCTATACCGTTTAAATAGTAACAGCCTTTCTGTATGATGGGCGAGAGCTATTCGCTAATGGCGGTTTCCGGCGAATTCGTTCAATGAAATATCAGGCACCCAGAAACTTGAACGTGTCGAGCCTGGTGCACTTGATGAGCACGTCACGATCACAATCACGTCATCTTTAGTAGGTTAAGGTTATGATGTTTCCTGAGCCATAGCTAGGCGTCTTCATTTCGGCAGCTGTGCCATTGTTTACAGTGTTCACCGTTGTCTGCAATGAAAAGGAAAAGCAGTCAAAAAGACAGGTCCAAACTTGCATTAGGATTCGCGAAGCCGATGCGTTATAAGGCATCGCTTAGAGACACGCACGCGCAAAAAAATACTCCGCGCATTTACTTCAGGGGCTGGGCTTTCCCAGGGAATGAACACCTCATTTGACTTGCAAATGTGATGACACGATCGCCTCGGGAACGGTGCGTGGGCACGCGACGTAACGTTCGCTCGCAAACAATACACGCTCTTCAGCCGACGAGCCAGCCGGGAGAAGCTGGCGAGAATCAGTCGAAGTTGACGTTCCGGACATGTCCGGCGTCTCCAACATGCACCTGCCTGTGTCAGCGCCAGCGGCCTTTCAGCGCCGAACTGAGAACTGATGCAACGGTAACAGAGGAAGAAACACCTGGCGTTATCGCGAAGACAACGAACGGCAGCGGTCGTCCATCCGGGTCAGCCCGTCAGAGGCGGCAAGCGCGGATATAGAGAAGAAGGTGCAGGCGGGAACGGAAGAGTTATGGTTTGCGCTGTTTCTGGAACAGCGCTGCGTCCTTGAGAAGAGAGGCTGCGATCTCGTGTTTACTTCCCGAGCTGGCGAGCGTTGCCGGATAACTTTGTTGCGGGCCCCGTACTCTCCTCTTCCTCCTCCTCTCGAGCTTCTCTCTTACCTCTACCCTGCCAGCGGTAATATGTATATATTGCTGCCTCTGTCGGCGGCTGGAGCGCTGCGTCAAAGGGCTGTGTGCCCGACTGTACACGCGGGTGTGCACACACTTGACTCTGGACAATCATGACCCGTTTTTGTCGCAATTGGGCCAGTAAGAAAAAGTGTAAAAAGAAAAATGTTCCGGAAAGGAACTCGAGGTAGCTATAGCGTATGCATGGCGACCGAGCACGAAAGGGGTCCTTCTGCATACTGTGTGCGTGTGTGTGCGTGTGCGTGTGCGTGTGCGTGCGCGCGCGCGCGCGCGCGTGTGTGTGTGTGTGTGTGTGTGTGTGTGTGTGTGTGTGTGTGTGTGTGTGTGTGTGTGTGTGTGTGTGTGTGTGTGTGTGTGTGTGAGAGAGAGAGAGAGAGAGAGAGAGCGTGCGAGCGTGCGTCTTTAAGCATGCTTAGTGTTGACAAAGACTGACGAGCAAACAAAACAACCTGTCACTTTTGCTCTCTTCATTTATACGCGAACATGTTCCTAATGCGTACAAGGGTTGGATAAAAACTTTCGGGCATGCGCTGGTACTGAGCCAGAATCCAAAGGCCATGAGGGAACACACAGTAACGCTTAAAATTGCATGAGTAAAAATTATAAAACGCGCTTACCGAGTGCCGCCGCGTACTTGTTACAACGTGCCTCTATAACAGCCGCCACTCGACAGGGCCAAAACACGCGGGAAGACGGCTGACAAATGAGGTAATGGTGAGGGGGTAATCAACGTGGTGATGGTGATTACAGACAAGCGGTGCCCACGTATATCAAAGGCAGCGTGCGGAGGGCCACTCGAAGAACCAAATTGCCGAGCCGTCTCCACTCTCATGGAGGGGATGGGAAAAATGCCAGGTGGAAGTGAGTGTTGTGGTCTGCGCATGCGCGCCCTTCGTTCGCAACCTCCCAGAGCACGAGCAGACAAAGTAACCGTCACCGGAGACAGCGAAAAAAAAAAAAAAAAAGAACGGCCAAATTTCGCTGAAGTTGCCACCCAATTATTCATCGTAAAGCAGCGCGATACATGAGACCCTTAATTAGCCGCTGTAACTTCGGGAAGTAAACAATTCCTGCCGACAATGTGGAAAGAAGAATTGCATAACTGATTTGAAGTGGCTTTCTTTGATCCAAAAGTGATTTTGACATCGGTTATCGGGCCATCATTACTGTTTCTTTGGTCCAGTTATACTTCCTCAAACCTCCTGAAAAGACGGTCTATTCGACAGCTTCTTAAAAGCCATGGCCTTTAATTACCTCTTTCTTAGTTTTAAGTGGTACTGGTTTTCGTGTTGTTTTTGTTGAGTTTATGTATTATAGGCTACTTCCAGTTGTCTCCAAAAGGAAGCTATCAAATTCGTTAGCTGCGCGCGGCCACGCACGTTGATAGCACATGCATGCTGAGTTAAAAGTATATATATATATATATTTATTTATTTATTTATTATTATTTTTGGTTATGTTTACAACACCAGCATGTTCACATTCAAGAAGATGTTGCAGCGCTGCTTATTCCGCGTTCTCTTTCGCATCTACTTCTAGCGTTCAAACGCAAAAGTACTTCATCGATCCGTGGCAAGGTGCGAGGAAGGCCATCACTCAGAACTCAGCTTTCTTCGCGCAGATCCAAAACACCTGCAAGGAAGGAACCTGACAAAAATATTCTACAGCGCGACAAGATGGCCTCGAGAGCCTTATTTCAACCATCATGCCGCACTAAAATATATTTTGTCATCCAGATCCAAAGTACATGCATGCAAGGAAAAAAAAATAACAACAAAAATGTGCGCTCGACGTGATGGCTCTGGGAGCCAGTCTCCATGTTATCACACGTTCCCATTTCAAGCTTAATTATTTTTCGTCGAAGATTCCTTTTCCTAACGACACCTGGACTAGCAATTTTAGTTTTCTAAATGAATATCACTCTTTTTTCAATTAAGCCTTATCTACGACGCCCCTATTGAGATCTCCAGCTCGCTTGTCGACGCTAAATTGCAAAACTCTGAGCCCGAAGGCGGCTCTTTCCACGCTCCGGTGGCCCGCTGAATGACGGCGCGGAATAGACACTTATTCCCCACGCCTTCGCCAGCGCTTTTTCTCTCCTCGCTCGGCTCGCAGTTGTGAAGGTCGGATTTAGCGACGAAATGACAAAGAGCAGGATGCGGTGTTGCTCGGTGTTTTGGCGTCGCTAGAACGGTACCGACTTCAATTTAAAAGAGGCACCAAGGACTCTGAACGAAAAGCAAATGCCTATAGTGCTTCGTTTTGTTTGCGCTCTGTTTGCGCCCCACACGTGGTATGTCGTCTATTTGCGCCTTAACAACTGCGCAAGCTTCGATTCTAAAGAGGCACCGAGGACTTTCACAAGAGCGAACAAGCCAATTTCGGTTTCGTTTAGGATGCTGGCAGGCGAAGAAAATGTGAAAACTTTTTTGCCGAAGCAGAGACGCTATTAGTGGACCACAAGCAGAAAGAATGCGGTTTGACCGAGACCAAGGCCGTAAAATATCCCCCGCACGCCTCGTCAACAGAGTGTTGTAGCCGGCTATAATGTTGTTAGATTCGGCGTTCCAAGGCCGATCGAGGCTTTAGAGTCGCAGTGCACCGTCGCCTCATCGCCTACTGCCAGGCATATGCGACGCCCCAAGACACCTGAAACCCTGATTGAATTTTTTTTTTTTTCATCTTGCGGTGAATAGTAAGGCAGCTATTTTCCCTTACGCTTTCTGTTAGTCACTGCTTTGAATATATGGGTGCCTCCCGCAGGAGCCTTGTGTGTGAAGGCATTACTTGACTATGCGAAAAAATAGCGGTTTCTTACTGTGCCGAGCCGTCAGTCAGCTAGGCGAAGGAAAGCATCTATAGCAATTAAGGGAAACTTAAAACTCACTGGTTTCTGAGCGCTTAATCCTTCTAATCTGGGCTATAATTCTTAACGGAAATGCAAGAGACTTAGCGAGCTCGGGACTTAATTGCGGAGAGCTTCAGATTCCTAATTGTTTGCAATCTTCGAACTTAATATTCTACTCTACAAATATCATCTTGACGTCATTCTGTTATTCCCCTGATCACGCTCTGTCGATATAGAAAGTAGGACATATTAAGCCCAGCAATTGTTGACACTTTGCTGTTTTCGATCAAGTGTAGCCGTAAAAGATGCTGGTGCACGCGTGAAATATCTGTATGTACGAAAATTAACCGCATGAAAACAAGCTTGAATTTTGAGAGCACCGGTTGAAAAAGCTCGCGGTATGAGGGAATCCTACTCGCAGCCCAGGATTATATTTTTTTATATTCCTGAAATCGACGCATTTGTATTACTTGTGTAAGCAATGTAGCTTTGAAGATTTCGATGTCGTAGCTAAATCTGGACTGAAATCTGTATTCTAGGCTGACTTAGAATATAGATAATTTAGAGTCTTGCACGTCTGGATGGCGCGTGTTGCGCAACCAATTATATTCGTGTAATGATCCTTTGCAGCGAGTGGAAATAACCTGCTTTAGATTTGTCTGCCAGCATCCCCAAAATAGGAACGCGAAAAAAAGCTTCAAGAGATATTTGATTTAAAAACTCAGATGTATGTGATTGTTAGAAATACGCATAAAGCGTGCTAACCTTAGCAACACTAAAAAAAAAAAAAAAAAAAAAAAATCTTGCCCGCGTGTACCGTATTTTATTGAAAAAAAATATATATAGATAAACTTTTCATTATTACTTAAGTATTATCTATGCAGCGTATTTTCTCTGTTCGTTCTGCTTGTGCAAAACGATCCGAGCTCATTATATATTCGCGACTGAAAAGCGATTTAGGCATCCATAGCTATGTGTCATCAACATTTTTCCAAGAAGACATCTTACCTTTGAATACGCTTACACTAGTAGGGATATTTTTCATTGTTTTAAGAGCTCTAATACAATGCACTTCACGAGAAGCAGAGAGCCCTCTGCGCTATGTTATATTTTTTTTAAATATAACCTAACTTCAGACTCAGGATCTTAATAGCCTGTTTTCTTTTCCTTATCTCCTCATAAAGAAAATGCCCGCTACCGCTTAATTTTAGCAGCATATAGTTTTAAAAAAGAAAAACGCGTTGTTGATTTGTTTCTATAGTCAATTGCAAGCTCAGTCAGTCTTCCCAATATTTTGGTCACTACTCTGAGTCAATAAGTTCATTTATTGAATATTTCACATACGTGTCCCCATCTACGTTTTTTTTTTATGTAAAGTTGTGTCAAGAGCAGAACAGCTCTCATGAAAGGGACGTTGTGAAATGGTCGATGTCAAAGGTCATTTAGTCCTCGCCTTTAACCTTCGGGTAGTTGCTCAATTCTACTTAATGCGTCTTGGGAGTCTGCGTCAGTATAGCCCATTCAATATTGACTTAGAAGAGCTAGCCGAAGGCCAATCCATTAATGAACAGAAATCGCAATGTCATTTTTACTCGTAATTAAGAACGCTTCCTCACTGACCGGCTTTTGTCGTATCGCTATATTTCTGTCGTTGGCTAACGTGATTCGACAACGCGTAGGTTGCTCCCAGTCCCGAGCCTTCCTTACGCGGGAACTAGTTTTGCCGATCCTCTCCTTGATCAGCCAACGCTAGCACTAGCTTTCTCTTCACTGTGCCATTTTAGCTGTGCGCAGCGCATACGACTCTTCGCAAGGTGCGCTGCCGGCAGGATAAACCTCTTAAGGGCGCAACACGCGTGGGTGCTCAATTTTCTACCAGTGCGCGCCACACACGCACACGCGCACACACATGCGCTCACACCCACCACGGTCTTATTGATTTCGGGAAAGGACACTTCACTGCAGCGCTCACTCGCATTGCACAAGAGCCCACGTGCATCGGCACAGGCGCAGCGACGGCAGCCCTACTCATGCACAGCGGGCTGGGTAAGAGAGGGGTGGGAGGGTGAAGCGCGGCAGTGGCTAACGGACCGTATCTTTCTGCCGAACTTGTTACGCGGACGCAGCGTTACGTGACCGCATTGGCTTCCGCTGCAGTGGATGCGCTGTCATAGATCGGCGGCAACGAGACAGCGACGCGACGGCGATGCTAGGCCTGTTGCGGTCGGTATAGAGCAAGTAGGATTTTGTTTTTTATATCCTCCTTGGTATAGAGGCTCCTTTTAGGCCGGCTGTTGCGAGGTGCTTCTGCTCCTCTACCGGGTGGCTGCCAATAAAGAAGAAAGAAAGAGGTTCCTGTATTCCAGTGCCGCTTTCTCTCTTTTCCTTTTTTTCAAAAAAAAAAAAAAAAGGGAGGGGGGGGGGGGTGCATCAGCATGAGAGGATATATGCAACGAAAAATGCGTGGTGTTTCCCTTTCACCTCGGTATAAATATCATTTTGATATAGATAACAATACATGGCTTAGCAGGAAATTCCTGTTTTTCTCGTTCGATGAGTTGACTTTGCATTTAAGATGAATCCATTAGTTCAAAGCAAGAAGGCTGTAAATATAAGTCGGAACGCGTCAGGTACAGAGAGTATGTGAAAGGTCCAAGGATATATTGCAATTTTTATTTCTCTCTGCCAGGTTATCGGTGAGTCGAATCCGTTATTTGATTATAACCAAACAAATTAATTTCGCTATATGCACTCTGCTCTTGCATGGAGGTGCTGGGTTCGAATCCTTGGGGCCCATGAAAATGCCGCCAGATTTCTTCCCTCGCGGTAACGCTCCCTGGCCTTTTAGATGCCCCATGCTGAGGTCCAAACGTTCTTACGACTTTTTTTTTTTTTTTTGGTTGCCAATATTTGTGTTTCTTTTTTTGGTTGCCAGGCAAATTTGTTAAAAACTTGGACTGATTCAAAACAATTTGAAGAGTGACTCAGTGTAGTATATAAGCAAGAAATGCTTAAAACTCACTGAAACCTTTGCTTCCTTTCAAATATTTGTGAATGCCGTACACACTGGGAACTGTTGCACCATTTCCTTCATTTCAATTAACGAAGGAGCTATACTGCCCGGCATGTCCCTTTGAATATGGCCTGAATGGCTTCGCATACGTTCTTAGGTGGCTAAACGTTAAATGACACTAAAAGAAAAAGTCGCATTCGCAAGTATACAGCGTTCTCCCAAAAACGGCATCATTCTAGGACAACACAATTGAAGGGAGTTACGTCCGTTTGTCATGCGATGAACGAAGCTCTATGCATACCCTGCACGCCACAAAATACAGCTCATGCTTGATCCACAGGACTGTGTGCCGTGACCAGAAGTAAGAGAGCAAGAGCCTGCGCTTATGTTCTCTCAAGACGCGCGCAAAAGTCACGTAGTAATAAAAAATAACAGAACGAGGAGATCTGCGGTGGAAAAGGTTTTACTATGCTTATGCTTTTGTTCTTTGTCGACTTTGCAGACACGCGGACATAAGCGATTTGCAATTTCCCGCTTCCGGATCAGTGTTATTAATCTGTCTGAGCTGCATTAAAGTGCAGTGCCTTTTCCTATGCAATACCCGAATCGATCTAGTAAGTTGGGCTTGTTGGGATAACTGCATGATTAATCGAACAGCGCAAGAGACGGAGACGACACAAAGTACCTGTGTGGTTGCTTTTTTTTTTTTTTTCTTGTCTGTAGTCCTAGTGCGTTATTTCTTCAATAATTACGAGTACCCGCCTATGTCGCAAAAGTGAAAACCGTCGGCAGCCAACGGGAGAAAGAATTCACTGCACGTACTTTCACGCAAGGATGGTTCACAGCTGGTCGGCGCCTAAGGGGCCATAAAAATGTTTATTACAGCCTGTTGATCATTAGTTAACACTAACCATCGTTTCCTAGAAAGGCGACGTGCAGAGCTCGGAGCTTCGGCTTTTGCAATAGAAACAAACGCTGGGTGTGTTTATTGTACAGATACATCATCTGCCTGCTTTTACACCGCGTCCATCATTATCGTAATTTTCATTTTTATTAATTCAATCATGCTTCTATAGACCTAATTTCAGGATCATGGCTGGGAGGGAATACGAACGACTCGAACAGAACACTAATCTATATTAAAACCTAAAATATGACCAATCTTTCCGGTTAGGCTAGCGCAAACAAACGTTGAAATACGGTTAAAATGGGGGTAAAAAAGAGCATAACTAAATTCATCGATCCAATTGTCTCACCAGCCTCCTTGATGTGGGCGAATGTTTTGGTCGAGACTAAATATGTGCCTGGTTTTGGAGCAGATGTCAATGATCCTGAACGATTTTGAGAGTTCGGTTCGCTTCTCTTTTAAAGCCGTTTCTTTTCAGTTGATACCAAAAAAATCCTCCCACCACTGATGGCTCATTGGCTAGGGCGCTCGACTACAGAGCCTGGTGAATCGGGCCGCGGAAACCGCGTTTCAGTGGAAGAGAAACGCAAAGCGGCCGTATATTCTGTGCAATATCAGAGCACATTAATGAACCGCGTTTGGTGGGTATTACCGGGAGCCGTCCACTATGGCGGCCAATCGGGAAAAAAATAATGCATCTTTTGACATCGCGCCTCGTATTAGGAGCCTCCTGGAATTTTCTGTCCTGCGGCAACACTATACTGCACGGAACGAACCGAATAGGGCCCTTTGTAAACCCACTCCCCTTCCACACTCGCTTAAACAAACGTACACACCGCCGTGTCCTGCACAAGTGTACGAGGGCCAATGCGTCTCTTTTGTCGTCCACCAGTCCCGTGTAGGGTAACATGCGACAAAGCCAACGAACGCGGCCTCATAACTAGGTGAAGCCGTTACGTAAGCGCCCGGGAATGCCGCCAGTCGACGGTATTTTCGTGGCGAGTAAAAAGAGAAGGGACGCAAGAGAAAAAGAAAATGGGAAAGCGGAGGAGGGTGCTAATATACCGCCGGCGTTGAGCTGCTTGTGCCCGTGGACCGGCATAACTTCGCTCGCTGGGAGCCAGGTTCGGGGGCGCGCATGTTTCTGTCCGCGCGTTCTGCCGGTCGTTCATAAAACTGGTTGCGATAGAGAAAGAGAAACGTCGTATGGATGGGGAAGAGGGAGAGAGAAGAACGTACGTGAGCTATGGAGCAGTGACAGCCAGAAACGAAACGGCTGCTGCTCGCGTGCCACCATTTCTGGTGTTACGAGGAGTCAGAGCCTCCGCCTCTCACGCAGCATCAGCGGCGGCAGCAGCAAAGGCAAGGGCGACAGCGTGTCTCCCTTCGCCCAACTGAGCTGCTTGGGAACCTAAAATTAGCACCCTTTCCCCCTCATGGCGGCCCGACGGCCATCGACGACGACGCTGAACCGAGCGCTTGCAAACAGCGCTGCTGGCGTCGTCCCTCCGCTTTCGCCCTCTTCCCTTTGCTGCTTACCATGCTTTCCTTCATCTTTCATTGCTTTTTGTTGTCGGTCTCTTTCTGGCGTTTATTTTTTTATTTATTTATTTTTTATGAGTCGCCTGTCTTTCCATGGGACACTCATAGCCGGTTGTTTTTAAATCGACGTCGACTCATCTTTTCCATCTTTATTTTTCTTTTCCTTGTACTTTCGCTTATTTTAGCGCTCTCTCTCTCTCTTTTTTTTTTTTTCCTTTTTCTAACGGTCATTTCTTTTTGAATTTTCCTGCCTGCTGCTACCGGCATCTTCGATGTCCCCGTAGCTCGCTCCAGACGTCCCCGCTGTATTTGCTGCGATCGTATCGTACCAAATCGGGCGTCGACCGTCCCCCCAATTCGCTTCGGTCGGCCGCAGTAGCTCCTCAGGTTACCTCCGTGGGTGACGTTGGGGTCGCGTGCGGCTCCCTCGGCGCGCAGGAGCGGGGGCGAGGTCATCGGAAAACGTGCCGTTCTTCACCCACATCGCGCGCTGTTACCCGAAAAAGCTCCCTAGGGCCCGTTCCCTCGCACGGCATACACGTTCGCGTTCGGATAGTCGGAGAAGCGAGCTTTCTTATTGCACAAAGGGGTCGCGCGGCAGTGCACTGCGTGTTCAAAGTTTTCATTCGCCGTCACCAGGTAAGGAGAGATGCTAATGGTGAGGTTAGCTCTCATGGTAAGATGAGGACTGTACCGATTTGTCGAAAGAGAAGGTTATGACGAAGGAAAAGGCCTTTACATTTGCTGCGCTCGATCTCCCTAGCGTTAAATCTTTTCGTAGGCTACATAGGCCCCCGATCCCGACACAGGTATTCACGTTGCCATGGTGGCGATTTGAACTTCATAACTTTAAACTTCAGTGCGTGGTATAGAATCTCGGGTGACTGACCTGAATTTGGTGCCTTCTTCTGCACCGTGTAATGTTTCGGCTGGTAAAAAGTCATAGATTTGAACCAAATCTTGAACTCTGCCCGTTCATACCGTCCGCGAGCAAATAATTCCTTAGGTACATTTCCTGCAAACGCCAAGGCCTTATAAAGCGATGTAAAACTCCGTGTGGGTGCAAATACACAGCTTTCGACATACTGACGTCGCACAATAACAAAATAACGAACTGACACACAAAAATGTACCAACGTCTATACAGGAAGAATAGAGCTCAAATAGACTGGGCAACGTCAACCTGAAGGCCAGAACTCTAATCGGGCATGCAAATCAGCTCGTGTCGTTCAATGCCCTTGCGCAGCCTCCGCTAAGCGCCGCTGGCACTTTTCGTTTACGTAAGAAGCGAAGGTCAAAGAGCGTGCGGCAAACTCGTAGATCGAATTATGATTGCGCGAAGGCTCGCGTTTGCACGTGAACTACTTCGAAATTGCGCTTTCCTTCCGCCCAGCAGCGGTTCACCCACGGTCAAGTGCAGCAATTAGCCGATACCATCGGTCGCTGGGACTAATTAGTCTGTGTCGCACTGTGGCCGATGGAACGAAGATTGCGCCTTCTTCCTCCACTTATCGCTTCATCGGTCGTGCTGCAGGTTTGTGTCTCGCACTGTAATAACAGATGACGTCCTACCCGCGTCGCAGCCCTTATTCAGCAGGCATTTTATTTCGCGTTATTGCTTCTTG
This sequence comes from Amblyomma maculatum, assembly GCF_055883805.1. Classification (NCBI taxonomy): domain Eukaryota; kingdom Metazoa; phylum Arthropoda; class Arachnida; order Ixodida; family Ixodidae; genus Amblyomma; species Amblyomma maculatum. Next base: position 30,084,833 of record NC_139347.1, on the reverse strand, counting down.
GTTGAATTGTTTATTTTGCTCGGCTGCTGGTTTGTATAGGTGTATTGTCTTTATTCACGTCACTGAAAACAACGTGTTAATGGTATGTCAGACACTTGCACCATTTATTCGTTAGAGATTCGCAAGTCCTGAATTTTCAACTTCGTCAAGCTTATGAAAAGGAAAAGGCTATGAAAAGTGAAAATAGCGGTGATGTGCATACATGGGCCAGAAAGACGTCTGAGATGTTTAAGGAGCGAACGCAAGTTACGGATGCAGTTGAGATTGAGGATAGGAAATTGATACGCGCAAGGCGTTTAATATGTAAGGAAGATAACCGACGCTCGTTGCAATTAAAGAACTGGATTTCAGAGGAAAACAAGCAAGAGAGAGAGTTTGGAAAGCTGTCAGATTGGTGGCTGAAGGGATAAGAATCTTGCAGGCAGGACGTAGCAGCAGCTATCCCAGGAGAGAGCTAATGTAAAGGAAGTTTTTGTTTTCTAAAGTTGGGGAGGGGGGGGGGGGGGGCGTGGCAGGTTAATTAGAGGGACGTCATGATTCATACGTCAAAGGCTGCATCTAAGGAGTGCACTGTGTCAGTACGTGTTATTAGATTCACTGAGTTGTCTGCATTTTTCTTCCGGTCTTCTTAATCACGGCATTCTTAGTAGGTCTCAGCAGAAGTTCGGTAAACGCAGTGGTTTTCTCATCAGATTGAGATAGGCCGGCGCACTAAATGTGCCTAAGCAAGGCATCTAACCTTGAGTGGCTGCAATGAGGGATTGTTAGAGAGCGAGAGAGAGAGAGATGGATGGATTGTTCAATATTAAGCCAGGCAAATTGGCCGAACAACATAGATAGCTCTCCTGCTCCAAGACACTACGGCCTTTCGCTATCTGAAGGACTTGCTGAATCAACTTTAATTGATGATCCAGAATCAGACTGCTGAGGGCCAACTACCACTGCTCGTACGCCGGGTTAGAGACTGTTGGAAGTTTTGATTGAACATTTCCTGAAAATGTGCCAGCTTAAGCAAGATGCAGAGTCACACCAGGCCCATCTGTTTCGATATTGAGTATGGCTAACCCTGTGTAAGATGAAGAGGTTTGGTGAAGTGTGGGTCCAAATTTTCTCCTAGTATACAGCTTCGGACGAATAGAGTTTTTGCAAGTATAACTGCATATTTTCCGCGCTTTACCCTATTATGTTCTTGTCTGTCACAATAGATGCTAGGCATAGGTGAAGGGTAAGATTTGCATCCTCCCGATGGGTTAAATGCCGGGGTAGATTGTTGGCTCTCTTATTTCCAGCCAGCCTTTCGCGACCTGGCGTTAGAGTTATTTTGCGGATTTCGCTTAGATTGCCAAATACTGAAATCCTACCATTGCGAAAATTCGAAATAATAATGAAGAGAGGCCCTCCAGCATTCGAACGAACTTATGAGCGACACTGCTTGCATGTGGCGTCCCTCATTTGTAATTCTAGCAGCCGCGAATTTTAAACACGGACTACTTATCACAAAAATTCAACATGAATATCATATTCAACGCAATATAGCGCGACCATTTTCTCTCTTTTCTTGCACCAAAGGCAAACCTGCAGCAAGGTATCTCACTCAGAATCCTATTTATTCTGTCACCGCTAACTCTAACGTCGTTTTCGTCTGAATTAATTGCGCGTAACATTCTTACCCCTTGAAAGCCGTCTTCTCCTGTCTTAATTCTCGAACTATTTCTTCTCTGCCTTTTCGAACGACGAAATGAACACGTCAAGTATATACATAAGCATACGTAGAAGCAGACATATTAGTAACGTTGCCAGCACATTTGGTTTGCGTGGCGAAGTATCTATCATTGCGTGTGTACGCCTTCCTTACTTTTTATCCAGCTACACCACTTGAGCCGGGACTACAATGCTCACAAACTTAGGAGCCACATGATAGTGCGCCATCATGGAGAACGCCTACAGTGTTCACACAAGCAACGGAGAGTAACGTTAGCCCCGCTATGAAAAAAAGCTGCGCACGGCGTCGCGCAGCTGAGGAGGAAAAGAAATAAGAGCGCCAAAACAAACTCTTCGGGGCTCTGTCAGGGTCTTCAACACTGGACCTTGCTTTCATCGTTTGCTTTGAATGATTAGGACGTAATCTAATTGCAAATTACTTCTTGAACCTGGGTTTCTTAATTGGTTCCTCAGCGGAAGCAAATGAGTGCTTCCGGTCGTCGAGGTGCTCCAACCTTCTCAGTATCTGCTACCGCCTCCTCTGCTGCTCCCCATCCACTAAAAAGAAAAATCAAGCTACAATAACTAACGCTTGACGTTCGCCTTTTCTTGAAGCGAAATTCAGACTTAAAAGAAAGCACACAGCGAGACGACAAAGCTGTAAAAATGAAAGCCGCTCTAATGACACCCTCCACTGGGGCATGCCACTCGGAAAGCGAGGCTCCTTTCCGGCGCTCGGGGCTCTTTAAAGCGTGCGGGAAAGGCTGCTCGGTCGCAGAGCCGAAGGCGCCTATAAGACGCTATGTTTTCTTGTCTTTTAAGTAGCGACCAAGCGAGCAAGACCAGGCCTGGAGAGCGGAACTGCGATTTCTTGTCTTTCAAGTCGCGACCAAGCGAGCAAGGCCAGGCCTGGAGAGCGGAACTGCGATAGGAGGTACCATTCCGCACGCGTTAGTCAGGGGAGCTTTCTACAAAATACTGGGGCTCCCCCTGACTATGCCCCATTAGGCAAAAGGCACAACGCGCTAGCAGCATATTCGGGTCCATATGTTATATATGGCAGGCTCACAAAACGTCGCCTTAATAACACGTTAATAATTAACAGCGTTGTTCCTTGCGAGCTTTCACGTTTATTCATTGGTATCTCTTTTAATTTTGTGTTCAGTTCTGTTTTATTTTATGAGCGATTATACGTTGTCGCTCTCCAGTCTTTCTTTCGGACTCCGTCTTTTGGTAACATGCTTGGTGAACTTGCAGGCGGCTTCTTCGAAATTATGCCTCTAAGCCGTGGTGTAATTTTGCGTAGTCCCTTTAAATACGCGCATTCCTTTTTTTTTTTTTTGTTACTTTGTTGAGCTAGAGAACATGAAGTTGCTCTATGTATACGTATATCGCGCTCGATCGTGTAAGATGGCGTGCGATGATCCGCTGCGATTTGTTGTTTGCGCTATAATAACCCCTCCGTGTTTTTACTGTAAGGTTTAAATATTACCGCCATGCCATCGAATGTGCCGGCACGTGTTGCTGGGTGCGTCGGGGTGCGGACTGCCCACGCTCATAAAGCCCCTAAAGTCTACTGTGATGTTACTAAGCTCGAGAAGGCACGACGGGTACACAATTAAAGGCTTCACGAAGACATTCCGTCGCTGTTTGTTCACTAAGGAGCAAAGCATAGCATCAAAGCGCATTGCCGCCATTTTTGCGCGCGTAACAGCGATAGGCCGTGAGCATTCTTCAAAGTGCCGCTTTCGCAAAATAAAGTATGATTGTGGCCCATTTTTGGTCACACTTGACCCTGTACAGTTCGATATGCCAATTTGCTTGGTCTGTCGCAGCCTGAAGGTTGTGAAACCGGTAATCGCTCATCGCGGTTCGGCCTGCAGCGTTCTCTGGCGTACTTAGGAAAACAGTCCAAGTCTTAAAGTGGACAAGCATAGCAGAGAAGTGTCTGTTCCCGCTTACTAATCCAAGCCTAGCAGGGCTTAGTGAAACGATAACGGGAGATCCCCTCTGAAACCTGATAAGCGGAGGGCCTCAAAGCGGCGATGTTTGATACATAAAGAGCCCCGCAGATCCTTAATCCCCAGAATATAGCGTATGCGATTTCCATAGCATCGTCGCTAAACCAAGAACGAAAAAAAAAAAAAAAACAAAAAAAAAAAACCAACGAGTAAGCGCCGCTGAGAGCAGGAATATAGCATTTCGTTGAAGTTAATCCACCATACTACTTTCACGCTTATCTAGAAATGGAAGGAAGACGTTGTCGGTGCAACTTTATGAGTTCGTATGCTGTTCATTTTGTTTATCTGCTCAGGAGAGGTGGTGCAGCGCACACATCATCTGTCCTAATCTCCGTGTTGTCTTTTCGTAAACTATAGACAAGCCTAATGCTGGGGAAAATTCCCGTGTGGATAGTACTGTATTTATGTATACATTCCGTTCATTTGCTCCTCGGGTTTCCATTCACCATGACTATCGACAAATTAACCTCAGTAACATACTTTCTCGTATATAAAGGTGCTCAAGGCGATGTTTTAGTTTTACCTAACGCATGACGTACTTCCTTTTGGCTTGTGCCGCACCCACCGACCGTTCGACCGTCTACATATGAGCCCTTCAGTTAATTCTTACTAAGGCACGCACTCTCCAATTGTCGTCCGGTCCAGGCCCAATTAAGTGCAGGAAGAGGCAACGGTTTAAGAAGAGACCACTCCCCGCCATATCCACTAGAGAGGCGGCCCCTTCTTATTATCCGCCCACGTCGCCAACTTCGACGGCCGACTGCCAAAGCAATAATTCCGGCGTCTCTCGTGGGACGTTCCACACTCTGAATGCCGACGAAACGCACGTGACGCTTTAAGTGGGGCGGAATGATGAAGCGATGCGAGCGTGACCAAAGATGGAGCCATCGCTACCGCTCGTGTTGTGCAAATGGCTTTAAGTGTTTTTAACTTTCTTTCTCTCTCTTTATCTGTGTGTGTGTCTCCCACTCTTGCTCTCTGGTTCCTTCATTTATAATCACCCCGCGCCGTTTCTCACGATGGCACTGAACGTGTCGCTCGTGTTTACTATTGGGCGTGGTGTCGTCGTGGCCTTGGTGTGGTGTCGTTGGAAAATGAAAGTCAAGCGATATATGACACAAACGAAAACTTAGAAGGAGGAAGGAGCTGAATAGAAAGGCAGTAAACATCTGCCCGGTTTGCGTACGAGTGGCAATTACTCGGATCGTCGGTACTACCATAATCTAACCTTTTTCTTTTCAAAGAGTCCTTAGTTCTATTTCTTTGTTCGTACTTTGTGTTTTGGGGATAACACAGTGATCGCGGGAGATGGCTGAAGCAGTTATAATTACTTTGAAATTCCTTCATTCTTTGCATGACAACACATTTCCAAGAAAGCCGGTGATGAAAGCTGGCTTCGATAAGTGGCAACGCAAACGCTTAATTCCGTGCTTCTTTTGTTACGGGCTGGATCTGCTTCTTGAATTTCAAATAAGTAACCGCTTTTTTCAGCAAGCCCTTGCTCTAATCGGGTTATCCAAACCCCTAAAAAAAACTCTGAGAGCTTTTTTCAACGCGAACGTCTTAAATGACGCTGTGTAGTTTTGCGAAAAGCGGCTGCAGTCGAGCGTGTTCAAGAATAGATTTGCCGAGCGACGCGGGCAAAGTGGGTCGGTAGTCTATTACTCGCAGATCTTAAATGGCACTCAGATGGTCCGAGTTCAGTTTCAACGACCTCATATGATCATTTGTGAAGAAAGAACCGCATTTCAGTAATTGGATGTTATTCTCGAATTACTTCGGAGCTATAGAGATCACCGAAAAATGAGTAGACTTGAGAGCTTTACAGACGACGAAAAACCTCTAAGTCCCATGTTTCTTGTGTATATTTCTGCTGGCTGGGGTATTTGTTCAACTCATGCCTGCCATATACAGCTACCTCTCCTGATGTATGTACAGGATGTCTGAGACCGGAATGAAGTTGTTTGCCTATTGATGCTTATAGCCTCTGCAATACATTTATCCGGCTTGACAACTAACAGCATGGGCTCAAAGAGCATGTTATCATTTGCAGTGCCAATACAAAAAAAAAAAAAAAATGAGCGTCTCTAGTCGTGTTCAAGTCACCCAGACCAATTTGTACTACAAGTTGTGTTCACTAGGACACCGTAATTAAATACCTTTTTTTTTTTTTTTTTTTTTTGCTGTACAGAAAACGCAAAGCGTGCGAGGGAATGGGAAAAAATAAATGTCAAAATAAAGCACCGAGCCACTTCGCTTCACCCAGGCCGGAAAGTGCCGCAATACAGAACTGAACGCAAACCCCTCCCCCGCCGCTCACCACGTCTGCCGGTTAGTGCAAACGAACGCGGTTTTTTCCTTTTGTCACTAAGTCTACGCAGTTCCAATGTATTCATTACTGATTATGCTTCCGCAGTTCTTAACTACCACCACCATCCTCACCATAATAGAAAGATTACTTGCTCCGCCTGACTGTGCTAATGTGCTAGATACCGCTTTTTCCGTGGTATCGGTGTAAAAGTGCACGAAATCTTCAAATAAAGTAAGCAGCCCGACAGGTGATATACTGAATGCGTGAAGTTGCGCTACTCATCCTCAATTCAGGGCGCCAAGCGTAAGCAAGCGCCCAACCCGGTAACCCCCAAAACGAGGAGGGGCCAAAAGGAAACGGGGGTCGAAAACGAAAAGGCGCCGACGGGAGCAGCGCATATCCTCCCTCCCTTGCCGTCCCGCAGGGAAGAATGCCCGGGCCAAGGCTGTCCTTGTAAAGGGAGGCCCTTCCCCACGTAACTGTAGCACTTTCCTCCTCTCCGGCGGCGCCACATCGATCGGATGCCAGCATCGATCGCCTCACGGCTTCCCCGCACCGGCTTCAAGGACGAATTCTTGCGTCTGTGCAGCGCACCGCCACCTGCGCGGAATCGCTCGCGCGTCAGGATCAGCTGCTTCTGCTGCGAGGGAACTCCTCCCCAGAGGTTATCCAGATTTATCGCCGACTTGCGAGGCCCGTGAGAACGTCCAAAACAGATATAAGGCTCGAGTTGGAGAAAGATAGCGCGTTCCTCGAGACTGACATGCCAATGTGTTCAGGAAACCGTAACGCCATTCACTTTTATCCCTTTGCGATTCTGTTTTTTTTTTTTTTATTTACAGCACCCAGAGGTCCAAAGTAAGGGCGTAGTAACAAAAAAATCGAAATATATAATAAACAACAGTTGCAAAAATAGTTTCTCGCGATGTGATTACAGAGGATTACAATATTTAGACGAGTAAATGATTGTGCATGTACATGTAGATAAAGACACCAATGGTACTAAGTAATGTTATCAATACTATTACAAAAGCAAAAACATTTGCTGAGCTGCCGTGCATCAGCGACGCAATGCAAAGCAAGTCCCTCTAAAACAAAAAAGCTTTATTAATAAACATATCTGCGCCACAGAGACAAGTCGCAGGGCATAGAGATTCAAGTCAGAAGCTGTGCGCAACAGATATTAGTTTGTGAATTTCCATTATTTCCACTAAACGCGAAGCTACAAATTCTCCCTCGTCCTCCCCGTTTCTTTCTTTCTTTCTTTCTTTCTTGTAAAGGTGAGCTTAACGGAGTTCGCGCAGAAAATGAGACAGAAGATAGAAGGAAATGTAGTGGGGGTGGGCAACCCTCTATCCTGAGTTCCAGACTAACCTCAGAAGGCCGAACTGCATCGGTATCTTCCTGCAGACCTATCCATCTGTTTACCGGAATATTGACCCTGCACAATGCCGGCGATGTAAGATAAGGCCGAGACGACGACCCACCTGTCACGCCATGTGTGTGTCCCAGAGGTATTTTACCAGCGCGTCCTAAAAGCATCGAGTACGAAAGGGTCGACCAGGGATCCGCAGCATTCCGTTCTGCACTGATCGGTCGATCAAAACGTCGCGGCAAGAAAGGGCCATTTTCTGCTCAGTTTGAGGACACCGCCGTGCTCACTTGGAGAGCACTGTTTTGGAACGTGCGCGTCGCGCTGCTTGCATTTGCGCTGCAATAAATAAAGGATGCAAGGTTCGCCAGCAGACATTAGCTGCGCAGGAAGTTACGTCGTTATTTTTCTTTCAAAATATTTTCGGTGGTGCTCATCGTTCGCAACAATGGGTGGCCAGCAGCGGCGCTAAAAGACCGGGGTGACGCGTTCACCAAGTCGGGCATTACTGGCTCCGTGTACGCACAGTGTTAACTGTCAACGGCTAAGCCGTACCGCAATTGTTCTGATGCCGATGCTGGCAGCCTATCAAGAACCGCCTCTGAATAGTATTCAGCCATTCAACGAAATCTCTCTGGGTTTGACGCGGGCTTCCGAAGACGCTTGAAAGCTCATTTCCGGTAAAGTGATAACTTCTTGGCGCTGGCTATTAACCGTCAGTGTGCAGTCGTCTGTTTGACATTTATAATGTGAATCAAAATTTAGTTGTGCCACATTAACCACTAATGGCATACGCCAAACAATGCCACAGTAACTGTTATGACTCATTGGTCTCACGGAGAATTGAATTTAAAAAGTGTTGAGCTTCCAACGTCCACAAAACGTCCGACCATGGGTCCTCGAAACGCAAACTTCGGCTTTGCGGGTTCCAAAAGATAAACACGGAACAGAAAAAAAAAAAAAAAAAGAACACGGAACGTTTCGTTCGGCGCCCGGTTCTCAATTAGCGAAAGCAAACAAAGGACGTTCGCTTTCTGCTTACTCTTCGTGCAAGCGAAGTTGGGCGACAAACTTCCTCCACGTGAGCTGAAATAGCGGGGGTGGGAATCGCACAAGCTTTGCTATTGCGGAGTAGCGGAACACGAACGGAATAAGAACAGGAATCTGACTCGGCACAAGCGAGAGCATAAAACTAAAGTGCGTAAAGCCGCGTGTGGCACAAACGTTCAGGCTGCGGAAGGCTCAATGAACCGACGCCTCCGTTCGATGTACACCATACAGCAACCCCCCTTCGTTAATTAGGTTTCGTCGTGAGAGTATCGGACTGGCGTTATTCTCAGGCCTTAGTGTTAGTATTCGAAACATCGGATGCCCTTTTTTATAAACGCGTATTTCATTTATCAGCAACTGAATTTGAAAGGTCAGCTCGCAGTTTCCTGTCTTTATTATTTTACCTCTGGCGTTCCCCCTCTTCCGTTGTCGCGTACATTGTCGCCGGCCAGCGTACTTTACACCGAGGGAAGAACGTATTACTCTTTCTTGACCTCCCTGCCTTCCCTGCATTCAATTTCCTCGGCCCAGCTTACGACGTGGCCGTAGCAGCGGCTTGGGCTTGGTGGCCAGATTGATACAGATGGCGGTCGCCTGATTCCGGTGTGCGGATGGTCCCGACCTGGATTAGCCCCGCGTAATCTCCGCCTACTCGCGATGGTGGGCGTACCGCTGTCTTTGGATCGCGGATCCAATTTGGAACAGCACATCCAGTGCAGGTGCGGGCTACGGTAAAGCCAGCGAATGTCGTTGCTTCTTCGCTCATTCCATCATACTTATTTCCGCGCCTGTGCGGTTATTAGCGTGCTTGCTCGTGCTATCTAATACGACAGCAAGCATGCGAACGCCTGTCGCGGCGTAAAAGAAAAATACTTCAAATCTTTTTGTTACCCATATTTTCTTTAGTGAACCAACGCCAGCAGCACACTCAGTAGGCTTCAAGAGGATTGAATAAATGTCGTCACACTATTTTATTTATTTCATTTCGCAATAATAACCCAGAATTTCAGGCATTGCATAGTATAACGACATAACCGTGATAAAAGGAAATAAAGGCCTATTAAATAGTGATAGCTATATGTGACGCTGATAGCTTACAAAATGGCGATAAAAGCATTGGCCGATCTCTAAATGAGCTTAAAGCGACCCGGCTTATTCTCTGGTTGCTATAAGCAGAATTTCCCCGGATAAACTGAGTCTCATTGAGCCGTAACACTAAGATACTTATTGACGAGAAGGCCGTCGAAGTCGTCTATGTTGTCCAGGAGAATGCCATTGTAAAATATGCTGGAAATGCGACTTTAAATTTATATGTGGGTCATTGAGAATGCTATTCAGGTTGAATGGGTGGCGGGTACCCTCCGCCTGTCCTGTTACGATTCACCAAGCCAGGGACATTTTACTCTGGTTAACCCCCTCCAGTCGCCAACTTTACAAGCATTATTTATTTCTGCTCTCCCCAATCTGGACATCGGACTTTTTGAATGTGACCGATTTTGACTCCCACCATCAGCGAAATCATTCGAAATCATCGATAAATCCCGGTGAATTTCATTGTTTAAGTAATGCTGAATAACTGTAAAATTTCGTCTAGAAATATACTCCTTCGCAAGAAAAGAACTACAGCAAACAGATTAAAAAACATAATACAAAACACTTCAGAGTGCTCCGAGCAAACGCCTCAGCGACGCGGAGAAAACGATCTAATAATCTAAGACAACAGCAATTGTAACTAATTTTTCTACGGTCGCTTGTTGTACTTAACCGGGTCACTCGACTCGATAGAGCGTAAGTAGGCGCACTGGTAAAATTAAATAGTTGGGCCACTGTGGAAAAATAGTGTCATGTCTGCGTGGTCTAGACGTCCTGATAACAAGTGGCGTTACCTGAATAGCACTGCTGATAATAAAAGAAGGGTGTAAAAAATTGAAGAAATAAAAATTGTGGGTGCGATGGCGCCCGCCACCGTGCCCCGTTTCTGACCATCCATCCATAGCAGTTAAGGGATGCGCCGCCTCCTTACCCGGCACCAAAAGGAAAGGGAAAAGTTAGAAAGAAGGTTGTCATCTGTCACGCTCAGTACAGCGTTGATGAAGCCGATTGATGGAGTATATGATTTGAGGCCGCAGAAGAGACTGCAAGATCTGGAACATTGTGCAAGTTTGGTGGCAGAACAATAAAGGTACTCCACTCATCGCCACCGGCACGGCACCCTTGTGTGGCAGCAAAGCTAGGACAGAATATGTCGCTTGATGGGAGGGAAAAAAATAATGAGCGAATGCCACACTAAGTTAGCATATGACATGGCCGAAGCTGATTCAGAAAGTGCGGCTAGCAGCACCTATTTCTCATTGTAAACTATGCTACTAAATCCGTCCTGTAAGGCTGCTGGTTTGTGGTTCGTTTCGCTAGTCGCTACTAATGCAGTCATGCAAAAGAAAGCAGAAAAACAAAATAGCAGTTGAAGAATTGGCAGAGCTGCAACTACTCACAAAGTATAGAAAGCAGATTACCTTTTCTTGTACCCCTCACATCAGAGCAGTTATAGAAGGCCAAGCTGTGAATAAATAAAAAATTAAAAATGCATTCATAGCATCATTTTTTTCTACTTGTGCATTCGACGAACGCAGCTCTTTTTGATCTAGGGATCTGTGATTGAACGAAGAAACTGCGGAGCGCGCTATGACGGCTCAGACATAGCATCACTGGTTACGAGACCGCAATGCCATGGTCACGTGAGCCGTAGTGGTCACGTGCCATTGATGCCACTGTTACGTGAGCTGCAATGGTCACGTGACAAGTTGCGCTAGCGCTCGAATCTGCTAACAATAGAGCTCGCTCACAGGAAGACGCTCAAGTCCAGAATTTTTGAGTGAGGCAACTGTGGGATATTGTAAGACAATGTTATGCTCAGGTGGAATGGTGTAATTGTGTCCGATGCGTGACAAACATTTGCTGTTAAACCGTTTTTTGCTGCGCTCCAGTACAGTAGTTAAACTGCCATAGAAAACCAACGGTCTCCGTTTGAGGAAATAATTATCAGGCAATTGTTGAAATATTGCGAGATACTTTTATGAATGCAATCATAGAAATGGCCCAGAAAAATATTGCTTCTGAAGTTTGCCCTGCGTTCATAAAAGATAAGGCAGACTGTCGTAGAAAATCAATGAAGGGCATTTTTGAAAACTAATTGCAAAAAAAGAAAAAAGAACTAGAATCCTGCCCAGTGAGCTCTGCTGATATATTGCTTGGTATCCTGAAGGTATACAGTATCTTAAAAATAGCGTTAAAAAGCTCTTTCCAAGAAAATGTGCAAAATGTATGGATAGGAACAGTTTCTCTGGCTACACAACGAACCCATGCAGAAACTTTTCATGAATGCTGATCTTTCAAGAGTAGCAGTTCAACATAGCTTTTTACTTTGTACTGACAACCTGAAGTTCTACGTGCCAAACGCAAATGGAGAAAAAAGTGGGCTTGGTAAATGGCAAAAGAACTACAGGCACTCCAATGTCGCATCGCGTCGCTTGCCTCTGTATGAAAACAAAATCGAAATCGAAGAGCGCTGCAGTGCGGCGGAGAGACCTTTGCGCAACAGTAGAGAGATACGGTTCGCAAGCGACGCGTTCGATTGCTGGGCTCGATTCTTCGCACCGGAGGGAAATGCAACGTCCCACGCGTCCAGTTCCGTGCGGTGTCAACTTCTCACGGGCCACGCATGGCAGCTGAGGCTGTCGATGTCGTCGCGAGGCGTGCCTTGGGAATGCGTCGCTCGAAGCTTTCTCGCGCCCTGCGCTCACGTCAGCCGCTTCTGTCGGGCGACGACCGACGCGGACAACTATAGAGGCACGCACGAAAGGCAACAGGAGACAGCAGAGGCGTAGACTTGGAGCATTGTGATGGTCTGTCAATGTAGAGGCTCGGTGAACGAACCTTTTAGGAGTACTTTGTGGTGGACGAGCATGCGTGACTGCTGCCTCTTTGAATCATTACATTGACTAGCAAAACATGGTCGCCTTCTCTTAGTTTATTATTGGGGCATTGAAGAAGCACTCGCAGGCTCTTCTGATTTGCCTTAATACGCTGAACTAGCGCATTCTTGTGCACATCTCTTTAAGGTCGTAGAGCCTTTTTTTTTTTTTTTTCTCGCTCGTTCGACATTAAGGTGATCACTCCAATCGGCGCAAACTGAAAAGGTCGGTCAACCACAAAAAGGCGAACAAGCTGTAATTCTTGGTTCGGGAAATAAAAAGCCAACGCTGAAAGCAATTTCTCGTAAATGTACTTCATGCAATTTTCGCGGTAAAGTTACTCCTTTAATCCGGGATGAGGCCTTCTAATTGGTGCACCCATTCCTTATAGGGCGCTGATACAATCGCGGAACTGCTAAGACTAACGGCACCCAACTGTTACCTTTTAGAGCGTAGCTCTTATGCGCACGCTCGGTGGTCGAGTCGCGCGCGCCATCGTTGGTACCAAAGAGACTCACGAACATACATACATACATACATACATACATACATACATACATACATACATACATACATACATACATACATACATACATACATACATACATACATACATACATACCACGGCCGCTCGATGGAAGCGCACTGGGCGCGCTTCCATCGAGCGGCCGTGGCACTGGGTGCGGCCTGCTGCGTCGCGCCGCCGTCAATGGGCAAGCGCGTCCTTGGAGAGTTTACAGTTGCGCCCGCTATTTCTGCTGAGGGCGCCACTGTCCGGGGACACGTCGCCACCGGGGTCGCCGGCTCTGAGCGCGCGGTTTGCTTCCTTTCTGAGCGCGTTCGCCTCGCGTCTGCGTGGTAAACGCAAACTTTTTTGTGCGCGCGTGTGCAAGCACGTTAACGTTGATACTGGATGCGTTTGTTTTTTAAGGCGAAAGCCGTTCTATGCCCATGGAACGAAAATCTATGCGTAGAAGCTGTGCCTGTTATCTGTGCGTCGCATCTGTGCACTGGTGTGCCAGTCGCAAAAGCGGACGTGCAAGAAGGGAGATTAAGAATGAAAATGATTGATGGTGATAGGTAATCAATAAAAGTTATAGACATTGATAGAGATAATGACTAATGCTGACAACTAATAATGGTTAATAATTACTAAAATGATTTGTAATGACCAGTATATCAAACTATGACATGTAATGACCGCAATTGATTAGAAATGAGTAAAAGTGCTTAGCAATGTGGTAATGACTATAATAGCTAGGCATGACTCATCATTACGGTTAATGACAACGAAATGATCAATATGTGAAACGACATGTAATGACCACTGCTGATTCTAAATGAGTAACCTGCTTAGTTATGAGTGATAAGGGCTACAATGACTACGCAGGCAGACTCATCATGACTGAGAAACGACCAATATATCAAACGACGGCTTGAAACGACGAACTGTGGCAAACGATGAGAGGCAAATGATAGGAGAAGGGTAGGCTTTCGCCGTCCTGCGCTTGAGACATCTAAGAGACCCTCTAATTTTAGCTGCTGAGCTCGCTTCAGGCAGACAGCAGCGAGGAGTGGAAATGCGCTCGCTTCCTCTGAAATGAAAGTGGCGCTGCGGTTAAAAAGTCCAGATGCTGAAGCATAATGCCCTATCAGCTGCCATTTAATTTGCTACAAGGGACAGCAGATTGGACTTGTTGGTGATTAATTATAGGTTAATCGTGCAAACAACGCGACGGGAACACAGGAGAAGAAGACGGCATAACCGCGCTAGTTGTGTCGTCCTCTTTTCTTGTGTTCCCGTCACGTTGTTTAACCTATTTAGTTACCAGGGAGCTGGCCAGTGAACTAGGATTTTTAACTATGTGTTGTGAAGCAGATGAACACGATGAGGTAGCACCAGAAGCATTTCTCGCAGGTTATGTTGCGAGGACGTATCAGAAAAAGCTACGAAGGTTTTTTTTATATATAAGCATGCAATTTGTTCTAAATTTTGCCGCGCTAGTCTGAGTGGCCTTGCAAGTAAAGGAGCCTGTGCATACAACATTTGTTGATACTGTTGAGACTGTTTGAGCCGATGCGATAAAACGAAAAGCCACGTTCCAAAGAAAATCCGGCGCCCGCTCTGTCGGCGGACAGTCGGAAAAAAACCTCTGTGGTAAGAGGCACTTTTGTTGGTGATATGGCCAGATACTTTTGGCGCAATTATAACACATGACATGTTCAATGTGCCAAACCAAAGAGAGTCAATAAGACGTAAGGGTGAAATGGGAATTGAAAGTGGGACCCTTAGATCCCAAGTCAGGCACACTATACTCCTATAGGGCACGTTCGTACGGCTGCGGTAAAGAGGGGCTTTATATAGCTATGTGCCATTTCACATAATGCGGTGGCTTAAGGCTGCATTTTAATGATATGAGACAGAGGCAGCAATTACGGGATACGGTGAATAAGCAGGTAGCAAAGTGCGGGCGCTCTAACGAGGCTCCTCAAAAAGACTTAAGAACCCCAAGATTTGTTTATCACTACCAGGTTGTTGCTTAATTTATGCGATATTTGGTAATGATTTTGAGGCGACATGTCAGTCGAGCAAGAGCCTGTTGCAGGAAATATGGTCAACTGGACCAGTTACAGGTTAATGAAAACCAAGGACAATGGAGTCTTGATATACCCCACCAAGGAAGTATAATCAAGCTTTGTCAGCTTACGCGCACCTTCATTAACAGGATGATGAAGTCTAAAGAGGTCCGGTGAAGTAGCAAGCTGTGTAAACTTTTGGTTTCATCATTGTTTTCTCACTGTACGCAGTACCTGCAGCTAATCTATAAAAACAATGATCGTGCCCATGCTAAGGCGCTATGCAAGATATCTTTAAGTTGCTGCCCCCACTGATAGCGAGCTGGGCTGGAAACATCAACTCAACAGTGGAGTGATGTGTATGGCTACGGCATAAACCTCTCTCAAGAAAGGTTTTCCGTCTGCGATTGGTAATTTTCTTCCTTTTTTTGCGTGGCCATTAAATAAGCGTACTTGGCTGCTTGCTGAATCTCGGCTGCAGTTGCGCTCTGACGCATGAACATTCTTGTGATCACAGCTAATAGTTTCACAACAGCAACACTCAATGCGCGTTCTTCCATTGCAAAATTACGAACCAGCAAAATTGTATGGCTTTGCGAGCAGCCAATAAAAATAGTAATAAAACCTTTCGGCGCATATACGTAGCACCTCGAGGCAGACCGGCTCTATCAAGCGCGCTTACTTTGTCCGGTCATGCAAAATGCGGGAAGCCATGACGGATAGCGTTCTAGCGTACAAAGTTTAAGGTCTCCAACTGAGTAGAAGATCCCAGGTTATCAACTAGATTTAACCTAATAAACATCTTCATATTTACACCATAAAATTTGTCACAATGAGATAGATAGGTTGGTTACATGCCGCATTTTCACAGAGGTTGCTCATAGTAGGACATTTTTTTATTGGATAGCGCTGGCAGCTTAGAACAGGTTGACATCAATTTGTGTATAAAAGCTGTATGCAGGAATGAGTAAATGGTATGACAATGACACACGGAATTCGCGACACAGTTAAGTGGTTATGCATTAGGCTACCATGGCAGCTGAACAGCTTCGAATTGTTCACAGCCGGGTCACATTTTAATGTGACGAACAACTGGATCCGATGAAACATCACGGTAATGCGAGCTCTCCATTCGAGTGGTCTTCAACCACCGTGACTAAGTTTTTCGGGGTACACTCCAGTGCCGAGCAAGCGCTAAGAGCTGACATGGTCACACTAGACATGACAGTATATACTAATTCTTGTAACCAAATTGTGTGAAGCGGAGCTCTTATATCCTTAAAATAAAGCACTTCTACCACGCCTACGCCTGCCTCAAAGCGCAGCCAGGCGCAGCTCTCCGCGCGCGGCTGTCCCCGAACGGTGGCGCCGCGGCGGTGGCGACTGGAAGTAGGCGCCTCCCGCCGGTTTCGGGCGATGTAGCAGGCCGCACCTAGTGCGCTTCAATCGAGCGGCCGTGTACATACATACGTACGTACATACGTACATACATACATACATACATACATACATACATACATACATACATACATACATACATACATACATATATACATACATACATACATGCATACATGCATACATGCATACATGCATGCATGCATGCATGCATGCATGCATGCATGCATGCCTACATGCATGCATGCATACATGCATACATGCATACATGCATACATGCATGCATGCATACATACATACATACATACATACATACATACATACATACATACATACATACATACATACATACATACATACATACATACATACATACATACATACATACATACATACATACGTTCGTACGTACGTACATACATCTCTGATATTCCTCCGCAGACACGCTTGTATAGCTGACTGCAATTTCGAATGGGGGATATCATAATCGTCCTTAAATATTTTTTATACAAAGACGGCAGTCTCATGCAATCAGTTATTTCTAGTTTATATGCGACGAAGCAGTCGAAAACGCGTTGAACCAAATAGATTTTAAAAAAGTGATACAGTGCCATAAACAGCGAATGCACTTAAGACTCCAATATGGCAAGCATCTGCGTTCGTAGAAATGAAGCACATGCAGTGAAAGCAGTAAGTTTTGCTCTTGTATGGAGCCTGCCACCCCCCCCCCCCCCCCGCCTTGCTCGCTCTCCCGTTTTCGCAGAAAGGCATCAAATCTTGGTTGCTGTCATTAGGCTCGTTCCTATTTTTATCCTATTTACCCCTTAAGCATTCTGCTCGACAGGATTCACTAAGAATAAACTCTCTGTTCACCATAAAGAAGTAAGATTCAGAAAATAGAAAACAACTAAAAAGTGAAGTTCGCCAGACTGTCTCATTCTGACTGGACTATTTATATACAGATACAGAAATGCTTCCAAGTTCTCTCTCTCCTTTCCGGTTTTTTTGTTTGTGTGTGTGTGTGCGTGATCTGAAAATGGCGAAACGCTTAAACTCCCATCCATCTTTCTCCGGAGGACGTGACGGGAACAAGCAAGTTGTTCAAAAAACGATCATCCTCGAGTAGTAAACCTAATGCCCCTTTTTGTTTGTTCTCAATGAGAACGACGGCCGCCTCGGTTTTCGTGCAACACACAGAAAAAATGCTTTTCGTACACGCCCCGACTTCCGGCGTGACGCCAGAGGCACTCTTGGTAACGGCCAATAAGGATCTCGAACGAAGGAAAGTGCGATTATGGGAGGCGGAGGAGGAGGGAAGGCAGTTCTTTGGTGGGCTGCTTATTGGTGGCTTTCCTTATTGCATACTGCGAAAGACAACCACGAAACAATTTATTCCTCATGGTCAGATTCCGGTCTCAGTTTTGATCAAAAATCAGAATGCTCTTTATATACTTCTTATTACTGAAGTTAATTCGATTGCGCTCCACAAGTTCGTCACTTTTTGTTCGTTCGGAATGAACAAGCAAAGTGTTGCTTTTGTTCGTCGCGGTTGCTGCCAAACCCAAGGTTTGCGGATCAGACGCTATAGAGGTTGCGGCTGTATTTCTCTATAGGATAAAGACAAAAAATAAAGCGCACGTGTTTTGTGCGATGTCGGTGCACATACTAATCCCAGGTGGTGCGCAATCAATTCGAATGAGCACTGCATTACGCCATTTAGAGTAACCCACGTGCTGCCTGAGGCCGCTAAACCCCGCAGACAAAAGCTCAACAGCAAATCTCGTGATTAGTTTTAGTCGGTTAACAATATAACGAGTCCTTGCCAGTGCAGCGAATATTGTGCGAATAGCAAGAACAAATGGAAATTTCTAGGAGGCACTCCGCCTTGAAGGTATGTTATGTGGCAGCGTTAATGACTCGCGTCTGCAGCCCCGGTCGTGGGTTATATTCCGCGTACGTGGATTTTGCTACTCGCATAATTGTTGATCATTTGTCCGCCGCGGTGGCGCAAAGTTTGCGGCGCTCGACTGCTATGACCAAGCACGCGGGATCGAATCCCGGGCGCGACAGTCGCTTTTCGATGGGGGCGAAAAGCAAGTCTCTCGTGTGCTATGCGATGTCAGTGCTCGTTAAAGAACCCCAAAGGTCCGAATTTCCAGAGCACTCCACTACGGCGTCTCCCATAGCCGGAGTCACTTTGGGACATTAAACCCCATAAACCAAAGCCAACCAAGCGTAACCAAAATATTTGTTCTTTGACTTGCGCCTCTATTATCTCACACATACTCTTAAGTATGCACTCGAAAGCTCCGACTTTAGATGTAAGACCACCCAATACATATACGTGATACTGCTCTAATCAAGCTGCACGAACGGAAATGTGTCTTCTTGGGTTAGCGTGTTTGATCCAGTATCCAAAGGTGTCGGGTTGGATTCTCAATTCGCCCTGCCACCTCAAAGTAGCCAGTCGAGTTGGCAGCTTCTGCCTACTCGGCCACCTGATGTGATATCACCACGCCGACACCGACCAAGCTGAAACCAGAATTTCCACGGAAGAAATCATTTAATGCTATCACGTTAGAAATATCATACTTAACGCCTTCCTCGCGATTAAATAAAAGTAGTAGTAGCAATAAGTACATCTGTGTAGCCCTTTGTAAGATCATGCACTCCACGCGGCCGTGCACCGAAACATGAGCGATGTCACGAAGACCGCGTGGTGACCACATCGCGACCATCTGTGGCACATTCTCGCGAGCACCAAACTTACCGGCCAAAATAAACCAGTGACAGCATTCCTATTGTGTAGCATACGCTATCCACGTAGGAAGAGATTAGCCAAGCTGCTGTTGATCTCATACTTGGTAAACGCCGGGTCCAGGAAAAGGTCGACGATTCCACATTAGCAGCGCTCAGACCCAGAGTTCATGCCTTACTCACATTCGAGTGGCAGGAGACAAAGGCTGAGAGTGCATCGCTTGCAATGTGCGAACCGAAAATAGCGATAGAGTGAAAAAACCAAGCAGTCCCAAACAGACACCTGTCACTCATACTTGCATGATCAACGAATTCTGTGACGGCGCTTGAGTGCGTTTCAAACGTTGGAAGCTGCGGGTGAGAGCAAGTGCATTTGTCAGGCCACCTGCCATTCATCTGCCTGGAAAGAACGGATTTTCTTGTCGTAGGAGGTTTTCGGTTAGTAACGTGCCTGTCCGACGTTTTCGTGTGCGTTATTTTTGCTCTCGTTTCGGCTGCAACGTAAATGCTAGCGTTTTGTCGACAGGCATTCATTTCAAATAACAGCTCCGTTTGCCCCTTCCGCTGTGCTCATTTTTTAGACGCCGTATTTGCTAGGGATTTGAATTGCTTTTATCAAACCAATTTTATCA
The DNA here is from genome assembly GCF_055883805.1 of Amblyomma maculatum. NCBI lineage: Eukaryota > Metazoa > Arthropoda > Arachnida > Ixodida > Ixodidae > Amblyomma > Amblyomma maculatum. Next base: position 30,065,043 of record NC_139347.1, on the reverse strand, counting down.
ATCAAGCTTGAAGGATGCGCATCTAGAATGAGCCTAGCTGCTAACTGTCGACATATCCAACCTGTGTCGATAACCTCCCTGTGTGACTGGCGCTAGCAAGAGTGGATCTAGAAACGCATTACTTGCGTGGAGTTACAGGTTCTCTGCTCTTCACTGCTTCAATGATCTTGACGCGCCTTCCAGCCTAAAATGACATGCAGCACCGGCTCATTGAGACCGAGCTGGTCAAATTCCACAGGAGGTGTTGAGTACTTCTTTACTTTTCTTAGTATCTAACCTGCATGCTTGGAAAATCCGTTTTATATCCAAGATTTGTTTTGTGCACACTCAGCCGAAACCAGGTTTACGGATGAAATTATTAAATGAAACAAGATTCTGCACAAACATAACCACACCGGATGTTAAAGTTTCGCAACGCTTATGAACTAATTTTCTTTTCTTTCTCAGCAATGTTCATGTAGAGCTTTAACGAAACTTAAACACGTCTCAGTTCGTTCTTCCCATTTTCCACTTATCCACTGTCCATCACGACTGTTGTTCATGATTAGCCCCGCCCGGTGGTGCAAAGACGCCCGACTAACTCTGCCGAAGTATCCGGGTTCGATCCTCCGGCGGCTGCGTTTCAATGGAAGCGAAACGGAGTGGCGTCCGTGTGCTGTGCACGTTAAAAAACCCCAGATGGTCGAAATTTCTGGAGTCCTCCACTACGGTGTCTCTCACAGCCTTAGTTGCTTTGGGACGTTAAACCCAAAAAACCTAAACCTATCTTGTTCATCGATGATGGAGTCTGTTGCATATGTCTGACAAAATACCTTGCGATAGACGTGAATAGATCGACTTGTTTGTCTCATAAAAATAAACTAAACAACCGCTGTATGCCTGGGCATCGTACGCCCCCAAAGCGCACGTTAACAATATCAGGCCACTATTACCATCATTGCCTGGCCGTTCGAGGTACTCATCATAGCGAAAACCCATCTTCCACGCACCGTCCTGCAAAGAAATACTCTATACCTCTACATCTGGAGCCCTTCTGAGCGCCTAAAAAGAAGGAAAAAAAAAACGATAAGGAACGAAAAGGGTGTGATAAAGGCGTTCCGGAACAAAAGGCTCGTACCACTGACGACCGGGTGTACGAAGCCAAATTGCTTGCTTGGCGCACATTAGCGCCCTCGTCAGTCGCGCAGCTAGACTGTGGAAAGGAAAGAATAGAGAAGGAGGGCGGGAAGATACAAAAAAAATATTCATAAATGGCTGAAGTTGCCCTGATTAGTCGTAGATCCTTGCCTGCCGCTTGGGCGGACAAAGGTGGCCTCACGACGGCGCCCGAGAGATTCTCATCCCAGATATTTCTATATTTCCATGCACGGCGCCTTAGTCTCCCCCTCTCGAAGTTAGCGCCCACTTTCCCGCCCACTCCGTTTTCTGGTGTGCCCCATGATGTGGTACGATGGACGATCCTTATCGATCTAGACCCGGCCACTGACCCCTTCCTTCCCCTTTAATGTCCGTCGACGCTCGACGCCAAGGGGTTTGAGACGGAGTGCATTCTTCTGCCAAGGTAATATAGTCACCCCCGCACTTCCGGGTTCCATCCGCCCGCTCTGAAGTCTGTGTACGTCTTTAGAACCTTCCCCGAGGAGCGAGACTGCGTAGGAAGATTGACTCGTCCACGGCTGTGTCCTTCTGGAGTTTTATGAACGGGCACTTGCGGTCGCCCTGAGATTAGAGCACCGGTTTTTTCACTGGCCGTAGCGGTCTGTCTAGGAACTATAAGGACACTTTAATTCGACGATTCCGTGCTTCCTTTTAGAGCAGGACTTAAAGAAGAAAAAAAAAAAGCATTCGCTCTGTTAAATATTGTTTAGCTCTTTTCATAGAAAGCAGTTGTATTTTTCACCTGTGATCCGCAAAAGGCAGCGTTACCGAGGCTATTTAGAGAGTTACATTAAAGGAAGTCACCTTTTGATCAGTGGCATTTTACAGCCGTCACTTTTGATTTACGCAAACTTTTTCTCCTATATAACCATATTACATGGTTTCGAGGCATCATTCTCACAAATTTAAATGGAAGAAACCAAAACAGCCTCCAGATGATTTTGGCACATGGTGGCAAGTTATTTAACCTCGGCGGGGAACAGCTCCCCCATTCGTCTTCGGACGCAATAGGCTTTTTTGACCTTCTTTTATGTGTCAAAAAGTTAAATTTCCTTCTTCGCATAATGCATGCTTCCTGAACAATTACTGCACTTGTAACTACGTTAGGCGTGTCTCATACGGTAGCCACGCACTTGGTCTACGGCATTTGTCTTAGCTCGCCATGTCCTTTGTTCGAAGCGCACTGTAGCGAAAATTTCAGTTTAAAAAGCAAGAAACTGAGATTATGCATTTTTACTGGAGGTAATTCATGCCATGTATGTCTGACGCCAAGACTTCCAGCACAAGAAGACGCGGATCAAAAATTTATTCCTTAAAGAGAGGAAGGTTACGATTTAGAAAAACATTCATTGACAAGCGAGAACGCCTCAGTTAGGCGAAAAATCTACACACTGTTGGGTGCAGCATTTAAAACAAGTTGCTTAAGAAATTCTGAGCACCTTCTCTCCGCTACATCATGAAACTAAATTTTCCACGCCCCATTCAATAACCCATTCCAATATTACCGTACGCAAACAGCACTGATGCTGCCAGATGCTGGTGTCCTTTTTCATACTCCTTGGAAATATGTACGCCAATCCCTAACATACGTCTGTTTTCATTTATGACGTGAGCTGTTGAGGTCAGGGCTATACTCCAAAAAGAAGAAAAAAATTCGGGCGGTGCACCATCTCTGATGGACGGCATGCCTCAATCCTGTTCCGTTCCGTAATCATTAAGCATTTCCAAAGCACACCAAGAAACAGAAGAGGACCACGAGATTGTATACACAAAGGGACGAGCACTCGCCTACCCGTTCTTCGAATCACATCAAGGAGCCCCTGTTTCTGTGCTCTGTTGTGGACGTAAAAGCACTCTCGTGATTGCGGTTCGCAGTATGTATGTGTAGGAGCGCTCTAGGGACGGCAGGGTCAATCTTTGCAACTTTATTTTTGCGGCCAAGAGGGCTAGAGCGACTGGGAGCAGAGGGGGCCCTTTTGCGATGGGGAGCCACCAATGAGAAGCTGCGTACTAGCTGCGCAGTTTGACCCAGATTGACCGCACGCCGCGTCCATCCGTCTGTGCCCGAACACACAAAGGAACCGAGTTCAATAGCGGGCTTGCTGGTCTAGCTCTGATGGGTAGCGTTCTGTAGTGAAGCCCTGCATCTTTTTATGAGTTGCGTGGCACAAGAAATATGATGCTTCCAGTCTTGTTGAAAGGTGCTTACGAAACATGCGTGCATGAGATTCCGGGGCACAATCGAAACGCGGTTCTCGGTCGGCCGAGTATTACAGACTTCTGCAGTTGTTCTGGTCTTCGAAATTTTTACGCGCCAATACTAGTGCTAGCTACCACTGGGGACGCCTGTCAGGTCTGGTAGTTACTGAAACAAGCAATGTCAGACGCCGGTTCCTACATCAAAGGATGGAATAATACATGGTAGATAGCAGAAAGAACAAATCAGAAAAAAAAAAAGCTGCAGCAGAAAATGAGCGTCTCTTTTAATCAGCATCTTGCTTTTGACAAGTTTCCTTTTGTTGTTTCCTGTAGACTCTGTGAAGATGCTCAGTGAAGATGTAGTGAATCGTTCCGTCATTTCGAGTCTAGAAAAAGCACGGTTCTGCTCACCCTTCCTGGCACCGTCGTATATTTAAGCGATATACTTTTCACGCTCACTTAACTCACTACTGGGACAACTGTTTTGAAGTGCTTGGTGCATTAACCATTTTGACGTGTTTCCATATGCAGTGATCACTTTGCGTAGTACGAGGTTCAAAATTGCATACCCGATTGTTCCCTAGCAGAAACTACTTACTGAATGCACCGAAGCTTTTACAAATGTGGCTTATGTTGAATACTTAATAAGGTAATTGGTATATATTTTTCACGACGTCATATATAAACTACAGAGCAACGCGCCGACGTTCCATACTCGTATGTAACATAACTTCCATACACTCAAAGGTTACACTCAAAGGTCTTTTACCACCACAATGAAAACTATAAAGATATGCGTGAAATTACAAATTAGTGATACGTCACAGCTATACCTTGTGCGCATTAACTTTCTCCAGTGTAGGGCCTTTAAATTTCTAAAATAAATGCTGACGAATTCCCCACGTGTCATGATGCTTGTACCATAGTCAACGCGTATACTCTGTGCCTAAAAACTGCACCAACCATATTTTTTTACGTTCTTGTATGCCTGTTTGCAGACCCCGCCGGTGTGGACCGGGCATCTTCCAGTGTCAGGATGACCCAGACTGCCTCACTGGTCGCTACATTCTCGGTCTTGGCGTTCCTGCTGTTGTTCACGACAGGTGAAGTGAACCAAAACGGTTATTTGCACGTTCTGCTTGGACTTTTGTTTGCATTTACCATTTAGACGATTGTGACCAACAAGCTCTTCAAGCGAGGGCAATGCGGACAGCTGCTTTTTATTTGTTAATGTTTTCGTGACAGTCATGATACTTCAACTTAGTTTCTTGGTCATGACAGTGTGGTATATCCACTTGTTGCTGAATATAACTTGCAGCATTGGCTTTTGGCAAAGCGCTAGTAGGATAAAAGCATAGCAAGAAAAATAATAAAGGCACTCGAGAAGGAAAAAAAGGAAAGCCGCTCTAGACTCACATCAACGTTCAGTGTACCACAAAAAAAAAATATTTTAAAGTCTAAAAAGCCTTACTCGACGCATTACCATTTATTGACTCAGACCGGCCCGTGTAGGTATGGCTCCACTTGCAATATGAGAAACCTAAGCGACAGCGTCTGGGCCTTGAGAAATTGGTTTGTTGTACACTTCTCATGTAGCCCGTCTCCAGTCCCGTCTCAAGTCCCCTCGAGCATAATTCTAAGTTCAAGTGCAAAATGTAGGGCTGATGCTCAACGTAAATCTGGAAAGTGCACCAAGGATTGCGTGACAGGATCTCTGACAACCTGCAGTCGATGATGTCAGCGCCACAAAATATTACCCAGCGAGAAATTTATGGCATTGTCATATGAGTACATCCATACGGGAGTGAGTCCTTCAGGGGTGTTCTTTGTGCTGCGCCTGGCCTTTAGGGAGCAGATCGCTTTCTACTTCCTTCTTTGCCACTGAGCGCCTAAAATCCATCGCAAAGTTTGTAATATAGAGCGCCGCGTGGGGAACCATTTATTTCAATCTCCCCTCCCACAGAAAAGCAAGCGCAAAGCAAAAGTAAAGGGAAATCCGGCGGGGTTCGCCGACGCGTACAGCAACCCTCACACGTGAAACTTTTACGAGCCCACAGAAGACGACGCGCGCACTCTGCACCTTTATTTCCGTGCAGTGCCGTTGCTGCAGGATAGATTATGTTCAAGGAGTCACACTGAAAAACTTAAAACATATTAATTTCGACGTTTCGGTCGTAGCACGACTTTTCTCAAAAATGGTTTATACAGTGCGCTAAGGCGCCTTCTTAAAGGTATTACAATGAAAGCGACAGAAGGCAGAGAAAGAGAAAAGGAAGGGAAAAATCGCCAAGAGGGATGGGAAAATTAAACAAGATGTTCTTTTTTTTTCTTCTCTCATTTCGCGGTGTGCCGTACCACAGCGCTGTATGACACCTATCGAAGATAATCAGAATGTCCATAATGCCAAAAACAATCTTAATAAATATCAGTCTTTGGAGAGGAGCGTATAACTAGGGTTCAAAGTGCCGTGGACATAGCACCACTGCAGATATACGGAAAATATATTTAAAGATCGTTGCAAGTTGCCTTCATTTTGTAATAGACTTCCTGTTTACGGTGATAATTAATTTGACCAAAAAAAGATAGCATTCATGTTGGGCCTCGTCCGCTGCTTCTGCTAGGCGGAAATTATTCCACCTTCTTTATCTAACTACGTTAATATATGGGAAGTGCAGCTTAGGCTTGAGTTTCTGCATCAGAGCCGCTGCTTCCAGGGGGAAATATTAAAGAATTTAGCGCAAACTTTGCCTGGACAATGTTACAAAAAACTGCTACACAAAGTCATTGTCGTGCATTGCGTGTGACCGCTTAATGAGGCACTATATTTGAGACAGTTCAGCCTCTCGCAGTATTTAAATAGTCGCTACAAATTCACGTGTGCTACAAACTGAAATTTCTGCTTTTTCTTGTGCATACCTCCCCGTTACAAACACCGATTTAACTAAGTCTTACTCATTTCAAATAAAAGCAGCCTCCATTTTCCATACTCTACTTCTAAGTTCCGCGCATGCTGGATAGTCGCCTCCCACCGCAAGGCCATCTACCTTACTGCGTCCTCGACTGTGACCGCCAATCCAGTGCACGCACGTGCACGTCTACAAGCTTCCTTAATGGTGCACAGAATTTAGGACTGCGATCGTCGGGGTGAACAAAACCCATGTCTCTCGTTATAAATAAAGAGAGCCAATACAAGCGGTACTTTAGGCTCTCTGCGGGAGCGCTAGGCACGAGAAGGGGAACTCCGTTGGAGAGCCAGAGAACAACCTCTTGGTGACAGTGCGCGCGACAAAAGAGCCTGCGTCGACCCGCTGGGCGATGGGTTTCGTTTAGGGAAATAGGGAAGGAAGCGGTGACGGTGGCGTCTGTCTGCGGGAGGCCGCAGGGGGCACCTATAGGGAAAAAAGCAGTTCCTCACCGCCAGTTGGGGGTTATTGATGGCGTGAGCTGCTCTTTTATGAAGATGACGGTGCATGCTGAAAGTGCTTGCAATAGCAGAGATACCTAAAACACAAAAACACTTTCCTGTTATTTTTATATAATTCTGGAACGAACGGATCGATGCAGAAGCAGGAAGAGGCCAGCAGTAATTTAGTAAATTGGGGTGTTCTCAGGGTCTTCAGTAGAGGACCACTAAATATGGTGAAGTGAATGTAAATATTTTTTCTGTTGGCAGTGGGCGGCCATTTTCCATCCCACAGAAAGTTTAGATATCTTAGGAAGCCCTCAGATAGCGGCGCCTGCCTTATGCAAAACGCGGTGGTAGGCCTTGTGATTTTTTTCTCCGAGAAATTTGACTAAACCTAAGCATGCCCACACAAGCATGCATGTAATCCGTGTCGTTCCTTAATAAAAATAAAAAAGGGGTGGGGGGGGGGGGGGGGGGGGCATTCGGAGCAGAAGTCCTGCCCCCTTCATGATGCCTTTTTGCGCACCATATGTTCGAGACTCTTCTTTTCACACAGCCTTCGCTCTACAGATGCATGGCTGATATAAACTAAGCGTTATTGCACTTCCATGCAGTTTACTGGTCACGGAAGTTTCAGCTCCACGTCTCCAAGCCTTATGCGATGCAACCGCGCTTTGAAGTGACATCGTCAGGAAGCTTAAGCCAGCTTATAATTTGTGGCAGTGGTGTTACAGCAGCGAGGTCAAGACTGAATCGATTCGGTTTAGCCTATGCGCCATAATTTAGAGGGCAAATTAATTATAAGCGTTGCCACAGTTTAAGTAATTACCTCATGCAATCAGCCACAGCCGGCTTCCTTATGTAAACAAACGCCTTGTCTCGAGCTCCACTTTGTATAAAAGGCCTCATACTTAGCTTTCTAAGCGGATTTGAAGAAGCGCATACCAAAACTCATCTCCACTTTGTTGACACTAGACGCTGTAATCAAAAGCTTCAAGACTCTTTAATCAAGTTCGTGCTGCTCATTTCGCTTTGTGCTGCTGGCGAAGTGTCAAGATGAAGACAGCTTCGTGAACTTTTTGGGAGCGCTCTTTGTTTCAGGCACAATGATCCTGCACCTCGAAGATTTCAGGGCATGAACTTTATCCCGTTAACTCCTCTGTTGCCCTCACTTCCAAACTATCTATGGAGCGTGCTGCAGTTTTCGTCGGATATTATTTAAATCACAACGCGTGCCAGCCCAAGATGAACGAATTAGACGTTGTACATGTGCTCTCTCTGTGAGCATAAATATAACATGCAAAACATATGGCCCTCGGGTTGAGTGGAAGCGTGGCGTGCCAGAAGGCATCGAGCGCTATGAGCGGATACAAAATAAATGGAAGCGTAAATCGGCAAAATAAAGCACGCGATTAGAGAGAGCCGCATGCCCCTTCCAGCGCGCCATGGCTCTCCAAGTTCAGAAGAGAGCGGTCCTGGAGCTCGCGTCGCGTCAGCGACAGCAAAGGGAGCGCTGGCACTTAGAGACAGGGCGATGGGTGCGGAGGTGAAGTTGAAATAAAGAAAAAGTAGCTCGATGGGGCGCGTTCCTTAAATTGCCCGAGAGTGGAGGAGGCGTCTGTTTTAGAGCGCAAAGATCAAACAGGCTTTGAGAGGACCAACCGCCACCCCTTAAAACAAAAGGGAAAGAGAGGATGAGAACGCCGCGCAGGTCTGGTCCCCCTCCTGTCGACAGAGAAAGCTGAGGCGAAGCGGGATTACGGAGCCTCGAAGACTGAGCAGGATACGAGAGGGAAAAACAACGGAGTATCGAAAGTGGAAGATCATAAAAAAAAACAAAAAAAAAAGGAGAGTAAGTGGCATACAGCTCGCAGTGCAAAAAGGCCAGCCGCGAGTGTAGGCGGAGATCTGTCACCGCGACGCGTCCGCAACGCTAGAGCCCCGAGACAGCCTTGGGGCTTCTTAGCGTTCCCGCATTCTCCTGCACCTACAACCCCGAGCCCGCACCACCAACACTGCCACATGCCTCGCACGACTGTTGTGAGCTGCGGCGGCGTTGTTTATCGCCTGCCCAACGTTGGCTGTCGCCAGAACTGCGCGGCATTTTACACGCCCTCTTGAACTCTGCCTGGGGCTGTTCGATCGCTCCGAAAAGGGAGGTTGACCGATGGGATCTTCGCTGGTTCACGGCTGAGAGCGCTTTTAGCTCGAGGTCAAGAGTGTTCCATACAGCGAATCTGTACGGCAGAAAATTAGACAAAAACAAATGTAGTTTAAACACGCGGTATAGTCTTGCCCGTTAGAAAAGAGGCTATCAATGAAGTGCGCTTTTTTTTTTAAGTTTCGTAGAATCAATTTCGGGGTGGTTTTAGTGTCAAGCGGCCAAGACAGTACAAAAAAATAAACAAAGGACACAGACTTGAATTCGAGAACAACATTTACCGCCGCTCTACGCATGAATCAGCGAAACAAAGGAAGTAAATAAAAAAGCACTTTAAAACGTGGCGTGTGTACTGGCGTGTGTGTGTGTGTGGCACAGGCCTTGTAGACTACTACAAGGCCTGTGCAAGCTTATGTGACGTCATCGTAGTGAGATCATACTGAAAGTCAACTTCACCCTAGGCGGTTGCGCTTTTTTTATTCAACGTTGTTCTGGGCCTACTTCTTGAAATTTTTAGTGCTAGCGACGAAGAGGGTTATACTTGTGTTACCTGTGTTATCTAATATTGCCAGTCTTTTGAAGTATATGAGAAGTTTGACACAATCCACATCGCATTTGTTTCAATGGCAGAAATGAAGCACATTCGACCACCTGGGGATCTTTAACGTGCGCTGACATCGCACAGCACACGGACGAAGTGGCGTCCGTGTGCTGTGCGATGTCAGCGCACGTTAAAGATCCCCAGGTGGTCGAAATTACTCCGTAGCCCTCCACTACGGCTCCTCTTTCTCTCTTTCCACTTTCATTCCCACCTTCCTCCCTTCCCTTACGGCGCGGTTCGGGTGTCCACAGAGCAAGTGTGACAGTTACTGCGCCTTTCCCTTCCTGTGAACCAATTTAACTTAACTTATTTAACTTTATTGTTAGATGGATAGATAAAGATGAGGACGGTGGGCAGAGATATTACTCAGAACGGTGACCTTGACGACACTCGGTGTAACTTGTCGTGAATACAAGGTCGCTTTCACGGAAATGCTGGTCGCAGAGCTGTAACGTAAATATAAAAAAAAAACTGCTCAAGCTGGGAGCGGCGATTGCCATGGGTATATTAATGCAGCGAGCAGCTAACTCGGCTTTAAACCAGTCATTTACTACAGCAACTACGATCACGTGACCACTAGCGAAATAAAATTGTTTCCATAAGAAAATAATTTAGGTTCCAAATCAATTTTGTTCCGCACTCAAAGCAGGGCGAATGCTACTCGATTATTAGTAGCTATGCTGTCCAAATTGTGTGCTCGGTATGGGCACGCCTACGCTTTAATACACTGTGCTAAATCAAATAGTGGTAAATAGCAGCACGAGTATTAGGAAGCAAACAAGAACGCTTTCTTACCACAGTGCACTTCATCGGTAATAACTTTTTCCACGGCACAGCCTTTGTCCACGCTGCATTTTGAGCCGAGTCCGACGGAAACTTGTACACTTGCGCTTTGGATCTATTGGCGTAGTTAGAGCGACAGTTTGGCGCACAACACCACCCAGACATTGTAGATACCTTGCTCGCAAGCGCCTATGCAGCATGGATAAGGAACACAGCAAATACAGGCTGAAAGCACGCACACTCAGGCCGAGTCGTTCCTGATCGCCTTACTTGCGTACGCTTGTGCTCGGCGCCGCCGATCTATCCTCAGATCTCACTGTCGTGACGTAGAACTAGTGGAAAGGGGAACTTGCGCGGGCCTTCTCTTAGTCTAGGTGGTGTTGGTGTACTAAGATGGCAAAGCTGCCGTTGAAGAAATGCAAGAGTAGGCACCTACCGTCAGACGCCCACGTTATCAACGGCCCCTGTAGCGTAATCTTGAAAGCAAACGAAATTACTAGTCGAACAAACAGCCGGCAAAGCTTCTGTGCAGACCGTTGCCTTCTTGGGGCCTGGCCCTGAGCATAAAATAATAAGCGGCAGTACCTTCTCATCCCTTGCTCGGCTTAGCAGATGACGAGGAGGACTGCGCATACACCAGTTTATTCTCTTCCTAGCGCTTTTAATATATTCTAAGAAAATGTAAACAAAGTCTCTGTCTTGAAATTTACCTTAGTGCTTCACGCGCTAGCACTAACTTGGATTGCCTCCGGGAACCAAAGCGGAGAATATGAAAGGGAAGTCGCTATTCGTAGCGTTTGCTCGCATAGCCCTATTAATGTACAGAAGGTCGGGACGAAGTACGTTCATGTGCAAACAAGGGAAACACAATTTGAGATTAAATGAGCTCGGGCTATCTACCGTGTCCTGGACGCTTCAGGGCATGCGCGGCGTAGGCGGCCCTGTGCAATGAAATCAGTTGGCAAGTGTGTAGGTTCTGTACCATTTGCTCCATTCTGCTCCAAGGGGCTTTCTCCGTTCAATATCCTGCTCCAAATCTAAATACTGCACCAAGACTGCTGCAAACTGGCTGCCTCGATGTTCTACCACCAAATTTAGCGAGGCCCTGGCTATTGCTGCAAAGTGGACCGTTGTATATCTTACAAAAAAAAAATGCTATGTGATCCAGTCCATTAAGTGACCAAGAGAAGCACAGCAAGCCGGTGTCATATCAGTTGCACATCCATGCTACGGGGCCTCCATGGCCAAAACGTTGGCAGCACACGTTTTGCAAATATATAACACATATCGTGTTTGACCTAATAAAAAAAAAAAAACTTCTGTAATCAAGAGAAGCGTGAAGCATAATATTTTCTCGCAAGTAAATTTAAAATGAGCCAAAATTATTATAGGAAAATAATTTCGGAAAGGTAATCTGTGCGTGTGGCATAGCACCTCCTCCCAACCGTTTAAATCGCTGGTGGAAAGGTAAGAGAATGCAACGTGTAATCAGGTAACCCCAAGGGCCGCTAGTGCAAAAACATTAGGTAACACAGAAGGCAGTGAGTAAAGAAAAGGATGCCTTTGAGTGCTATCTATCATCCCTGAAGGCGGAAATGTGCTATTCATTTGCCTGGACTCCAGTCTATAATGGCGGTGCTTGGGTGGATCAAAGTGTTTGAATACAAATTTGATCCTCTCTAGTCACAATAGAGTTTAGCCCGGAAGTGCATAAGCAAGCGTCCTGTTTGCTGCTAGTCAGTTCTGAAGTTTGCTCAGGTCAGCTATGTTATTTTAAACAGCTGTCATGTTTTGACCATTTGTCTCTCCTTGTCAGATATGAGTGGGTAGTCAGCAAAGCATGTGATGTTGAATAAAAAGTAATGAAAGTTTTGTCTTTGTAGGTCAGAAACTGAAGATTTCAACCATTAAAGGTATTTGACATTATAGAAACGTGTTTAAAAAATAATTAGAACGCTTCAAAACTCTCGTTTTATAGCTCCAAAACTTCTCCAAAATTATTAAGCCTGCTTCCTGCAGATGTCATCAGTCAGCTTTAGAGTAGCGTGCGTTTAACAGTAGGTTGTCGCGGACGTGGTCGTGGCCAGTGCGCCCCCACACCTTCATCATGAGTATCTCACCATCAGCCAGAGAGAACGCTGGCGCCACTGTCAATGCGATTTACTTAAAGAGCACTTCATCCATCATGAACGCTCGAAGCATGCCAGGTGGACGAGCTACCTACCGTCGGATTATAAATTTTGGCTAAAGTAAATTAAAGAAAAAGAACAGTGTTTTGCAATCACAAATATCCTAAAATTCAACATTCTGGCTACAAATGGTAATAACGAGCATAAAATTTACCCTAATTGGGAGACAGCGTTTTATTCTTTTTACCAAATATAGAACACCGCCGAAACCAATTTGTCTTCACGTTTAAAAAGCACACTTTTTAACGCAAATATTAAATAGAAATTTATCGCTTAAAAACTTCAGCAGCTGCGTTGTCGACATTGTAAAAAAAGCAACGTTCCGTTTGTGTCGTCTGCTACTGCGTTTTTGCCACTCCGGTCGTCTGCGCGCGCCAGGCGCCGGCTCCCACGATGTCCCGGCGCTGCTATCACGGATTTTAGTAAGAAAGACACCATGAGCTCGAGAAAGCCTGACTGTGCCACCCAAATTGTCACGGCTGCCCGACATGCTTGGAACGTTTACAATAGTGAAAATACAGCGTCGCCAGCTTTCCCTCCAGGTAATGCTAGGAAACCCTATGCCCTAACCGCGGGCCACGAGTCTACGACACGAGTAAATCCGCCTCGTTTAGAGCAATGGTCAGCTGCATTACATCTGCTCGTTCTCATTAGGATATCGAAGTGCTATGAAGACTGGAGCATACCGTTGGCCAGCCGGGGTATTGAAACCGGGATCATGTTAACACTTCAACCAGACGTGGTGGCTCAGTGGCTATGGTGTTAAACGGTGTTGAGCCGTAGGTAGCGGGGCTAAATTCCAGTTGCAGCGACTTCATTTGGATAGAGAACACATTCAAACCTGACCGTGTGTTGTACGATGTGAAAGCACGTAAAAGAAACCCACGTGATCTAACTCAATCCAGAGCGCGCCATTACCGCGTCTCTCCTAGCCCGCCTTCCGCATCGAGGCGTTGGGTTCGGGGTTCGATCACGAGAAAGAGCGCTTAAGCAAGCCCGAGAGCAAGTGATCAAATCATGGAATCGAAACATATAATGCATGCTTAAAGTGCATCAAGCGACTAGAGCAAGTACAGTTTATAATGACCAAAGACACGCTAAGATGTCAATGAAAAACTACATAATTCATTGCCAGTGCTCATTAGCTGGTCGGAGTGCTGAAAGAGCAAAAAGCGATTATCATGGCAAGTGGTAAGGAAGACGAGACCTTGAAAGTGCGTGACATGCTACGCGTTTTACAGTGGGCGGGTGAACGCATCGGCTTGCCGCTGTTTCTGTTTATGACTGACAGATGAAGGACCGTCGGGAAGGGGACGCGCCTCACACTAATTCTCGAAATTATCTTGAGCTAGAAACTTTCGACAGCTTTCACCCGGCGCCTGCACGAAGGCGTCTTTATTCTTCAATAATGCACGAAACGGGGACGCCGTTTAAGCTCACCCCATGCTTGTAGACTCATAGGGCCCGCTCTGCGGCCGGGCGACGCCGGAACGGGCGTCGGCCGGCTTCGACGCGCGGCCACGCCCACGGCGATGGGTCCCCGTCGCCGTCAGCTCGCGTGACGGAAAACAGGTGCCTTCGATGACGCAATGCGCCCCGCCGGTGTGGCCTTGATTGTCCTCCTTCCCCTTCCCCTCCCGCTGCCATCGGGCCATACTCCCAGCCACAAAAGGCATGAAGGAATGAAGCGCCTCTGCACCCGAGATCGCGAAAATAACGTCACGAGAGACGACGGATGATTGATTGCTGTGAGCGTTAGGAGTCATCTACCTAAAGACTGAGAGAAAGCTTGCACTTTTGACTCACAGCGACAGTCAGAGGATAGTTCAAGGCGAGAAGAAAGTTTGAAGGTCTCTCCGAGGAAATTAAGAATAATAGCTCTATTGAACGGCGACAGTAAGCCTAATATTTAAAGTGAGGCAAGATTTAAGGGACCATCCGAAACGTTTGCAATACTTCTGAGATGGCCGTTGCTCTATGGCACCACCTCGAGTAGGTGCCTGAGTGGCTGCGCAGTGGGGGGTAACATATGTTACTGAGAATAACGGCGCTTTAAGGTGGCCTTTCCCAAATTCACAATCGTGAATTTTTACCGTAAGGAATAAAATCGGATTACTGCGAATGCATGGCCTTTATTTTAGCACCTCTAAAAGAAACTTACATATGATCATTTTGAACTCATGCATTTTTAGACGACTTTGGCGGTCTCCACTATTGTCCCTTACCTCCAAACCATTAGGTACTTTCATAGATATTTCTATAAAACTGGTGTAAGGTGCAAAGAAGCAGTTAAACAGTCATGCATTGAGAGCTGCTGATAAGTATCTGCCGACCAAACACTAATATCGTTTCAATCACTAAGCAGAATGTGCGCATGCAATTAAGACTTGGACTGTTCAGTTAAGACCAATGCGCACGAGAACTAAGGGAATGGTTTCAAAAGAAAAAACAAATATAAACAAAATTTAAGTGTCAAAATCCGACTCACGTCGATCCATCGCACTGAAACTTTTACACAATACCCGAGTCTGTTGCTTAGTTTCAATCTCCCGAATGCGCACTCTGCACTTGTTCTTCCACAAGAGTTTCCCACATCGTTACGGAGTGTTTAGAGCTTATTCGTACTGTCGCAGATGCGCAAAATAAAGCAAGCGAAACAGAGAAACCTTCTCTGCACGATACCCCCAGGACGTGCAATGATTTCCTAGAGTGCATGGCATCGCAATCCTTGCTTAGCAACGCTTACCGGCGACACTGGTTCAGCCATCATCCGACTATAAAACGCTCCGACAAAAGTGAAGCGTGAACTGGCGGTGCCATAATAGGCTAGAAGATATCATTGCACTATCCAAAGCACTTCCTTCTCTAGTTTGAAAACTGTTGCCATGGGTGTGAAGTGTCGACCTAAAAATACTTTTTTTGTAACTGCCTCTCTCTGCGACTGCTACACGCGACACGTTCCGCTTCCGGTGTATAGTATGTCTTTAAACCCTTCACCCCTTTTTGTAATGCAGGAGAGGCTGTGCAGTGCTACATATGCAGTTGGTCGCCGAGGAACCAGGCAAACCGGACAGATTACTGCACACACGCCAACTTCGACCCAGAGAAGAACTTCGCTCACGAGTGCGCCCACGGATGCGAGTTCTTCTCACAGAATGATTTAAATGGTGAGTGACCCTGTACAGAATGCGCAGCTTGATATGCGGAGCATTGCGAGTTGGCTGCTTCAGTAAGGAATTGCAAAGTCTAGGGTTGCCTGCTTGGTTCCCCAACCGGAAGTTACAAGCACGTACAAGTCCCACTCTGTGCTTGGAGGAGAACATTGATGTGATTTGTGTGCGCGGTTTTCGCTAGTAGCGCTTCTATCAGAAAGCTAGAGGAAGAAATTACTCCAGAAAAGTTGTGCACACTGGTATTTGAAAGGGAATTAAATTGCCTTCACTCCATATCACTTTTTCAAGAATTGCACTCCTCTTTACATAACCACAACTATGCATTACGGTTAACGTTATAGTTCGCTGCCGACGACCGCATTAAATGGTAGATCTGCGAAATAGCTGCAGCGTTCTGTCATTCTGGTGCGAAATTGAGGCTGTTCATCGTTTCCGTGCAGCACCAGAGCGTCGCTCCCTCTATGAAGAACTGAAGGGACATCAGCAAAACACTGCTGGTGGTAAAAGCTTTATTCTTTTAAAAACTTTACACTGACAACGCTCGCAGGAGCGTTTCCTCGCCTTAGAGCTTCTTTTTCCATGCTTCTTCTAGGATATTCTATTGTACAAGGGCATTTCATTCCTAATGCTGCAGTCTTGCAAATCTGTCCTCGCATCACGCAGTCTTCAAAAGTCTCAATTATTCTGCGCGCAGGCACCCGACGCAATGTCCTGGTGGCAGTATAGAGTCCTTGTACTGGTCTCGAGGCCCACATGCCAATCACAGGCCTCAAATACCGCATTTTGGATAAAGACAAATTGCAAGACCGTCCTTGTACTGAGATTTCAAGTATCACTTCAAACAATCGCCGTCTTGCAGAAATTAGTTCTGTTCCCTTAATATGCAAATGTGTCACATATCCCCAGTTTTCATTTAGAAAGTAAGAATAATTGCACTAATCAAAAACTTCTACCCGCAGGTGACTTCGAGCACGTCAGGCGCAACTGTGCTCCTCCAAACCCTACGCACAAGGGTTGCCTGACGGAATCTAGCCGGGCTTGGAGCACGGTACGATGCATTTGTAACGCTGACTACTGCAATGCCGCTCCAGCGGTACAGACGACGGCTGGGACGGTGGCGCTCGTCCTGCTGCCCCTCTGGTTCGGGCTGGCAGTGGCCAGGATGCCCACCTGAACGTCGGCCTGGCTGTGTTGTCCAGGCCGAAAAGGGCGTCCGAATGTCCGAGGAAGAAGAGGAAAGGGCAAGCGCCAGTCCTGTTGTAGTCAGCCAGTGGCCATCGAGAAGACGCGAGACTGTGTGCCCAGTGTTCAATAGAAGTGTGAATCGACTAACCGGTAATTGTTGAGTTCGTGTATATAGACGCAGTCTTGCCACTTCTGATGCTTTAAAATTCATCCCGAGTTGAACTAGAGGCAAAGCTCTTCGCGAGCGTCGGTACGGCCAGTGTCTTCGTTAAGACACCTTTGTGCTCTGCAGGACAATTCACGATATCAGATTCACGTGACGCTTATGACCTTTGCCTTTAAGTCAACCGGAATGTTGGAACACAGTGTTAAAAGAAGCTACGCATTATTTTAATATCTCTGTTGTCATTCTTTTTTATTTGTTGCGTATTGTTTAGGACGGTGTCTGTACCCCTGTCTGTGGCATTTTGTCTTGGCCTACAATGAGCGCTAGATTTGTGTACTTGATGTCTTTCAGAATATGACCAGCTGCCCTATCGCACAGGACTCTACACCACAGGTGCAAAGTATCTCCGCGGCAAACGTTACGTTGTGTTCTATTTTACACCATTTCTTACTTTTTATGAGGCCTCGGTACTCATCGGCAAATCGAATTTTGCGCATAATTGGCATATGGGGTTTTAGAACACAGTACCTTTTTGAGTTTTGAGCTGCATTTTGCTTTCGTGCTTGCTTTATGAGGTTTTAGAAGTTTTTATTTTGTCTGACAATCAAAGTTGTGATTACTTGAGCTATATAAGGTTTATCGCGTGGTGAATCAGTTAGATGAATATCATGTGCTTCGTGCGAGCTTGAGAAGGAATCCCGACGTACGTGACTAAAAGCAGCCATGTACACAGTCTGAACACTAAGGTGTACGTCAGAAATCACTGCGTCAAAACTACTAGCTTTCAATGGGCCAAATCAGCTTGTCGTTTTCCGGGGCAAAGAGTTTCTCAAACATATTTTTATTACTAATCAGGCATGTGCATCTGCAGTTTAGTTAAACCGAGACTTGTTGCTTGCATCCGCTGTCTTTTTATTTTTATTTGATGTATTTGAGCGCCCTCTACTGCCAAATGTTGTTGTGAATGCTGTCGCAAGCAGCAAGTGCTAGCACTGCACTGCCTGAACACAACTACTCTTTCATACTTAGCGCACATCCTACAACTAAGCGTACTGAAACTGCGAGAGTCGAGCACCACCGTCCTTTTGGCGCTGTTGATTGTCATGATGTCACAAGTTTTAATGTTAATATATTCCAATCTCCGCTAGTCGGCCTGAGCCGCTCCTTTTGCTAAGGATCGCAGAAGTCCTGCTTCACAGGTTGGTCTCAGCCTGAACGGCATGTTGTTCCACTTGCAGTTTTGACGGCATACTGATTACGCAATGGAGTCGCATTTCGCCGGAACTTTTTGAATGGATTGATATCTTTGTCCGTTTTCATCGCTTTCTTTGAAAAGATGAGAGAAGCTAGGACAAAGAAAGGCGGAGAGGCTAATCGAAAGAAGTAATCGATCCGATCTAGAGGCTACGTTTTCCGCCTTTATAGTTGGCGAAAGTGGCTCAAGTAGTTCCCGTAGTGGCATTGGTGACAATAATAAATGCACAGATTTGTTCAAGTGTTCTAGGTCACAAGATGTGCATTAATTTTTAGCTTTATGGTAGGGCACTTGCGGTGCCTCTGAATCAATTAAGATCCTCGGAGGCAAAATACCCTTCAGAGATTGACCTTCGTGGATGTCCTAAATGCCCCAAATGAAAGGATTAAAAGCAACCCCTATGGCCTTTAGACCACTTCAAGAGCACTTTAGAATCATCCCCGCACAGGCGCAGATATAGGTAAATTGTGCTCGGCATTCTCTTCTAAGTGTAGTCGCGATTTTCTCGACAGGAATGAAGAAAACTGTATTTGTACGCGGGAAACCGCACACTGTGACTATTACCTATCTGCACATGTCATATCTCCCCATTTCAATCAGGCGACGTTAAAGCAGTATTCGGACTGATTATCGTACTCCGTTTATTTATGCCCGCACCTGCGCAGGTGTAGATATAACTAAACGAAGTGCAATATTATGTTATTAATACAATAACAGCTTTCTTATTATACAACATCGCCTGTCCTTAAGAAAGCGCACTAGCGTCGTCTACTTGTAGGCACATACGGTATCTGGCAATTTCAATAAGGTAATGGCCAAAAAAAGTTATAATCCACCTGTGCACTCAGTTTACTTTTCTCCGCACTTGTACACGCCTCACGGGATGCTTATTGAAGGAATCTCTGCCGAGCCCCTTAAAAAATGGTCGAAAATACGTAGCAATATAAATCCACAAATATACCAACTGTCTTGTAGAAGAGCAGTGTATGCATGCGCGCTCATTTGCATACTTAGGGGTAAAGTGTCGGTTTTGTGGCCCATAAGGAACAAGAATCGAGTTCAATATTTTGTATTGTACTGAAACGCTGCGGTAAACGAAATCTCGAACGGCCTATATTCTGGCTTACACTTTCGGACATATAGTTGCGGCTGATAACGTCTGCCCGGCTCCCAGGAGCATGTGTGTTTTTCAGTAGTCGATCAGGACAGCATTGGCTTGTAATTCATTCTGATACCGTTCTTTACATTCAACACTCTGCTCCAAATGGCCCAGTGAGATTCATAATTAATTTAGTGATGAGTCGTGCAAAGATCATTGCGTTACAGCGGGCATCAAATCAAATAAACAAGCTTCAAGCCAGGCTGCTATGGCAATTGATAAAACAGGTACCTCAGTGGTTGAGATATGAACTCACTGCTCCAAATTAATCTGAGAATCTACACGGCTTTAGACAAACGAGCGCGGTTGGTCAGAAATAATTTTGGTACCGCATGCCTGCCCCCCCCCCGGCCCCTCCCCCCTCTTTCAATCAAATACTTTTTTTTTTTTTTTAGAAACTAGCCTGAGGAAAAAGCGCCTACGGTCCTATCTACGACAACTGATGGCTATCATCATCTAACTCGCGAGTCAGCGGATCTAAGAGCTGATCATTACGTCAGCGAAGTGCTCCTTTAGTAAGAGTTTTCCAGAGTTAGAGAGTTTTAAATTTTTCTACACATTCTAGAGCTTGCTGTAGTAATAATTTTTTGTCATGGAAAAACGCTCCGTAGCACGAATTTTCTTTCTTGGAGAACGGGGTCCCTGAATTCATAATATTTAAATCAGTGGGGAGGGAGTTGAAAATTTAAGCAAATCATTGGCTCTTAATTCACAACAGCGTTTACTATCTTGTCACGCAAATTTTCATAAACACTCAATGCAATCATGAAGACGTTCCGAGTAAACTTAGCGCGTATTTTTCACTACCTGTAGCGCAATGTTTTTTTAAAGTAGTTGTTCGTCAAAGGCTTCCCATTGTTGCCAAATATTATAATCCCACAGAGACACAGGGTATCCACTTAGCGTATAATGGCCGTTAGTGACAAGTCGATTTTGTAACATGTACAGTGCGTAATTAGAGCAGACCTTTGTTAATCTATGTACGCGCTATTTTATTGCTTCCTTTCTGCGAAAAATTCCGCGGTCTTTGCAAAGGAGGCTGCAGTTCTTGGAGTTACGCACTTTCATAAGGAAAACCAGTCGCACAAGCACTTAGGCAGTAGTCACACTGCATATCTATGCGCCGTTACTGGATGCTTCAGAGAACTCATTGCCATCATTTGATGCAATATTTTGTTCTGACGCTACCACTACAGACCGCGCAATAGCAGGAAATCGAGCATAACTGCCACTTGTAGCACATAGTAATTGCAAGAGTTTCATTTCTATCCTCGCCCTTTTTTTTTTTTTTCTTTCTCAGGTTTTTATTTTGTTAATTTCCAGTTACAGCATGGTTTGAAATGGCTTTTTATGTCAAAGCCATATATTTCAAAAACAAAGGTCCCCGTCATCTTTTCTTAATTATAGCATGAAGATAAGATATAACTAGTCTTTGTAACTAACTGGCGTATAAAATGTCAAGAGCATTTTTCCTTCATGGCAGCACATAATGCAGCCTGAAAAAACAAGAACATTTGGTATCGAGGCTTCCGTTCAACCCGAGCATGTTTTTCCTGCATCAGTGCGTGATATAGCCTTAGGGTGTAGCTATTAAGAAGCCTGAGCGAATCGCTCGTTGCTTTGCCACTCAAGTGCACGAGAGCGAGGTCACTGTTGGGCAGTAGTTTTGAAGTTATATCCGTCTCCACCATATTCCCAACAATGCTCAAGTATTTCGGCTCTCACTTTTTGCACGCTCTTTGTGGCCAGAAAAAATGAAATTACAGTCACTGAAAGGTACGACTACATCTGTGTAGACATCATTCCTCCTTGCACAAAGAAAACGGGCTGCTACATCTACTCTCACGACTCCAGTTCATCTGGTCTGCGTGACGTCACTCACAGACCAACGTGATTTCGTTGCCCATTTGGCAACGCTGGTGATGTTTGCTTTCCTTTTCACTAGGTTTGTATTCTCGTTGAAACATAATGTACAAAACAGAAGAAAGAAAAGGTGCGTAAACGGTCGCCGATTTCGTAATTATTTTCGCGAAACATACAATGCACCTCTTGACACTTGTCTAGCATAGGAACCTCTGATGTTGCCTCATTTCCATCAGTCTGCGTAAAGCTTCGGTAGTAATGTCGTGTTGTGAAACATGTTTGTATATTGTTGCGTGCAGCGTCGTTCAATTATACTTCAAGTCTGCAAAATTTGCTTGGATGTGTGAATGTGATTTTTTGTTGGCGCGGGTAATAAGATAACCTGCGGAGTTTCACCAAATGCTTATGTATACAACGTACGGGTCTCACGCGCTATTTATATCGGTATTGCGTTCCCCTCTCAGCCTTCACAGCCTCAGAGAATATGCCAGCAATTTCTGATGCGATTAAAACCGCTGTGAACACTTTGTGATGACTGCCCACCTCTACTTTGTGCTTTTAGCGTAAAATTGTCTTCAATATTTTATCTTCGTTTTATGCAATAAAGCCTGCGACAGGGTGATTGAAAGAGCGTCTGAACTCAATGGCCGAATTCAGATGAGAATTGCGGTCGCCGAATCAATTTTCTCCTTAAATACGCGCAGTATCAGGACCATATTCGTGGCTGGACGGATATTTCAGAGCACCATGCCCAACGTACTCATCTTAAAGGTAAGACAATAGGTAGCCAGACGGTCGCACCAAGTCCCATGGTAACCAAGTGGCTTCAGAGGTAAAAGGAACACGTTTTTCAACATCGAAGTGCGAATTGAGGAATTCGACAGACGTGTGATGTGCCTGCGTGTGAGCACCTTGGTGCCATGCTTCAGGCAGCAGGATACGACGTCCCAGGTTTCTGAGTACCACCGACCCCAGTGTTTGGGAAATGTATTTCTGTTCGCGCTCATTTATTCTAATGCGCTAACGCAGGAACTTCCAGTCTCCAATTTTGCCAACGTTTGTTCGAAACATATCTCTTTGATCTTGAAATAAAACAAAGCACTTTATGGCCACGAGTGGTTTTCGGCACCGCCGCGGCGCTAACGGATTATCTTCGCTGGTCACCGCATCGAACCACTAGACCATCAATGCAGGCGAACACTCTGCGCGTTTAACTGCATGTCTATTGTGTGTAGCCGACCGGAAGCCTTTCTGGTTAGCATCCCTGCATCCCCTCCTCCTCCCTATCTATGTAATGTGTTGTGTAGCAGATTGTTCTCTTCGTCAACTTCGATCCGTGCGCATGCGCAATGGATCCAGAACACACCTCTATCACATTGACCGTTTAAGGGGCTTCAAGCGGCCCCGATATTTTATAGTGTGCTGCTACTTAGGTCCTCAGTCACCAATATTTCCGACTTTTCCTATTTCTGATGTCTGCTTGACATCAAGACCAGTCATCGTGAACCGAAACCGCAACCGAAGTAAAACCCGAAGCTCTAATGTACTTAATAGCATTGAGACCTATCCTACTAAATTTCCTGGAATCATTTTTTACAGTATTTCGGAAGACAAATGTCGGAAAATTGAGGGGCTCGTTTTGAGGTACAAAGGGACCCAACAGCCATTGACAGCAAGGAAAGCACATTGATGTGTTTTGTGTGTTTCTATTAATGAGAAATAAGTATAATCATGAAGATAATCGATTAGAAAGGACAAGTGGCTACGGAGACGTCACACATGTTGGAGTGGACTCCATTGCATGGGTGGTCACGTGGTAGCCAAGAAATTATTTGCAATGATGTAGTTATGATCACCTGACTTCGCCGCCATCGTGAATCTGAGAGCGACGGAGGAACGGACGAGAAACCGGAAAATGCAAGTAGTAAGAGCTAACGCTCTAAAAACAACCACATGCCGACTGTGGGATCCGAATCCACGACCTCCAAATTTCGTTGTCGGTGCTGTATCGATTGAGATACGGCGGCGACAGTTCAATCTGTTATTTATTTATGTTGCGTTTAACCTATCCCTGAGAGCGTTCGCCAGAGCCACCCTCGTCCATAGATGCGTACATGGAACGTCCCGTGTTAACGCGAGTTCCACGTGCAACGTGGTCTAACGGCGAGGGTGGAAACTGTGTGGTAACCCTTTCACGCTGTCTATGACATCAAAGCTGCATATTCGAGGTATAATCAGCCGCACAGGCATCGATGTTTGTTATGAGATACATACAAAGAAAGCCAACGGCAAAAACGGCAAGCAGCAGTGAGCAAGCAGCAAGGGCAAAAAATATATATTGATAATCTATAGGTGGGCATCGTTTCAGTCAAACACTCGCTGTTTCTTGTTATTTTAGTGCACTACTATTTACTAAGCAATTTGCTTACTAAGCTCGGGAGCCTGCCTTGAGGGATTTGAAGCGTTGGTGTCGGATTACATGCCACGTTGCCCGCCCCATCAGCAAAGTAGACTGGAAACATTTGTCCAACACTGTAAATTTCGAAATTTAGAGGAAACTATGCACACACACATACACACACGCACGCACGCGCACACACACACACACACACACACACACACACACACACACACACACACACACAACACACACACACACAACACACACACACAAACACACAAAGGTGACTGAATGTACAGAGTAGCAAACTACCGATCATTTATCTGCCGTTGAGTCAATTTGTCTTGTGCGCCGGAGTGAGATGTCAGAACTAAAGTGGACAGCTCAAGAGTGATGATCGCTTGCACACAAAGATAAAAGAAAATGTCTTTCAGCGCGAAGAAGAGAAAAGACGGTGTGCAAGCGACGAAATGAACTGCCGACTCTGACCACCGCTGATGGAGACCGCCGTAACAACATTATTCTATTTTCTTTCTTCCTCTTAACAACGGCAGTTTTCTTTCGTACAACCTGCACGAAAGAAAACAACTGCCATCACGCCATTGTGGCACGCAGTGAAACGTGTCACACGTGTTCGTTTTGTGCCTCAATTCATCTTATTCGGCGTATACTTGAAAGACCACACACGAAACCGACTTGTCTCATTTCAAGTCATCGTCTAAGGCACTGTTCTAGAGGCCACGTTTATCTGAAAAGAGAGGGTTTTAGGCGTCGATCAAAAGCGCAGTGGATTTGCAGCACACAGTGAGCGTCTCACCCTTCCTTACTGAGATGTTACTGATGGTCGAGGCGGTACAGTGTGAAGTTCCCATTTGAACTGGCTGGAGCTCCGAGAGCCAACCTCAGACGAAGGAAAGACGACCCGCTGACCTTGAACTGATGATAAAATGTAGAAGATGGACATCGTGATTGTCATCTTTTTTGAGACGGAAATGAACTAAACGGAAATGCTCAGGCAGCAATAGAAGACGCTATAAATGTCACCGCGCGCCCGGAACCGAACACAGGAAACCAAACTGGCTGTCTTTGGACTGACTCCGGAACTCACGGTAGTGCCATGGAGATTTACGAATGTGGTACCTCCTAGTGCGGTTCGCATATCGGTATCATTTTTTCACCTGCTTCACGGCACATACCTCATCGTCTTCAGGCCGTGGACGCATACGTTCAAGGGCACGTTCACGATGACGGTCTCGAAGTGCAGAGAAGAAAAATATTGGCATCGATTGCGATACTGGGTAATATGAAATTGGTAATATGAAAGCTCTCCATGCATTGCAGTTTTACAATATGTTAAAATGAAGAATTGGAGACATGTTTCCACACAAGTGCAATTTTAGCCAACTTCGTATTGCCCCTCATAACCATCCTTCAAACTGCGCTCAAACCTTGCCCAGTTTTTGATTGTTATAAAAAGAAGACACTTTCATGACACCTGCCGGCATCGCCGTCATGTTCCGCCTATCTCACTTTGAGCGAAGGGTGGCCGACGAGGGCATATATTCTTCTGCGCAAACATATTTTAACGCGGAAAATTCGCATTTTTAAGTCCCGCCTTTAAATACATGATGCAACCGCATTAATGGCTCCCGTTCTGTCGTTCCCCTTTGCGATTTACAACCCCGTTCATGAATTTTGCTGCTAGATAAATCACAACTATAACAATTTATAACTATAAATAGCATACAATCGCTAGATGTCACAATAAATGAGAGACCACCCGACATAGCTATAAAGCCCCGCTTTAATCAAGCCGTCCGAATATGCTTGCGTGGACTAGCGTTTGCTTGTCTGACTTGGAATCCAATTGTCCGGGGCTCAATTCTTACTTCACCCATCTCGTCCGACAGCTGGCTGCCGAGTTGGCAAGGAGACCTCGGGTAGCAGTCTATACAACCTCCACGACACCAGCCAACGCCCATTGTCCCCGCTTGCTCAGATCCGCAGGGTAGGAAGAAACACAGGCAGTATGAAGGCGAAGTACCTTATCAAATTATAAAGCGTAGCCACGTAGCTCTACTCTCCGCACTGCAACTCCCAAGGTCATTCACTATCCTGTTCGACCTTGAGTGGTCCTAGCGCGAGCGCTCCTGCCCATGCCACTGCCGACTTCGTCTTTCTTGTCCGTTGCACTACCCGCTGCCACCGAACGATCGTCCCAATCGTGGACACGGAAGCGCCCCGCTGTGATGCCACGTGACTAGGCGAGGGGTTTACCTACCAACTGCTCGCCTGCGCTTGGTCGCTCAGTCTCGCCATAAATGAGGTGCGTGCCGTCCGAATGCTTCAACGCTTCGGCTCAAGCGTCACGCTGGGTCGCATCATCCAGCCGGCATAGCTCACCGAGATGCAGCAGCGAAGCGAAAGCGTGGTCGGCTCGAGACAGGAACCGACAAGGAGCGAGAAGCTGGCATTGAGAAGAAATGCCAGTATAACCGTGTAGCCATGTTAGACAGCTTAAGCTCGAATAACTATAGGTTTAACAGGGATAAACCTCCATAACTTTTCGTTAACGTCACCTTTCATAACACAATAATTAAATTCCTCGCGGCCAATACTTTCGTTTTGAAATAACAAGACGTGCTGAATTAGTCGCGAATACAATTTTTGTCACCCTATTCAACTCGCGGACGGAATATGCTACAGCTGCAAGGAAAATGTCTCAAGGTTTCAGTTCCGAAAGCTTTCCCTGCTTGCGGTACATAAAAAAAAAAAAAAAAAAAATCACGTCGATTTTTTTTATCGGAATCAAGGGGAGGGGAGGGAGGGGAGATCGAAAGAGTAACAATCTATGCTGTAACATCGCTCACATTCAAATCATCCACGTTGAAATTAATTAACATCTATAAAAAAGAAAACTTCAATAGCATTTAAATCATAGTTGCTGCTAACATAAGGAAACTAACGCATCTTTCTTATCGCAAAATTGGATACAGTCTGGTTATTTTTATGTTGCTGTAACTAGTAGCAGAGAAGTTGTATGGATGGTGGAAAGGTAGCAAATGAAAAAAGTTAGAACTTGATCGCCGCCACGCAAGGCTAAACAGAATGGTGCGAACTCCCATTTGTTGACGTAACCTCGTTTTTCCCCACACCAGACGGCAGAAGAAACAAAAAAGTGAATACTGCCTTTTCAGCGAAAATCGTTTCTCCTGCCACGCGCCGTTTATTTGATTTACGGCGCTCAAGTTCCAGTTTCATCGCGCTGGGAGCACCGTTGGATGATCAGCAGCGCGCGAATGTTGCACCGACCCTCTTTGCACTTTTCTCACTGCATGACGTCACACCCTCGCTCTATCGCCCAACCGTTCACCACTGAGTTTGCTACTTTCGCCGATACAATGCATTTCGTTCGCGCCCGGTTGCTTCTACGTACATGAAGAATGAACTCATGTGCCACCCGGCAAGGCCTTGCCGACAACATCGTCAGTCTAACTAAAGCGGTCGCCGCGGCAACCAGCCGCGTTTATTTCGTCAACGCCGGATTTAGGTCGTTAGGAAAGTGGCGAGGGAAGAAACAGAGCGCGCTCTCTCGGAACTTTATATCTTAGCGGGTCCATCTGCTGATATTGAGAATTCATTTAGCAAGACGTTTCGGAACTATAGATCTGCAAACATTCGAAAATAGCCTTTAGTGGATTTGTTTGTTTGTTTGTTTGTTTGCTTTTTTTGTTTGTTTGGTGGGGGGATTTATTGATTCCAAAATGTCTGTGGTACAAAATACAGGTTCATCTGATTCTCAAGAGAGGACATGTTTTAATACATATCATGATGTAGCACTCACGAATACTTATACATATCTACCTTAGGTATACAGGACACAGTATTGCAGCATCGGCAACAAAAATGCTCATATGCGCACTAGCTGGTTTTATGCAGCGGTGCTTTGTAGTTAATGCGTTTGGTTGTGGGCAGTGCTTCTCATTCTCGAAACCAAATAAGATTGCCGACATCGACAGGGAGGGACACAGTAACTCGGTTCATTCGACTTATTTTCGGCGTTTACCTGTGCTGGTCGTCATTTTTCACAAATTTCGCTCAAAGAAAATTCCTTGAAATCACATTGAGTCAAGTTTTTGAGAACGCCTGTGTTCAACCTTTTATGCTTACTATAGCTTTGAATTCTATCTTGAAAGACCAAAGCGCACAACTGTTAGGAATCACAACCGTTATGTGTAGTTTGGTGCTCGATTTCGAATTAATGAAAACAGAACAAATGGTGCCTTTCATTAAAAGCTATACGGAGACAAACATTTTAGTCCTATGACTACAAATGCCTGCATGTTAATTATATTAAATATATTAAACAGTTGAACGAATGCAATTTTAAATGCCAGGGATCTCCGCGAATTGCAAGAATGAAGAGGTGGCACAAGGAATAAATAACCTTTGAAATGGGGTTTTCACTGTAATGTGCGCATGTTTTTATTCAATAAAACATTTTTATCGTTAAATTACACTACTTATTTTTGCTAAGCGATAAAGCGATGTTTACGGTGTGTTTCGTGACTTCAAGAAATGAGATGTGATATCACTGAAAAGTCACAATGCAAGCTGGGACAGTGGCTTAAATGTGAAGGGATGTAACACTGAAGGAATAGCATGAGGAAACATGAAAATTAAGGAAACAATAGAGATAGTAGGCAGTGGCTGGCTTGCTGCTCTATGATACAGAAGTATACAGTACAGTAGTGGCAGGGACAAAAAAGGCACGGAAAAAAACAAACAAACACAGTGCCCGTGTGTGCGTCCCCATTTCTTCATACCTGTCACTACCACGCTGTATACTTCTCAACCAGTAGGCAGCATGAATTTCTTTTTCTTTTTTTTAAGTAGCTATTCTTGGAACAGTTTGAGTAAGAACACAAAGGTGTGTGTGACACAGAAGTTGGTCACAAGGTATGTTTCAAGTATCAGTTGATTACTTGAGCCATTTCAAATATTTCTCATCACATGCGATTTATTCACGCCTATCACGTGGACTTTAAAGGTTACCACATTACAGAGCAAAAATTGGTCTTGCAAACGAATCTGATAACCATCTTATTTATGTTAACAGAAAATGTGGACTGCAGGAACTGCTCACAAAGGTTTGCTGTTGGTGTCCATTTTGTGGCTCGAAAAGCAATCTTTACCTTACAAATCACATATAAAAGTTTGTAGACCTTGTATAAATAAATCTTACCAACAAAACTTTGCCACTAGCTTTCACAATAATACCTCAGTAGCACTTGAAGGTTTCGTAATCAGCGCACCCTTTGCACCTAGAGTAGTTCTAGCTTCTCCAAAACTGATTTCAGCTTTAATGTCATAAGGCATACCTCAATTGGCTATTTTCAGAGAGTGCGGTTTGAAGCAATAATTTTGGCCAAAAGAATAGGGGTATGTCAGGCCGAGGATAAAGTGCATGGCCAAACACAAGAATAAAGCTTGTTCAGTGCTAGTTCCCGCTGCTAAACAAACAGTATGTTT
Source organism: Amblyomma maculatum (assembly GCF_055883805.1). Taxonomy (NCBI): domain Eukaryota; kingdom Metazoa; phylum Arthropoda; class Arachnida; order Ixodida; family Ixodidae; genus Amblyomma; species Amblyomma maculatum. The sequence goes on along the minus strand of NC_139347.1, from coordinate 30,035,812 downwards.
CCCTCATATAACTGTGAGTTCTTCCTCTTTCATAGAGAATATACTGTCCCGGTGAAGCCCCATCATCTGCGTGTGGTCCCTTCGACGAAAAAATATCGATGTTTCTTTATTGCAGTCATAATGATAAAATTAAGCACATGAATTACCAGCATTATTTTTCACAACCCCCTAAGTGCTGTTTTATATATTATACAAGTCAGTATATTTGTACATCCTGTCTCTCGTACATGAACCAGATATTGAGTCCATTTATATGCACTGCACTTCTATACAGAAACTTTCGCTATACTTATATTAAATTTAGGCAACAAGATTCAATTAAATATTAGCGTCAGAAGACTGATATTTATACATTGAAGCTTTAGTATAAGGCTCTGTGCCAGACACTTAGAACGGTACACAATACAGAAAGGGCACAAATTCGTGACTTTTCCTCTGTATGCATCAATTTGCGTGTATTGCATTTGAAACTTTCAACAGCCCTATTGAATTTAATACCTTTGCGATGAGATGGAACGCAGCTCTTCTGGGGCAAAGGTAGCTTTTGCTTCCCTTCTATTAGCTTGGCTTCCATTATGTAAACTGTAGTCTCAAAACGTAATTTTGACTCAAAGGAAGCTGAAATCGAACAATCATAATAAACAGCAATAAATTAATTTTTGAAACTTTGGTTCTGTAGTAGAAATATTTTTTTCGTTACTCTTAGCAAGAACACAAATCTCCCTGCTACACTTAGTAGCCATGTTTTAGACAAGTCACCATTTAGCAAACAAAATTTGATGATGTTCTGCCTTTCTTAGCCCATGCAAATACAAGTAATATTTTATATTGAAATACATTATTGTCAAAGTACAGTCCGTTATTCTCCAGAGACAAAGGACACGACTGCCTTTATTGCATGCTTTGGCACTGTTCACTTCTTTAAAATCACCTACATCATTTTGCTATATATATATATATATATATATATATATATATATATATATATATATATATATATATATATATATATATACTTTTTTTTTGAAGTTTAATTATGCAAGACGGAGCTTTGTTTACTTTAATAATTTATCGGGGCTGGTATTACAATTATTATCGACGTACTCTGCACGAAATCAGCTTTATTGTCGGCAGTGTGGCAGATAAAACAGTGTGGCAGATAAAACATATTCTCTGCTGATAGCGTAGCACAGGCAGCACGGGCCTATGCGGTCGGAAGGACGCATAGTTGTACCTCCCCAGCTGTGACGTGCCGCCGAAACCCCGACGAATGGAGATCAAAACCTAAACTCACGCAAACATTGAGGCACATAGACAAATAATTCGTTACATTCCAGGATTACGAACTCAGTGCTCAGTGTTTGCGGAAAAAGAAACGCGAATAGCCGATTTGATGTTCCAACTCTCCTAAGCAAATTCAAACAAGCTTTTAGGAAAACGTAGCGCAAAGAAGACAAGGACAAAAAGAGCAGGAAACACACACGAGCGTCTTTTTGTCCTTGTCTTTTTTGCGCTACGTTTTCCTAAAATGCGAATGCACCAACTCGCCCAATTTAGCATTCTTGTGTTGTTCAAACAAGCTTTCGGCTCGGACCAATCCCCGGGAATACTACCGCGATTCTCAGGTTCCTTGTGCGATCCTGTTCTGTCCGTATAAATCGGTCCATCACCTATTCCATCGCGGTTCGGTTCGCATTGTTTTTTTCTTAATCCGTCATTGGCCGGGTACCACCTTGTCAGGGGGATTTGTCACTGTTTTGGCGAATAGAACCGTGATGCATGATTCAGAACAGTAAAAACAAAAGAAAGAGCATTCGGCTGTATTCAGTTGAGCCAAAAGCATGCAATAGGAAATCGCCTGAATGAATAAGAATACAGGGAGAGAAAAATAAACCACGGCGACGGAAGACAACGCGAATAAGCGAGCGATAATGTCTATACAGCAGCAAACTGCGAGCAAAGAACGCGCGCACGCGCTTTAAGGACCAAAGTTCTCGGGCATCTCGGCGTCGGCGGCGATAAGCGAAAACGCGCGCGCTGCCCCTCCCCGCGATAAGGGCGGACAACGGTTTGTCGAGAGAGGAGCACGAGAAACAACGCAGCGCCGGGCACTGTTGTAGAGGAATACGGAGCTCGCGGCGAAAACATGGCCGACGTTGGTGGAGGCGAAGCGGACCCCCGACGGTCCATGGGTCCCCCGCCACCCCAGGGGGCCAAGCAGCCCCCACGTGCCCGCCCCATCAACAACAAGGGAAAGAATGGCGGCGGAAACTCGTGCGGATTTACATGCGTCAAGTACTGCCTATTTGTCGTCAACCTGGCCACCTGGGTGCGTAGATTGTGTTCCACTATGCGCCTCCGATCACGCCCCATTCAAGGGCGCGGTTGGATAACGGTGCTTTTTTGCCCTTTTGCTGTCGCTAGTATCATTTATTCATCCGTGTTTCGAACTCTGCCTCCGTACAAACCTTAATCAAAGATCTAAAGTGAGAGCGTCATTTGTTTTTCTTGTTATCCGATGGCTTATTTCGTGTGCCGCGAGTGACTGCATAGTCATTGCCCTTGGGCAGACTACCTGTCCGTTAGATGGCTGTTCGTATGCAGCTGTGGAGCTGGCGGATGTATGAAAGGAGTGATGCGAACCGATATTACTAATCGTCGGGGTAATTGTGGTGTCTGCACACATACTTCCAACACGTGCGCATGAATAAGCTCTACGTATAGAAATTCAATTTCACGCACAGTACGCTCGTAAGGCGCTAAATGCTTAGCATAGTGTCTTGACAACTTTTCGGTGGCCACCATGAGTAAGTTCATTACGCATTTCGTTCGTTGTGGTCTGTCACAACGCCGAAGAAGAGATTATCCTGCAAACCGCTCCAAATAAACCTGGGCAATTGTTATATCGCATTCAGAAAGAATCTGCCAAATTTTGCATATATGGGGTAATACTTTGTTACCCGCGGTGGTTTATTAAATTCCTTGTGCAGTAAAAAATAAATTCATACAGAAAGCTCGCTGAAAAGAGAGTTCCCGATGCTAGCCTATAGTGTTCGTTTGTTCATTCCAGAAGAAAACGTGCATTGTTTCATGCATTTATATGTCAACACTGGCGTTTGGATTTAGTCTGTATTCTCTTAGCTTCAGCTCACCGCCGTTCCATTCGAATTTACCTCAGCCGCTCTGCACCGCGCTCCGGACCGCGAGCGTTTAAATGCTCGGGGAGCCGAGATAGAAAGAGGGGTGCGGTTTCTCTATACACCGGAGGGAAGCCTAAAGAAGTGCGCGTTAGGGCTTCGGATTCTTCTTGCGTACGAGGAACACCCAGGAAGTAAAAACTGTCGCAACAGCTACGAAGAGCAAGCGTACTGTATAGTCTGTCGGTTATCGCCTCGCGGTCGTTGCAGCTTCGAGCGGAACAAGAAAAAGCAAAACCAATCAGCTTCGCTCTTTCATGTGTGCTCGCTCAGTAACAAGTAAGCGAGAAAGAAAGAGAAGCACAAGCGCACACGTAATATATATATATATATATATATATATATATATATATATATATATATATATATATATATATATATATATATATATATATATATATATATATATATATATATATATATATATATATGTATATGTATATATTTGCTGCAGCTCACATCCGGCTATATTTAGGTAAGGCTATTAGCGAACGCATTAGCGGCCGCGCACACCGCGTGCAAGCGGCTGTGCTCTGAAAGTATGCGGCGCTGGAGGCATAGCGCATATCGCGACGCCGCTATTGCGAATAGCGCTTGCGGGAAGGTTCTTTTTTTTCTTTTCCTTCAGAGTCCTGTAAGCGGTAACCGCTTGTACTTTAATTTCCTGCTCTGCGCTGCAAGGACTCCGTACGCGAAGATGTTAGCGGATGAAGTTATTAGAGTAAACGATTAGCTGGCACGTACACTCGCCTGGAGCACGACGCTGCACTTTGCACGACGCACTACATACATTGGCAAATAAGCGCAACCGTGAGATCGCTGTGTGGGGAGGCGTTAATTTCTCCGCTGCCAAGTGTAGCTGTTCTTTTTACGCTTGTCTAGCAGTAGAGCGGGTATGGATGAGGCGTACTGAGCCCGAATTACACCTGGTGCGATCGAGTGCAAGACGGAAAAACTGCGAAGTTTGATCACATCGTGGGTATTAATTTGACAGCGTGCAGGATGTAATGTGGCTAGATTTCCATGCTATTGGATGCACTCGAGCGTTTCCCAGAGTATACGTATCCTTCACTTACACTCCATGGAAGTCAGAGCAATGCGTGGAAGGCGGGATTACTAGGCTCTAGGGGACATTGCTCTAATAGCAGTTTATTTTCGAACACTCTCATTGTCGTTCTGAATAAGCCACTCACTGCTAACCTTGAATTGTTTAAAGAGAAGCTTCCACAACTACCTTCCTCTCTTTCTCTCTCTGTCTCTCTGAGCTACCGGAAATATCGCAAACATCTCTGCTCAGGTCTTCTTTACCAATGCGTGTAGAAACAAACGTGTGTGTGTGTGTGTGGGGGGGGGGGGGGGGGGGGGGCTTTCCCCGTCAGTATACCTTGCTTCTTGAAGGTCGATCTATGTACATATGGTGGCAACTGCTAATTTCTCGGCGATATTGCCACAACGATTAGATGCGCCGATGATGTATGAGAAATTAGCCGCATGTTGCGCCACACACAGCTTTTATTCTACTCTCCTCAAAGCACCTTTCTTTTTTCCTGCTCAGTTCCTTGAGTAGGCCGTTGCACTGGCAGCGCATCTCTGTGAAGTCATTCAAACGCTATTTGCAACTCGCATTTACTCCTGATATATCTGCCTACGTGGTTTCTAAAGGGGAAAAAAATGTCTATATGTCCATAGTGTTAACGCCATCATCCCTGTATGATTTGGTCAAAGTTTATAACATTCTAGTAATTTCCGCTTAATCATCAAAACTTACCAACTCTTGTCCCCTGATGAATGCACGTACGGCTCTTTGTTTCCGGATAAAACCGAATGTTATCTGGCTTTTGAACTTAGGACACATTTTTGATTGTAAGCGGATGTGATTTTTTTTCTAATATTTCAATATCAGCTGATGACCGAAAAATATTCGTTATGTGCCTTTATCGACAAACGAGAGCAAAAGGGCGTATGTAGTGTTTATCCTAAATTTTCATTTGCCACCGATGGAAATAAGACTTCCGCGTGCTATTAAGCACGCGGACCCATGTCAACTTATCGCGTTGAGTCATTTCAAGTAGCACGAAAGCAGTTGTGGACGTAAAGCATGCTTCAGACACTTGAAAAGACACCATGCGATGGTGAACTGATCTTATTGCACTCATATGACCCTATATTGCCAGAACACGCTTTCTTCTGACAGTCGTGGATTGAGAGACACATGTTAACATTTCCTTTCCTTTCATATCTTTTTTTTTTCTTTTTGCTCATGTAGGCTAGGGAACGTAAAAAACACTATGTCTCATTTCCCGGAAAGACCATTTATGACGTCAAAAAGAAAAAAAAAACGCTTTCGACAGACTTGCTTCAAGAGCGCTCGCGCGCACCCAGAACGAAAATGCAGATCACCTCGGCCGACGCTTGCTGCAAGAAACAAACAAGTTTCCCTTGTTTGCATCTTCGCGAGGAAGAAACAACGCACACATTTCCGCTATAGCGTCAGCAAACACAGACCAGAACGTCGCTACTAACTGGCCTCAGGGCTTGTCGTAACGGGCTTTTAGCGCCATTCTTCAGCTTATTTATTTATTTATTTATTTATTTATTTATTTATTTATTTATTTACTTATTTATTTTTTTTTCTTATTTTAGACCTCACCAATAAACAGTAAATAACAGCAAACAAAAGCATTCGGCCCGGCATAATAAATAATAATAATAATAAATCAATAATAAAGATAATAAATAAATAAAATAAAGCTAATAAATAAAAACAAACGAATCATTGTCTAATAATGCACTTTTGTTGCTAAAATTTATGACCAAAAAATCTCTTCTCCTTTTAATATGAGCGGCCTTTATATAGGTAAGACTTGCGCTTCGACGAGCAGAACTCGGCGCATAGACTTCACGAGCCGTTGAGTATTCACTGTCTGCGTCGTCGTCTGGAACAGCCTTTCATCTTTCACGCGCTGCTCGGTGGTCGTCGTCCTCGTCGTCGTCTACGACCACGCCACTTTGTCGTCCACGCGTTCCCCGGTAACAATATCTGCTGCTGTCGAGGATGCTGCACTTAATAAGAACAGAATATTGGGCAACTTGGAGAGAATTCATACTAAACTGAGCGAAAAAAACAGGACCAAAGCCTACGAGCAGGCACAACACGGGCGCAGACTATCAGCTCATTTTTTTATTACAGAAAGGAACCTTTATAGGTGCACTAAAGCAGACAACAAAGAAAAAGAACCACTACCCTCACTTCCACTCCTGCGTTACGAAGCCACAATCAAATCAAACCTACACGGCCTACAAACAGACAATCACTAAGGAAGATAAAAAGGAATGTAATGCATCAAACCAACCGCCCGTACCGTGCACTCGTACTCAAGAAGCTACGGCAAAAAGAACTATCTGCTTATCAAGCACATTAACGAAAGGTATGCGACGCACGCGTCTGCTTCTTGTTTTATCAGGTAAGCTTCCACCAAATCACCACATATCTGTTCACTGAGATTAAACAACAAAATCGGCCAGACTGGCCGGTGTATCAATGAACTTCTGGTGGAATAACATAGGTCGTTAAAGGGCGTTGTGTCCTCCAATCTCGCCTTGCAATGCATAGGTTGCAAAGATTGTTTTCATTTGCTGCATAAAGCAAGTATCTTGTTTGATCACAGTGAACAGATATTTCGTGAGCGGGCGGAAGCTTACCTGATCAAACTCTGTGTCGCATCACTTGCGGTTAACGTGCTTGATAAGGAGATAACTTTTTTACGTAGCTTCTTCAGTACGAGTGCACAGTACGGACGGTTGGTTTGATGCATTACATTCCTTTTTGTCTTCTTTAGTGGTTGTCTCTTTTTAGGCAATTTAGGTTTGATTAGATTGTGGCTTCCTATCGCAGCAGTGAAGTGGGGGTAGTGTTTCTTTTTTGTTGTTGTTGTTGTCTGGTTAGTGCACCTATAAAGGTTCTTTTCTGCAATAAAAATTCAGTTGATATTCAAGTCTGCGCCCGTGTTGTGTCTCCTCGTGCGCTTTGACCCTGTTTTTTTTTTTTTTTTTCGCCCAGTTTAGTATGATGCTACACTTTCTGGAATTCATGTGAACTCTGTTTCCTTTTAGCCATAAAAAAGACAGGACACTATGCAGTTTGAAAGAGAGGGGGAGAAATAACATTTAAGTTATTGATTTTTTTTTTTTTTTTTTGTGGGTCGTCTTGTAAAGTCGATGAGTAGAGGCCTACATCACCCAACACGTGGCCGATATGGGAAGCGAGCCGTGGCCACACTAATGGACTGAGTGCATCAGGAGGATCGGCCCAGCTCTCCCTGGAATAGAGAGTGGAGGCTCTAAAGTATATTCGGCACAAATATACATATCCTTTAGAGTATATGCAAACGATTTCTACATGGACACTGAATCCTTTTGTCGGTCAAAAAAAAAAAAAAAAAAAAAAAAAAGGACGTAGTGACTTTTCACCCGGAAATAACTGATTCAGATCTTCGCTCGGGTAAAACTGAAGTCAGTTTGGAGAGGAAATATAAGGACTGTAAAATAAGTGATAAAAAACACCAACATGAAGAAATAGCGGTACCTTGCTTCGCAAGAAGCTTGCACTATTTAAGCAGCGAAGATTTTGAAAACAATATATCCATCTCTTAAACTTTTTAATCTGCATTTCAGCGGATCATATAGTGAGCCAAAAAAAAAAAAAAAAGCGCTAAACAATAAGAACAATCAGCTGCGTATTAAAGAATCCTACTACTGTCGTCAACTGTAGTGAAGCTAACGGAGGAAACTAAGTGTTATGCGAGGAACCGCGAATGCTCTAAACTATTGCAAGATATGTTATTTTGCTCCAAATGATTGCTTTATACGTAACCAGCCTTTACTATAGCGTGCTTCAGTAGCAAAACAAAGAAGCCCCTCGATTGCTACTCTCACAGAAGAGATGAGTCGAAGAGAGAGAAGCAGGCAGTAAAAAAAGAGGACGAGAGGGAAGAGCATGTGTAAGGTGGCTGATGGACTCGAACGTTCGCCAGACAGCAAAGTTGTAGAAAGATGAGACGGCGAAAATTGCACCCCGTTGAGCGATATAATACCTGCCCCGCACCGTATAAAGATGTAAGTGCAGTGCAGTCACAGTTTCTGCAGTCTGAAAACAAAAAGATAACATAACTCGAATAGACAGACTGGCAGGCAGGATTTAATTTCGTGCCGACGGAAGCCAGTGCTGAAGGGCCCGCTTTTTAATTTGTATTTATTTATTCTTTTGGTCATCTTCATCTCAGAAGAACGTGGGCAGCCCAGCTCTTGCCATCACCGGAGCAAAAATTTCTAGAGGGCCTTCTCATAATTGAGAGCCGCGCAATTTTCGTCGACGTGAGAGAGACGAGGCCTGGTGCTATGCGGAAAGGCCTTTGTCTGCTCTCTGGTCCGAAAACTGCGTCCGCTCTATCCCCCACCCCCCCCCCTACCCATTCTTATCCAAACCCTGCGTGCTTCTTCATAGAGTCTGAAATGAGACTGCGCTTTGAAGTCCGCTCAGGTCTGGCTCAGGAAGGAAGAGGCATACATAACGCGAAAGTGGAATGCGAGCGCCTTCGCATAAACCATATCCTCCGCTTACATATTTCGTTTAGCTATGAAACTTGCTTTGATCCAACATGAATGGACCTTTTGAGGAGCCAAGTCCACGACAAAATGAGCACGTAGGCCCACTTATATAACGCCTTCTCGGCGATCCTGTTGCTGCTGCTGTTGTTGTTGTTTTTTTTTTTTTTTTCCTTTTGTTAAAGTCCTTAAACGCTACTTGCGTTTATTTCCAGCGGAGCTGATGTACAGGCCTGCAGGTCTTCTTCTCCACATACTCGTAGTAAAAGGAAAGAATCTTTAGTGAAGCGCACTTTTTTTTTCTTTTTTTTTTTTTGTCTAATATCTTTGCCCGGCGCGAATGCAAGTATCATGTCTGAATTTATCTTCATGTTTATCAAGCTACGCACTTTGCGTCGCTCACGCCACTCTCGACCTAATGCGGGACGAAAACTTAATTAGCACTTTGTGCTTTTAATGACGTGACATTATTCGAAGCTCTTTAAACACACTGTATTTTCTATTTGTATAGAGACTAAAAAATGGAAAGTTTAATCGTTGCCGTCCTCTACGCAGTCGTTTTGTGTGGCATGCTCATAATTGAAACCAAGTATTTCATTACACAAAACATGCATTTAGAATATATTCTCCTACGTCGATGGTCCGCATTTTCACCGTAATAAGGGCACCTGTCTCATCATTATCTCTTCTTCAAAAGTCGCAGCATCTAATCCCTGCCAGAAGTTGTTGTCAGAGGGGAGTATCAAAACTGATAGAGAGCATATATAATCATGCGTCTTATAATATTTGGCTTTTGTCTTTTCTTTGCTTATTGTTTGCCGTCAAATCACTTTAATCTTACATTTATACTGACGCACAAGAACTAATGTTTTCTTCATAAGCTAACTTACAAGGTACCCCTGCATTGTTCACTGAGACATAGTACTCCGCATAGCCCAGTGTGAAACACAGTTGTTTGCGATTGGAATTCGTACTGAAGGCTCATGGCTCTGAACTCTGTTAACGTTAGTTGTATGGGTGAGAGAATTGTTTTACGTAACTTTCCAACCCGAGCTAATAAAACGAATATTGGAACTGTGGCCCTTCAAAAGTAAATCTTATTCAAATCGCAGAATTTTAACGCATTTCTTCAATTAATAAATTGCACATGGAAAATCTCATTCGAAAATTGCGATTAAAGTGAGTCGCTCTACTGTCTACATAAGAGATCAAAAGCTGATCCAGTTTAGGAACAAAGCGCGCACCCTGCATAAAAAAAAAAAAAATGTTTCATAAAATCATGGTCAACGCGTTACTCGAATGAAATGATCTAAAATGAAGCTAATAAGGACGGCTTTAGCCTTTTATTCGACCTTTTATTCGGTTATTTCAGCTTCAGCGATCCTCGTTCGTAGCCACCATGGCAGTCGTGTTTGCACGCGTGCCACAAAATGAGAATTGCGGTCTAAGCACCCACGTAAGTCGCCCATTACGAAATTGTGCGCCTGCAGGGCAGCTTTGAAAAACCAAACAATATAGCGAAAGCTACGTACTTTTTTACCATCCTCAACTCGTCGCCTATAGCATAGCTAAACCTCCGCAGAGGGTATGTTCCTTACGTCTCTGCAAGACAGCAGCCATCATCTACACTCCGAAGTGGTGAGCATGTATCAACATTACAAGAGCTTGTGCCTCCGAGTACGGATGATCGGGAATTTCGAATCTTATTCTGATGAAGCTCACCCACGTTTTCCGGAACGTGTATGTCAGAGCGTAGTTAATCTGACGCAGCATGCTTATTATGCAGTTTTCCCTTGATCATGTAGGTACCGCCACTGGAAATATGTAGCATCGCATGAAAGGTAACTGCTCTCCTTGACGCATTCTTTATAAAAATGGAGTCACCGAAGTATTGTGTACTTTCAAATTAAGAGTGGCACTAAAGATTAAGCGACCACGCCGGGTTTCCTTAATGAGCATAAAATCTATATTATCTAACATAAGCAGCGGAGAAACTGTAAACAAAGGGGGAGAATAAAAAGGAAACGCCTCCGGCGAGGTTATTCAAGCATCGCTTATTTATTTGCAAGAACTGGAGCATGCGCGAGGAAAGCATTACAGCGGAGGGCGCGAGTTTGTTACAGGTTAAAAATAGAAAGAAAATAAATCTAGTGATTGATGGCTACGAAAAGCTGGATCGACGCCAATTTACCAGCGCCTGCTCCTATCTTCCTCCTTTACTCGTAGCGGCAAAGTCCAGAGGCCGCGTTTTGAGCCGGTGCACCCTGGCTGCGTTATGCGCTGGATGCTAGCAACGATGCAGCCATCTTGAGCTGAAGGATAATTTCGCTCACTCCTTTTCTTTCTTTTTGTAGCGAAGTTCTCTTCTTTATCTCCTTTATTACTAACGAGAATTCTTTGTCGCCCATATCGTTACGCTGAGAACAAATGCCTTTTTTTTTTTTTAATATTGCGCATGACAACGCACAAATGATGTTTCGACTCTCCTATACTTAATAAAGACAGGGTACGAAGTACGTCGGAAATTTAACTCTGCTCCGGCAACTTGTGCAGGGCCTCTTGCGTTTTAGAAGGATTAAATAGTTGCCCATATGTTCGTGCGAACAAAATGAGAATTAATTAACATTGTAGTTTTTCTCCAATTGAATGTTAAAACCTGCAAAAAAATCGCACTCATTTTGACAACTGTGAGCAGTCAAGTACTCTCATGGGAAAATAAAAATAAAAATTTTGCTGTGGTTCAGATTGTGGTTAAACCTGGAGTTACGCGAGACCTATCTGCATGGCTACGCATAGGTTCGGCTTGAAAGTAAAGACATCGCTTTTGCAAATAGTCATCATCATCATCATCATCATCAGCCTGATTATACCCACTGCAGGGCGAAGGCCTCTCCCATATCTCTCCACTTAACCCGGTTCTGTGCTAGCTGCATCCACTTGACCCCTGCGAACTTCTTAATCTCATCCGCCCACCTAACTTTCTGTCGCCCCCTGCTACGCTTTCCTTCCCTTGGAATCCAGTTTGTTACCCTCAGCGACCATCGGTTATCCTCTCTTCGCACTACATGTCCTGCCCATGTCCATTTCTTCTTCTTAATTTCCACTAGAATGTCGTTAACTTGAGTTATTTCTCTGACCCACTCTGCACGCTTTCTATCTCTTAATGTTACCCCTACCATTTTTCGTTCCATAGCCCTCTGGGTTGTCCTCAACTTAAGTAGAACTCTCTTGGTTAGCCTCCACGTTTCAGCCCCATTGCAAATAGTAGTTTCAGACGTTTGCAAATAGTAGTTTACTCTATGGCTTCAGCTTTATTTATGCCATAGGGGGCACTTTTGACCACTAAAGGGAGATTGAGGCGGAAGCGCTTGTTGCGCGGTGGTCCGAAGCCCTCCACTACGGCACCTCTTTTCTCTCTGTTTTCACACCCACCTTCGCGATGACGCGATAGCATAAGCTACCGGAAATATCTAGGAACACCCAAAGCTGCGGTTATGTCAATTAGTGGTCAGTTAGCGAGCCACTTGTGCAAGTGTCAAATTGCACTCGTTCGTGAAAATCGGGAATGAGATCACAATTGATTTTCGGTCCAGTCGTTATTGGCAGGTCGTTATTGGCAGCAAGAATCAATAGCCAAAGCAGACTTCCGCCTTACAGAAACGGAGGTCTCAAGTCCGGTCTCAAAGACGCGTTGAAGTTATGCAGCTGCTCATTGGCAAACGTCGCCACTAAGTCATGGCCTTATATCACCCCCCCCCTCCCCCCACACACACACACACATACACACAAAATGGAGGTAAGGCACAACCACGTTAATAATATGTCATAGTAACTTTCAGTTGAAACGCGTTCGGGAAATATGGGCACATAACACCACTACAAATAAAAACCTGTAACTGGAGATGATCGCTACTAAGATTAGTGCTTTTTTTTTTTCATTACGCGCTAATGAACAGTTCCCTAGAAAGCTCATTCACTTCATCACTTCATCTTGAGCGAAGGGGAATAGCATTCATTAAAGGGTTTATCAAAATTAATTCATCCACAGGAACATTCATCACTCATCAACATCGGTTCATAAACAAGAAACTTCAAGTGCACCAAGCAGCGCTATGATGTGATGCATGTAAGGCTTTAGAGATGGAAGTGGCACGCTTTGTAGAATATTAAAAGTAGCAGCAACCTACAACTTGGAATGAAACTCGCACAGTAAAAGCACCTCCGCTAAGCTGTGGTATATTGCCTTGGCGTAGTTCGCACAGACCTTACCCACAAGTTCATCCTAAAGAAAAAAGATACGCCGATAGGTGAAAGATGCGGAGATGATTTGCGATAAACCACTTTTTTTGTGTGTGTGATGTACGAAGCCCCATAAACTATGGAAAAAAATATTTTGGTTGGCTTTACAGCAAACATATACCGTTCGAACCCGGATAGCTTCCAGGAGAAAATGGACGTGTTTTCAGTTTATTGAAGGAAACTCTTACACCCTAACCATGTTTTACTACACCGTATAAAAACACATTAAACCTTATTCTAGGCGCATGATAACCTTTATTGCTCATGCGTCATAAAATCAAGCACAAAACAAGTAAGTAAGACTTCAAACGCAAGTAGGGTGTCTCTATGCCAGCGTCAACGACGGTATGCTACATCGAGCATGCAGAGAACCAACACGTTGCGCCGCTTCCCCGCCTTCTAAACGCCATTCCAATACTAACTATAATACAAGTGCTACCTTATCCCTCCAGGGCACCCAGACGAATAATAGGTTGGCTGTGCATGAGATGAACGCAACGCGTACCATTGTGCAGCCCTTGCTGTTGTCACAGTATTGAACGCCGGCTTTCCCATTTTGCAAAGTGCTCAATTGTTATTTTCCTCGCTCTAACTCCGCAGTCCCTACTTCTTCGCGCTAAACAAATAGCGAAAGTGGCCAGTACGAATTACTGCTTCATATTTCAGGCAGCGTTGCTTGTTGATCACATTGCAGTTACGAACACTGTGTGCGCTCGCCGCGCGAAGTCCGCACAAACTTTTGTTCTTGATTTTGTACGTACGTAACAGAGAAAGCCGGAAATAGCCCTCCTGCCAATGAATTCTGCAAGGTGCATGGATAGTGTTTTTATGACGGCCGTATTCCTCGTCGCGCTATCGCTCACCGTATGCTTCCTGATGGTTATAGCGACATGGTGCCGTTGGGCGGCCTGCATATGAGGCAACGTTCAGAGTGAGTGCGCACCTAGGTGATTCCTAAACATGCTGCTGTTGCCGCTACTTCGCACAGTTTGCCGGTGCGCCACGTGTGCTATACATAGCCGCGCATACATTCATAGCAGTGCGGTAAATGCAGGTATGGCGCTTCTGGACGCGCATGCGCAGGCCAGTGTCGTAAATACGCTGCTGCGAGGAGGCCATAACGAGGAAGCACTCGCCACTGCAGACCAGACCCCTAATGGCACATTGTGATCTGCACTTACCGAACCTGCGACACCGCTCCAGGAGGGAGATGCAAATTGGCAACTAATAAAATATGAGCTGCGCAGTACAGACGTTATAAGAAATTCAGCACGCTGGCTCCCTGCTCCTGACTATATGACAGCCTGAGATGTCGGACAGAGCGTTCGAAGATGGATTAAGAACTCGAGTTGCTTTCATCACTTCAGAACCAAGATGACGTCAGGAACTGTGAGCATGGCATCTTGCGCCCCTGGTTGACTTGATCCCACCATCCACGTTTCCCTAGAAATATTCAAAATATGCGTAGTAGTTCCTATATTTCGTGCAGCTTTTACTGGAAACATAGCGACGCACGTCAAGTTTGAGGCATCCGGTTGCTAAGAGCAAGAGTTTATTATTGCGAAAGCAATACTACGCCAGGTATCGGTCCGTCCCTTAGTCCGTGGCCGCAGTCACGCATGACCTTGAACAACCGCAAAGACGAAGACGAAGAAGAACGCTCGGTCACCCGCAGCTAATGAATTCGCTCTACATTCGGTTCAGCAGCGTTGAATCCTTCTTATTTTTTTTTTTTTTTCACAAGGAGCAAACACTTTAAGAAAAATGCATATGAGACCGGGGATCCTTTTTTAGCCCTGCATCATTTTAACTTTCGCACTCGATTTCAAACGCATTTATCCCAATTAGAACATTGCTCGTCTTTTGTATTTCTTGCGCATTGCTGCCGCTTTTCCGGCGAACTTTGCCAGACGCAATTTGTGCACTAAAATAAAACTTCGCAATACATACCACGCTTCCGCAGCGTCCGTTGTTTTATACAGTGGTTATGCGTTCGGCTCCGAGTCCATGGACTCGAGATTGGATACCCCACGTGGCAGTCACTCTTCTACGGAGACGAAGTGCGACAGCACCTCATTACTGTACGACATATTCTCACGTTAAATAAACTCAGGAGGCCTAAATTAATACAGAGTCCTCCACTAGTGTGTCTCTCATGCCCCATGAGCAAAGTTGAGGTCCTTAAGCACCCCACACCGTAACTTCATCACCATTCTGGGGGCTTAGATAAAATTCAAGACGTAAAGAAAGGTTTGAGTTCGAGGTTTTGCTTACCTTAAGTCTTGGAGCACTGAAGAAACTTGCCTATGGAGAGAAGCGAGCTTATTTTGCATATCCCCGCCATAATTATTCAGCCCAGATACCGACATTGCACTATGTTCAAAATACTGAAGTGCTGCTATCATAGCTGGTTTACAAGTCGCACTCGTCACTGTCGAACGGTGCAACCACCAATGTCACTCGATAAAATTTGACATCAACAAGGACCCTTTCTTTTTCGGGGGTACTTGTGTGGTATTACATCTTACCGCCTCATCGTATCAAGTATTTGTGTGCCAGCTAGCTCCGAAGCTCGTAGTGAGACATTAGACCAAATTTTTCGAATCAGTTGCAATCCGCTGTGCATGACATGACGAACTCAATGGGGTACTGAATTGTACTAACTTAACCCCGAAAGTGAAATCTACACATTTCTGCGTTAGTGTTGTTTGATAGCCTGGATAAGCACCTACCTCTGCACACTGTTTACGCATTAACTATTGGCCATTTTTTTAAAGCTATGACACTGAAATGGATGTTTATATTAATTTTCTAAACAAGTAAGCAGGAGGTGCAGGTCCTGAGGAGGACCTTTTTCGCTCTTTTTGGTTGGAGCAGTGATGAATGAATCCCGAAAACATAATGTGCTCCGAGAGTTACTTTTGCACGATGGTTGCGCAGCAGTGCAACGGCACACGACGAAAGAGGAGAACGCAGTGCAGAGGAAAAATGAACACAAAACAACGCAATGTTCCTCAAGTTGCCTTCATCTGCGCTCTTCCTTGGCCGTGTGCCTTTGCGCCGTTACGCCACCGTCACGAAATTATTGTTCATTCAGAGCACATAGAGCATTCCAACCTTCCATCACCTGTGTTCTTTTCCTCTTTTGGTTTTGCTCCAGTTTTACGTCTTTCTCTCTCTGCTCAGGCTTTTCTTAGCCAGTTGGCCGGCGCTTGATGGAGTCAGGATGAGAGATGAAGAATTCTTCCGATTTGCAGTTCTGCCTCGATATGCCTCGATAGAAGCAAAAGAATTCGAGAGCACGGACATACTATACAAAAATATCCAGGCAGATTCTGTCAATAAAGCATTTGCTCTTGCAGCTGCTGGGCCTGGCCGTGATCGTGGTGTCGGCGGTGGCACTGGCGGGCTCCCCGTCGGAAGGGACCCAGCTGGCCGGCCTGCAGAATGTACGGAGCGCCGCCGCCACGGGGCTCTTCATCGGATGCCTGCTCTTCCTGGTCGGCTTCTTGGGCTGCTGCGGAGCCATGCGCGAGTCGCGCGTCATGCTCACTTGCGTGAGTGCTCAAGGAACCATCGCGAAAGGGCAAACGAGTGTTGTCACTACACAGTCGTACCCCCCCCCCAAACACACACACACACACACACACACACACACACACACACACACACACACACACACACACACACACACACACACACACACACACACACACACACACACACACACACACACACACACACACACACACACACACACACACACACACACACACACACACACACACACACACACACACACACACACACACACTTGTCGTTTGGAAGGGCCCACACACTGTCCCCCATTACTCCACGACCCCCACGATCCCCAAAACGGGCTCTTATTGAGTGATCACAGAGTCCTTATTCTCATTGGCCAGGCGATGAAAACAGCAGTCTGTTCTTGCTAGAAGAGCCTATTGTGTCAAAAAAAATTTTTGTTACCATAGGCGTACTATTATTATACACGACAACCCCAGTACATCTCCATGACACAACGACCTTTACAATGGTATTGCCGAATTGGGTATGAAGAACTCGCAGGAAACGTAGCACCATTTTTAACGTTGCTTCTTTTTTGAGAGTCAGTATTTTTTCAGTAAGATAAAACAGACGTACAACACAAGGAAAAATTAACGCTTCAGTTTTACCTAGAATTAGGCT
The DNA here is from genome assembly GCF_055883805.1 of Amblyomma maculatum. Lineage (NCBI taxonomy): Eukaryota > Metazoa > Arthropoda > Arachnida > Ixodida > Ixodidae > Amblyomma > Amblyomma maculatum. The sequence goes on along the minus strand of NC_139347.1, from coordinate 30,018,506 downwards.
TGCACAACACTTTGCGCTGCATATGTCCTGCGTGCAGCTTGGCTATAAGTGAATCTTTTGCTTATCTACAAAAAAAAAAAAAAATATTTGGAGCATCAGCAGTCATGTAGGTACTTCGTAACCACTGCGCGCACGGAGCATACGTCATTGTGCTAGAAGATATATCCATGGTATGCACATATACCATAATCCCCCAGAGAAACTGTGTGTGGAAATCTATCAGGAAATGCGCCAGGATTAGAAGTTGAGTCTCTCCTTTATTGCTTAATGCGTGTTTAGTATATATTTTATTGGGAATATCCACGTGTGAGAGTTTACAAACACATTTCGAAAACGACGACTTGCTGCTGACAATGTCACCTTGAGCAATTCGCGGGATAAATTGCAGCGCATGTTCGGGGACTCAAACTGACAAAGATAACCGATTGGCTTAAAGATTGCTAAGATGTAATCTAATTTAGTTTAGAAAATGAACAAAGGTTTAAGACTGGCGGTAAATTTTGAAGTAGTGAGGATATGGAAACAGCAAGGCGAATAAGGATGCAGTGAAGAGCATTTAGTGGGCAGGTCAACGCGCAGTGACAACTCATCAACATCCATTAAGGGGACGCAAATAACAGCAAATAAAAAAGGGTTTAAAGCTGTACTAAGGAAGGTTCAAAAAGCCAAAGGAAACTTGAGCCTGATGACATATTGGAAGAAATTAAGAAGGAAAAATGGACTCAGGGATCTGACACTCAATGCGCAGGAGAGGTAGCCTGTGATCTGAAAGAGGGACGGAGTGGAATTGAAGAGAAACTGCCATGACAGCTGTCATGTGACAGGATGTGTGGTGATTAGGATTCGTGTGCACGGAAAGATATAAACCACAGGTGAACCAAAATGATATCTGAAGAGAAGCGAGGAAAGGCAATCTCTTTGGACCCCTAAATTTTTTAGCAATATTCGTCTTCCTTTTGAGGCTAGCCACTGCAAGCAATTCGAGACAGACAGAAGTAGCGGAAAATCGCAGTTAAGCTTAAAAGCTTAAAAATGGAGCAAGCATGACTCGATTCTCCGAAGTGAGCCGGATGTCAAAGTGTATAATGAAAGGGCGCCGCCCTCATGCCTTCTGTTGGTGCAGTTCACCTTGGCTCCATCCAGATATCGCCAGTATTTCTTGCTGCGGCCACGCTAGCCCTTCTGTATTTTCGAGAGTATCGAGGAGGAGATAAGGACACGAACAGGACGTGCAATAACTGATCTTCCCCTTGCCCACTCCATAAGTTGCCTAGCGACCACTACCAGGCGTTATCGGGGTGCGGCTGCGCTTGGTGTTGCGGAGGTGCGTGAAGTGTGGCAGCCGCGTGCAAGAGAATGCCTGCGCTGCACGTCTTCACATAAGAGCTGCCCGAAATAGCTGGAAAGTGCGTCAGGCGCTGTGTAGGTCATTCTCTGCGCGCCCAGCATCGCTAATTTCATGCAGTCCTTCACGTGCACATTCGGGCAGACGAGTATCCATGCAGAACGCCCTAGTGGGAATCGAAGACAATAACTCTATTTTTATAAGCAGAAGCTTGATACTGTACTGGTCGAGATGAAGGTAAGACTGGAATGTCGTAACTTGTGAGAGAAATAAATTGGATGTTCATAGATATGACAGCAAAACGAGAGGGTAGCTTTACACTCGTCGTGTTGTTCGCCCCGATACTACGTCTACAGTCAATACACGGCGAACCAGTTAGTACCAAACAAGGAAAAGCCGCACATATCAAGCTAGACGCTAAATCCGGAATAGATTTCAATTTTGAGGCAAACCATACAGGTTGGTTGTGAACCGAGCAGATCATCGGAAGAAAAGGAAAGTTGGGCGAGAATTTTGTCTTCTTACCCTGCAACATAAGTCTATGTAGGACCATATATATATATAGGAGCTAGATCCGGAAGTTAGCTTCCCTACTTGCCCTAAAGCGATGAGGATGAAAGATAGGTGTCGCTAGAAGCAGGTCTGCCTCGCTTTTACCTCTATCTGTCAGTTTTAGCTGCAATCATCGTTCGCTTCGCGAAACGACGCGGACACCTGGCATTTCAACTTGACATTGCACATGGCCTAAATCATTAATGCTAAGAAAAGCGTGAAGTCATGTTGAAATGACGTCTTTTCATGTAAATTAAGTGAGGGTCTACATAATACTGCGACAAGTTACTGCTTCGTGGGGCGATCAGCTTTAACGCCTTAAAAAAAAAAAAACGGTCCTCTGTAGGGACTATACTGTCGCGTAGGAACTAGCGGACGCGCTTTATGATGACCGCAGCTCTGTAACATCGCTCAGAACTGTAGAGAAACTAAATTAGACACCTTCGCCCCTGGCAGGTGTCTAGGATTTTCTAGGATTACGGAAATCGGTTTAGATAGCAGACTTCACTGCCATTTAGAAAAAATGTACATTAGATTACATTCAACTTAAGCTTTTTTGCTTGATATAAGCAACCTAAATGTTCACTTACATTAATCATGCACCAGGTCATGAACCATTATGCATAAATAATGCATGTCATTCATGCATTACGCATAGTCATGAACTTCATGACCAAAATACGCAACACCTGAACCGTTCAATGGCACTTTCTTTTTTTATTTTTCCTGAAAAAAAAAATTTCTGCTCAGAACTGGTTTACTAAGCTCAGCAAGAACCACTCATCGCTTGGAGAGCTCTGTCCGCCCGAGTCAACTCACGGCTGATTAGGGCTGTCCAAACACGGCAGCTAGCGATGTCATATCATTCGCATTAGCCAAACAGAAGCCAAGGCCAGTGAAGAGCGGCAAAGGTCATGAAATCGCCCCGCTTATCGAATGCGGCGAGCTGTCAACCTTACACATCGCAGCAGGTGTTGCGCGAGGCCGTACCGTACGGCATTCAAAGTCCTTTAGTGGCTTTGAACACGCTTTAAATAAAAACAGCGGCTCTGTCTCCTCTTGCAGTACTTCGTCATTTTGCTGGTCATCGCGACATTCCTGATTGCTGTCATGGCCCTGGCCTTCTCCTACATCAACAGCTCAAAGGTAAGCAGGATTAGCATGGTCTAAATGCCCGAAATGTTTCCTAGGTTCTATCATTTGGATAAATCGTGCTTCATAAGACTGCACACGCTTACTCCTCCTACATTATCTCGCTCTTTGTCCTGTGCTTCTTTTAAAGGCACACAAATGACAACTCAGTCCAAATGAATCAATACACTAGGTGCATGTTTTACAGGATGTGCATATTGTAATCAATTTTGTAACACTGGCTCTCCCGAAAGGCACTTAGGAGCATATAAATAAATACAGTAAATGATTTGTCTTTCATATTGGCACTATGCATTTTTATGGGCACGCCGATGTTTGTCCAGCCCAAAAGCGGCGCTTATTGCACTTACTGCTGCAAAGTTTGCTCTTTGAAAATTTCCATACTTGAGTCAACCTCATGACGTCGACGCCCCCCCCCCCCCCCCTTCAGCAAAAAAAAAATATATATATATATATATATATATATACATTCCGTGATTACCGGTTTGAACTGAATAGCTTGAGAAATCGGCCGGATAAAACTCTGCATTTTATTTTTATCATTTTCTGACATATAGAAGCTCAGTTATAGCAATACGGCGATGGCTCAGTGGCTATGGGCTCTTGACTGCTCAACCCAAGGACGCGGGATCGAATCCTGACCGTGGCAGCCGCTTTTCGATGGAGGCGAAAATTGAAGCGCTCATGTGCTGTACCATATGTCAGGGCTCGGTAAAAAAATTCAGGTGTTCGAAATTTTCGGACCCTTCCACTACGGCGCCCCTCATAGCCTATAGGTCACTTTGAGACGTTAAGCCCTATACACCGTGACCAAATCAGAAGGTCTATGTTCATTGAAAGTAGAATTTCGTCCACTGTTATTCAGGTGGCCTATTGGCGCTGGCCAGCCTAATCTTTTCCCAAATATCCCATTCATAAAGCACAACCGGTGCTGTGTATAACAGCTACTAAGTCCTCCCACGTCTTAACGGTAAACAAACAAAAAAAAAAAAAGCTTAAAACTGCGAGCGTGTGCTGAACCGAGAATTTAACACGGTAAACAACCATAAGCCCAAACCCCCTCACTCTCATTGTCTTACAGTTCAAGAGGCTTTTCGACGCCTGTAAATTAATCAAGTTAATTAAGAAAAAGCCTCTCAGTTCGCTTAACCGAGGGGTTGGGCTATTAACGTCGCGTGAAGGACATTTTATACTAATGCTTTGCTGGGTATGGGCTCAGTCGTGGGTCTCTCCTAAAGCCCGTAAGCTAAGGTTCTTTGTTGAAAGACTGATAAGTACCTTTTCTATCTCATTTGATGAATACTGACTGCGAATATCAAGTGTAGAAATGCCATGAACATACCAAAGGTCACACAGGCTAAACTTGCAGTGAATGTCGCAAACTGTGTGGCTTTTGCCGCACACGCAAACAGTTACAAATGAAAATGCAGCTTGTCGTGTCTAGCCAGCTTCTTTTATTTCTTTTTTTTTTTTTGCGCTAAGCGCGCCGGTGTATATATATTTTACTTTTTTTTTTTTTTTCGTTGTACTGAACTTGCGTTAAAAATAGAGGAGTGTAAACCTTTGTGGATGTTTCAATTCCGGACAGCGGCCTGTACGTATCCTGGGTTGTGGAAATGAATGAATGTTCGTGGGTTCCAAGTTACCAATGCAGCACTGCGCGCACGTTTATTTCAGACGAAAAAGATGTCACGTGGGAAGCTCTACAAGCACCAGCGCCAATAATCCCTGGCTTTCATGCGTTTCAGAGCATTTTGTACACCATTTATTAAATTGGCCACGGATGCGAGTGTGTTCTTTTAATGTAAAACGTGCGGAGAAGCTGAAATAGTTAGTCCGCTCTCAATCCCACAGCAGAAATCTCTGCCCTACTCTTTTATAACCGGCCGTGCTCTGAAAAACAAGCCGTGGTCTTGAAGCTATTATTTTGAATTGAGTACGTCGAGTAGACGAGAAGGCTACTCATGTCAGCCCGCTTCGGGTATCCAGATCTGTTCGGATATTAATTTCTGACTATTGATTATGTCGCGTTTCGCCTGTGTCGGTATGGCCGCCATCTTTAATAAATGTTCTCCTGTCTCTCTTCACTCTCTGCTTCTTATTTCACCATCTCGCTACCGCAGGCCAGGCCTGCCGCATGCACAATTCACATCCTCCGCATACTTAGAACCTTTCTCTCTCTCTCTCCTTGTTACTCTTTCTTTCTAAGTATTTCAAAAATATGGCTCATATATGATGTGAGTGCGGTCTTGGGCATCCCACTTTATATATGAAAAACTAAGATTAGGGGTTTTATCTAACTCGTGCAACTGTCCACCCACAGATGGAGGAAGCCCTGAGCGAGCATTTCAAGGACGTCATCACAGGAGGGCGCAGGGACAAGGAACCCTGGCAGCAGGAGGAAGACAAGGAGGCTGTCCTTTTCGTGCAGACCGAAGTGAGCATGCATTATTCGCTTATAACGAAGAAATGTGACAGCCGCCGCCAATTGGCTGTTCGTGTGGCACTATTTTTTAAGAGCGCAGTTGATCTTAAAGATCACCGCAAACCTTAATGCAAACAGAATGATGGCTCACTCAGGGCAGATGCCACTTTCAAAAAAAAAAAAATAGTTGTAATTTACCTCTGGTTAACCCTAGTTGAATTGCGAAAGCAACGGCGGAAGCTTCTTTTGTCTGCTACATTATTCCAACTACCACGCCCTATCAGTGTAAGGTGCTACAATATTGGGGACAACTAAGCTCATCCTTAAGTGTATGACGGGAGAGTGTAAGCTACCAGCCCACATATAAAGTCACGCTTCAACCAAGCCGTATGGACGTGCCTGCTTGTCATAGGGGTAACGAGAATGCACACGGTTCTGGCAGGCTGATTCTGATATCACCTTTCCATATAAAGGAGCGATCCAAGTTGGCAGCTCCTGTCCGTGGCACAGGAGTAACATGAATTCAAATGTGATGGCAGGCGATTTTTATTGCGTTAGCAATACTGCGCCAGGTTTACTTCAGCCTGTCGCGTCGTCCCGGAAAGGGCCACGTTTGACTTTGAGAGACCCAAGTTAGCAGCTCATGCCAGCCCACATATAAAAACACGCTTTAACCAAGTCGTATCAACGTGCCTTAGTGGCCTACAGGGGTAACGTGATTGCCGGGGTCCTGGCAGGCTGATTCTGACATAACCGTCCCATGTGAAACGAGAGAACCAAGTTGGCAGCTCCTGACAGGGAACCACGGACACGGACTAAAAAAAAAAAAGAAAGACTAGAGAAGGAGGTACACAACATGCTGAACCATGAACGCAGCCATGGAGGTATTGCTGACGCAATTCAACCAGGTTTAACCAGAGCTAAACCACAGCCACTTTATTTTTTTTTTTTATGAGGAGACCGCAGCTACGCCTCTTCACGGCGTAGCTGCGGCCGCCCGAGGTCTCGCTTTGGCTGTCGTAGTATTGCTTTTGCAATAATAAAAGAATCGCTACCGTATATACTACTGGCCAGACGTCAGCATTTTTCTAGCATAGCTACAAATAGTTTCCAATATGCGGTTGACGGCAATACCCACAGAGCAGTAATCCTTCGTAGAAATACTATTATGGTTTCGCAGTGAGCGCTGTTCCAATCCTAGAAAATACTTATAGCGCCGGATATCGCGGTAGAGGTGGTAACCGAAATGTTGCGCAGTTCCGTTGCTGCGGAGGCCGTGGACCACAGGACTACGTAGACAACAACCTGGACGTCCCTCCCAGCTGCTATGACACCCAGGACAGCCAGCGGCCCTACCGCTACGAAATGGTACGCATCCTTCAAAAATGACGTCGTAGCTGTGGCCCGCCACGGTAGCTCAGTGTTTTGGGCGCTCGACTACTGACTGCATGGCTGCTCGGATTCCATTCCGGCAGCGGCGACGCGTTTCTATGGAGGCGATACACAAGGCGTCTGAGTAGTGTTCGATGTGAACGCTCGTTAAAGAACTCTAGGCGGTCAAAATTATCAGAACCATTCAATTACAGCATTCCCCGCATGTTGAGTTGATTTGGGATGGTAAGCTCTATGATATAAAATAAATTCCGAGCGATGAAGACGTCCCGGCGCCCCCATAGTGGCATTCTCTTTTGCCGAACTTTTCTTAGTCATGTTTCCTGTAGTGGAAGCTCTGAATCTAATTAACTACGTTCGGACGCAAACGGTTTCGTGACTGCGAAAAGTTCGGCTGCACGTTAAAAGATAGTAATTGACCAGTTATGAAGAACCAGTGTCTGCCTATTGCTCCGAAGCGAATGCTACTTGAGTATCAATTGCAGCTCGGGTGTCAAGTCACAATATTCTGTTCTCAAGGAATATATAACTAAAATTCCCAGTTACTTTTTAAAAGAGGAAGCCGCAGCCAAAGATTCGCATCATGGGATAAACTCCAGCTCCACGTTCCACCGCACTGCATAGGCTAAGATCAAATTCGCGTATTATACTTTTCAAAGATGAACTATGTTTAAACGATCGTGCTCGTCTTTTGTCACGTTCGGGCCCCACCATCGACCTCTTTTTCGACCCATTTCTTTGTTCACATAATGAACCCTTCTATGCCTTGAGGTAATCACAACACCAGAATAAAAGATGGCACCTATTTGCGCAGTCCTTACTCCCCCTTTCAATTTTTGGCTGCTATACGATAACTTAGGGTCGTAGTGGTTAAGGCGCTCGGCTGCTATGCCCAAGGACGCGGGATTGAATAGTAGCCGCGGCGCCAGTTTTTCGATGGAGGCTAAAAGCAAGGCTTCCGTCTGCTGTGCGATGTCAGTGCACGTTAAATAACCCCAGGTGGTCGAAATTTTCGAAGCCCTCCACTACGGCGTCTCTCATGGCATTAGTCGCTCTTGTAGGTTAAAACCCATAAACCAAACTTTTCTTTGTTGCCATATTGCTCTGCTCGGAAGGATGGTAGTAATTACTTTACTCTCGTATTACAAATCTACTAAACTATAGAAAATTACCATAAACCATCTGACAAGAGAGCGCTTCTATGAGCACTTCGCCTATATCTGTCACACGCCAACTCGTTCGAATTTCGCTTGCACGTGCACGTTTAAGTGCTTCCGTGGTCTTCCTTTTCCTTGCACACTAATGGAAGTTGATGAAGACGGCGACGCACTGTGCAAGAACTAGTGACTGTTTAGCACGTGCGATGTGTGTTTTATTTATTATGTGTCCACGTCGTGCGTAATGAGACCTTGTGAAGACGGCAAAGTGGCTTCAGTGCCTCAGGGATCGTATCAGAAATTCGGCGGTGCACGGTGTTTCATTCTGCGCATACACTATACCGTCGCGCATGCGCAGAACACAAGGTCGCACTCCGGCGAATGCCATGTTGCCTTCACGGCCTCAGAGGTGCAGCTCATGAGGCAAAACTCCGTTTGCGGTGTGATAGAACGTAGCGTCAAGAATGCAGTACCTTATCGAAACTAATAGAGTGTCATTTACTACCGACCGCTCAAGAGGGTCCGTCCCAATCGCGTTTGCCCTTAACTAGAGAAGCAGCCAAGTAAATTTTTATGCAGTCGGAGCTCTACAATTCGATCACAAATGGGACTGAAATTCTTCCGAATTGCGCGGAGTTCAATGTAAAAGGTAGCAAAGCATGAGTTCGAATAAGTCGGAAGTTCGATTAAAGGGACTTTTAATGAACGGAATTTAACTTAATTGCTCGGCCCCTACGATCTTCGTCGGCCTTTCTCTTCCTACTCTTTTGCCTAAGCTGAACGTGCGGTTGCATTTTCAGAGTTGTAAACATACAGGTTTCAGATCATGACTTCTTTCCCGCAGGGCTGTTCCAGGGCGATACAGAAGTACATTCTGCGCAACGGACTTGGCCTCGGGCTCATCAGCTTGTTTACACTCTTCGCTCTGGTACGTGTGCAGTGGTTCTCAATAATGTACAGCTTTAAACTTGGCCCACAGTGTTTTTTATGCCACCGATAATTGGGTTCGACAGGAAATTTCTTTATTTTTCTTTTTTTTTTTTTGTCGGAACACTTGTATATTCGAGCAGTTTTCTGACCTAACCATGAGATCTGAATGCTTACGGTGAAAGTGGAAGTTCTTTTTTTTTTTATTTTTTGTACGACATGGCTTAGGCTTCTTGGGACCTGCAAATAAGGTGCAATGCAGCTCTATTATTTTTTTCTGTGCGTGGTTGGTCGTATAACAGGCGTAAATAAACTATACAAATTAAGAGGTACGCATCGGCCACGCGTTATTCGTATTGATGTGCTAGTTCTGTTTATCGTGATAGCGAAACTGAGTGAGTGAGTGAGTGAGTGAGTGAGTGAGTGAGTGAGTGAGTGAGTGAGTGAGTGAGTGAGTGAGTGAGTGAGTGAGTGAGTGAGTGAGTGAGTGAGTGAGTGAGTGAGTGAGTGAGTGAGTGAGTGAGTGAGTGAGTGAGTGAGTGAGTGAGTGAGTGAGTGAGTGAGTGAGTGAGTGAGTGAGTGAGTGAGTGAGTGCAGGAAGAGAGATAGAGAGGAAGGGAGGAGAGAGCGCATGCTTCATGTTTAACAGCATCAAGTTTCAACTTATTTTGTTAATTTTGTCATCTTTTCAGATCATCGCCATGATCTGCTCCTGTCTCCTTATCCAAGGCGTCAAGAAGGGTCGACAGTTACACACTTCCGTGGCCTAACACTAGGCCTTGCAGTTCGACGACATCACTGCCATACGTCTAGCCCACCTTTTCATGGCTTTTATCTGCCTTTGATTTCACTGTATTTTATTCCGCAAGCAACGAGGGTGACAATCGAAGCAGTCATGTTTTCCCATCAGCTACTCATCGTTACGTCATGATCATCAATTGAACAGTATATTTTTTACTACGAATGGTCTAAGGACGAATGTCATTTCATATTTACAGAATTTTAGACGCATAGCCCGTTTCTAAGTGTGGTGAACAAATGTAATGCATATTTTCTCACTGTGCAGCGATATTCAGGCGGTAAAGGTTTCAGTTACAAAGAATTGTTTAAAATTACTAAACACTGCAGTCTCGTCACCAGTGTTAAAATAAACTTCATCTAATGATCAACATAAAACAGTATTTTTTTTTTTAAGAATTGTGCTTAGTGTAATGGAAGTTAAAATGTAGAGCACAGCACTCGCTAAATGACCTAAGTGAATTGCGTCAAACAATAAAGGTGTTTTATCAACCCCTTATTACTGCGGCTTCTGTTCTAGCAAAATATTTTAATATTCTTCATTTATGTTACTTTTGTCCCCAATTAACAAACTTATACGGCCCTTAGATTAAGTATGTTGAAGTTCATTTCGTTATTCTGTATTGCGAAATAAATGCAGAAAGAAAGAGCGATAAGTTGAACAAAGCAATCACGGTTGCCATGAATAGGAGAAGAACCAACTTTATTTGACGTACTGTTAAGCATCGAGAATGTCCTGGGCCAGGGTCACCAAGGTCAACTGGTCTTTCAGATGGTCAGATGCTAACCAAGCCCACCACGTTGGGGCCATGATCTGTGCTGGCTTACGAAAGGATTCTTTAGAAGTCTGCAATCAGTATTTGCCTAATGGCCGAAATAAATCTACGAGTGGTTCACATCAGATATTTGGGGAGGGGGGAGGGGGGGGGGGCAGTTGTTATTACGCAGTAACACACACGTTCCCGCACCCAACCAATTTTGAGGACCCCAAGCCCGTCAGATGACAGAGCCTTTAGCAACCGAATAAAGCAAGCTCCCGTCAGCGGCTTCCTTTGAGGATCCTCGTTCCCGCACATACACTGGCTACTAGTTTAATCACAGATCTGTTAATCTGCATCTCTTATCTGACACACATCCCTTACCATTAAGCTACCACATTACATGTAAAGTCAGCCGACATTAAACCCTGCTGTAAACACGTATTGCGAAAATGCTTGCATAGCTTACAGTATATAGAGTGTCTGACTTGATTGAGATCGAGGAGAGCTCAGTTCATTCACCCTCAAATCTTGAAATAGCTGTCGAAGATGACAGCGCCTGTCAACTGGGCCACGTCATGTGGTCTCGTGACTTAATACAACCCGCCGACCAATCAGTACCAGGGCATTACCTCGATTGTTACCCACTCATCACTTAACCACACAATGAACGCTCTTTTTTTTTTTTTTTTTTTTTGTAGGCATACTGGATGAGCCTGTCTTTTCAAAAATGAGCGCGCAGGTTGTACACTCTTGTACTGGCATTTCAGGGCTTTATTCTCGCCTATGTGCCTTACAGCCGCCTTTTCAGCCGAATTAATTAATAATTAGAACATTCTGCTATCAAGATTGACGAGTCTGACAGCCGAGGGTTGCCTTACAGGTTTCACGAAAGTTGCTTGGGTGTTCGGAAAGCCAAGGAAACATTATCGCTTCATGATGGTTTCATTAGAGGTCTTTAAATGGACCAAGAAGTCCCGGTGCATTCGATTTCATAGGTCTGACGGATAAACTAGGGTGATCCAATTCTCCTCCAGGGTAGAGCGGATGTCCAGCGGTTAAATCACTGCAAGAACGGATTGCCTGACGAGGGCCGACCATGCAAGCTTTGGCGACTATACAGCCGATGCCCATCGCAAGTCCAATACAGTGAAGGATGTTCCACGGACATCTCTGGAAAAATTGCATCCGAATCTCAACGCCCGCAGGACATCGAAATGTCCGACGTCGGCATACGTCGGACGTCCACCTGGTCGCCTTTTTCTTTTTTTCGTGCATGGCCCTATGTACGCCCTCAGTTCGGCCATAGAATTTCTTACTTTTTGCATAGAGTTTCTACAGTTCGGCCATAGAATTTCCTAATTTCCTGCTCTTGCATTGAGGCTTTCCCTGTAAAGGGAAAGCCAGGGGCGCTGCACTTCAGCCACCATGGGCTCTCTAAGAATCATGGGTCGGAGCGCTGCTTGGTGGGGAACAGTCGCATTTTGTCGGAACACAGAGTGGTGTTACTTACACCGTGGGCATTACTAAGATGTCAGTGGCTGTTACCAACGGTGTCCCGGAATAGGGGCCCGATCAGCCTTCCCTTAATCTAAGCCAATGTGGCCTTCAATAAACATTTTCATCATCATCATCATCTCGAGGTGCGAAAGTAGAGCGCGAAAGCCATAGTAGCGAAGGCGCAAAATAAGACGACGTAATAAAATATATTTTCCGAAGTGCCACTAAAGAACTCCCTAAAATGATTGAGCAACCATATGTATAATATATTTAGAACATTTCTTTTAAGTATGCCTATTACGTGCGAAATATTGGTTCCCGTACTGCTCCATACTTAGCCAATAGGAAGGAGAGCCATCGCTTAGTTTGGACAAATTTTACACTTACGTGCTGCTTTGCTCAGTTTTTGCAATATACGGTCACAATATTGAACGTTGGGACATTTTTTATTGTATAACAATGTTTACTTTTCCATTATATTTGACCAAAATTTGTAGTTCTGCACACGGTAGCTCTCCGCCCCATGATGCTTTGGGTACTTTGGGCGCCCACGGGGGCTGAACTGGTCGCCAGGAAGCTCCATGCAAACTCCCATAGATGGCGGAGCAGCTTTCCCTCTAGATACCTCTAGTATAGTGCTCTAGAATTTTGGGCAGTGTGACGACCGGCGCCGGAGAGCGGGCCGCTTTTGCGATGACAAGAACCGACTCCCGCGAGAGGGCGCGACGTGCAACAGGGGTGCCACGTTCGCCGCTCGGCGCGTAGCGGCCGCGGGATAGCGGAGGGGTGCGGTTCTCTTTGGAGCGATTTTCAGACGCTACGGAATTAGTGTGATAATTAATAAAGAGGCGACTTATTCCAGGTGCTTAAACTGATCCCTGCCATTCTTTTACGTCTATCTGGAGATATCGTGCACGCTTGGGTTGCCCTTCGCAACAGCGCACGATGTTTGAATCGCTATCTGAAACTCTCAACATTTCTTCCTGCTGACAGTTACAAATCATCCAGATGAGCAATTTGTACTTAATGTTTGCAACGAAGCGTGGTGTTTTGCATTCGTTTTTCCCGTAAGGGAATAAAGGCTACTGCCCAGGGGCGCTATTAACACGCGGAGAAAAACAGTGTACATATGCGAATCAAAGCTTGTGCTTCGTAAGGCCTCTTTAGGAGCACCTATTTTTTACAAACCTTATTTACGAACACCTGCTTACATTTTACAGCTTGCGCTTATTAATACATAACAACGTTTATCTTAAATCGCCAGTAATCTGTAATATATATCTCTTTAACCGGCGTTCTTTATGTGCTCTAATCACCGCTTATATAAATTATAAATACAGTGTGAGAGCAAAACACATTTATTCACTACCGTACTATTTAAAGCACTGTGGTATTTACCGGCAAAAAAAAAAAAAATCAATAAACAAGGTATACGCAACTCAAGCATTTATTCTTTGTTCGCGATTAACATATACGTATATCACGGACATTTGTTTGCGTGCCACTAACCAAAGGGTGAACCAGCTGTTTAGATGAAAAAAAAAAAAGCCAAGTACAGTTACGGCATTACTTCAAATAAAATGTGAAAAATTAAACCTGCCACATACGTAATACGTTCATAGTGGGCACTTGAGTGCGGACGCTTTACTGGCATCAAATGGTAAAGAGCAAACAAACAAAAAATAAAAGCACTAATAATTGCACGTCGAATTGGCAGGTATGATGCAGTTCTTGGCGCGCACCGAGAGAAAGCGGAAAAATGCGAAAAAGATGACGAGCACCTAATACGCAAGCAATTAATTAATATAATGCCGAAATCAAATGCGGACATAATTCGTGTTTATTCTTTGAGTGCGTGGTATGAAATATGAGTAATCGACTGGATATACTTGCAACTACTGCTTACCGGACTATATATAATCGGGCTACTTGCCGCGGGTGCTCTTTGCAATACTAACCAGACTATAATTGTTAACAAGGTTGATATTACACGTAAACTACTTCCAAGGGATTTTAATTATTTTCCCTTTGGGAACGCTTGTCGTGATTCGCTTACTTCGCAAAGCGCGAAGCCGCAAAAACACATTAAATTTCATTGCTTCAAGTGGGAGCTTTTTTGGTGCTCCAATTAAGTAGGTAAACTTTTTGAACCTTCACATTTTACAGGAAGTTTGCACAATCTGAAGTGCAAAGCAATCAAAAAGAACCGTGCATCCGAGCCAAATTTTTGAGTAAATTGCGACCTAGCTTCGAACCTATAGCGCTATTTTTGTTCGTGGTGAGAAACCGTGCGGCCTCACAACCTCTCTTTCGCAGAAGGATGATCTAGCGGAAGCGAATAAGCGTACGTCCTCTATTTTCCGTCGTTATTTCTTTTTCAAAGCCATTCATTTTTTTTAATTTTGTATGCACATAAAACAGGACTAGAGCTATCTTCTGGAGGCAATGACTTGCATATTACCGGTGGCTTGCGCACCCTAGAATGGAAACATTTTCTTGAAGAATTATGTCATCTCTACCTCCATGCGGGGTAGTCCACATTTAATTCATTCCAACTGAATGCCGACTTCTCTTGGGGCTTCAGTGACCTACTGTAGTCGGCATAGTTGGCGTGGGAAACAACGGAATATACCATTTTGGACTGTTTTGATAATGGGGCTACTGTGACCAGTTTTAGTCAGTGCTCGAACGCACGTGTTGTATGTTTCACTGCTTCATACATCCTGCCTTCACACTGCCCTCTTTTCAAAACGACTACATTTCTGGACGTGAATTAGTTGCTTTAGGAATGCTGAAGCAAGCTGTACGGCAAGTGAAGCGTGCTGTGCGAGTCGTACGCCGGCCCTCTCCAAGCTGTTTTCTTCGGAGCCAACTCCTGTCATGTTACTTTCCCGAGGTATTGCCGACGGGCAAAATGGAAAATAAATTAGGTGATTGCTAACAGTAATGAGCACCGTTAACCGGCATATTAGTAAAATCTTGTCGCGAACAGCTCGAGACGACGCACAAGCAAACAAGAACGTACAGTCCGCGCGGTATCCGCCCCGCCCCACAGCGCGCATACGCGGGCGCCCAGACGGCTGACACACCAGTTGCTGGTGGCGCCCTCTGCGCTGCGGCGCCTCCGTCATCGCAAAAGCGGCCCCTCGCTCCCATGCATTTCGCGGCGCGGTCGACATACTGCCCAATCTTCTAGAGCACTATACCTCTAGGTAGGGTGCCTCGATACCAGCGCATCCTACCCTCTAGGTAAGAGCACGGCCGAACTGAATTACAGGAGCTAGCGGCGCGCTCTTCGCGTGCCTCGATACCGGCCGTGGTAAGAATAAGAAGCTCTATTCCCTCGGCCACGCGGCGACATAGAGGCACGTGACAGCAGCGAGGGTCGCCCCGGTGCAGGATGCTGTGAAATTTGCGTCACCCAATTCCTATTCAGGATCTAACTCGGCATCCGTCCGGCACCCGCACATCCGGTAGCGGATACCCGTTGTACATTCTTTCGCCTGTGGTCCATTGGGATAGTTTACCTGAAGGATGAATAATCACGAGCATGCTTGGGCATATATATGCCCGAGGCATACTCGTGATTTTTCGGTCACGACAGTGACAACGCCAGACTTTCTGGAGAACGAGCCGTTTATATACGTTAATTGTGTACACCAGTTCCATATAGGAGGTATTCACTGACGCGCTATGCGCGCTGCATTGTGGGTAATTGAGGCGCAGTCGACCATTTTTGTGTTCACGGAAAGAACAGGGCGAACGTACCTATCAAGTGCTGTTGTGCGGTTCTACAAGCAGTAGCATCCGCAGCTATATGTTGTTTATTGAGCTATCGTAGACTGTAATAGACGCGTGCACAGAAACTGAAGAGCAACGGAAGCTGAAGAGCTGCGCGAACGACCTCGGTATTTTAAGGTTCCGGAAGTACACACGAAAAACTCTACTCGAACGAGATACCTCACCGAGATGCGACGTCACGAATGGCTGGCACGGCTCAACCGCACAAATATAATGGAATATGAGAAATGTATGTCAAAATGGGCTGGACTGGAATCTTCCGGATGTGCCCTAGCAGCCAGCTCTGGTCACTATCCGTGCACGACTGTTCTTCACGCACTCGGATGACACATTCCCGGTAAAAGAGCAGAGCGGCAATGTATCGCTTCCAGTCATGCGCATGCATGAGGTGCCACGCCAACACCTGCTCGTCGTGTTTTGCTGCAATAAAATCCTTCAAAGAGGGCACGCTAAACTTCGTGTTTGTCGTACTTGCCTCATTCGATCAGAAGAAGTCGGATGTTCGCATCGTCTGTGTCGTCTGCTAATCGGAGCAAACCGTCTGCAGATTCGGCGAAGGAACGTAGGCGGGCAAAGTAGTTTTGCAGAAGGTTTGAAGAACTTTATAAACTTATTTCTCTCTAATTACAAACCAAGTTTAGCTTGGCCGAAATTGCGCTGTATTTCAAGAGTTTTGTTACAAAAAGTTATTTCGAGCCCGCAAGGCAACGAGGTGGCGCCACCGGGGTCATCGCTATGGCCTGTGGCAGCGGTTTCTTTCGCTTCCTTACCGCCACAGACGATGCAAACATCCGACTTCTTCTGATCGATTGAGGCAAGTACACCAAACAAGTTTTGTATAAAAGATACTGACTACCAAGCGCCATTTCTATGCAGAATATCAGCTACAAAAACTGAACGGTTTAGTTGGTATAAACGTTGGACGGCACGCACGTAATTGCACAAAGAGCGAGTTTATCTGCTTCAAGCCTTCAACTGTGGCTCTTAACCCAGCCGCTTGTAATTTAGTTGCGTTCTTCGAGTGGTCAGTAGGCTTGCGATTGGTTTCTTGTGATGAAGCTCGTCCGTAGGACAAGGAATTCATGAATGTCGCACATATTTATGCGTGGGCACAGGCCCACGCTTACCGTGCAGTTGCGCATATTGGCTGCACGCGGGTCGGTACCAAAGTTTTGTTTCGTGCAGGTCTCTGTCCGCATCGCGCACACTTTGCCGATAAATCGAACTGTCACTCATGATACCGATTGAGTTTTCATAACAACGGTGCTGGCATGAGGCAGAGTGACAGAGCGAACGGACGCGCACGAACAGCTAAGCTAACCGCCGCCCCGTACTAGTACTAGCCAGAACAGGACGCAAATATGGCGTCGGCTCTATACTGACGTCAGCTGTGACGTCACGTGAATACCCCCTATAGTGCGGACCCTCTACCCTGGAAAAAGAAAAGAAGCGCTGCGGTGATGCAGTGGTTAAGATGCTCGACTACTTTGCCAGATTACCCGGGTTCGAACCCAATCGCGCCAGCGGCTGCGTTTCAATGGAGGCGAAACGAAAAGGCGTCCGTGCGCTGTCAGTGCACGTTGAAGATCCCCAAGGAGTCGAAATTACTCCGCAGCCCTCCACTACGGCATCCCTTTCTCTCTTCCGCTTTCACTCCCACCTTCCTCCCTTCCCTTATGGCGCGGTTCGAGTGTTCACAGAAACAAGTGTGACAGATCGTCTCTCCTTTCCTGTGAACCGATTATATGTGTTATAAAACACGTACCACTTGAGCACTAGCGTCATGCCCTGTAGTGTACCTCGGGCAGTTTCTGTTCTGCAGCCTGTCGTCTCGACAGCTTCGTAACAGCGACTGCTAGAAAAGCGTGCTTGCGAGATCGCATGCTGGCGTACCTCCTTAAAATCTGTTTTGTGCAGCCCCATTCTCACTGCTAAATCATCGTGTAAATTGGCAGTGCGAGTTAAGCCAACGGCAACAGGCGAGGCATGCAAATACAATCGGCCTATATGTTGACCTATTCCTCTAATATTGTTTTCTCATCATGACAATGAGAAAACAATATCAGCGGGATAGCGACCGTTCGGTCAGGATATGCGCATCAGCTTATGTCATAGCCGAACAAAATACTCTCCCCCCCACAATCTTGTGTCCACAATCATGTTTTTCATTTGGCCCCCAGAGTAGCTTTGCAAGGCATGTTATCACCAAATCGCAGGTATACAATGGTAAAACATGTATAACTCACACACAGAAGGATGTGACTGTGAGTATATGATTTGCATGTCGTGATACACTTCAGAGCTGACGTGTCACCTTCACCACTGATTTTTTATCGATCATCGCATATATAATAATGTGCGTGCCATGAGTCATAATCGGCGGGTCTGCATGCTCGTGAAGGGTTTCCTTACCCTATGCAAGAACATCGCATTTATATGTCTAAACATTTATTAAGCGTAAAGGAAAGGTTATTCAAACCTTCATTTGTAGCCCCAGAAAAGCAGTAAAAAAAAAAAAAGCGAGAGATATATATTGTAATGACATGGTAACGACATTGAACGTTTGAACAAATAAAAAAAAAAAGAACGCTGTTTCAATGTTTCGGTTCTACCTGTGCAATGTGCTTTGATTTGTGATACTTTTGACTATCCTGAAAGTTACTATATGCGACCAATAATTCACTTTGGGCACTCTTTGGCAGTAATCAATAAATTCCCTTATAGTCTCGAATGTAAGTCGCCAGTGGGAAAAAAAAACATGAAAGCCAACTGGCGCCACCCCGCGAAAGAAGAGGGAAGGAGCTGTAAATAAATCCGCGAAATCGCTTTGTTGCGGAATAACTTTGACTGTACTAGAAAGCGGTGTGTGGAGCAAGCTGGCAATGCTACCTTTTCGCTAGAAATCACTAAGCAATTGTGTTACTTTCTGAGTACAGTGGTACAGTTATGGTCATGGCGCGCGATTTTCTGCCTTACCAGCAATATTCGCCGATCCCATCATCCGTGTCGCGCCACTGATCGCCGGCAACAAGCGATGCCCTACAAAGAGTAGACCTCGTCACAGTAGGCAGGAGAAGTCGGCCGCTCCCGTGATTACCAGTGCGAGGGCGGAAAGGGGAGAGCGAGCGCGCGGTGCGGCGAGGCGAACGCTCGCGGAGGTCACGTAATGGCTTGGCGCATCGCGCGACGACGACAGCTGCTCGAGACGCGTCTGAGAGTCGCGGCAGAAGGCATGCGAGAACCCCGCAGCCGAGCTTCCTGATTGTCTGAACACTGGAGCACCAGCAGCAGCTTGCAACAGGCGAGCTCCGCAGTTACTTCCAGCCGCGCCGTGCGGTTAGGCAGGCGCTCACGCACGGCCGCAGTGAACTACCGAAGCGTAGCGTACGCCAGCGCGATTGAGGAAGTGCGCGGCAGCCGCAATTTCCACGGAGGTCACGACTGAAACCGACGGCAGGCTGTTGGTATGTGCTGTGCTGGTGCGCGCCCATCAACTGGATGTGAACGAAGGCGCTGGTGCGTGCGGTTGTCGTCCGTATCATGTTGGGAGGCCGATCTTGACGCAACGTGAAGTGGAGCGCGTAGTCGGAGTAGGCCCGACGACAGGAGCCCAACCGAAAGGAGCATGGCCTGCGGCCTGGGCCTCATCAAGGGCATCCTGTGCACCCTCAACTTGACGATCTCAGTACGTATGAATGTGCATGTGCTGTGTCACTGTGATCCCGAGGCGCGCGTCGACGCAGCGACCGCCCGATAACGCCGTGTGAGTGCTTTGTCACTACGGGGTTACGGGTTTATCCTGCAAGGTCGCACGTATTCGCCTGACAACAGTGCTACAGTGCGCACCTTGCAAGAGCCCAGCGTGGTATTGTGCGCGTTTCTCCTTAGCCACGACAGACGACTGCCTTTCGCGCGACGTATTGTGCATGTTTCTCCTTAGCCACGACAGACGACTGCCTTTCGCGCGAGACTGCACCAACGCACCAACTGAAAGAGGTAGCTTTCAAGTGAATGCTATGTGGCGTCTAAGTCTTTGCCTTTACTCGCACACTTTTATTTGGTTCCCAGGTTGCCCATTATGAGGGCTATGCTAATCGAAGAAAGACAAAATATTTAATGCGTGGCAAGCAGCAGGTGGTTGAGTGCTGTGCACATGTGCAGAACGTGTATGCCAATCTGTGCAATTGTGTTTGCTTATTCCTCTGACTGCAGCTGCTGGGAGTGGCGGCAATTGTCGTGGCTGCTATTGTGCTCAACAACCCAAACCTCCACGATGTCAACGACCATTTGGGAAAATTCTCAAACTACCCAACAGCTGCGACGTTCACCCTTGTGGCGGGCGTCACAGTGCTACTGTTTGGCGTCTGCGGATGCTGCGGAGCCTGCTTTGCAGTTGGCTGGCTTCTGCTCATGGTTTGTAGTTCAGTGCTTTCAAAGGCGTGATACTGCCCACGCATTTACATTATGTTTTCCTGTTATGTTTGCAGTGCTAGAGCTTCTTGCTTTGATGCGGGAGCTTCAGTAACTTCAGCAAGGGATTGATTCATCTTGAACACTGTATAAAATTTTGCTATGTACCATAATTTTTTCAATTACTATCAAATTTCCACTGCAAAACTTTGACTGCACCTGTAAAGCTTCAAAGAGCATGTCAGAATGACTGGTTCAAAGTGTGATGAAAAAGGATGATCTTGTGCAAGTATGCTCTTATGCCACTAGTAATAATGACTGAGAATCTTGTGAGCATTTCAAAAGTTAATCAAAAAAGCCACATATATGCTACACATGAAAAACCACACATAAAAGAACTGCACATATACATACTGGCTTGATTAGAAGACATTTTGTTACCTTTCAGGCTCCGAATGAAACTAAATTTGAAATTACACCAAAACTCACAGTAGTCCTGTTGTAGCTGTTTCCAGCTGCGGTTGGACGCTACTAAACAAAAACGTGGCAAATAACCTTCAAAGGTGCATGGCCCTCCAGCCAGTGGTGCCAACCAATTGTTGTGGCGTTATGGTTAATTCCATTTCATAGAAGCCACGTATGACCTCACTCCAGGAGATTAACTGTGATATTGGGGCAGCAGGTTGACACTGTTAGATGGAGAATCTTCTTTGAGAGATGTTTGCTTCATTCTTGAGTTGTATTCAGGTGTATAAACTGGTTTCCACATTGCCCTCCTATCTTCTTACATACTCTTGTATTTTGGGCGGCATTATTTGCCACTCTACGGATTTTAACTATAAAACTATATAGTTCTGTCACTTGAGTGGTTGTACTCACGGTAGCCCACATCGTTGCCAAATTTAGTCTGCTAGCACAGCGCCGTCCGATGTCATGATGCACTTAGGGCATACTTGATCATGTAGACGTCCCCATGGCATGTAAGAACACTCGAAACTGTGCATGGGTGCCACAAAATGGTTCCATCTTCTGGCTACTGCAATCATTAGGTGACAGTTTCGTTGGTCTTGTCAGCATGCAGATCGATTGCATGATGCCCCACCCTCTTGCTCAACACCCTTGCAATAAATGTGGCATATTAGAAATCAACTTGCACATGCACTTCAGTTCAGCTCTGCTATCATTTAATTTCCATTAATTCTTTGTAGGCAAAATTTCTGCAATTGGCCACTGTCATAAAACCTGTAATTAAAGACAGTTTATACATTCATTACTGGCAATTCCTGGTGGTGCTCAGGATAAGTGAAGAACTCTAAACGACTTGCAACCGCACTGGCATACTGCGTTTTGTCACCACAATGAATGATATTTCATCCAAAGGACATAATACTGATGAGAAAGGGGAGAGAGCTGCTTCCTACAGAAACATTGAAAAAATATATGTAAACCGGAAGGTCCAACTGCTGACTGCCGCAACTAGCAGATTTCAAACAGAACTTGGCAGTCATAGCTGAAATCGCATAAATATCCATTCAAATGTTTTCACCTGGATGGTTGTAATTAAGGTTCTTTAAAAAAGATTGGCTCTACTACACAATATTTTATCAAAAAAAACATGCTCTGCAGTGCATTTTTGATCATTATGTCTTTTTTTTTTTTTTAGCAGAAAAAAAATTTTTCATGCAACTGACAATACACATGGCAGGTTTTGAGCACCAGGTTAAGTAAACACTTTCATTCATGCAGATTTGGTTGCTCAGCTTGGCATCATTGATAAAAGTTGAAAATGAATGTTGAGGTGTGAGTAGGTTGAATGGTATTACCTGACTACCAACACTCAGTGCTTATACCCGCATACAATTTTCTGCTTTCGAAGCAGCTTTTATATAACCAAATTCTCCCCTTGGTTTTTCTCAGACTTGATACAGAAATAAGGGAAGTTCTGTTTTTGAATGCTAACTTAGTCTTCTTTTTTTTTTATTGTTATTATTGCTTGACAGTGTGTCAATATCTGCACACACATCTCCTCCTATATTGCCCCTGTAGTTCATTGTTTCTTTTCCTTCCATTTTTCTTTATTATGGGTGTGGAAATGGGGCAACGTGAGATTACCAGACTCCGTGCAAATGCCTGATTCATTGACCTAGAATAAGTGTAGCTATCATGCTTGGATTCCATGGCTATCATGTTGTACTACCCACATTGTTAGTAGCAATCATGTGTGAATATTCTTGTGACCAGAGGCCAGTCTTTCTTTTCAAGTGCTAATAGCATTTTTCTTTTTCACTTCATTTCATGACGTTACTAATCATTTTAAGCTTGAAAGGAGGGTGCTCTCCTCTCCAGACAAAGCCTTAGATAAAGAGCTGGCGGCCACCTGGAGGCTACTCCAGATGCGATCCTTTATGGCTCGTTACCTGTTGTCAAAATTCTACCTGGCGACTACGACCCGGAATGTACACTATCTGGTGAAATAGCCACTTATAATCACATTTTGTAGAATCTCTAATACAAGTTCCTGCCCTTGAGTAATGGGAGGCTATGTTGGTCAGCTCAGACATGGGAGTTTGAACCCGGGTCATTGAATGGGCTACATAGGTCGCTGTCAGCCGTGGACTGATAGGCGCCTAGCTCAGACCATCTGCATTCTGCCTTTTCTGACGAAATAAATGTTTTGCAATTTAATCTTCTGTTATTTTAATAATGTATAGCGCATACAAGCAAACTGATTACAAGTTTTTAAGGTTTCTGTTAGCCGACCTTTCATGTGTTCCTGTATAGACGTGCAATATTATTTTGTTCTTTCTGTCTCCATTCATCTGCCTCTGTGTCATTCTAACGATGATGGCATAATGTGCAATCACTGACTGTGCTTCATGCTCAATGGCTCCATTCTTTACGGGCTGTGCTGATGTCTCTCATTGTACAATACATGCAGTTCATCATAATCATGGCCGGCTTTGTGATCGTGGAGACAGTGGCGATGGGCCTTGTCTGGAAGTACGCAAACAGTGCTGAGGTGGGCATTTCCATGTTTTCCCAGCTGTCTCATTGTCCACTCTCCCCTTTCCACTTTTGAGCTTTTCTAGCCTGTCTTTTATTGTAAGCCTCACTGTCACTTATCCCATGGGAAAAAATGGGCAGTATTGAATGATGGTCAGGGCATGTTCGCTTTTATTGTCGTTTGACCTTTTTTTCGTTCTCTTGTATTTTGCAGCTTGAAAACACCGTCACTACGACATTATACACGCTCATAGAAGCAAAGAAAACTGGGTTGCCAAACTTCCTGCATGACTTGCAGCATGGCGTAAGTCTTTTATTTTAAAATTTAATTTTCTGTTTCCTTTATGCTTTTTTTTTTCTTTTGCTGGAGCATTGCTTCCAGGATTGTGCATAAATTTAATACCTTTAATTTGACAAATGCTTACCCTTACTTGGGGTTTTGTCATCTTGTGTAAATGAGAGCATGCTTTTTTTTTTTGCTGCTGCTGCATTAGTTCCAAGTGCGTGCACAAATTTAAAACATTTTGCTTGAAGCATGTTTAGAGTTTTGTTTTCTTGGCATGAAATGAGAGCATGTTGGTTGCATTTTTGTTTTGTTTTATTTGTAAGTATTTTTTAACAAAAGGGCTGAGGTGGCCGCTTAGATCAGCTTAGATGGAGAAGAGGTAAAGTCGAAACTGTTATTCTGGGGTTTCTCATTTTCTTTTATTACCTCCTCCTCTCCGCCCTTTGAACAAGGCTTGTGCATATACTGGGTGCTTCAGCAAAGTTGAAGCAGAATTTTTAAAATTGGCTTTTTGAGACATTGGGATGGCTTTATTGGTTTTATGATACCAGTGTTGGTTTAAAATCAGGGAACAAATGAATGGGGCTAAGTTATCCAGCTAGTTAACTAAATTTTGATAGTTTGCTTTTTAACTGTTGCACTTAGATGCTTGAATGTAATTGGAGATTTGTAGTTGGCCACCGATATTAGCCATATCACTTTTTTAAATTTTGGGAATGTGGTTCTATTTTTTTTTGCACTGTGGCCCAACAGATTTTATCCACTGCACACCCTCATCGAAAAGTGCATGTGGTTAAGCGATGTCAGTTAGCAGTGTGCCGTTGAGCGATGTGTAATGATTGATGTAGCGTCACGGCCCACTGAAGACATGCACTTTTTGGAAAGGGTGCACGGTGGAGAAAAGTTGTTGCACTATGGTACACAGAGTAATCTCATTCTTGAAACTGTAAAAAGTGATATGGCTGGCACTAACAGCAAGGTGCAGATTTTTCATTCTGTCTAGCACCTAACTAGTAGGTCAGACGTTAACTGTTGAAAATCGATTTCTCACCTTACTAGTTAGCACATTTCACCTGCTTTCTGATGTCTGCCACTACTGATACTGCTGTGCCACAGAAGCCACCTCAACATCTCACAAAGCCTGTTCTATAAACTCTGGTTCACCTTCGCTAAAACATTTAGTATATATGGATATAAGCATAATATGACAGTCTGACTTTTACATTTCAAACAAAATTACATGCCTATTGTACAGTCAGGTTGTGCATTTCATGAAAAATTATTGCATCAATATTTGATACATTTTCTTGGCACTGAAGGCCAATAAACAATTTTTTCTATGTTCTACACATTTATGTAGTTGTGATCTGAATGTTGTCTAAAGCATATGATGTCTAAAGTGCAGTTTTTGCGCTAAAACATATGATACAAGTGTATCTATTACTTTTCACAGTTATACATGAAGCTTAACCTCATAGGAAAGAACAGCTTTTGTGAAAAATATGTACTCTGGATTTCCTGGTGGGTCATACATAAAACCTCACAAGGTGAGGGTAACTGAGACCTTAACTGCTTCAGAACTTCTCGTAAGAGCCCCTCCAAATGGCTCAGTAGTGAGCCGGTTATTTCTTTATTTTTGACAGTGGCTATTCTTTTATCAGTGTGATGTGGTCATATAGGCGTGGCCAGTTAAGCATGAGAGCAATGTACGCCAAACCGCTGTGTTACTTTATCTTTCTGTGGTCTTCATCCGTAAGCTTTAGAAATCAACTGTGAGTGTTAGTTTTTATAGCGCAGCTCTAAGACACGTTTTCCTGGATTGTACTTCATTATCAGTGGTGTAGTTAATGGCGTAGTTCCAGTAGGCGTAACCAGCCACTTTGCCAACTGTGGCATGTATTAGCAGAGCGAAACACCACAGCTAGCAGGCGGCAGAGTGGAGAGATGGTATTTCCCTTCTAGCATTTAGAGGAGAGGAGCTAGGGTGAGAGGTGGCTAAGTGACTTGGTGGAATAGCAAGAGCAGAGGAATGCACGACCAGACGTTGGCTGCCATGAGAAGAACTGCAGAAGGAGGAGGTTATGATCAAGTCCGAAGGATATGTAACCTTGGAGTCATGCTACGAGATGGAGCTGAAGGGTGACCCCTGGGAAAGAAGGTTATGGCAAAGAGCAGAAGAATCAGAACAGGAGGATGAGAGTTAAAGGCAGAGGAGCAGGGTGCAACTGAAAAGTGATGACATCATGAGTGTTTTCTCTGCTGTGATCATCTCGTGTAACCCATATATAGGCATTGACTTTCAAAACCAGGTGTTCTTTCACCACCTAGAAAACATATCCTGCCATTGTATAGGTCACAAGGCCTCCTTTATATCAACGAAGAACTGGGGAAGGAGTGTTGTTTGAAATATCATTGTGTGGGCAAATAAGGAGTGGCCTTTACCTTTACCTATGCATGTCTTTCTCAAATTCCTTACCTTAACATTTCCTCAGGAATCAGAGGGAATGAGAAAGCTGACAAAAGTACTGCACGCACTGGTAACGTTGGAACAAAACCAATCAATGTGTCTAATAAGGACTGTGTGAAATTTGTGCAGTGTAAACTCGGAAATAAATGGCAGGCTTCATGAAATGATGAAGTAAACAACAAACTACATCTGGTTAAGCCTACAATTCAGGAATGGAAGTCGCTCTGTCATCAAAAACGCTTGATCGAAGTAATCATATGTTGCCTCTGCATTGGCCATAAATGTCTCACACACGATTTCATGCTCCTCATACAAGAAAACCTACTTGTGAAGCATGTGGTGGTGACTTAACAATCAACCATATTCTACTGTCATGCACAAAACATAAAGGAATAAGGAAAAGAGCATTTTAAATCTCTCTGGAAAGAACACATCCCTTTTCTTCCAACCATTTTGCTAGGAGAAAATGTCCCTGTTGATCTTTCGTGTGCTTTTGATTCGCAAAATAAATTAAACCTTCTATACAAATTCTGACCTATTACTAAAGAAAGTATTTTCTAACACATCAGCACACCTAACCCTGTGTTTGGCGTGTGATGGCCTCAGCTACCTGTGCGCCACAAAACTCAGCACACCACCAAAACCATTTCACAAACCGCCTGAAGAACTGTGCTCACATTCTTCACTGCTAAGCATCGTGATTGTCTGCATTCGTTATTATTAATCAGCTGGGAATGTGGAAGCCCTTTTGCAAATAATAGTACCTCAAATTTGGGCAAATTAATGGGGTCGCAATCATGCTTAGTGCTGGCTGCCTTTCCTAAACATAATGCACGCTTTAAGTGCTGTTCCTTCCTGACTTTATTCCTTGGTTGTTTGCTGCATAGCTCACGTGCTGTGGTGCAAAGGGACCGGATGACTACAAGAGGAACGGCCTGGAGATACCAGCAAGCTGCTACACAGAGGCAAAGCCACTCCCTCCGACCCTTCACAAAGTGGTATGAAACTATCTGAAGTGGCGTTGAGCCAGTTAAAGTCGTTTGGAGAGCTTGAGGCAGTCTACATTTCTCGCATTACCGGAGAAAAAAGTATAGCATGTGTCGCTGCACTGTGTTTTATCCTTAATATTTATTTGGAACACGTGGCCGACACTTTGTGGTGCTCACCATCAAATAATTATTTCTCAGTGTTTTTGTGCCCTAAATCAGCAAATAATTGATTTTAATGCATTATCTACATCTCTGTTTGGATTCCTAGGATTAAGAGCTGCCTCTTACATCATTTACATGTATGGGAAGAACGGTAAAGATGACATGAAAAAATATTTTATGGCAGCGCAGTAAGCGGCCTGTGTCCCGTCCCGGCACTATTGTACTAAGTAGTACTATTAACGTAGAAATGTTAAAGGCCCCGTTCACCAAAACTCTGGCATCGGCAGCTGTCCGTTGGCGCTGCGAGAGAAAAATCACGAGCATGGCACCGGGGGGCGGTAGTTGGCAGCTGACATGGCCGAGCACTGAGTGAACTCAGGGTTTCCTGACATTACGCTTGGCAAGAGCTGCCAATTCGTGCCTTTCCTTTATTATGGGAGGTTAAATATCAGAATCAGCCTACCAAGACCCTTGCATTCACGTTACCCCTTGGCTAGGCAAGCGCATTCATGCGGCTTGGTTAGAGCGGGCCTTTATATGTAGGCTGGTAGCTCACGCTACCGTGTTATACCTTTAAAATCGGAGCTTAAGTGTCCCCCATAACGTTTTTGTCGAATAGAATGATGTCGCAGTTAATGGCAGTTCCCAAAGATCTGGCACCTTGAAACTGCATGGATATGTAAACGTGAAAATGTGAATAAAATGCGTTGTTACCTCGATTGCATTGTTACACCGATCGGCATAGCAATAGTTTAGCCTTGTCTCATTAGAATTTGTGAAAATAATCCTAGAAAGCATGGAAATTATTTTGTTGTAGTTCCTGCTTCCACAAAAATTTGCACCTTTGGTAAATTTAAAATTTTGCACACTATGTACCGTGAAGCCACCTCTTCAAAGTTAATTTGAAGAACTTTTTGAAGCTACTATAGATTGTATTGTCAGTACTCATTCACCTCTTCAAAGTTAAGTTGAACTTTAAAACCTACTATAGTATAATTTAGCCTTGTCTCATTAGAATTTGTGAAAATAATCCTGGAACGCATGGAAATTATTTTGTTGTAGTTCCTGCTTCCACAAAAATTTGCACCATTGGTAAATTTAAAACTTTGCACACTACGTACCGTGAAGCCACCTTTTCAAAGTTAATTTGAAGAACTTTAAAAGCTACTATAGATTTTATTGTCAGTACTCATTCACCTCTTTAAAGTTAAGTTGAACTTTAAAACCTCATTCTCTTTGTGCTATATATATTCTTGGAACCTAAGAAAAAGTTGCAAGAAATCTTGCATTTCAGTTTCATACCTTTCATTCACCATTGCACACTGTCATACAGGTGTCACTCCTGAGCTCTTTGTTGTGTGGAGAAGGTAACCAGAGCCATAGGTTTCCTCAGAGGTGGTTGTACTTGTGCTGACTTTGGCTGTGACTCCTACGTGCTTAAATTAGACTGTAGCAAACGCAAACTTCCCTGAGCACTTCATTAAAGGTTTTTGTTTTTCGGCTAAGCAAGAAAAAACGATATTCACAACTAAAGCTCCTTCAGCCAGCTTCATTTTCAACGTCGCAGTTCGTCCAAAGGCAAGAATTAACTATCAAGTAACTTCACTTAGGTAGATTCTACATTCCGAGCAGTTGCTTATTGCTTCTACGTGTGAACTGCTTTGGGAACTCTATCCGACATGAGTTGCTGCAAGCACAGGCTTACCTGATGCTGCATGATTTAAGAGAGAGAGAGCAGCAGCAAGGTAATGGAAACATGGAATAATAGCAGCTTTGTGCAGCCGAAGAAAAAGGTGCACTTTGACTTGCAGAACTATTCATGCATGAGTTCTATGCCAACCAGGCCTTACATTGCATTTTAAGCATGTGTGTACGGGATCATCACAAAATATTTCAGTTAAATGAAGGTTGCACTAACTGCATATTTTAAGCACGCCTTTCAGTTGGGACTTTAAGTTACTGAGACTGGTTTTGTACAATCCAGCTGGGTTGAATTAGTGGTAAACAGCTGTGAACAGATGAGTGACTTGAAACCTGCATAACCATGTTGAAGATAAATGATGTCAATTTTATGTTACCACAGTTACTGTCACCACGTTGACAAGAGTTTCCGGTGGTTTTATGGATCAATGCTCACTGATTGGACAGGTCTGATCTGTCATCAAATAATTAAACTGAATAATGTTCAAGGAATGTGATTCACTGGTCGTGTAAGAAATGAGTAGAGTGGTAAATACGGAGCAGGCCTTGAGGGACGATGAATGAAAAGTATTAGAAGGATGCCTTCAGTAAACATGTAGCTGCTTACAAAACATACCAGTATCAATGATTATTGAGCTGCGTCTTATGTAATTATGTAATGGTAGTCTCCGAAAACCACTCTATTGTTTCAGAATCGTGAGGCTTTCAGCAGTTTTATCTTTGCAGGATTACCCTCAGTTCTTGGTCATGTGTATCAGTGCTAATTCTCATATTTTTCTGCTCTGTTTTGTTAGCTTCCTTTGGTAAATTTATTGCTTATTGCATACTGCAGTACAAACTCGTTACAAGAGACACTCAAGAGGCTGGAGAACGCTGTCTCATGTAACTAAGGTCTCTTTTAACCAAAAATTTTAAAAACACTGAGGAGCTGGGCAAGATCTATGCCCATATGCATGCAAATAAACACAAGTTTTAGATCCGACCTAAATGTAATTAACCATTGTCCCTATTTTTTTTATATATCTAGCTATTTCGCTCACTTCAGCATGACTTTTAGATATTTGAGTTTGTGTCTGATACAGAACTATATTGGATGAATCATTGAGCAGGCTTGTCCCAGGTAAACATGGCAATGCTCCGGAGTCCAACCGTTTCGGCTACCAGCATACAAAGCAACCCAACTAACCAAACTCAACGTTGGGGCACGAGCTAGAGTGCAATTATAGAAACAAGATGATGGAAGTAGTCGCAACCATGCAAGGTGTGACATCCACCTACGGAACACAATGGAATTGAGCCAAGGCAATGAAAAATGTAGTGCATACTGGTTGGTTCGACACCGGCCATGTCGTGTGAGCATATAATGCCAAACTATAGTGGATGAATTGAGCAGAATTGCCTCGTGGAAACATGGCAATGGCTTCGGAGTGCGACAACTGGTGTAAAAAGCAGCCGGCACCGTAGATGCTGCAACGGAAATCCATCTCAATGGTACTGTGCTGCAGAGTCGGCACATGAATGCGACTTGAATGAAAAAGGCAGAATGACAAAAATTTCAATGCGTTACACAGTAATCACAACCTTGCAATCTGTGGCATCCAGCTGAGGAATGGAATAGAATCAAGCCAATTGAATGAAAAGAAAGTGTAGCGCATATGAGTTGGTACAATGTTGGCCGCATTGCTTGTGCTTATCTGGGTTGTGTCTGTTCTATATAGTGAAAAATTCGTTTTGCAGACCTTAACAAATTGCTCTTAGTAATTGAGTCTCTCTTTTATGTAATTTTGTTGGCAATGCCAACATAGGAAAACGAACCAAACTACCTTCAAAAGTGACTAATAACCATGTTTCTTGTAACGAAATTTTACTGTATTTCCTCTTCAGCATTATTCCTCTATTCCCAAATTTCATTTTCATGTCTTATGCATTGTAAAGCTTCTAGAGTAATAGAAAGCAAAGGTAGAAGGAGTAACAACCAAGATTTTGCGTGAAACTGAAAGTATCGTGCAAGTATTATATGTAGACCCTTTAAAGCGTTTGGATAGCTGCACCTCTTCTCAGCACAACACATACATAGTGAGTTATTTCTTTTCCATACATGGTAGATAGAGTATATCTGAACCACTGTAAACATAAATTCACCTGGCTTCATCTTTGAGGAAAATTTTGCTTTGAAAAATATCTACCTTAACATGTACCACAGTGTTAGCAGTTCACGCGGAGTTGGCAGGACATATCTCTGCCTGATATCTGCACCTTGTCCAGTAGTTTCGATAATTGCTGCTTCAGTCTGTGTGTGTGTGCGTGCACACACATAAAACACTTGAGACTTTATTTGAAGTCGTGTTCGGCTGCTCCTGTATGCCTCTAATGGGTTACCTCGTGTTCAGTACTTTGAGAACAAGATGTGAAAGGCTGTTTCCTATGCCATAACATATTGTTCTACTTAGCAGCCGGAGCATTTGACAGATGCGTGTGTCAGAATGGTTAGTAAAAGCGACAGTGGTATCCAAAAGCACTTGATGCTGTTGCTGCATTTTTTTTCTTTTTTTACTCATTCCAGGGTTGCGGTGAAGCTATCACCACATTTCTCGGTGAGCAAAGTCTCAAGATTGGTCTCCTGGTGCTAGGCATCGTGGTCGCCCAGGTGAGCCCGCACCATTGAAATCATGTCGAGACAGTGTTGGCATATGCATGTTACGGCATCACACATGCACACATAAGCAGGAAGAAAGTTACGCAATAGGATGGCAAGTTGGGCTGGTTGGATTGTGTTCAGCTTCTGTCACAAAAGATGACGAAAGTTTGCAGTGGGCTTGCATCATGTTGCACAAAACTTTGTACTCAGGGGCTCGTTGCAAAATTTACAAATGCAATTGAGTTGATAGCCCATTTCATTGTCATTGAACTTAGCAATGTCTATCGAGCTCTTTTGTTTTAGGGTAGAAAAAAAAAAGCTCTTGCAGTTAAGCACTACAGCACCAGCCATGGTTACTCCAGACCATTACTTGACTGCAGAAAACACGCTTGACACTGCCCAGACTGCTCTTTTATTGCGAAAGCAATACTACTCTAGGTTTCGAGCCTTCAGCGTAGCGCGGCCGGTGGCCACATCTTATCCCATGTGACGCTGTGACGTCAAGGGTGTGGGCTGGCAGGAGCTGCCAACTTGGGTGTCTCGTTTCACGTGGGACTGTTATGTCAGAATCAGCCCGCTAGGACCCTGGCATTCACGTTACTCCTTTAGGCCACTAAGACACGTTCATACGGGTTGGTTATAGCGGGGCTTTATATGTGGGCTGAGGAAGAAGAAAAAGAGAAGAATGCTCAGTCACCCGCAGCTAATGCTCTCGCTCAATATTTGGCTCAGCAGCGTTGAACCCTTGTAACTTTTTTCTTTTTTTTTTGTCGTTGGGCTACCACCGTAGCTTCTTATGCGCTTCTTGCGTAAGCTTTTTCCTTTCGTCGCGCAGACCGATCTTCTGCCTTCAACCTGGTCCTCAGATGGCCCCGAATCTAGGACGATCCCCCCTCACACCCCCCAACCGTGCACCATATTTTTGAAGAAAAAAATTTTTTCTTAGATTCGAGTGAATACGGTACTTTTTGTATTTAATAGCACTTTGCTGAGATTCAAGTATTTGTTTAAAACAATTGTTATAAATCAAGAACACTATGAAACCTATTTGGCACTTCTTTTTTTTTTCCATTTCATTTATTCACTTATACCATGTCATGCAGTAGCTGTTGGCTAGTCACAGGTCCAAGGCAAAACTTTTCTCATTTCATGTCGTAACAAATCAGCTGACACAATATAACTTGCTGAACGTTATACATCAAAGATAGCCTATATCCATCAAAGATAGCCTATATCATGATGAGCACCTCATCAAAATGAATATAGCAAAATATAGCCTTGAGCCTTTGGCACACTTGTTCTAGAAAGCAGGGATTGGAAAATGGCCAAAATACAGTGCACAAAGAATGATATGTGGAGTGTGAGTTATGAAGCCATGTATTACAATTATTCAAAAAGTACTTGCTTTTTGTATGATGGCAGTAAACTACAGTTTTTTCTCAAGAGGGCAGTATCAAGTATGCAGTTAATATGCATTAAATGAAATCACCTTCAGTTTCATTCTAATGCTTTCAAACTGATGTGTGGCTTCTGTTATTATGAAGTTATGGCTACATCAAGTTTCTTGAACATTGGTGCTGTAAAGTTTACTGCACTGTACATGTTCACATTGTCATAGTTTGCGCCTGCAGAGTCCAGTTGAGTTTTCTCTATTTGGTAGTAAAGGGATGTACTGAGCCACAGCTATGGCTGAAGGCATATAAGTATAAGATGGCTTGAGAGTGTCAGTGAAGGCTGAGCCATGGAAAAATGTGTAAAACTGAAAAAAAAAAAAAAAAAAAAAGCCAGGCTTTTTTTCCTATCTCTTCGTTTAATGTAGCCACACAAGAACTGAGCGGCGTCGCATCGTTTTGCTTTGAGTTTGCAGTCCAGTAGACCCCTGCTATAGTAAACTCGGATGTATTAGTAAAAACTTGGGTATAGTAATGTGAAACTTAAGTCCCAGTTCATCTTCCATCGACGACTGTATATTTGCGTCTGGCCATGGTGACGACTTCCCATGAAATGACATCGCCGCATGCGCACTACCTAAAGTCGTAAAACATTTTTTTGTTATTAAAAAAAAAAAACGAGTCTTTTTTTTTTAAGTGACTTTACCACCATGCTTAGCAGCACTCAGGAAAAGCCATCTTTACATAGGCCTTAGAGTCATGAGGGAAAGCATGCATCACGTAGGGAAAAAAAGATAATGCAGTCTACAAACATGGAAAAAAGGCGGCACAGACCGTTCAGAAAGTAAGTGAAAGTAAAAGTGCAGCGAGAAATAGGACAAGGAAGAAACAGCCAAACATTCGCATCACTGCGTAGCACGTAGCAACGGTGGAAAGCAGTGGATGCACGGTGTGTGCAGTTTTGCAGCACTTGGCCGCTGCGTGCATTTCTCATCTATTGCACTTAAATGACAGAAACAGTGGAAGATGACACCATGTTCATGCAAGGCTTTGGTTTTCACATGAAATCAAACTCGATTTTATTCATAGACACGTTGCCCTTATGCTTAAGAGGTACTTCACAAGATGTAAACAAAAACCTTATAACTGGAAAAATTGCACGAAGAGACGGTAAGGAAGAGATGGGAGGTATTTTAGAGTTTTGCATTAAGCAACAAGGCATGTTCAGTAAGTAGCATTTAATTACCAGACAGCATCTTCGGGACCATGTCATCCCATCCACTGATATAGTAAAGATTTTTGCCGGTCCCAGTGACAATAAAGGGGTTCTACTGTACTGCTACTCATAACAGTGTTTCACTGTGCACTTTTAGCAGCTTGGCATCACCAATTAACATTAGCAGGGATGTATAGCATTAGCGTAAAGGGCCGGTTTTGTCAGGTTACTAAGGAATTGGCCATTTTATGTTGCCTTTCTTCTAGCTTGTTTCTTTCTGCATCATTTGTAACAAACAGTTATCCTCTTACTGAGTCATAATGCAATCAAGCAACCATAAACATTCATCTCGCATCTTACTGCTGTCAGTTATCAATTCCTTTTCCTCAACACCATTCAGAGGGAAGCAAAGCTGATGCTAATAATTCCAAAATTTACTAGTATCAATATTGTAAAATATCAGTAAGGGTGGATGGTAGGAACGTACAGATATTTAGGCTTTTGATCATGAGCGACTCCGAAAGCCAAAGAAAAAAAATGAAGACCCTCAGTATCGAACGATTGTTCTCTGTGAGAAGATATTCTAAAAATTTGATTACCACAGAAGATTCAAGAGAACACCTACCCGTGCTATGGCGCTTTAAAAAAAGAAATTTACTGGGCGAACTCTCAGGTAAAGTGATGAAAACTACAAAAGGTTCCATGGCTGCACATAGCCTTCCACGCACGGAAAATATGTTTGTTTTGTGGGGTTTAACGTCCCAAAGCAACTCAGGCTATGGGAGACGCTGTAGTGGAGGACTCCGGAAATTTCGACCACCTGCACGGAAAATATGTAAGCTTACCAAATTTAGGGGGTGGCCCACTAAATTAGGAAGTAACCACGAGCTGGCCAATAATCGTCAGACGCACCAACACGGTCACCTGCTGCCACCTGCCTAGACAGTGTGCCTTGGTGTAGCCCCTCTTCTGTCTCGTCCTGTACACTGACTGGCTGATATTGTCATCGGCGAAGGCTTTGCTTCTTGCCTCAGCTTTTATGTTTCTCCAAGGTAGATTTGAAGAAACGAGAGCTCTTCAGCATGTTTGTCGAGGTCCAAATTTCAAGGGTCTAGAGGGCAAACTTTGGGGTTGCAGTCAGGCACTTTCTGTACTCACTTTCTGTGGAGACCTTCTGGTACCAGTTATATCAAAGATCATCCGAAGGTACCTATAAAGAACGAACCACTTAAAACAAGTCGGTTAGATGTACCTGCATGGCCTACAAATTGTGTGCCTTGCTCATCACCCAAGGGCCTTGGAAGGTTCTAATCCTATTTCACCCACCCATACGAAATGATATGCTCGAGTTGGCAGCACCTTCCAGTTGCAGACAGAACATTATGCACACACTTTCTGTAAGAACTTTTTGTACACACTTTCTGCGGGCATTTTTTCACCACGAGCCTAGTAATGCTTACGCATAAAAAAGTAGCCAAATTGATATGTCAGCATCCGTGTTTTTTCTCACTCATCTCTGACGAACCCGTCAAAAAATGGATCGCTGTCGGTATCAGATTGCAGCTGCAATTCACCATGCTTTCCTGAGCTTCAGGCCTGGCAGTGGTTTAATTTCCCATCTTCAGAACCGCCAAGGCATGTGGAGATGCCATACTTCTCGAAGGATGCTAGAATGGTATTTCTTGAAATAGTCATGTTTGCCTCAGACACAGAGCATATAATACCGCTGTCACACGGGCATTTTGAAGGCCCTCAAACCGATTGTCTATTGACTCGAAGGCCTTCCAACACTGCCACACGGGCGTTCAATGGCCATTGAGTCGATAGTCTATCGAGTCAACAGAACAGCTCAGAACCCTATCAAGATCTCGAAGACCTTCGAGCATCACGCAAGGTTGCTAGCGTTGACCCGAAAAGCGCCATGTGCACTCTCGTGCGTAGCGCATTTACGATACAAAAACATGAAGCGTTATTATTTCATATCTTTAATTTACGTGGTAAAATAGTAATTTAAAGATAGCTTCGATCTTTTTTAAGGCGCATTATTTTTTTTACTCTCTACCACTGTAACCTGGGCCGCCGAGAAACGCAAACACAATGAAAAGCACTACTAAGCCACCTTAGCACAACTGTATGAACGTCAGTGGGTTAAAATAAACAACCCCCCCCCCCCCCCCCCCCCATGTTGTTCTTTAATAACAACTAAAACCGGCATTACTAAAAAAAAGGTAACAGTTATATTTTATTTTGCATTTATTGAGAGATTTTAGTTCATTAAACAAAACTGAAAGCAACTATAGTGGCGCCACAAAAGTTTGGTGCTAAAGGCCAGAACTATTTCAACAGCCTTCGAGCGCTTCGACTTTTGCCAGGTAGCAGCGGCACAACTCTTTTGATTTGAATCACGATTGAAAATCTCGAAGCTATTGACTCAATCGCCTTTGAAAATGACCGTGTGACAGGGGTATAACATCCTGTCATGACAACTTCTTAGTATTCCCCTCAAGGGTGACTGTCCCTTCCCACAAAGAGGACAAATGATTTGTCAGAGCATCGTTAAGTAGCTTCATCCAGCGTATTCCTGTGAGCTGGAGGATGGACGTACACCCACCAGGAATTAACATAACCTCAGGTGTGTTTATTTTGAGGGGTGACCAATGTTTGGGGTGTAACAATAAACTAGATATTTCGTCCCCACAGGTGGCTAAAGAATATCTTAATTGAGGTGTTCTCTCGGAACTAGGCCAACATTGTCCTTTTTTATTGGTTTTCTGATTTGCACTTGACCTCTCCAGAAAAAAATAAGCAAAAATGTAGTTAACTTGGGACAATGTAAAGGAGGATGACATCGACACAAATGTATATTTCTTGACTAGACAGTGTAAAATATTTAATGGTGGTTTAGCTTGGCTAAGCATGGTTTAAAGTCAATGCAGAAGCAAGGTATAGCCCTTGTTGAGTCTGTCTTGCTTTGCTACGTCCTGGCTTATTTAGGTAAGTACTTAGTGGGTTCTCTAGGCATATATTATGACGAATGAGGCCAAATTAAGGTCATGGTGCAACTTTGTCAGAGGCGATAACTACTGACGGCAACCAAAGCATATCGTGAAAGAACTTTGTCAGGGGAGACCACGATCGCTACATCCAAAGTGCAGTATGAAAGACTGACAGTTTAGTTTGGTAAGAAAGCAGCTACCAAGGTGGCACGCATTGGTGTAATGCGGCGAACATCGAAGTTGATTTCTTTGCCTTGGCCTGGGTTTGAAAACCACTGGCAGAGAGTTTAATTTTTTTTTTTTTTTCAAGTGCTTGCTTCAAGAAGGCTTCGAAGCCACCTTGGCAAAATCCAAGAATCCGGATGACAATGTCTTAAATGTCTTAAAAATATACACATATGAAATTGATCGCAAGAGGAAGTCAGTGAATTGACACACAACTGCATGATAAGTAAAATAAAATAACATGCCTTAGGGGATACTTGACAAGAAAACCGCTGTCATTTTTGGTCTTCAGGGGTCCGCTAAAAATGCTTTAATTATTCAGGAAAGGTATGATCGAATGACGCCTCCCCCGCAAGAAACATGCACAAATTGTAGCAAAGCCATATGAGAAGGCTTCACTGCACGATCTGCAAGCAGCACGTGATGAGAGCATGTTTCGAGCGCACTGGAAGAATTAAAAAAGCAATGCAGATGTAAGTGAGAGAAACACATACGGGTGCTGGAATGGTGGGAATGTTTCTAAAAAGGAAAGTAAGTGACCAACAGTGTACAGCTTGTTTCAGTTGGCTGGCTGTTGAGGATTCTACGGCCCCAGTCATTTCGAGCGGACGGCGAACTGCGTTAACCATGTGACCTGCAGTTGACCTAAACAGTAACAGCAGAGCTCTCACTAGAAAAGTTGTGAAGCAACAACACGAAGAGGTGCCATGCGTGTGGGTGTTAAAGTGAAACTATTATGCAAAGATCAAACTAAAAAAATTTGGGGGAACACTTAAGCTCTGTTGTCAAGGGTATGATGTGATAGCGTAGATTACTGGACCACATATAAAGTCCCGCTTTAAACAAGCCATATGAACGTGCCTGCGTGTCCTAGAGGTAACCTGGACGCAAGAGTACTGGCTGGCTGATTCTGATATCACCCTCCCATATGAGAGGAGACACCCAAGTTGACAGCCTCTGCCAAATGTAATGCGAGCAGGCAACTCTACGTCCAATTAGTGCTCAGCCATGTCAGCTGCCAACTACCGCCTGCCAGTGCCATGCTAATGATGTTTCGTTCATATTGACGGTAGATGGCGGTGGACGCCAAAGTTTTGGTAAACGAAGCCTTTAACGATATCGCATTAAAAGGTGTATAGTGTGTAGCCAAGCTTACAACTTCACGGATTAATAAGCAAAAGCTGATTGCTAATAGCAACAGAAAGTCCTGAAGTGGCAGGCTCATTTTGTCACTTCTGCGTCAATGTGCATACCATACTCTGCATTGTTCTGGTTGTAGTCTTCAGCTCGATTCCATTCCCAGCAGGTGCAAGGGATAAGGCTGGTAGCACTGGGAAAAACACATTTACTGGAATTTTATTCATGTGTCGAGGACACAATGTTGATCTCTGCTGATTTTGGTGCTAAGAGATGCTGACATCGAATATTCGGTCATTGTACAATGCTTTCATATTTTTGTAGTGGCTTGATGAGCAACGTCTCATTTGCGCTTGGCGACCTTGTCCGAAGTAGCAGCCTTTCTTGCAGTGGCACTATACTCCTAACGTAGCAGATACACAAGAGTTTCCGAGCAGTTCGCCGGCTTCTTGTCTTGGCAGCGTTTCCATCCGGGCAGTCGCATTCATGAAGCCAGCACTCACTACATTAGCATCTACATGCTATTTTTCAGCTCTGATCTAACACCAGCCACTACTCACGAACAACTGCTGGACTGCTCTTTCGTGTCCTTCATGTCTCAGTGTCCCTGAGCATCGCTCTCTTGAGACTGCCTGCTGGCGTGAGGGCCTGCTCACAGGACCAGTCGCTGTACACTGTGTGCACGCGATCCTTTACGGGCTTATTTATGCACACATTGGGCGGCTGGACAGACGCTCGGCCAAAACGTTGGAGGTGGCTCACTGGAAGCTTACCGGCTTGCTGATATCAATGATACCGATGGCCGTGTGACTGGCACTGGTTTGTTGAGCTGCTTTTTTTCAGATTTTGGTTTTGAGGCTTTTCAGTTTTGAGTCCAATTTCATCGCGCATGTATTTTTAAACGCTTATTTTCGGAAAAAAAGATACGCGTTAGAATCGTGCAAATACGGTAAGCTAATGAAGCTTTCACTTTCAAAATTGCATTCTCTCACCTTACTACTTGAAACTGGCAGTCAGCCATCTTTCCTCATGATGTGTGGCACGTGACGAACCCATTTTTGAAATTTAGCGTAAGGTGCAAGCCCTGCACTGTGTGATAATGCAAGCTCTGGAATACGACTGGTTCACATCCTAAACATTGGGGAATAAATTGAAGAGGATGCTTCTTCTTTGTTTTCCTAACACTTGCAATTCAATATTCAGAAAACTTTCCAAACTATTTGATTTCATTAGCAGTGAGATTTGTCGACAGTATCCAACTGATGCTGATTATTCAGAAACTTGAATATTCATTCTACAAATTGAATATGAAGCACAGAGCGAACATTTTTCATTTCTCTTTGGAGTTTTGAATATTCTCATGCCCCTGCTAGGTAGTTTAACAGCTTAGAAACTCGTGGTTACTTTTATGGTGCTATCAGTGCATTTTTCTTTTATCCAGAGTGGTGCAGTAACGGGGAGTCTGTGTACTTCACAGAAATGTCAGTTATCTTCAAATAATGTCAGTTATTTTGAAGATACCTCGGTGCCTGTTGACAAGAATGATCAGTGGGCTGACATGCTCGAGTAAAATGTTTTGATACCTTTGTTTTTCTTAGAGTGATAAGAATGACATTGCTGTAGCATTTTATACAAACCATCATAATTGCCTTTTCTTGCCTGCTATTTCCAGGTGGTGGCCATATCACTAGCAGTATTCCTGTATTGCAAACTGTAGGCGGCTGCAGACTCCTGCGTGGTTAACGCCGCTATCTCCAGATGACCTGGCCGTGGTGCATTTCTTTTGCATTCCCGCAGCAACACTGCCGTCATGCCTGCATGGTTGTTTTTGTAGCTGGAGTTGTGGCTGCTACTCTCTTGCATTTCCTGCTGAAGTGCTTAACTCCTTTTGCAAAGTGCCTTTCAGATAGTCCAAAACCAAGCCATGTTGTGACAGCAGTACAAACTTAGACATATGTGCATTACCGTACAGTGATTAAGTGCATTATAGTTTGCATGTAATACCTTGGTGCCTTATGTGGGTGCTCTGTAACAGTGCTAGTGGCCGTCCAGACTCATTGCAGAAAGAATTTGGAGATTTCACTGGAATAATTTTCTATCCAGAGCTGTGCCATTTTGTTGTTGGCCATAGTAATCTAAATAAGAAAATGCAGTTTTATACCTACTTCCTCTAAGGAAGCAGTTTAAAGCTGCACATTTTTCAACTTGGTAATGTAGTGCCTTTTACATTCTGAAACCGTCACAATGAATGGCATGACCCTGTGCTAGCAGCATAATATAAGTAAACAGACTCACTAGAGAATGTAAGTGCATCATAATTGCAAGTCTAACATTACTGGGAGCTTTGCTCAATGGGTCTTAGCTATTCTTTGATGTTAAAGCAATAGGGTTTTAGAATTTTAAGAGCAAGATTTACCATGATATGTAGCACTGCTGTGGACACTATGCTATGCCCATATTCTCCTACTAACTTGTTGGACCCACTGATAATATTAGTCCTTGCTTCAAGTGAACATTGTCATTACACTTCAGTACACAGAGCTGATTGACGCCCTAGTCATGAAAATGGGTAGTTTGTACAGTAAACGATTTTGTTTTTGTTTTACCTCTTGATGTGCACATTCAAGTACCGTGCTGCATATGGAGAGATTTAATTACTTACATAATGTGGCAAAGTATTTAGTGCACCTGGCTTTGCTTATCATGTATTCATCCTACCTTACAGCGAAGGTCAAATCCTGAGTTTCATGTTTGTGTTGTTTTGTACATAGCTGTGCTAGCTATCCCAAAGCGCCCTTCCCCGCACTTGGTTAACTAAGGCACCTAGTCAGCATCATGCTTCCTAACAGAGGTCTATTTAACCCAATGTTCATTTATCCAAGAAACATGTTGTTTACACAGCCTAAATGTAAACACACATCATTGTTGGCCATTGCACAGGTTGGACATTTTATCTGACCACTTATCTTTGTTCGGCGTTTTAGACTGTGAGCAGCAGGCTAATATTCTTTTCTTCTTTTGGATTCCTAAATACTGCATTTGGCAAGAGCCAGTTTGCCTTTATGACGCTTCATGCTAGGAGCAGTAACCTGCTAAGGGTGTAGAAAGCTGTGACAATCAGGCCGTAAGTCGTTGTGCACTGTTATGTTTATTCAAATTTCTATGAAAGGTCTTACTTATCTTTTACCTTGTGTCAATGTTGTTTTTTTTTGTTGGTCTATTCCCGTAAGAAGGGTTGTTTCCAGCTAGAATCACGCATCACCAAGCAAGTGTGCTATTTTGTCCGAATTATGAGACATGGATGGTACAGTATATTTTATATGAAACGTTTACTTCAATAAAATTACCCAAATATCTGAATGTTGATTGCTATCCTTGTTGATTCATATATACCATGTTGTGTTGTCTGCAAAAATTGTCAATCTATCAGCTGCTCAAAATTAGGCTTTCGCAGTTCCTTCAAAACAGATGGAGTGAAATAATATCGGGACATTATAAGAATAATAATAGTTATTAGGAAAGAAAACGTGCAGTAATTGTCTCATTCTCTGTAGACAACTGGACGACTAAAAGAGGTGTAGTAAATATCTCCAGATTAGTTACAATCATCTGGGGTTATTTACCATGTACTGACATGGGCTTCTTTTGCATTTGCCTACGTTGAAACAGGGCAACCGTCACTGATATTTGAGAATTATTTTCCGCCCAAGTTATGCCGTCAGAAGGACACAAAGTGAGAGAATAATCATTGTCTTTGCCCGTGACCTCCTAATTAGCTACTCTCAATTATTAAGCTCATTAATGACTGCAGTTTACATTGAAAACTTGGAGGCTGTTGTAACCCTGGACTAATTTAATTCTCGTAACATGCCCATATGTTAAAAAATGTCCACCACCAATTTCTCGGTTCGTGAGAAACTATTCTAGTTCGCTGTATAATGAGAAACCACATGCAAGACCGTTACTGTCAGCATGAAAGTCATCCCTATGTGGCTCGGCGTTTTACATTTGCGCCCGTTTGATTTGCCTATCTTAAAATGAACCAGTTACTCACGTAATCTGTTGTTCTACAGCATTGCGAATGAAAAGCCAAATACAACAGCTTTTCACTGATCCTCACAAACTCGCTTACCTAACTGGATGTGTTCTGTGAGATCAACATCACACTGTATGATAAATCTATGAGGTCAGCATCACATTGCCGCCATGCGTTGTACCAGAGCACAGTGGAATAGAAGCCCTGCTCGTTCTTTTAGTCCGCTTATTGCTGCTTGCCCCACAAAGTTTTGATGGGAGCTATGTTTCATTATTGCACACCCAGAAATCACTGCAAGCCAGCGGATCGATAGAAAAAACTGTTTCCTTTAAATACTTGTCTGGGGGTCGCACAACCTGAGTGCAGAAATGGATTTCTAGCTGTTATAAAACTATGTAATATTTGTATCGTCTTAACATGCTAAACAAATGGGGCGGTAATGCACGGTGACATGTCGCGTTATGGGCGTGGGGCCGCCAAAGCATTGTCGCTCATCACATCACTCAGGTGGCTCGGGATTTTTTTTATCAGGGATCTTTACTGACAGAAACCAAATTATATGTACAAGCAGTGTTTGTACTGATGGCAGAAAAGGCTAGTGGAAGGTCCAAATACAAAGATTGATTGCAGGTACAGCAACATAGGATCAAGTGTTTAAAGAATTAATGATGATATACACACAACACTACTACTGCAATTGTACGCATTTGCAAAAACAACAAAGTGTAAGTGAAATAGAAAGCCCAGATGATTATATAGACAGTATAAAACAAAATTGTTAAGTATATGAATAGTCCTATCCAAGAAAAATTTGGCTTGCAGAAAATTTACCACATCGCCCGGGAACAGCTCATGAGACAGCCAATCGGGAAATCCTTTGCAGGTATGTAACAACCGTTCCAGCTTTGCGAATGAAGTTTGTCTTTCTAGCACAATCTCGGCAAAGAGCCTGCATACGGTCGCTTTATCTGAGCCATGCATGTGAGCACATTCGCATAAGTCACTAAAAGCTGGGTAGCAATAATTGTCAAGGAGTGCAGTTGTGGCTAGATGTGATTAATTATTATCGAAAGAAGCGACCGTAAAACTGAAAATACTTTGCACAAGTACCGTCACCTCCTGCGGGTCCACCGGCCGCAATGACGGGCGATGGCGTTGCCACTATTGTCAGATGAGCAGGGGACTTGGCACCCGGAAGTCCTGTGTCCAGAGTCGCACATTACTCAGTATTAGTAGTGGACTTTATTGAGGCATAACACTTTGGCACCCAATACATCGATGGCTTGCTGTCGACCCGTCATCATTCATCCGACTCCGGCGTCCCCCGTACTCCATAGGGCCAGTGATGACTGGGGGAGCGTTTTTGGTT
This sequence comes from Amblyomma maculatum, assembly GCF_055883805.1. Classification (NCBI taxonomy): domain Eukaryota; kingdom Metazoa; phylum Arthropoda; class Arachnida; order Ixodida; family Ixodidae; genus Amblyomma; species Amblyomma maculatum. The sequence continues at coordinate 29,974,673 of NC_139347.1, read as the reverse complement.
TGATGTGAGTGCCCTATACCTCGGCACAGGGGCCGCCTCGCGGTGCACCACAAAGAAAAAAGAGTGGGCTGCACCAAGAGCAAAAAAGGCCTAACTCGCCGACGTGGCAGTGAGCCAACAAGTGAGGCGTCGGACCATGGCGACAGCTTGAGAGGCCCCACTGACGGACAACTGCGCCTCGTGATGAGGTTTTTTTTTTTTTTTTTTTTTTTTTTTTTTTTTTTTTTTCGACTAATGCCACGTCCCGACAATCACATGGGTGAGTATTCCGAGTTTGCGTTGTTTTTAGTACTGCCATCTCCCTGACCTCGAGTCGTCTGATTGGTGGAAATGTCGGAACGGGAAATGGAGTTGCATTCGGTTCCGATGTTTCCGCCAACCAGATGACGTGAAGTAAGGGTGCTCTTCTGGCTTCAAGCCAACTTGGTAGCAAAGGTTAGCCACATGACACCACCCCTTTATCGTTAATGATGAGGTCTCAGCTAAAAAAAACTGATTGATTTATAGGAAGGGAAAGGCGCGGCAACTGTCCCACTTGTTTTCTGTGGACACTTCAACCACGCCGTAAGGGAAGGGAGGAAGGTGGGAAAGTGGAAAGAGAGAAAGAGGGGCCGTAGTGGAGGGCTACTAGTAATTTCGACCACCTGGGGATCTTTAACGTGCCCTGACATCGCACAGCACACGGACGCCTCTTCGTTTCGCCTCCAGGCCTCAGCTAACTTCGTTCACTCAATCACGATTGAGAGCGGCACAATCGTGGCGCGCGAATGCGCTTTTTTTTTTTTTTCAACTTTCAACCGTATTACTATGCATTAAATTTCTTCTACAACGGGCTCTGTTAAGCACTCGTGTTGTGTCCTTCTACTCTTGGTCCTCGTTTTTCGCGCTACCTTCAAAATGAACTTGTACCCACATTACCGCAATTTATTTCTTTCCATAAAGGTACAGCCTGTGCCTATGTTAAAGAGTCGAGGGATGTTTGCTTCTAAAGGAGGCGTAGTCCACTTGCAGCCTCCGTGCCCATCAAAACCTTCGGAGCGGATATATAGGTCGGAAGTTATATTGCGATGTATAAGTGACTTGGAACGAGTAGGAAAACAAGGCTCAGAATAAAGAACACTGGAACCTTTCTGACAGGGGCACGTGCATTCCAGCAGGTGGAGAGTTTGCATGCAAACAGCTACCGTGCCCGGATTTCCGCTGTTGATGGACTCCACGCAAAATCCTTTTAGCGCCGGATTTTATGATGCTGAGCTTTCAGAGTGGCAAGAGAGCGCTTTCTTCTGCGTGGTTGCATACATGCGTAAGCTGGCAAGCAAGAACTGTGCTCTGCGTCCTCTTATCTCCTCGCCGTTTCCTAAGGTGTCACGCGCCTAGTTGACATATATAGTCTGTCATGTTGTGGTAGTCATAAAAATTACCAAGCGCACACTACTAAAGTTCACTGGGTCATGGCCTTCGGGCTGCTGGAACATGGCATTGCCTTAAGACTGCTCGTCGTTAGACGTATACATTTGCATGCCTCTATTTGCATGGTGATGAAAAATTTCCTTCATGCTGTCCTCTTTGTGCTGTCACAGTAGCCTGTCAGCGTACGCTTGTGGACCTGCATCCCACAGCAAAGTTCCTCGAATGCTTGCATGGTCAGGGAAAGTACGGGGCAAGGGAAGGCAAGAAATGGCATTTTCTTTTCTTTTTTTTTTTTTTCAAGCCGCTCTCTCTAGTATCTTCCTTCCGTCCTTGCACAAAATACCGTATCAGTGTTCTCAGTAAACATTTATCCTGTGACTTCTTGTCGAGCAACAAAGGACGCATTTATCGGCGAGAAAATCAAATGTGAAAATCACCCCCCTCCAGTCGACTCAAACTCACGACGTCCTTACCCATATGAATGCTATCATTTTCAAGTGAATGGGGATGTCGTGTAACTTCCGAGATTCACGCACAAAAATAAGTGTGAACGCATGCATTCTACTTGTAAAATTGTCGTGTAACTGCGACACCTTTTCCCGGCGCTCTTTTTTCATCGTCACAAAAGGTGAGACGATTGTTTCCGCGGCGAAAGTTGTGGGCGCCCAAATTTCCACAGAAGTTCGGGACTGATTCTTTCCTGACCTGCGTGAGGTTTAGTGCACAGAACAGCTAGCCGCAATTGCCGCTAGCCATCAGTAGAGCGTCCAACCGTCTACCAACACATGTAAGGTTATCAACATGAGGAGCAGGCCACACTTCATATGTTGATGTGACATGGACGTATATCAATAGCATTTTAATAATGTTGTTTATTGCCTCAACGAATAAATAGAGTTGTTAATGAATGAAAAAAGATTGGCCCTTCTAATGAAGTTGAGGAGAGATGGGTGATGGGGCTCCTGCGTCCAAGCAATATATGAGGATGCGTTGTTCAACGGGAAACCAGCTGCTGCCAAGTGCCGAATTCTTATTGGTTTCAGCATCGGCACTTAGGCAGATGTTCCCCACATGTGGGGAACATCTGCCTAAGTGCTTTGGTAGTGGCGGACAGGACATCGCGGGCAGGGATATAACTGCCGAAATCGAGGCCATGTCCGGGTGACAGTAGGAGTGAGGTCAACCCTGACACGGATCCCCTCCTCTACACGGGTAAAACTGTGGAGGACGGTTACCGCACACTGAGGGACAAGAGCATTTGTGCGGCGCCGGGCATGTTCCTTTTTGCGAAAAGGAATGTAGTATCCATGCTGAATAAACGAGGCATTGACTATAGGGTCTCCACGAGGGGAGCAGAATCTGCAGACCTTGTGAACTGAGTATGTCACGTGGGACCTACTCAATTCGAATGGGCCGGTTGCGGGATTAGAGCGGCCAGGCGATGCATGTTTCAGCATATTTCTGGGCTGTGACTGGTGCGTCGGAGTCAGTGCACGTGGCAATGTGGGCCATAGAAAGCAAGGTAACGGCGGCCACAAAAAGAACGTCTTGGATAACAACCAACTATGCACAAAACGAAGAAGGAAATTCCGTGAAATGACATCTGAATGTGTGATTAAATGCAGGTTTGCCGGGAAATAAACTGCAGTTGTTTCGCAACCTTGGATGCTGGCATATCTACATATGCAATGATCGAGCTCTGGGGCAGGGAGTGTCTTGTCCCAGTATTCTCTTCCTAAGGGACGACACAGCATATCAGAAGAGAACGTTGGTTGACGAAGGATAGCCGATTTGTTGTCGTTCAGCTGGACAAAGTCCCATAATAGGAGAACTGGGGGTGGCGGCGACAGTATGATGTGTGGTGAAGCATAAGTCCGTAGTGCTCGTGATGAGTGCAACAAGATGACTTTGAGGATACGAGCATAACACCGCTTTTGCACCAGCTATCCAGCTCACCTAGTTAGTATGTTTAGCCGAGCATTCTCTTAAAGTGCCGCGATCGGTCTGATGCGAGGAAGGCAAGTGATAATTATCCTATCGATTGACGACTTCCAGGAGATCCTATTGAGTCACAGCTATGTGCTGGAACTGTGCTTTATAAACGAGGCACGGTTGAATTGCTTTCGCCAAATATTCGCGCATCATGGGAGCTAACGTCCCCGGTTTTTGGAGCAGTATGTCTGACTGGGTCTAATTGGTCTCCGCCTTAGACCGCAAAATGCAGACAGTTCTCGTACCCGAGTGATGAATGAATAAACCCAGTACTTTCAATGCAGAACTTTCATAGAAGGGGGGGGGGGGGGGGGGCGGTTCCAGAGATTGAAATTACAGAATAATCTCAGTTTATAAGGATAGGAGGTGTTGTGGGTAGAAGGGTATACGCTAATAATTTTTGGTAGTCTGAAGCAGAATTCGCGCCCACTGCAATTACCAGCCGCGGTTGTTGACCCCAGCGACAGGGGCGCTATCTCAACAGTTGCATTACTCAACCTCAACCCTCTGTCTGGCCCCCAACTCCGGGAAAGCAGCGGTTCTTTGAATGCAAGCGCCTGCGGAGTGGCGGCTCGGGGCGAGGCGTTTCGGCTCGATAGTTTACATTTTGCCGGGCCCGCGCGCTGTCCGCGGATGGCGGCGGGGGATGGGGAGAGGTGAAGCAGTCGGGATCGAGTATTTGGGAGTAGTGTCCTCGCTCATCGCGCGTACGTGTGTCAGCCAGGGAGGGTCTGCTCGTCGCAAGATGTCCGGCGGCTGACTGAGGCTGATAAAACTTTATTCACAAAAAGTGGGGAGGAATAGGGGGAAGTCAGCTAACGAGTCGCAGGCCGTGGAGACCTTTGGCGACGTCGGCCCATTCGACGGCCTTGATCTGAATGTCAGGGTCATCGCTGGACCTTAGTTTCTCCTAAGCTTCTTTAGAGGGATCAGGCAAGAGTTCTGAGGGAGGCTTATGGGCTTTGCGCGCCCAGATCATATTATCGAACTTGTCTTCCTCCCCGCAAAAGCGGCAGAAGGGATTCATATCCTTATTTATGATTTTTTTTTATGTAGTTTGGGTTGGGGAGGGTCCCCGTCTGTAGCTGTCTCCATATGACGCTGTTGTCTGGTCAGTTTTTCATGGGGGTGGTGGGAGTGTCCTTATCGCTTTGTAATGTGCGGTAAGTTCGTGGTATAATACGACTGGCTCACCGAAGGGTTCCGGTTCCTGATTTTGCGCCACCGCTCGGCGGGTAAACTCTCGAGTGTATATGTGGGCAGTCTCATTTCCCGGACTCGCTGCATAAGTTGGGGTCCATACTAGTCCCATCTCTCTCAAGAGGAGATTCTCTTATTTCGATGAGTGTTTGTGAGGCGGGATTGGAGATTCTACCCCTAGCAGAGTTACTGATCGTCAACTTGGAGTCACTTACTATGGCTGTTGCATTAGTAAGGCGATGGCCACGGCGATGGCGGCCTCCTCCGCCACTAGGGGTCTGGATGTGGAAACCGTCTCCGCCATAACCAGTCGCGCTGGGTTAATGCTGCGGTGCGTGACTCCACATTTCGAATATTTATAGGATCTTCCGCGTCATCTGTGTCGACGTATAGATGACATCCTGTAACCGGCTCAAGATCTTGTGCAGGCTCTTGGCTCGTGCTTGTCTTCGGGGGTTAATGTTCCGAGGAAGAGGTTTATGGCGATCCTCTTTCAGATATCGCATGGAATAGTTTGAGGGAAGTCTGGTAAGGGTTCGCCCTCAATACCTAGTCTCAAGTATTCTCCTACCGGCAGGCGTGATAGACAGGCGCCTTATTTGGACAGTTCGCTGTGCTCCTTTGAGTTCCTCGTAGGTGTTGTGGACCCCGAGTTTGAGATAGCTCTTCGTTGGGAGTCGAGCGAACCAGGTCCATTGCCGTTTTGTAAGCCATTCTAATGATGGCGTCGATTCTCTTTGCCTTATCTCTTCGGAGTTTTAAGTACGGGAGGGGGCATGTAATCTTGCTTATGACGAAGACGTCTATAAGTTTGAAGAGGTCGTGTTCTTTCATGCCTCGTTTTCTATTAATAATTATAATTATTTGTATTAGTCTGGCTGTTTGAATGAACCGCCCATTTGTGTTTGTTGATTGTTAGCTCGTTTCCAGAGCTTGTTTGCAGCCTGAGCCCCAGGATCTTCATCTGTTGGACCTTTGTTACTTCCACGCCCTGTATAATGAGTGTCGTCAAGGGCGCATTTAATTTGCCTTTATGAAAGACCATAAGCTTCGATTTTTTAGGGGAGCATTCGAAGTCTGCTCTCCTGGCCTCTTCATCGATGACGTCTGCAGATGCTTGAAGAGCGGCCGCGATTTCACCATGAGAGCCCTTTGTTGCCCACACCGTAATATCATCCGCGTATAGGCTGTACTGTATTCCTGGTATTTTGTCGAGTCTATCCGGGACCTTGATTAATGCCAGAATAAAGAGGAACGGAGAGAGGACAGCCCCCTGAGGGGTGCCTCTGTTCAAAGTGCCCACGTGCAGTTTCACCGAGCGCTCACTGAGAAAGGCCCTGATGTAGTTGTAAGCATTTCGCCCAGGGTTAATTTCGTTTAGGTGTTCTAGTATATTATAATGGGAGACATTGTCAAATGCTTTCTTTAGGCCGATAGCCAAGATGACCTGCGTATTTACCTTGTTAGATCTGTTAATAATGTCATGTGACAACTGAAGCATTACATCCTGTGTAGAAAGTCCCCTTCTGAAGCCCATCATGGTGTGTGGTAGAAACAATTATTATTCGGCGTATCTTGCAGTCTATTAAGCACAACATGCTCCGTTAGCTTACCTAAGCAGGATGTAAGCAAGATTGGTCTTAGGTTATCGAGGTTTATCTTTTTGTTAGATTGTGGAATAAAAATCATCTTGGCGTGCTTCCAGGATAGGGGTATGCTACCACTCTCACAGCACTCATTCAGGTAATCCGTGAGCGCTGTGACCGACTTTAAATCTAGGTTCCGCAGCATTTTATAATTGATTTTACCTAGTCCAGGCACTGAATTTGTCTTGAGTTAGACAGTGCGGCGCAGATCTCTGCGTCCGTGAAAGGCTCGTCAAGAGTTGGGTTGTTGCGTCCCGTATAGTTCGAGTACAAATCTCCATCTTTGCGGGAGTTCACATATATACCTTGTAGCGACGACATGAATTGTTCCCTGCTTCCGGGATATGCATGGATGATCTGGTCTAAAGCGTTTCTGTTGACTGTCTTGGGCTGGGCTGGGTAAAGGAGGTGGCGGAGAAGGTTCCACGTGTTCTTGTTTCCAAGCTGCCCGTTAAGGTCGTCGCATATCTGATGCCAGTTCTGGCGTGTAAGATTAATAACGTGATCTTTACTTTCCTTCTCAAGGCGTACAATCGCTGCGGATCCTAAGAGTGATACGCAAAGTTGCAGAGCAAATCAAGAAACATCTTTAAAAATTTCCTTCTACGCGATGTATATCACCTGGTACTTTTTACCGCGTTCCAAACAAAGCCCGCGATATATGAAAAAAAAAAAAACAACAATGTGGCGACGGAGCACTAACTTGTAGTCTTGTCATTGATCTGCCTAAATGTCAGCTCACAGAGTTTGTTAACGCGTATATTGCGAGAGACATATGAACGTTAACGAGACCTTAATGACAGGCCACAATTAACTTAGACGTTATGCACCTCTGACCAACGGTTTCTTGTATTTTGCAAAGTTCATGAGCTATCTTCTGTTTTCTCGTCACCTCCTTTGCTCCTATAGATCTTTTCTGTGCTGAAAATTTTCGCTGAGATGTATAGTAGCGTTTGTTGTAGTTACGGAAAGATTGCGAAAGAAATTCTTGCATTTAACACATCTGCCACCATTTCATTATTTTGCAACGCGATAGCGTTAGAAGGTCCTTTCTTCAAAGGATTCCGTCGGTGCTGTGAGCGATATAAATCAAGAGTATTCCTTTGACAGGTGGTAACTGGCAGGTTGCACGACTGGGCACCGTTTGGTCGGCGGGTTGTTCGACGTCACGAGATCCCGTCTTACCGCTTTATTCTAATACGCATGTGTTAGATGACAGAGACACAAATTAAGAAATTATTGAATAAAGGATTAGGCGCACGTAGGTGAACATGGATCCGCGAGGGTAACCGCAGACAGGAGCCATTAGCTCTGTCGCCTCATCCCTTAAACGAGAAGCTCAGCGCCAACTTCGGCGCCAATGACGTGGCGGCAAATATTGCCCACATCTTCAAATTATTCTAAAATGTAGGTAAGCTAATCTAGAATTAATGTTCTGCATTATAAGTCTTTACCTCGTAAACTAAATCTTAGCGTCGGTGCATCCTCTTGTTAAACTTGGCTTTGGGAAATGAAAACAAATAAAGCGCATCTTCGTTTTACGGCAGAATAATTCGTCATCGTTCCTTTCCTTAACTCTCCGGATACACTTTATGGACACTCGTACTGTACGAAAGCACCGTCCTGTGCGAAGGAGAAGGCGGAGGAGGAAGAAAGACTTCGTTCAACAAAAAGGACCTTGCTCACTGGTGAGATCATTATACCGAGTCTACACCGTGACCGAGTCTCCACTGGCTTGAGCTGTCGTGGGGAGCTTTTGTATGGGGGCCCATTATAATCCTCCAGGTAAGCGCCTCCTGCTTCTCAAATTACCTGTTTATCGCTTGGCTTACCTCTACATCCCGACGAAATGTGGAGAGAACGGGGAGGGGCATGTGTCGGTTTATAATGAGATGTAGTCGGTGGAGGTTTTGGAAAGGTGTTCATCTGTAATTTCCTCCAGGAGACGGCGTCGGGCGTTTCGAATTTCCTTTGAAGGCGGGAAGGGGGAGATGGGGGAGAGGGGGAAAGAAGTGTCTGTGTTGGAGACTGAAACTCGAGACGTTCGTTATACGTGGAAGGAAAAGGGGGCAAAGGTGAGCAGTGGCCTGAATAAATAAAAAGAAATGTCAAAGAGGCGATACAATTTTAAAACAATACGCGTTTAAGGTGCCGTTCGTAACTGCCAACGACAAGACCAACGACAACGTGTTTGCTACGTGGTAGCCATCTTTGACCTTTGACGGGCAGCCAGCGCCGGCAGCTTTGACACATGTTTGTGAGCTCAGACGCGAGTAGAAGGAAGGCGAAAAGCGATGAAATTTATGGGCCGACTCAGCAAGCACGCTCACAAACGGTGGCGCCGAGAGCGTACACATATCCGCTGGCTGTTGATCGCGCAACTCTCTCTCAGGCCAGGGCAGCCTGCGCAGCGCAACGACATGTCCGGCTCAAAGAACTCCTTGTAGCAAAAAGGCGAACGTCGCGTCGCGTCTTCACACTCCCGTCTGCTGACGAGCGAAGAAAGCGCGCTTTTCCATCAGCGACCTCTCTTTCATATATACGTGTAATACGGCCCGGCCAGGCACATATAGAGATAGTGGGTCGAGGGTATGGCGGACAAAGAAAAAAAACGCGAGATAAAAAGAGCTCGGTGCGGGCGATAAGGATGCGGACAGGTAGACACACGCGCAACGGCAGTTACACCTGAGAGGCGCGGTCGAGGTCCGCGCCATTTTTTATGCGCTTCGCAGTGATATGTTGTTTGTCCGAGATGCAACATCGGTGGAGGTGGATGTCGCGATGACAGCGTACGAGCGGTGAGACAAGCACGCCGAGACCTCCTCGTGCAGGATGGCGCTCCGTACCGTGGCCCCATACTTTATGCTCGTCAGCAGCGTTTGCATATCGGTGAGTACCTAGAGTAACCACCGAATAGATGATGCTCATATATTGGTGCCAGTCGTGTCTGAACGAGATTTTGAAGCGCGGTGCGCAACGAAAAGGTAGACATGCTATTACGTATATTTACGGATCCTTAGACGAGTTCGAGCGTTTTAGCGAAAATCTTTCAAAGGCGTGGTTTAAACTGACATCATGGCCATCGATATTTGGAGATGTATTCCTCGGAGTGCTGACTGACATAACCCCGGTATCCCACAGACTGGAACCAAGCACTGCGTGCGTTCTCCAGTGGCGGCACTAACGCTTTGTCGTCCACCTGTGACGTCAAAGCAGCTGATTTGACGTCACAGAAGGAACGAGCGCAGCATATTGGTCGCGAGTCACGACAGGCAGAACGGCAAATGCATGACGGTGCTGACGGATCGCGAAGCGTTGACAGCCGAGAGTGCGGAATGGTCACATTCGGAGAGAAAGCCCAAAAAGATTTGGGCTTTGGCCTCAGTTGCATTTCACAACGCATGCATACCCTCAGAGGCCTTCACACAAAATGCGAGAAAGAGAGTACAGGCCAAATAAACGAGGAGAAAAAGGGAGGGGGGGGGGGGGGGGCTGTTATAAATTGTACTCGTTGCCATAGGCATACGTAATTTCATCCCTTCTTCGCGTTTAAAGCATTTCGCGGAAGAGTGGATCTTGAGCGAAGTAAATCCAGAATCAACATATAGTAATCATTTTTTGATGAAATGCAGATCCTTTGCACTACTACATAATTTATCATCGTATTCCCGCGGATAAAGCTACCAACCGACAGCCTTGAAAAAAGGTATTTCACAGTAGTTAATGACGATCAGCAGCATTATTTTCGCATGGAACACAAAGACGTTGTCGGAGATGTAATTCACAGCTTCAGCCAGAACAGTAATTTGCGCACTCACATTATTATCACTTTTGCGTTCACCAAAGGGACGTAAAAACATGCGTGCCAAGGATGCGGGATCGAATCCTGGCCGCGGCGGCCGCTTTTCAATAGAGGCGAAAATCATAGCGCCCGTTTTCTGCGCAGTGCACCTTAAATAACTCCAGGTTGTCGCAATTTCCGGAGCCCTCCCTTACGGCGTCTCTCATAGACTGAGTAGCTTTAGGACGTTAAATAACAAGTCAAGCCAAACCGAAAGCATACGAGAGAGTGCTCTTCTGTGAAATAAATAAAAACCTCCCAATGTTTTTATTGTCTTCTAGATCGAGAAAAAAAAATCAATGTGTGATAAACGTTCCCCTCTGTCCACAACCACGCAGCATATGAGAGAGAGAGAAAAAAAAAACTTTATATGTCAGTGATTTAGACGGTTTTGGCCTTGGGTTGCACTCAGCTGCTCCAGGTGGCCGGCAGTTTAAGTCTGTCAGCGACCTCTTGCGCTATTGCCAAGGCCCGGAACTGGACGTCCGGATCCCGGCTGGCGAGAACAGCTTCCCAGTGTTGCAGAGAGAGAGAGATGGTTCTAGATCTGCAGGAAGTGGATCCTCCGCGCTGTCCCAGATTATATGTTCTAAGGTGGCAGGCTCGCCGCACATTTGGCAGCACGGATTTACAATGTTGAAAAAAATTTGGTATACGTCCAGGGGTTTGGCTGCGGTATTGTGCCAGAAAAGTTGGCCACCCTGTATACGCAATGCCTGGTGTCATCGACGGCACCGGAACCATGGAAGAACGCAAACATTATCTTAATTCAAAAGAAAGGGGACGCTAAGGACTTCAAAATTACAGACAGACAACGGATCCAAAACCCCTTCCAACCAGCACCAAAGGGTCAGAAAGAGATTACCGGCAACGCCAGGCAATTGATATACAAGAGCAGCACACCGGTCTCCGCATGACGATGACACCGGCATCACGTTTGCAACCACCGCCTACTACCAGGCTGGTTCACAGCTGCACGCTACTAGCCACAGTGGTCGCAGGTACTGGTCCGCAACTGAACTCGAGTTAACGGCCATCGAAATGGTCCTTCAACACTGCACCAAAGAAGCACATCGTTTCATTCACATCTACAACGACAGTCAAGAGGCTATAAAAACTCTGAAAACCCGTTCTTACAAGACCTCAGTGCAACACCGCATCAAACAGCACATCCGCTATCTGCAAGAGACCTCACAAGTCTTGGCACGGATTCATTGGACACCTGGACATCACGCACAAGGAACCGGGAACAGGTCTGCCCACGAGGCCGCTGGCGCGCAGCTAGAGGAAGACCGCCGTCATAGCTTTGATGTGGGCCAGTCCAACTCGGATCATCCGGACCACCCTCCAGTCTCCCTCATCATACCGGACTCTGTCATCACGCGGCTTAAACATATGCGGAGAGGTTTGTTGCGGGACCTTGTCCCCGATATTGCTCCTTCGATCCCTTCCGGCATTTCTCGCCCTGCCCAAGCTCTCATTCACAGGGCGCGAGCCGGTGCTGCGTACGCACCGGACATCCTGAGTCAATGGCGCCGAGCCAAGATCGGCTGCCCCAACTGCCCTGCTGACTCCGTTGACCTGCAGCGCTCGATCTGGACCTGTTCTGGCATGGCGAGCCTCCACGCCCGCTACACATCTGCTCACCACATTCAGACTTACGAAAACTGGACACCCCCACTACTGACGCCAAGCTCAAGCTTAGTGCCCTGCTAGACTTCATGTCGGAGTCTGGCGCCCTCAAACCTCGCTTAGCCTACCCCCTTTCCCTGTAGGCCTCAGTTATCCTTATGAATAAAGATTTATGAATAAATGAAAACCACTCCGTGCACGCGTGCGCATGCTCTAATTATTTTGTGAGGTCATATCGGAACGTCGAAGCTCACGCTGCTCGCCTCAAACGTCTAGCGCCGCGGGGCGTACGTGCCGATAGTGTTGGGGTTCACACCAAAGCTGCTGTAGACGATGCATTTGGAAACACTACCGCTCACCACAAGAGGTGTAATTTTGTCACTAGCACACCATAAATGATTTAATAAATCAGTTAAAATAGCGAACAGTTTTATTTATCCGTCACCTTCAGCAACGAAGCAGGCCATATGACAGCCTCCGCCAGCCTTCAGTCAGCTAGACTGGCTTCATCGCACGGCAAGTGGTGCACTGAACTCTGGCTTTCTAGCATGATAGCAGTGCCGCGTTGAAAGCAAGCACGCCAGACCGGAGGTCACTTTCAAGTATACTCGACGTTCACATCATCAAGCGGTTTTGCAGCGAGCTGCCAGGAGGTGCCGAAGGTTGCGCAGCCGACCCGGTTCCGCGCGCGGAAAAATAAATAAATAAATAGATAAAAAGATCATATAGGGTAACACCATTATGAGAAGCTCACCTTGCGCAGTTCGATACATCAAATGTTCCCTTCTAGCGGAGTTCGATAAACGGAAACAAGACTCCTATACCTTTACATGGGATTTTCAGGGGGATATTTCGATATATCCGGGTTCGATATATATCCTAGATTGCTTACACTGTATAATTTATAGCATTAGTTGCTAATTTGTAGCATTGTAGAAGCAAATAGAATAAGCATTATAATATTTTGCTCTAACTTTAGTGCCTTTTGCTATAATAATAACGTCATTAATTCCTTTTTAACATTAATATGATGTTCTAATGTAACTTCCATAACATTTTAAGAACATATTCTATAACTCTTTGTTGAATTGCAATAATCCTGAGGAAAGGATACAGAGCTTAAAAATAAATGGTCTTGAGTTAGAGGGAAAAGCACTTGCCGACGCTTTTAACGAACACTTTGTTAAAATTGGAAGTAACAACGCACCAGACATTGATCTTGATGGTATTCCATACAACTCTAGCTCTATATTTTTGTATCCAGTAAATGAGGGAGAGATAATTAGCACAATTCACAGTCTAAATAATAGTACCGCTAAAGATATTGATGGTATCCAAATAAAACCCATCAAATATGTTGCTGACCTTCTCTCTCCTTGTCTTACATATATCTTTAATATCTGTATAAGCGAAGGCACGTTTCCTCGAACGATGCAGATAGCGCGAGTCGCTGCGCTCTTTAAAAAAGGCGATAAAAACGACTTAGGAAACTATCGACCGTTATCAATCCTTCCCGTCTTTTCAAAAGTCTTCGAAAAAGTTATTTTAAAGCGACTATCCGAATTTGAGCAGAAACATTGCCTGCTGACTGATTGCCAGTATGGCTTCCGTAAGGGTTTAGGCACACAACTCGCACTGCTACAACAAAAAGAACACATACTAAATCAGTTTGAAGAAGGAAGACTTGTGTTAGGAATTTTTATTGACCTGTCAAAAGCATTTGACTCCATTAGTCATCAACTTTTAATTAAGAAACTCCAACACTATGGCTTTCGTGGTAAAGCCGCATCTCTTTTATGCTCCTACTTAGAATTTCGTAGACAAATAGTCGTCATAAACAACCACAGTTCTAACCCATTACCTATTTCAGCAGGCGTCCCACAGGGCAGTATATTAGGACCATTTTTATTTAATATGTACGTGAATGATATTGTGAATATTGATGCAACCGTGAAATTTATCATGTACGCGGATGATACCAGCATATTATTAACCGGTAAAACTAGTGACGACCTTGTTGATGCTGCTAATTTAACATTAATAAAACTAGACGAATGGACGCGTAAAAACAGCCTGACGATTAATGCAAACAAAACAAAAGCCGTATTTTTTCGAAGTAAAAACAAAAACCTAACAATACAAAAGTCTATCTACTTAAATGCCACTCCTCTCGAAATAACTTCCAGTATTAAGACATTAGGTGTTATCTTTCAGCAGAATATGTCATGGGATGTCCACGTGGACAGTATGCTTATTAAGCTGGCACAGGTAATTGGGCTAGTATACCGCAATCGCAATTTACTACCACCAAAAATCTTACTGTTAATTTATAATACCCTATTCTCCTCCCGACTCAATTATTGTCACTTAGTTTGGTCTACGACAACTTATGGAAATTTGCAGAAGCTTCACAAGTTGCAGAAAAGGTTTGTAAGAGTAATAGAAAATCTGCCGTTTTATTCACATACGTACCATCTCTTTCCCAAATACAACATAATTCCTGTTACCAAGCTATTTGATTATATCCTTTGCAAGGCAATTAAGAATGAAAACGCCAGCAACAGTTCATTTCTACATCGTCTAGCCAGGTTACAACAAAACGCTACTACACGCCAGACACGTTACACGGAGCTCTGGAAAGTAAGGACGTTTCGCACAACATACGGCCTACAAACACTACAGAATAAACTACCCCGGTTACTAAATGATTTAAATCATAAACATATCCAACTTGAAAAGGTGACGTTCAAAACACTCCGCCGGTATTTCAACATGTACTAGGACACTTCGCTTGCCATTCCTGTTTACTCTGTCACATTGTTGTTTACCCTGACTGTACCGCTTGTCTGTATTCACTTTGATTTGAATTTTATTTGAAGCAAAAATGTGCTTAATTTATCTGTTACTTTCGCTAAACTCATTGCCATCGCACATGAATGTTCCATTGCTTTTGTAAGTGCTTTCTAGCTTCATTCTAACACATTTTCTGTATAATTTTATGTAGTTTTTATGAGTGATTGTAATTGCAGATGTTTTCATGTTTTGTTTCTATTTTCTTTTTGGATGAGACATGCCGTTTCATTGCGCCTATGATGCTGTCAAGTGTATAGGGGGGCCTCCGGCTTTGTCAAGCTGTCGCTTGTGACAGCTTTTACTGCGGGTCTCCCGCGCCATGTACTCATTTGGCGCAAATAAAACCATTATTATTATTATATTTGGAACGTGCTACTTCGCCACCAGTCACCAGCCTGACCAGATGTAACTTTCTAGTCGGCCTACGGGTGAACTTGCAGGCGTGTCCTGTTACGACGATCTACGCCGACGGCGGAGCGTTCATCAGAGACGAACCTCCTTATATAAATATGGCTGCGAAATATCCGAACACGTCTCACGGGTAACTGATATACCCAAGCTGTTTCAAGCGAACTGGGTGTGCTAGTTTCGCCTGCAGTGTTTATTGCGCCTTTTATATAGGCGATTATCTTTGCAATGCACAAAATAACTACTGATAGCGACTTGAGGAGCTGTCACACGTATACAGGCTACTGTGTGTATGCAGCGAACTCGAAGCTCTTTTTCAGTGTGCTATGCTCTACTACTGTCTGCCTTGTTTCAGGTGAATCTAGCTTTATTCATATCGAAACTATGGCGCATTTATATGCCAGCTGGGTAATAAATTAGACAACTGCCCTCACACAGGCCTTGGCTGCATGATGGTCATGTGGACGATTTTTTTGTCCATGAAGATATCGTTTCATTCTGGGACGGCGTCGTAGTCACCTTCGGAAAGCAAAGTACGGGATTATGAGATCCCCTTAACATTATTGGCAAAACCTCGTTCTGATATAAATTCTCATCATATGCTTTGCAAGAAAAGACCTCTTGAATATGTTTGTAGAAAACAGCCAGTTTTTGTATCGCGACGCACAACTATAGTTTGCTTCCCTGTGACACGAGTCGGCTAATTAAGTGATTTCAAAGAGAATTTTACTGTGCAACTAATTCTCTTCTTGAATATAAATGACAAGGAGAGTGTAGGAAGAATTAAAGGCATAGCTGGCAGACCGATCCACAATAGTAAAAGGCAAAGTATCTTGGCGTAATTTTTAGAAGCGCTGTTTAGATGCACGCCACATAGACTTCTGTAAGAGAAAAACTTGCGAAAAGAAGACTTATGTTGGCCTGTTTAAAAGCGTCGAAATTTAGCAGAGATATAGCAAGAAGAATAAGCGGAGGTGTCTACGTCGGTGCTCGAACAACTATACTTCCGTGCCCCAGCCGCACGCGCTAACCATTGCTCTAGGCCTGCTTTTTATTCTTTATTGCCTGCTTAGATAACACCGCACAAATACAGATAAATATGCACCGTGTATCATTAACGTCTAAAGCGAAACAGGCTGAGGGACACACACACACACACACACACACACACACACACACACACACACACACACACACACACACACACACACACACACACACACACACACACACACACACACACACACACGCACACGCACACGCACACGCACACGCACACGCACACGCACGCACGCACGCACGCACGCACGCACGCACGCACACACACACACACACACACACACACACACACACACACACACACACACACACACACACACACACACACACACACACACACACACACACACACACACACACACACACACACACACACACACCAGAATATGTACTTCAGCATGTTGCAAAACCAAAATACCTGTTCTTTACTGCACACATGTCCGAGCTTTGACGCGCGATGCCCATCGATTAGCCTCAGTTCACTGCACTCCACCCGAGGCAGTCATCTCCAATCGCACTCTTTCACCTCATCCTTTGCCAAGTAGTTCATCCGGCATGGACAGCTACAAATGCCAGCTCTCAAATTGGCATTAAAAACTTTGGAGGTTTATCCCGGTTGGAAATAGTTATCCGAGATAAAGCACTGCTATTCATGCCACATATCAGCCTGCGCTTAACTGTTAACGCACTCGGACCGGCACGTACCTCAGACATGGCAACACTCATCAACCAAGCGCTGGCGAAGTAATTGTTAAGCCCCTCGCCTAGTCAAGTGGTCAGTGCATGTAAAAAAAAAAAAAAAAAAAAGAATCCGAGGAGGTCGAATTTTCCGGGGTATTTCTCTACATAGCCTCTGGCTCAAGGTGACTTGGGAGTTGTTATGCAAGGACTATAATCCACGCTCTAATAAGCAGGGACGGATCGTGCAATGATCGAAAATACTGATCTTTGAAAGCTACCACGTCTCCTGCGGCGAATAAGTGAACTATACGTACAGAAATAAAGGTGGAAGTATCGTATGAATTCCCGAAGGCTCATGTCCGAGAAATAGGCTAGGCCAACATATATGTTGGCTCTCAAATATTGTCGACAAGGTATACCTATCTTACTGCACAATTTGCAACTGATTTGGTTAAAGGCGACAACCTTACCAGGTAAGCCTAACCATTTTCCACGTGCTTGCAGCTCTTCGGCATCGTACTCCTCGTGCTGGGCGGTCTGTTGCGCTCGGACCTGGACGTGCGCCGCATTGCTGAATACTTTGCTGTGTTCGACAACTACTCGGCGGCTAGTGTGACCACAATCTTCGTCGGCGCCTGCCTGCTGCTCGTCGGTTTCCTGGGCTGCGGCGCAGCCTTCCTCCAGAACAAGCGCCTCCTTATAGCGGTCAGTTGCCACTTTCATGACTTCACTGAGGCCACGGGCGTTCCCTTTTTCTTTTTTTATTTATAAGAAATCAGCCCGCTTCGAAGTGAGGCGAAGTAATAGTTCTGACAACTGATAGCCATACTGGCATCCAGCTCATTCGCGCTTCGTATGCTTCCTGTTGTTAATTCGACCAACATTAACTTGAACTTCCTACTAATTTATATTGACCCTTTATTTTGTCGTCATGATTAGAAGACTGACTAATTCTAAACTTCGCACAATGTGAACAAATTGTCGGTCCACTTCAAGCTGGAGTTGCGGAGACCCGGCCTTATATATGGCGATTTCGAAGCCGTTTAGAAACATTTATTTAATATCTGCGAGATGGACATCTGTTAAATCTATGAAGGTGAGTTTTATACCAAGGCAGACATTACTTACGTGATATACGTTGATCATTAGATGATTAATTAACTGAAATTAGGGAATCAACTTTATTTTACTATTTATGACTATATTATATTGCATTATTTTGCGACATTACATGTCATCAGAGCCTCAGATTATCCCTGTTTTTCAATTTTCAATAAGTTTGTATGCACTGGAGTTCGAAATATCGAACATCAAAACTGTGCATTTGAAAGCCCATTGAGTTGGCTCTCCGGCATTACACATTCGGAAAGTTGCATTTACTGTATTTCTTATAGGCATCAAATACAGACGTTTGTAAAATTGATGTAGTAGAGAAAGCGACATGGTTTTGACCACATTGTGATGCAAAAAAAAAAAGAAAAAAAAAAAAAGAAACGTCATTATACATTTATACAACGTGGTAAAGTCAACTCAAGAAGCTTTCAAATGCGCCTTTTGGACATTCAGTAGTTCGAGTCACAGTGTCCAACAAGAAATTTGTATAAAATGTTCATGTTTGATGTTGACGGCTTCTGATTTCACATTATATCATTGTCTTTTAAATAATAAACAGTTGCATGGGTAATTTTGGGTAAAAAATCGTGTAATTACATTTTAAATGCACAGTAATTTCAAGTTTGCTATGAGATCAACTTGTGGAATTAGAAGAAGTTACCTTATTTGATATAAACATAACAATAAATTATTATTGTTCAAATTTGTGTACACTGCTTTCTTGCTCAATGCCCTCTGGCCACATTTGCCTTATCATGGTTTATGACTAATAACATTTCATTCAATGACAGAGCTAGAGCTCTGGGCTTCAGCCAACTTGAGTCATTGACAAGTGTTGCAGTTTTCAGCTTTCTTTAAAAATGCATTTTTTTTTCATTACAGTACAATGTGTTCATGGTGTTCTTTGTTGTCCTTGAGTTGGCTGTCATGGGCCTGGTATGGAGGCATGCCAGAGGAGAAGCGGTATGTATATGCAAAGCGTTATCATACAGCATTCCAATTTGCCATAGAGTCCTAGCTTACATGCGCTTTCAGTCATTGATTAGCACTGCCAAACAAAACTCTAAATTCATTTCTTATTTTGGTGGTCATTTGAGACATAGTGTCTGCATGAAGCCTTAGTGTGATATATACATTTTATGTCTGTGTACCCCCAATGCATCGAAAGTCAGCTTTAATAAAAAAAAAAAAATGTGGGTTTCAGTTCAATAGCACTTCAGTGCGGTTGCTGCCATGTGAACTCAAGGTTAAAGCAACATCAAAGTTTAACCTCTTCAGTTATGCATTACTCGGTTGTATTAACAGGGAACAAAGATCCAGAATCGAGAAGCAACGACAGAACAGTCAATTTAGGTTTGTGTGTTTGTCTATCCATAGCTCTATGCATGCTTTATGCTCCTTCTACAGATGGACATGTACCTGTCAAGTGCCATCCGAAGGCTGATTACAAAGTCTAAGAATTCATTTGTGGATGTTGAATACTTCTTAGATAATATGCAAATCAAGGTGAGTACATTCATGACGCAGGAAAAAAATACATATATTTTTGCTGCTTGGACTTACATATCTACTCGTCTTGGTGTCGAATCAAGCTCCAGTGTTGTGGAGGAGCAGGACCCAAAGACTACGAGAGACTGGAAATGGATTATATGGGAAGCTGTTTCTACTACGACAACGAGGTAGAAGCAATAGCAGTTTATCAAAACGTGAGTAATGCCGACGACCAATCAAGCATTTCTAGCTGAAAAAATAACACATTTTTTCACAAGGGGTGATTGTCCTGTCGCACTCAATATAAATTGCAACGCATCATAAGCGAACCAACTGAGGCTTCCGATATAACAGAATTCACTCTTCTTTTACAAGAGAATTCAGGTAATACAAATATTCAGCTGACTTTATTGTTTGTTTTCACATCTAAATACATAAATTTGAGCACTCTTGGCCTCGCGCTGCATTGAGAACTGAGCGATCACTGCATGCCGTGCATTGCAGCTCACGTTAAAATTGATACTACCCGGATTTTATCATACAGTGCAGTCTGCTCACACAAAAAGGTGCAATACTTTCTTTAGAGCCAGGTAAACTGTTTAAAAAAATGCCGCCAATCATTGTCAAGATACAGCTGTGCACTGGTATTTCCTTTGAATATTTCAGAAGTGGTTTACAGTAATGTTGAAGTCAGAGTAATTGAGGCATCCGAGCTAACTCCACAGTGCTTCATTAGTTCTTCAAATGCTTTAACAGATTGCACCAACTAAACCCTAATGCTACTATTTAGTTTTTTGTACCTTGATATGCTATATAGTTCATTCCAGCCATGTTAGATGACAGAGTGCATGTGCTATGTCAGAGAATGCAGGTTCAATGTAGTGCATTTTATCTTTTCTTGCATTTTCTCCTGTATTACAAAGTGTTTGGATAAAGCTCTACTTAATAAGTCCTTATTAATAAACCCTAAATCAGAATTAAAACCCTGGAAAACCAGAGAAAAAGAAAACAGCAATGGATACACATTTATGTGTGTGTGTGTGTGTGTGTGTGTGTGTGTGCGTGCGTGCGTGCGTGCGTGCGTGCGTGCGTGTGTGCGTGCGTGCGTGCGTGTGTGTGTGTGTGTGTGTGTGTGTGTGTGTGTGTGTGTGTGTGTGTGTGTGTGTGTGTGTGTGTGTGTGTGTGTGTGTGTGTGTGTGTGTGTGTGTGTGTGTGTGTGTGTGTGTGTGTGTGTGTGTGTGTGTGTGTGTGTGTGTGTGTGTGTGTGTGTGTGTGTGTGTGTGTGTGTGTGTGTGTGTGTGTGTGTGTGTGTGTGTGTGTGTGTGTGTGTGTGTGTGTGTGTGTGTGTGTGTGTGTGTGTGTGTGTGTGTGTGTGTGTAAATGCAAAACAGTCATTTAATTCACCAGCAAGGTTTTTTGAAAGAGTAAATGCAGAATCAAGAATTGGTTGTGCGAATTATTCTTTTCAGCTAAAGACACTATTTTGGTGCTTCTTGCAGGGTTGCGGCCAAGAAATTAGGAGGTTCCTGATGGCAAAGAGTCTTGCTGTAGGCCTAATATGCCTCTTCATATTTCTCATTCAGGTTTGCACTGGCTCTTTACAGTTTCGTTTGTTTCATGTAAAAGAACTGACACTTATCCCAGTTCTCACTTGCAGGTGGGTAGCATATCAAGTGCAGTCTACGTGCTCAAGGCGATAGGCAAGCCAAGACCTAAAGTTACAGCGGTGTGATAAAGACCATGAGAGCAAAGCTGCCGATGAAGAGCCCCTCACATCTTGCACATATCATCGCTTCACTAAAAAAAAATTAAGCCATTTAGCCTTGCTGTCTTTTCTGGCACGTCTCCGTAATATAAACGTCATATTGAAGGTGCTATAACACAATTTTGTGCCTACATAAGCATGCTTTCACAACAGCTAGTGCGGATGATGGAGCATCCCTGCATACACAGCAGAATGAGACATCACATATAGCTTTTCATACTACGTTATTAGAGTTATTATATGCACAGCTGCTATTTATAAAAATTTTTGCCTATACCGTCGTGTGGACTGAGTTATATAGGCCAAACTGGCAGCTATTTGAACACAAGGTTAAAGGAACACTGTAATGATATAGGCAAAATGACTAACTCTGGAAACCTTGCACCCCATTGTGTAAAACCCAAATACAAGCCTGAATTTGAAGGAACCACCATCTTAGGCCGTTCAAAAGAAAGAAAAGAAATAGAAATAAAAGAAGCGTTTAACATATGGGAAGCCGGAGAAGTCAAGTGCGTAAGCACGCTGTCAGTTATGCTAAAAAGTCAGGAGATAAAGCTAATAAAGGAGCCTACGTGTGCGGGGATATGACACTGCCTGTGCAATGAGATTGCGAGATTTCTTTTATCAGAGGATGCGCGTGGACTGTTTTATATGTAACCCTGTTATGAATAAACCATAGTTGTCAGTGCGCGCTTGTCCCGTGTACGTCAGTTTTTCTGCTTCCTTGTGTATCTGTTTTGTTGTGAAAGCAATATACTACGCGCATTTTCAAGCCCTTCGCGTAACACAGCGGTGGACACGTTTGACCTTAAGCGAAAGTACGTCATACTAGCTGCAGAGAAAAGGGCCCCCAGCTCGGCTCGTCGGAGAACACGGCGGTGCACACGCGCCACGCTTAGCGCGCCGCTCACCAGTGGCGCTACTGTCGGCGTGACGTCATAACTCAAGAGGCAGTGACATACTTTTTGAAAAAATTTAACCATGAAGATGACGCATGTGCTGTATGTGGTAACTCCAGTGAAATAATTGACCATATTATACTCGAATGTAATGGTATCCACCCGGAAGTTGATGCAGGCGCAGTAACTGTTCCTGAAGCTCTGGGGTTTAGAGATACCAGTAACCGGGTGAATAAACCGGCGGTGGAAACTATCAAAAAACGACTGGAAGATTGGTGGCTTAAAAGCAGAGAAGTGACATAATGTTAGTAATGTAGAAACAAAAAATTTAAGAAATAGAATGATGGTTTAGTTAACCAATCTAAATCAATAATTAAGATATAGGGAGAAAAATGAGCACGATAGCTACTGCTACCACCCCGTTTCAAAGGGGACGCTCCTATATTCCATCCATTCATCCACCCAATACCAGCTGCAGAGAAAAGGGGCCCCAGCCAAGGAGGATATAAAAAAACTAAATGAACTCGGTGAAATACTTGGGAGTATCCTTCTAGAGTGAGATGCCGTGGAACACTCATAACACATATGCAACAAGTTTAGAAGCGCTGCATGGTTATTCTTTCATATTAAATCTATCGTTCCATTGCGCATGCTCTTGCCGACAGCACTCTGCGATAAAAACTTGGAGGGTCTCTTAGATGTCTTTTGAGAGGAGAATGGCGAAAGCCTACCCTTCTTATCCTATAATTTGCCTCCCATCGTTACCCTCTTGTCGGCATTCGTTGCAGTGCTACATATAATTGTAATTGGTGTACAGGAAAGGAAAGGCGCTGTATCTGTCACACACTCTCCGACAAGTGTGCGTTTGGACCGTATACACCATCCCTCCTGTCGCGTGGAGTTCCTTGGCGCGCGTTCAAGTGTGGGATTGCAGATGGCAGGAACGCTAGACAAGACGATTGAGTCGCCCAACGTAGGCCCACATTTGGCAACACCCTCTAACCGGTTGCCATGGCAACACGCCCGAACTGCCCGAATACACTCTGGCCGTGAGCGGGCCGCGGTCTTGAGGCAGCGGCAGGAGAGTGTCAGCGCCTATATTATTCTTACATCGTGGTTTGGACGGCACACCATCGCTCCTGTCGCGTGGCGTTCCTTGGCGCGCATTCAAGTGTGGCATTGCAGATGGCAGGGACGCGTCCCGCCTCGGCCAATCATAACGCCGCAAAAGCGGGACACACTTTGTCCACGACAGCATGAGCCCCGCCGGGGTGGTGCAGTGGTAAGACGCCCGACTACTGTGCCGGAGTACCCGGATTCGACCCGACCTCGGCGGCTGCGTTTTGATGGAGGCGAAACGAAGAGGCGTCCATGTGCTGTGCGATGTCAGCGCACGTTAAAGGTCCCCAGGTAGTCGAAATCACTCCGTAGCCCTCCACTACGGCTCCTCTTTCTCTTTTTCCGCTTTCACTTCCACTTCCTCCCTTCCCTTACGGCGCAATTGAGGTGTCCACAGAAAACAAGTGAGACAGTTACCGCGCCTTTCCCTTTCTTTAAATCAATCAATTATAGCGCGGTGGATCGTAGCCTTCCACTACGGCACCTCCATCTCCCTGTCTTCTTTCACTCCCACCTTCCTTTACGTTATGGCATATGTGCCCGCGGAGAATTGTGACAGATACTACGCATTCCTATCCTATAAGTTTCAAACGCCGCTGATGCCTGCTGTACTAACGCCTTCTAGACACCTGGGTCTGCTTCTGCTTGCTGTGTGGTGCGGCGTTCGAGGAAGCGGCAAATGAAAGGCCGCACGAACGCCAGGAGCGGAGGCCCAGTGGGGTCAGCTTCGTATATGCATGAATCGCCTTGTGAAGCCATGACCTGTTGTGATGGTACATCGCGCGCCCCTCATCGAACAGGATCAGCATTTCATTGAACACATCAAAGTTGACCGGCGATCTATAATTTGTGTAGAGGAAAGGAAAGGCGCAGTACCTGCATGTCACTCATGGAATCCCGCTATCATCCTCATTGCAGACAAGAGGAATTATGAAGAGCGTCTCATGATGCGGGGTGTAGCGCTACTTTTTGGATGACAATAAACCACTCCAAACTCTCTCGAAAATAAATTCGAGCAGGTCCGGGCATCTCTGTCACAGTGATAGACTACCGTTCAGAAGCGCTATATACAGTGGAGGCCCATAAGCATAACTACCTCACATGGAACCCCATCTTCTTTTTCTATGCTTAAATGTCGAATGCCGGTCGAGTCTAGTGGAAAATGCTTCTTTATCGTCTGTTGCAATACATCCCAGAAATATACCCCTTCTCAACAATGTAAAAAGACATGATCTATTGTTTCCGGCTGCTTACAAATTAAACAATGTGTTCCCCACAGTAAAACAAAAAAAAAGCCCCTTCCCTCCAAAAGCTTCTTTACTGGCAATGTTCCGGTATGTAATTTAAAAACAAAAACAAAAAAGGTCTTAGCTCCTGGCGGAACTTGCATTTTCTTGGCACTTTTTAATACATCTGTGCCAGGGCCTCTACTGTATATGGCCCTGTGCAAGGATACTGGAAAGACACTATCATACAGACTGCGGTGCAACTTTTTCCTCTTTGCACCAAACAAATATTCCATAGAGAAACGCGCTGAAAATAATCTCGATGACCTCCCTACTATCCATAAATCCTACACGCTACTTTTTTGGTGGAGACAACGAACTCAGGCAGCAGGCGCCGCAGCCTAACTTGGCAGACGGTTCGCAAGAATCGGTCGGAAACGTCGCGAAAAAATAAAATGGCTCTCAATGGTACTTTGTTGTCCTTGCGGGACTTTTAATGCGACGAGGCCAGTCTGCAGCACTGGCTGATCATGACATGCATTAATGTATATTGCCTCGCGTGTCTTTTTTCATGTTTTGATCGGAGTTTTGTGTTATGTCGTGTGCCAAAGCTAGGCAATAAAAAAAACGGGGCGGGGCGCAGTGGTAAAGCGCTAGGCTCTAGATCCAAAAGATGGAGGTTCAATTCCCCGGTAGAAGAATATGCAATGTTAGACAATGCTTTGCGTGCCATCATTTCCGTACAAATGGAAGCAGAGTCCTTCTTTCCAGCGCTACACTCATCCCAGTAAGGACTGAGGCCCACTTCAATAAAGTGTTTGCTCTCGTTCGAAAGTGCACGCCTAAAATGCACTTCCGAATACTCTGCCAAATAAGGAGTTATTCTGCAGTTAACAATGCAAGCCCTCGACTGTTCGGACATGGGTAACAGACGTAGTTTTGACGTAGTTTTTGTGCGTGATATTGAAAAGTCATCGTCCTCGTGCAAAGATTGCAACCTTTTTCGTTTTCGACTCAAAAGTATGTTTGCTCTCAATGTGGTAATGTCAAATACCCAATAACCACGCTGTGTAGATTGTGAGGGAGACTGTCGGGTTCGTTGAAAAGATTGATCCAGATCATGTTTAATATCATGTTGCAAGCCCTGTTGAGAATGGTGTTGTGAAGACTGTTCCTGAACCTCAGAGGATTGCTCACAACACTGTTCCTTATCAGCATCCATGTAGGGGGCTATACAATCCTTCCACTCTGCAAATTTTTCACACCGTATAGGATCTGTCACCTTAGACATCCCTGTCCATGAGTGGCGACAACACAACAGTGGACACTCCACAGTTTTTGTCGTTTTTAGCAACCAACTCACGTGGATACCGTACCACGGATTCGTCGGTTCTGAATGATATTGTGTTCTGGATAATGCTTCCCTGTCAGCAAGGAGTTGATCCAATACGTTGTTGAGTGCTGTCTTAGTCATTTCACTTATGCTAATATCTTGATTGTTCTCAATGTCAGACACCATCGCCTTGATCTCATCAACATTTAAGAAGAGGGCATTTTCTTGCTCTGGCTTTCTCCTGCAGAGCCATTAGAGAATGCCTCAAGCTAAGTCCATTGTTTCACGTGTAGCAGTTGCATCAGGGCTTTGGTTATGAAGAATGCCGCTGGTTCATATTGTGATGTGAAAGGATAATATAGAATAAGCGGGAGAATATACACAGTCGTTATATAATGCGATAACAATAATATTACTAATAATTATAATAATAGATATAGAAAGAATGCATACCTGATTGCAATTGTACTTTGGATCTTCTATGAGTCCTTTGGTAGATGCAAAGTCCTTGGGACTGATCAAGCTAGTGTTACATATCAAATGTCCATCCAAGGTGTTGGATCTCGGGGGGTGATCCACAAATATTGGAATCATGTCATCAAAATCCACCCAAGATGGTGGTGGGGAATATTTGCACAAAAACGCGACGTTGGGAACCGTACGCGCAAATGAGTAGAACTTGCGTTCGTCCAGTCGTGACATTGCGACAAGTGATATGCACGGGGACGTTCAATAGTTGATGTAGTGAACAATGCCAACTACACAGATTGTCCGTATACCAGACATATAAATATTGATTGTGACTAGCGCCATCTATACACACAATATACAATGACGCTATTAACACAGGTGCCATCCACACTACTGCGATATAGTTACATGGCGTGCACAGTGCTATGATAGTGCCATCTATCAACATTATATCAGACCGCAAGTACGTCATGTGGCCTGCACAATCAGGACGAGCGGTAGGCACCATGCTTAAAGCCCCTTAATATTTTAAGCATGCTGTGACAATAGTGCCATCTATCAACATTATATCAGACTGCAAGTATGTCATGTGGCCTGCACAATCGGGGCGGTGAGCGGTAGGCTGCCTACCGCCTCACCCGCCGACCAAATTTCGCCGGAAAAAATCTGAAAAAGATTTTCGATATCTCCGGCGGGATTTTCGGGGGACGGGGAAGGCGGTAGGCAGCCTACCGCTCGCCCCGAAACGTTTTGGGCTAAGCCTAATCAATATTAAATATTGACGGAATGTCGTAATCGATACCTCTAACATAATCTACTCTTCGAGAGGAACACGAATATCTAGTTTGTTGCGTCATATCTTAATTAGTGGATTAGTTATGACGTAATATAGCTAAGCCTAATTATAATTAAATACTTAATTAATTGGGCGAACGTGGTGTCTAACATTATCTACTAATCGAGCACAATCCAAATATTCAAATTTTATTGTTGTGCGTTAATTAGTTGTCGAGATATTAGGCCGCAAAATCAGTCACGTGACACGCGCAATTCTTCGGGGCGAGCGGTAGGCTGCCTACCGCCTCACCCGCCGACCAAATTTCGCCGGAAAAAATCTGAAAAACATTTTCGATCTCTCCGGCGGGATTTTCGGGGGACGGGGAAGGCGGTAGGCAGCCTACCGCTCGCCCCGAAACTTTTGGGCTAAGCCTAATCAATATTAAATATTGACGGAATGACGTATTCGACACCTCTAACATAATCTGCTATTCGAGAGGAACACGAATATCTAGTTTGTTGCATTATAACTTAATTAGTTGATTAGTTATGGCGTCATATAGTTAAGCCTAATTATAGTTAAATAATTAATTAATTGGACAAACGTGGTGTCTAACATTATCTACTAATCGAGCACAATCCAGATATCCAATTTGTATTGTTGTAGGTTAATTAGTTGTCGAGATATTAGGCCGCAAAGTTAGTCACGTGACATGCACGATTCTTCGGGGCGAGCGGTAGGCTGCCTACCGCCTCACCCACCGACCAAATTTCGCTGGAAAAAATCTGAAAAACATTTTCGATCTCTCCGGCGGGATTTTCGGGGGACCGGGAAGGCGGTAGGCAGCCTACCGCTCGCTCCGAAAAGTTTTGGGCTAAGCTTAATCAATATTAAATATTGACGTAATGACGTCATCGATACCTTTAACATAATCTACTCGTCGAGATGAATCTGAATGTGTACTTGTTATATCACTGATTATTACTATTGCTTCAGACAACACAACACTGTATGTGATGCATACTTTTATTCAACACCATACCAATCATTCACCCATAACATAAGCACATATACATGCACATTATAATCTTACAGAGCCGATGACAATAGAACTGTGTGTGAATCTATTGAATATTACATATATAAATGGCTTCTCAAATACAAAGTCTATAACATTTGATACACTGGTGTCATTGTTGTTATCACCACGGTTGAAATTCACGATCGGATTGTTCAGTCCATCACCACCACTTCCATCACCAATTTCGTCGATGTAAACAGTCGTTTGTTGCACCACACTTGCGATGCCGGTATAGTATCCAGATGCTGCTGAGATGGCTCGGTATAATCGCATTGTGACAGAGGGGCCGTATAGTCCATCACACAACACATTTTTTCAAACTTTGGCATGACCGCATGCACGTGAGAATCATCGGATCGGGAAAGTCTGGATATTATCATTTGCACGTAATGACTATGAATAGTCTGCTCAAATTTTTTCTGGCTTTGTAACTTTCCCGTCGTGATGACTAGCATTGCAGTCTTTCCGTCGTAAGGAAGCAATTCGACGGCGTTGAAATATTTGCTTTTAACGTGCCGAATGGCGCGGTAACTTCCATCATTGGAACATATATCCGTCGGATGTAAATGGCCTGGTGCGGGTGCAGCGAGCATCGAATGGCCAAAACCATCGTTTTCTAAAAACAAGTGAACTAACTGCAACAATATTCCCTTTATTAGATATCAAGGCTTCTGTGACACTGTTAAACACTGACATGCTGTCTTGGACAGATATGTCAGTGTTTTTGAAAATCAGTGTCGACTCGTTTGGTTGGGATAATAGCGGTAGATACCGCAAATTAATGTTTTGCATGACAGGGCACATGTTTGCAAAACTGGCCAGGTTGATGAGTCGTGTATCCAAATATAACAGTTTTTATGTCAGACTCGTCCTTCCACTTACATAGTACATCTGGTTCGCAGATGCTTGGAGACATTCTAGAAACAGATTGAAATAGTAATGGAGGTGATACACATACGTACTGAGCATATTTGTTGCATCTGGTCGCTGCTCTAAATGCATCAAAGTCGCGTTTGCTGCAATATGCAAGCACACGTCCCAGGCCGGTCATATTGCTTACACACGTCTATAGTCTACACAGCGTTATACACGTCTATACAGGAGAACCATACAATTCAGCACACAGAACGAGTTATATACGAGCTGTTTGACGTGATAAGCGGCGATAGGCGGAGCGTGTAGAGAGAGGAAGAGCCGTTATCAGAGCAAGGCTCGGCTATTAGGTTTCTTTCTTGAACAGTTTCTCAGCACTCTGGGATCACGGGGTATAGTGCCGGCTTTTGAAAAAGTGACACGTTTTACAAGTTCCCCCAATTCGTTGTCCAATTTCATGCCCAACATTACGTCGCGAGCTGTAATCCGCTTCCTCTTTTGTTGTTTAGCCTTATCTCCGGCCAATTCTACAATTTCTGCTATCAAATATTCTAGTACACCGGCCGTATACACCGCAGCTCCGGCCGAAATGCGTCCATGTGTGCTTTCGGACAGATGTCTGTGTAGACGGCCGACAGGAAAAATCACACCCGCTCGAAAACTTTTGCTAATATGTTTAGCCCGCGCCTTGGACGCCATAATGGCATAATGAACACATATACATATATATAGTGACATGCATACCATGCCTCAGTTTTTCGGTGATTGTGTGCTGGACACGAGTATGAGTAATTGTTTATCAATGCGCTTGGTACGAGCTGTATGCACCTGTTGGAGAGTCAATGGATTACATCCACAATTGTCGATTAGTGTTCAAGGTTTTGAAAAAAATAAATGTTAGCCACATTGAGTGTGCTGTTGTAGGTGAGGGTCTTTAACTTATGAGCAAAAGACCACATGTGCCAATTCTCTGGCAGATTTTGAATTCTGGCATCAACATTCAATTTCCAAGTTTGTCAGCTGTTTGGCAATATTGCATAGGCTGCATAGTATGCGAGATGCGTCGTTTTTGGTGATGGAAAAATGCAGTATTACAGACCGCAGGTGAGCTGGTTTAGATTTAAGGTATTTTGCCAAATTGTAAGCATACTCATAGGACATGCGGTTATACAGTGTAGATTCCGAATATATCCGCAAATCAGTCAGGTGACACATCACTCCTAATCGCGAGAGGTATGGGGAGGCATCTCCGATTGCGATATTAATTGACGTTTTTGTCACATTTGGTACGGGGTCGGGGATTAGATAGCATGGGTCCTCTGATGCAATATCTACAACTTGAAGGAATATTTTCATGTTCTGATCTGTCGAGGTTAGATAAATGTAGTCTGTAATTCCAAATACCCAGGTTTCAGTGCATGATGATCTGTACGCAGTGAACGGAAGGATCTCGATACATATGCTGGATTGTGCCGGATAAAATGTGGGATTTTGAATCTGTATTAAGAGTTCCGATTTAAGTTCGGTGATGAGAGACTCGCATTTTTTATACAGGTCGCACGCGTTTATAATTGTGTCCGGTTCTGCAAACAAATCCGCGGACAATTTCAATACATCCAAAAGGGGGAATGCTCTTATGATGTTGCTTATGCGATGCAGCCCATCCAGAGGAGTTGTTAGCGCACAGTTGACAAATCCTAGCATTTTTAGGCGGGGGCATGCACGTGCTAATTGAATCAATTGCGTGTTGATGTGGAATTTGGTGACATTAAATCCGCGCATTTCAAACAATTTCAGATTGATGCAATTGGTCATGGACTCCAAAATACATTCTAATTTCATGTGATTGGTTGATATTGAGGATGATATGATTGTCAACGATTCCAAGGTCAATGAAAGGCATGATTCGAATAGATCCCTGATATACATGTTCTGCACATTAGTAACATTTATTGTCAGTTGAGTTAGACTGCTGATGCGCATTAGATTCAAATTCGCAGACAACAGTTTCACAAAATACCCCTTATCGCTGTAAGTTGGCACACTGCGTAGCTCGATCGGCAATGAATCAGACGGGGTAGTAATGTCGGTGTTGAGAATGTCCAATCTATCGAGCGTGTGGCGTCGTAATAAATCCAGAATTGAACCAGAAACATCCGATTCCTCAGAGTCATACTCATTCTCGCCTTCTCTCAAATAGTGTATACTGAGTGTACATCCATTCTTCCTGCTATCACGAAGAGCTCCCGTGATCCCCTGGATAAAAGTACCATTACAATAGTAGTTTGGTTTGTACACGATACGTTTGAGGTTTTTGCAAACAACCACACAATCGAAGAACATATTACTAATACACTGGTCGTATAGAATACCGTCGTAGTCTATGATTATATTGGAAATGCACGAGTGAGTGAAACAAAGCTAATGGAAAACTATAATAGCAGCTCCGATCCCGATTTCAAAGACTTGCTTGTGGTATTGTTTGCCCGCCACCAGTGCCCAGGTGATGATATCGCCAGGTGATGACTGATCCTCGATGATGCCGATGCCCAGTACGGCCAGCCAGGAGATCCAAAGCTGATGGAGTAGAAGGGAACATGAGCGTCCTCTTGAGCACGGCGGCGATTCTTCAATGTCGATGCCTTGACTCGATGCTTGTTTCCTTACGCGTTTCATTATAAATCTAATTTCTTCATCGTTACACCCTACGCCGGTTGGGAGCACGGCCTTCTTCAAGGATACGTACGTAATATAACTATCAATGTTCATGATGTTAGAGTGCTACTGGATCTCCAAGGCAATGGATGGATCTCTAAGACAGAATGGAAAACCAAGGCAGACAGGCGGGGTGGGTCTCGTAAGCAGATATGGTCTGTCTGATATAAGAGCGAGGTAGAGAGAAGAAATGTTACCTTCTTCGACGCACTCTCTTATCAGTAATTATGCTACGGCGGTGAACCAATCGCGAAGAGGCAACACCTATATATACCACAGACGCACATAACCGTGTCACTCTCGAAAGATACGACATTGTATATATATCACGTACGTATATATATGTTGTGTGTATGGGGAGTGCCAATATGGTGCATTCACGAAGACTGGCGCTTGTTATTGTCAGTATCGCACTATTTTCTCTCGGCATGGGTGTTCATGACGAGGCAGGCAGCGGAGATTATGAAGATGGAGAAATGGACGATAGGGTTTTCAATACATCGCGGGTCGCAGACTACCCGGACTTTAGGGACCCGTCGCACGAGCCTGCCTCCGAAAGTTTTGTCTTCGACGGAGAACCCGAGGACGATCCGGAGGACACACGTGAGGACAGTTGCAAGGAAGATTACTACCAGAGGATCAACGGTGATCATCGCAAGAATCATCATAGGGACGACCTTGGGTACACCCACGGGTACGGTCAAGGTGGATACCCCACCTGATCATTCAAGTCAGGAGGTGACTCTCCGTGGGATCATTTCCGAGCAACTACCAAGAAGTCACGCCTTAGTATGTATCATGAACGTCAACAACAATCTGTAGATGTGTATACACTTGCAAGAATGTATATCGCTTTTTGGAAAGAGTTGGGTGAAAGTATTGGTAAAATGGATATAACTAAGAACAGTTTATATACTATGTATTATTTGAAACAGTTTAGGGATGAAAATCGCCAAAAGCTTAGTCTTCTATATAATACGATCATTGTATCCGGATCATTTAATTTGTGCCTTTCAGGAGAATGTGATGCCAGGTTTTCCATATTTTGATGTCGATCCTGCTAATAATATGTATATGAATGCATCCAACTATGGTGCGTATGTTGATGTTTATGACAAAATTAATATGTGTACACCATGTCGTGTTTGTAACATTAGCATACGAGATAAATGTTTTACCCCAACTCAGGCAATGTCGTGGCTGAGACAAACGGAATCTGAGTATAGAGATCAATTCCCCGTTCAACCCCGATACGATGTGCACCCCCAGTATGTGTACGCAGGTGTGCCCACCATCATTCCGATGACGCAGGCGTTTTCGAAGAATGTTGCTGTTTATGTGAGCCACAATTATACACATGTGTATAGTAATATACTCACCGGTAGAACATATTGTCGGGGTAATACTTTATCCAGAGGGATGTCTGAAGATGCCGAACTAATAGAACAATTTAAACTGCGAAATATATATTTTGATTCCAAAAAGGGGATATTTATGTTTAAGAATTACGATAATGGTCGGATTCGGGAGGTTACGATGCGGTTTCCGTATGTTGTGCAAATATGCACTCCGATTATGGATGAATATATTAGGAATATATAAAACACATTTCATGTATCCATAATGAGCACTGGATGTGATTCGTTGCCTAGGTTTGTAATAGAAGCAGGCACGGCCATAGACTTCAAATGCCCGTCGGAATCAGCCGCGGGCGCGGAAAATGTAAAGACGAGGATTGT
The DNA here is from genome assembly GCF_055883805.1 of Amblyomma maculatum. Classification (NCBI taxonomy): domain Eukaryota; kingdom Metazoa; phylum Arthropoda; class Arachnida; order Ixodida; family Ixodidae; genus Amblyomma; species Amblyomma maculatum. The sequence goes on along the minus strand of NC_139347.1, from coordinate 29,941,348 downwards.
GTGCGGGGCGGATGGGAAGTACCATTTAGCCGATCGCGTTCGATTTGTCCCGGGTGTTGATAGTTTCAATGTGTTTTCTAGAGATGCGTATATGCGTATGTGTACAAAGCAAGTAGCTGAAAAATACAAACGAACCCCTGATGTGATGAAGAGACAAATGCTGCAGAATAGTACGGAATATATTGAATATAGGTATAGGAATTTGATTGAAAAGGCCGGATTATATCCCGTGAAAAGGCATTTTTTGGACGATGTTATGCGTGATGTTATTCTTAGCAAAACAGAGTGGTTTGGGGGAGAATTGTAATGGAATGAATTCGTCAGTACCGCGAACGCCACATGAAATGTTCTCATGGAATGTAAAACATCGCGACAACAGATGCGGCGATGATTGCATAGCTCAACCGAGACTACGCGTAGAAAATGGAATTAAAACCATTCCGATGACATATGTTCCGAACATTTACACTAAGATACAAACCACAGACCTCATTTTCGAGGTTTTTAACAATAGAAACAAGACGTATTTGCATAGTAGTATGCAAGATGGAATTGTAATGTGTTTTAAGAATAGACCGGTTAATAGTGATCAGCAATTCAGACATGTGGAAATTAAATGTACTAATGACCAGTGGGAGCCCGTTAATTCGGAAGATTATTTGCACGAACCGTATTTAGTACAAACATGCACGTTTAGCACCAATGATGGATATATTGTCACTTTTGATCCCCTTGGATGTCCCAGTCTTGCGTCGAATATGGTATCGTTGGGTTCTGTTGTTTTATTAAAATGTGTCAACCCGAGAACTTTTGCAGCATTTAGGTGTATGGAAGATGGTCTGAGTATGGAGGGTGTTTATGAAATAGCTACCAGGGGATCGAACATAATGCATGCAAGTCGCGATCTAGCAAAATAATGTATGTACACCGGGGTCTAATTGATGAAATGTGTGCGTTGGAAATGGTGAATATTGATCATGTGTATAATGCTAATATTGTTCCGGGCGATGCATATTCTATTGCTTGGAATTTTTCGGAACAAATATTTTTGTCGAAATATCCTGTTGTCATAGATGTGATTCCCCGTCTGTTGGGGATAGATCAACTCCCGTGTCTGACGTGATTACTATGCTAACTTTTACAAATGATGTGTACGAATATAGGGATGTAATATTTTGGGGTAATGAGAGAACTACAGTGAATGCAATCGATACCATTAGGCAACGAGGAGGGAGGATAGACGCCGCTTTCAATGTTCCGCCATATCCAAGCCGTAACATTACATTCGATATACCGAGTAATGAACAGTATCGTACACCAAGTACAAAAGTCCCCCAGATACATCCCATTAGCGAGACAGATTACATTGAGAAATATGTACAGCCAGAGTCCCGAACGGACACTGTTAAGATTAAGACACCCCCATTAGAAACTACGACAGAGACTGCAGTATTCAGCACAACAACACCCACCCCGGAAGCCACTGTAATTACCACGGAACCAATAACAAAGGCTGCCGTAATTACCACAGAACCATCAACGGAACATACAATAGGTACTACCACGATTCACACAACTACCAGTACCACCGCAAATCCCCCCACCATAGCAATTGAAACGCACACAACTCCGGCAGTATTAACACTGACCACTACTGTTTCAAGCACTACATTACAATCTGAGGCACCATTCAAGAACATAGATGGAGATGGAAAGACTGGCGAAGTATTGAGAATTGGGACCAGTGGTGGACGTAATCCAGGTATCGGCGTAATGTACATTTGTGTGGGTGTTGCATTAAAATATATTACAACTAATTTCGAAAATGGAACTCTCGCTAGAATGTACACTGCGAACGGAAAAATAATAGTTATGCCACACTCAGATAATGAATCGTTGACTTTTAAAGCGGGGGTGTCACCAGAGTGGTCGGACACTGTCGATACTTCTGACGGATTGGATAAACCATCACCGGGTATTATTGTGATGTGGGTTTTAGTGTCATTATTTTTCATTGCAATTATTGTGTGCGCGTTGCGCGTAATTCCAAAATGCCCGAGACCAATATCTCATGCTAATAGATATTCTATGCCCAAAGACCCGGGTATGTTTGATGATGTGTCACCAAGAGAAAGCGTTGAGATGACATCGGCTGTGGTGCGAACTCGCACCCAGTCTTTAGATATGCAAAAAGAATATCTTGTAGAACCTACTGAAAACATTGATACTGCTAAGATGCTTTAACCACCGACATCATTTACTTTCAAATCTGTGAAATTTGCTCGCGCGCGCACAAACAGTGATGGATCTTGTAGCAACGATGATTTTGCCTTGCCTAGTGTGGATGAAGAAGGCCAGAGTGATATAAGTGATGGTGCCGTTCCGGAATGTATAGAGAATGATGTAGACCCTGCTGAAATGGAGCTGTTGGATATCGTTTTGGAAGGCTTAAAAGAATATGCAGCGAAAAATGACGATTGTACGGTGCATCAAAAATTGGAAATCCGTGAACAAAGTGTAGCCACAAAGAAATAAGTATTGAATATTGTATGTTCAAACTTATGCTATTATGAACAAATGAGTAGGATGTGTCATAGCAATGAAGCAGACTTATATGTGTGTGGTGTCATGGTAGCTTGTTATTGATGTTATTGCATTGATACTGTATGATCATGATGCTATGTGTATCTGATGTGTTAGATGTGAATAAATCTTATATTCTATGCATAACATGCGTCACAACTTTATTACGCCATGAGTTTTGGTTTCTTTCCGTAGAACATCTCCTCTTGAACAGCACTCGGCGTCGGGTTGGTATTGTTACTTATTAAACGCAACAAGTCTGCGTTTCGTTTGAGTCTCAGGTGTTCGGCTATTTGTAAATCGTCGTGCCCTTCAAACACTCCCGAGACAACGCCTGCGTACCGCACTATTTGATGGGGATCCTTAATTATAAATTGCTTTGCGGTCTTAACGTCCATGGAGTTTACCAATTCCGTCACAGTCTCTCCCACTGTCTTGTACAGGGCATACGTTGTAGAGTCCAACGCGGCGGCGGGGATGTCGCAGTGTATAGTTTTGCCGCATAACAGGCTAGCCAGTTCAATTGCAGATTGTTGCGCGTGTGCTGTTATGACAGACATGACTTGAAAATCCCTCGGTAGAGAATTTAAGCATTTTAAAGAATGTGCATTGGAAACAATAAAATCGATATACTGACAAAGTGAGCGTAGTAATGGCCATGGTAATTCTGCACGTAAATTTTGCCAGGCTGAAGTGTCTTCGATACCCAGTCCTCTGAGGGCGTGTTGCGGCAATGACAATAAATAAGAAAACGTTGAAACATCTCCGTCCAACAATATAGTTTTCGCGTCGTGACATGGTGACAACACCAAGTTATTTATATGAACGATGGGCCGTATATAACTTTTCATTTCGAAAAACACGTATTTACATTCGTCTACAGTAGATGCATGCTCGATTATGTTATCCCAGGTGCTGATTATTTTTGAAGCATTGTTCGCGGGGGTGGTGTTGCAAAAGTCCGAGGCCAATCCATCTCCGATTATGCGGTGGTGTGGCGGTGTGGAAAATGTGTATTTCATTTGTAGTAATAAACTTTTTCCTTTGTAGCGACATGCTTTCCCCGCTCTTATTAAATCTCGATTGCGCGTAGTGCATAGGCGTTTATTCAGAACCTTAGGGGATGTAATGTAATCTATATGCAACCCGCCAGACCTAATATAATCCAATGCTTCTGGTATGTCTTTGGGGGATGGCACCAACAAGCGCCCTAAAGTTGATGAGACAATGCAACTTTATTATTTACTAAACGTGCGTCGCTAGTTAGTGCGTACCCAGACACGAGGGCAGTATTAATTTCAAAATCATCCAAGTCTTTGGCCGTCGCTAATGAGTTGAGATAGGTGCATTTGTTGTTTGGTGTACATTTCTCCGCAGTTCTTGCAAATTCCCACAAACATCTAAATACTCGCCATTCGGGTGTGTGTGCTTTGTATAGTCTGTCATCATTTGTGTTTGTGCTGTCGTTTAAAACTACTCTGCATATGAATGGAGACGGCAATTCGCCGGGCAACATCGTATATTGGTTTTTCCACTCGTCGCGGATTTCCTTGGGTTGATTGTGCCCGCCCATCGAGTAGGGCAGCGCCGAGACAACGTTCACCGCCCCTTGATTGTCAAATTTTTAAACTTTAAATCAAAGGCTGAGGCACTACGTAACGCTTACAAACTTAAAGACCTCGATATTCCTAAGGTTTGGTTGGAGGAGGATTTCTCCCCCAGGGTACAATATGCCCGAAAGATGCTGCGTGACTACGCTAAAGCGAACCGTTACGAGAAGGAGCGCTTCAGTGTTCGATTCAACAAGCTTCACCTACGCGGCTGTATCTACGAGTACAATTCATCCACAGGCAGAGTAGAGCTGATCACACGTACGAATCCCTCCGAACACTGACTGCCTTCTTCGCGTCAACCTCAAGCCACTCATGTATCAGCAATTTCGATTCTTCTAGCTAACTTTCGCAGCATTCTTCCAAAGGTTGATGTTTTAAAATCATTTCTGCACACATGCTCCGCTGACATAATTATCGGCACAGAAACGTGGTTATCTGACGAAGTTTCCAACAGCGAGCTTGCGCTTCCGAGTTCTTTAGTGCTCTTCCGCAAAGACAGAGATAACCACCGAGGTGGCGGAGTTATGATCGCAGTTAAAGATGATTACCAACCTTCTCTTGTGCAGATTGACACTCCTCTCGAGTTGATTTGGGTATCTGCTTGCTTTCAGCACATCAAATGCATTTTTGGGGCTTGCTATCGTCCCCCTGATAGCAGATCTGATTTTTCTGAACTCCTGAACGACGCTCTCGAACACATTACAACAATGTTTCCAAAGTGTATTATTGTCTTAGGTGGCGATTTCAATTATCCTTATATCGATTGGTTGTCTTCTTCTATCTGCTCTCAGAATAATCGCTCTGAATGCGTTCGCTTTTTCCACTTGCTTCAGCTGCATCACCTTTCACAGCTGGTACAGCAACCCACGCGCGGCAGTCATATCTTAGACTTACTCTTAACTAATCATCCCGAACAAGCTACAACGCGTGTCCTGGAGGAGATTAGCGACCATAGGCTGGTTCACTGCTCCTTAATGATGCCTCGGGCTAACAAAATAAAAGAAAATAAAAGATTGCGTGACTACGCTCATGCCGATATGCAGAAAATTAATCATATATTTTCTAGCTTTTCCCCCTGGTTTGCAGACACCCTTGAAATGCGATCCGCGAACGAGAATTGGAGCCTATTGCGTGATAAGCTCAAAGAAATTGAATCTACTTGTATTCCACAATTCACAATCAGAGCAGGATCCAATGACCCCTGGTTCACAGCCCATGTGAAAAGAAGCCTGAACAAAAAAAAAGAGGGCTTATAAGAAAGCTAGTAGAACCAATTCAAAGCTTGACTGGGAAAGATACCATAACCTTTCGAATTTAACTAAAGCTGCAATCCTGGAAGCTAAGGAAAACTATTTTAGCCGGACTCTTCCCAATATGCTTAAAACCAACCCTAAAAAATTCTGGCGCTCAGTCAATCCCAAACCCGACCAGACTGCGCCTATCCTAACGGACGAGAATGGTTGTGCCTATTCCTTTTCCTTTATCGTTGAAACGTTTAGTGAACTCTTTCGTCAAGTATTCACAGACGAGATGCCACTTACCAGTTCCCATGTACTCACTCCTTCGTGTACACAGTTTAAGTTCCCCCAAATTGTAATATCTGAAAACGGTGTAGCGAAGGCGATTGACCGACTTCCCCTTTCCACCAGTCCTGGCCCCGACGGCATCACCTCCAAACTTCTCAAACTAACGTGCCATAAATCTGCATTTCTTTTGTCGCTGCTATTTCAGCAGTCACTTGACTCAGGATGCGTCCCGGACGACTGGAAGATCGCTCACATCATTCCTATACATAAGGCGGGAGCTCGTTCTGATCCTACTAACTACAGACCCATTTCCCTGACATCAATATGCTCCAAACTATTAGAACACATCTTGTTCTCTCACATTATGAACCATTTAAACTTAAATAATCTGCTTCTAGAAAACCAGCATGGTTTCCAGTACAAAAGATCATGTCAAACGCAGTTATTTGAATTAGTTACTGACCTACATCATGCGCTACATATGTCCCTTGACACAGACGCAATTTTTGTCGATTTTTCAAAAGCCTTTGATCGTGTTCCTCACAAACGTTTACTGTTAAAAACTAAAAATCTGCAGCTTGATGATAACACGGCCAGATGGATCGCTGAATTCTTGACTAATCGTTTCCAATCAGTTAAGATAAATGATTGCATCTCTAACCCTGCACGTGTAAAATCAGGTGTCCCACAAGGGACAGTTCTCGGGCCTTTGCTCTTTTTAATTTACATAAATGACATAGCAAGTAACATCAACTCATCAATTCGCCTTTTTGCTGACGACTGCGTAATCTATAAAACAATATCTAACGCGGAAGATGCACATACGCTCCAGTCCGATCTAAACAGGCTAACTGAATGGTGCCGTACTTGGCAAATGGAAATTAATGAAGAAAAAACTAAACATATAAGATTTTCTTCTGTTCCAGGGCCGTTACTTAGCGTGTACACAATCAACGGTAAAGCTGTTGAATCTGTTTCTTCTATAAAATATCTGGGTGTTCATTTGCATTTTAATCTCTCTTGGAATACTCATATAGACTTCATCACCGGCAAAGCTTTCAGAAAACTTGGCATGCTAAGGCGCCGTTTACACCTCGCAAATTCTACCACAAGACATCAAGCTTACACTACACTAATAAGGCCCACCTTAGAATATGCTTCCGTTATATGGCATCCTCACCAGGACTCCCTTTCGAATCTTCTTGAATCCGTTCAGAATAAAGCAGCAAGATTCATTACATCATCCTACTCAAGATTTCAGAGCGTATCATCAATTAAAGAAGTTTTAAACCTACCATCGCTCGCTTTCAGAAGGAAGTTTGCGAGATTATCATTTCTTCACACATTATACTATAGCAATTCGAAATTTGCTCGCTCCCATCTTCTTCCTGCTCCTCACGTCTCATCCCGGCTTGACCATGCGAACAAAATCCTCCCACTGTTCGCACGAACAAAAAAATACCAATATTCACCCCTCTCTTTGGCAATAAATGAATGGAATGAGTTGGCGTCAAATATCGCTCTTTTGACTGATTTATCAGAGTTTCAAGCAGCATTGCTAGCTTCTTCAGACGCATCATAATCAATTTGCGCGGTTTTGTCGTTCCCTGTATAGAGATTCCTTTCTTGATTCTTTCGGTGTAATCTGTGTTTCATTTGTTTCATTTGTTTCATTTGTTGTCTTTTTCTGGTTTTAGTTTCAGCTTTGTAGTGTCTGTCATGCGCGATGTGCAAGTTTTTCCCTTTTGCTGAAATCGCTGCACATTTTTATCTTTTTACAGTTCTCTTATTATGTTGAAATATTGCTTGCCCGACTATTCTTTTTTTTTTTTCTCTAGTTTTGTATAAAGATTACTATGACTAGTTATATACTTCCTTCACATACCACCATAACATCATCTGTTAATCTGTTTTTGTTCTACACTGATTTGCTTCCACATCCCCCCCTATGTAATGCCCTATTGGGCCTTTAGGGTATTTCAAATAAATAAATAAATAAAATTGGCTGCTAACACCGCATCAACCGAGGTTTTCAGGCATTTCGCGTTATCCACAATGGATTGCGTGAGGGTATTCATTATTATTTTAGTTATCAAGTACTAGACGGAAGCTTGAAGGTAATAAAAAATACTTACCACATATTGTTATACAGCGTGTATACAGAAGATTATAATGGCGTTTTCGTTTAACGCAATTATAAATTATTGGTCGGGGGATATGACCGCGCAAGAGTGTAGACAAGTGTTTGCCAATTTAAAATAGTATGCACGATATTTCGGAACCAGAATCTTTGGCGAGGGCTCTTGTGGATATTGGCATACTACCCCCTATAGATCCGAATACGTACAAGGAGTGGATATTACCGGCCGGATTTGAATACGTATGGGACAGCGTCAATTCGAAAATGAAAGCGCGAGAGTGTTATTATGCTATGGGAGATATGAAAGCACGAGAAGCTAGTGATTATACGCCGCAAGCGCGAGATTTATATATTATGGAACCTCTAGTCAAAACAGATGGGAATCATGGTACATCGTCGTTTTTATGGGCCCAGTAGCGACCGCTTCGGATAAGCAGGATTTGTTATCTAATCCCCTTACATTTGCATTTGTATACAAGACTGTGGGTGGACAAATGATGTCGTGTGACATCGATCTCGTATTGATTGCATGGACTTTGAAAACAGCATCGAATGAGTTTGAAGATAATTTTTGGTATGTGTTGGAATCTGAATCAAAGGAACATGCCACTATTCAATTCCCACCAGCATTGTGTACTATCTATCGTTTTGCAAAGTGTTCAAAATATATGACTGTATCGATGAAACAAATGTTTGATATCTACGCCGGCTTGGCTTCGTGTGGATTTGTAGCAAGTAATGCATTCACCAAAGAGGTATTTCGCAAATATACTTCACTCATAAATCATGACGAATATACGAGATTTCAACATCCATTGAGATATTTAGATGAATTTGGAAGTAGAATAGATAGCATGTTTTATAAAGGAGTCGGTGTTTGGTTGGATTTATGTAAAAGGGGACATGTCGAATACGATAAGAATTTTAATCATTCGCTTCATTATGTACAGAGTTATATGTATTCACACATGTTAGCAGCGCCTTCACCTACAAATTTTATGCTTTATTATTCCTGTCCTGAACAAAGAATTACGCGTACAATAAAGCTCAATAAGATGAAAATAGGTGATGCATTATCTAGATTAAAATTAGATGGATTTGACGTGCTGAATGTTATGGATTATCATGATTTAATCGGGAATATGGCAGTATTATAGATATCAATAAAATGGACATAATTATGAAAGCCAATTATCATAAGCATACATCCGAATTGTATAGTTGCATGTCAATATACTCGACAATTGCAGTAACAAAACGCAATGTACTACAGGCATCAGATTACGTAGATAAATGGATAATGAATAAATATAAACAAATCAACGCAGATAACGCACCCGTCCTCGCATCCGCGAGTAATGATGATTTATCTTTGCGTGTTGTAAAATCTGTAATTAAATCGATATTAAAATTGCATCAAACGACACCGGCTACACAGAATACCATATGTAACAATAGTGATAAGATATCTATCAAACGACCAGCGTCGTCAATTGCTGACGTGCAATCACTATTAAAATGGATTTTAGATGGGAGAAGCATTACATTATCTACAAACATAAATTTGGATGAAGTGCCGAATCAACATTTTTATAGCAATTGTTTATGCCCTTTCATACATAACTATGCTACACAAGAGAATCTGCAATATACATCGAAGGGAACTCCCAGTACATCGTCGGCATTATCATTTTTTAGTCCTTTCAAAACATTAATGTATACCGGATATTCAACGTGGAGCGACTTTGCCAACACGGTAATCCAAACACATAGCGCCACATATCCAGGTGAAGATTTAACTAATGTATTTATACAATCAATGACGTTGAAGCCGATTGCAGATATACATGGAACATTATCCTCCAATGGTCATGTACTACTACCTCGTGCGTTATTCAGTTTCAAGACACCACACGATACGTTTAGTGCAGTACAATCGGCAGACTTGATTAAAATCATGGAAATTGATGTATGGGGTAAATCGAATTGGCACGTCACGCACTATTTCCATGCATGAAAACAATAATCATGGATGCATTGCGCAGTGAATATGCAACACCTACCAATATCTCATGCCCCGAAGATGAAAAGGCCTTTAAAGATTACAATAAAGCATGGACATTGTTGCACTATGTGCCGTAATTGCCAATGAAGGTTTTAGCACGTGCGCATTTCGCATGGCACTTGGTTTGGATGACAGAATACTGGCTAGGCCGCCTGGATTTTTGCAATACCCAGTAAATGATACAGTGGTGACACAAAATGATTATAATAGCATTGAAGTACTACTGAATGCTCAAATTCGCATCCGTGTTAAGAAATCTTTAATAGATATTGCTTTGCATTTCATAAATGAGGTAAGAATGGTTCTTGTCCAACCCACACTACAAAGACATCCGGGTGTGAATGTACCGGGCGTTGGGGTTCCGGGAGTTGATGTGCCGGGTTTTGGGGTGCCGGGGGTTGGTGTGCCGGGTGTTGGTGTGCCCCGGGTTTTGGGGTGCCGGGGGTTGGTGTGCCGAGTGTTGGGGTGCCGGGTGTTGGTGTGCCGTGGTTGGTGTGCCGGGGGTTGGTGTGCCGGGTGTTGAGGGGCCGGGTGTTGGTGTACCGGGTGTTGGGGTGCCGGGTGTTGGTGTACCGGGTGTTGGTGTGCCGGGTGTTGGGGGGCCGGGTGTGGCGGGTGTTGGGGCTCCTGGGGCGGTCGGACCAGGAGCTGGTCTTGGTCCGGGTGGCGTTGCTGCTGCCAGTCCAGTTAAACGATATCAAATATATGATATTATAGACGACGATTATTGGGTATACATTCTCGTAGGAAAAGCGTGTATACATTATCTGGAAAATGTGATTACGCGGTCTGGGTTTGATGGTGTAATAGATATGATGGAACGTCATTTTGATCCAAGATTAAATGCGGATGGCGTGGTTACGTCCAAGTGGTTGCATGTTACATTGCAAAGGCGGTGCGAATGTCCAGTCCCAGTGGGTATTCATTAATCTTGCCAGCGTTTTATAATGAATATATGGGGATATTAACGTGCTCGTTTGTATTTGAACGCGAAAAATTGAATTACTATCACGAACGGGCCAATCTTTTGGATTCGACGGACGTAGCGAATGAACTCAATGTAGCATTTTCCGATACATTCGGAACCACACCAAATGTTATGTTTAACACGCATCCGCTAAACACGGCATCCTTTATTGAAACACTAATCCCATATTTTTCTAGAACGATATTAACTTTGATATGTGATAGATACATTGAACATGAACTGTCACAGGCTAGTTACGAATATATATTACCTTATCAGCGCTACAAACAATTGCTTCACTCGACTAAATTATATTCGCCACCAGATGGGTCCGTAACAGTTGGCGAGTTTGCTCGTTCTATGCCAAAGCTGTTAAGATATGTTACGTTATATAGAACGCAAGATAATGTTAGAATTACACCACTTTCGGATCACTCTGAAGGCAAAATGCCACTTTCTATGTTTAATATTCATATCCGATTGCCAGTGGTTGGTATGTCGCGCAAAGAAATTGATGTGATAGAACACATGGATAACATATATACCACGAACAAGTACGCAATGATGAAAATGTGTATTAATTGAAAACGAAGCGCCAATCACGCGTGCCCTACGAATAGAACCCACGGTACTTCATCGTGCGCTACAAATAATCGACAGTAACGAAGTTAAGGCCAACACGAATTTTCACGTGAAGCACGCACTGAGTAAAATGATTGCTGACAATACGATGAATCCGGCCGATATTTTTGCGTTTGTAAAAGAATCATACGCTATTAGGAATTCGTTTCCTCGGGATGATACGGTAATGATGATGACACCCAATATAAATATGCCTATCACTCCTCTTCCGAACTCGATCTTTGATATAAGGCTGGTTACTTCTACACCCATGTTAACGATAATAGAATCCATAATATATTACATCAGAGTGCCAGATCTGGCGATAAATCAAACCTCGCCAGGGTATGCTACTTATGTACATGACATGAAAGATTATGGAAGAAAAAGTAGAGCTGAACTTGTGAGAAATAACGTGCTGCGCGTATCAAGTACTATAACAGAAATCGTATTGAAATTCATAGATTTATTTTATGCATCTAATGCCGTAGTAGCGCATGTTACATTAAGAGATGAAAGTGACGATGTTCACAAATTGACGCTAGGTACGGCATCTAATATCATAGATGTTTTACACAGGCGAATAATGGATTTCACCGAAGCGACGAAGGGTGTAGTTGATATCACGAAACGTATTACCCACGTTTCTGGGGTTATGAAGTACAAAATACCCCCGTTGACTGCAATGGATGTACAGGGTCGTCCACTTCTAGCTATAACACGATCACTGCTTTCAAAGCAACATTGCGCCTGACGCAGGCACATATCGATGCAAAGCGATGCAAGCACAGAAGGAACCGGACCTGTTGCTTCACATGGCCTGCCACTAAGCTCTATTGCGTGGCCGGGTCGGACGCAATGACGCTTTGAAAGCAGTGACCGTGTTATAGCTAGAAGTGGACGAGGCTGTATCTTTATTTGATTCAAAGCAATCCGATTATAGCAAAAATATGCAGCAGCATATGCCCGGCCTAGCGTGCTATCTAAATGCGTTATTAAGTAACACGCAAATGTCGATCACAGTGTCGCGTGCATAGTTATAAAAAAACTATCATCGAATACATATTATTATCCAATAGTATGTTTAATTTCACCGCATTTGAAAAGTATTGGAGTGATGGCAAAATCAAGCCTTCGGAATGTCGCGCAGAGTTTTCCAGAACTAATGCGTATCGCGCCATTTCTTCTCCGGAAGTCTCTGGGATGAGTAACAAGTACCTATTCGCTTCCGGCTTTTTACGTATACCCATAGCACAGTCGCAAACAAATCCAGCGAAATTGTGCATTGCGCCATCCGGATTTAAATACGCAATAGACGGGAATGATTTACGATTGACTGCGTTTAATAATGTAGTATACATTAATGGTACATTGACATTAGATCCTGCTCATTATGAAAAGGTAGTGCTTCCCCCCGCTGTTGTTCCAATCGTCCCACCTCCACCACCATTCCCGGCCGATCCTTATTTATTAATGGGCGACGTGGGATGTGGATGTTTCGTATTGCCACCAACCCCGAAAGACGATACAAACGCTTCTTTATTTCACAATCCACTAATATTTTGTATTGTGCATATGTCAGAAACTGGAGAAGTAATAAAATGCGATTTGGATATTATCTATGCTTGGATGCCATTAAAGAATCATACGTCCGATGTCGATTGTATAGAATATCCATATTCGATAAATACACCCCATTCATAAACAAGGAATCGTACATAAATTTATTTACGCCTTTATATTATTTGAAGGATAATGAAAACATGCTAACGAATACACTGGCGAGGGTCATTGGTATATGGTTTGATGTTTGTAAGCCATCTATACCAGTTGATCAACTCGACGATATATTTAAGCGCGTAATAGGCGTAATTATTTATTGCAAGAAATTGTCAAAGAGCGACATTGTTAGACATCATACTACGCATGCTCGATTTATGAACAGATCTATAATATCGGATGGAGTAATGCCTAGTTGGTATACCACTAATATGGCATTATCACACGCATTAAACGATCCGATAATGGGTAGTTACTCGGGTATGATTTCGTTCCACGACTTGCGAATGTACGATATAGGATCTTCGAAATATTTTATTCATTACCAATCATTCATAAATTATAAGAATGTGTTTAGCGTCACCAGGCGCATTATGAACACTATTAGAGACGTAAATATACCAGTTGATGCATTGATAGATTCATTTACAATAACTCCGGGGAGTTATTGGGACGTCAATACACCCAGTATACAGGTTGTAAATACTGATACTTATGATGTAGCTTTAGTCAAAGCAGTGGTGCGTGCTACAATCACTTTGTTAAAAACGCCACCGAAGGCTGGCATATCGGAATTGTGCAAATTTAACGATGAGATATGTGTGGACAATAAAAACATTCAAGGCGCGGTTACTTTTAATACGTATCGTTCGTTAATCTTACAGAATACAGTCGCTTATAATTTACAAGTGGAGGAGGATTTGTCCAATTATTACATTCCATTTCTGTATGAATATGGAAAATACGAAGCTCCAAATTTTAAGACCGGAAAGTCTGGTACTGCAACCAAGTATGTTTGCGTAATATTTAATGCCCTCGAAAAAGTGATCGCAGTGGGATATTCGACATGGGATACGTTTGGAGCCACATTAGAAACCGAATGTAAAAAGATTATCCACGTGTCACAACATCGTCAGGAATGGTTTAAAATTCATGCCGTTCCTGAGATGATTAGTTACACATCAAATGCTTTTTCAAACAATGACAGTAAAAATGCAGTAAAGAGTGCCATCACGGGGGGAAGCAAATATCCTTCTGAATTTGACCCCACTGCAGATTTCACAGCAGTTATAAAATTCTTGCAACAACATGTGTGGAATAGATGGCTATTGCGCAAATCAAGCGCATGTGCAATATTACGATATATACAAATGGATTGTATAATAAGCGATTATGACCTTCCGCCTCAAAATTATGTACAGTATATAAGTGCATTTAAAACTTGGGTGCGTTTAGCTCTGGCCATAGTACTGGCTAACGACAGATTTAAAAATAGCAAATTTTGGGTTGCCTATGGCATTGTTTTCGATGCACGCGCAGCACAGCCAAACAATCAACCCGCCGTACAAAATTATATTTCAATAGAATTGCAAGATATCACCTCTCAGACATGTGTTAAGAGTATATTTAGATAGACAATTGAGCGAAACTGCAGATTCTATTATAGCGTCTATTTCACAGGGCATGGAAACCAAGTACGCGGTGCCAGCTGGCAATGCACAAAGTCCACTTTCTCTATATGCAGAATTGGAAAATGAATATTGGATATATTGTCACATTCCATCTGTGTGCACCCGATTCCTAAATTTACACAAATGTGTTACATCGCATAAATCAATGATTTCTACGGAAATAGAGTTGTTCAATTCTGTGTTGAAGAAACATATCTCTTCGCAACAAGCGGGGCCGAATGAAGCACCCACTATTATTGTGAACGACAAATGGCTTGGTATGGAAAATGCACTCGCGTGTGAACACTTAATGCCTATAGGGTATACAATAGCAATACCGGCAATTGTTATTACACCACCTCCACAAAACTCAGTCGAACCTCCACGTGAATCGTCTGGTATGTTAGTTTTAACACTTGCAATCAAGTCTGCTCGTAAAGCGTATGAAGGTGTCGAAATTATAGGACGAAAACGCGAGGCATCTACAACGCCCGATGATACAATACGAGGTGATATTAAGAAAGCATTTGGTGATTTACCGAATGTCCTATATTATGTATCTACGTCAAATGTATTATACGCACCTGACGCCATATGCTTATAATACAGTGACTGTATTTAATCTGGTTAAAACTGTTCCTAAAATATGTAAATACTTGATTGCTCGCAAAATAACAAACCCGTCAGCAATTTTAAGAATTAACGATGACTGTACTAAAGATAGTGCATTAATTAATCAGTACAAGTGGTCCGTGCGTTTTCCATACTCCGACCACTTTATTTCATTAGGCGAATTGATTCGTAAAATAACCAATGCTCAAATAACAATAGCCAACCCAAATCATCAAGGCCAGCCTCATTTGTGCTTAAAACGTAAGCGTGATGATTATGTATACATGAACGAATTTGAAATTCCGGTAGAGATATTACACGATGCCGTTACCACTATACAATCAATTAACAGCGAATTAAATAGTAATACGGCGTGGGTGGATAGGCGCAATATGTTAAAAATATTAAGCAATCGAAATGGGCCCTCTATATCTCCATCATCATTGGATAAGAAAGTATTGGAGCATTTACAAGTGTCGATGAAGCGCACAAATAACCCACAACCCGCCCTCTTGTCGGTACCTGAATATAGTTACACGTCTTTAGATTTTGTGAGTTCGTATTCCATTTTACACGTTTCCGCTGTTGCTATGGTGGAATATATACTGTATTAGTAGTAAGGTTGAAAGTTGGGCGAGTTGAAGCTGGTTCATTTTTAAGGAAGCGCGAAAAACGAGGACCAAGAGTAGGAGGACACAACACGAGCGCTTTTTCACAACTAAACTTTTTATTGAAAAACACGGGATAAATACCCATCTCGCGAAACTAAAACACAAGAAACAAAAGTGATAGCATCAAGTACAGGAAAAGTGTAGGGCATGATACAGCTGGTGGGGGTGCTTATTGACTAAGATAAGATGTAAAAACAGAAGCACAAAAGCCTCATGGTCACGAAAGCAAACAAGACTTACCAAAAAAGATGAAGGAAGCGACGGGAGATATTAATTCCATGTGTAGTCTAGATATGCGAGTTCTTTTTGTGTTAGACAAGGGAGTACATGCATAAGCGCACCGTCGATTGCTCTAACACAAAAAGAACTCGCATATCTAGACTACACATGGAATTAATATCTCCCGTCGCTTCCTTCATCTTTTTTGGTAAGTCTTGTTTGCTTTCGTGACCATGAGGCTTTTGTGCTTCTGTTTTTACATCTTATCTTAGTCAATAAGCACCCCCACCAGCTGTATCATGCCCTACACTTTTCCTGTACTTGATGCTATCACTTTTGTTTCTTGTGTTTTAGTTTCGCGAGATGGGTATTTATCCCGTGTTTTTCAATAAAAAGTTTAGTTGTGAAAAAGCGCTCGTGTTGTGTCCTCCTACTCTTGGTCCTCGTTTTTCGCGCTACCTTCAAAATATACTGTATTACATGCTTTAACCTCCGGAAGACTTTAATAAGGCGTTTCCTGGTTACGGGGAATTGGGGGTCACGGACACATTTACCGACACGGCTGCTAACGACATTATGAGGCATTAAAGGCTTTCGCCTGAATATGTGCCCCGCGGCGGTGGCGAAGTGATTAAGACTCCCAACTACACACCAGTGCTCGTTAAACATCTACATGTGGTTGAGATTACTCCGAGGCCCTTCAATACGGCACCTTTTTCTCTTTTTCCACTTTTACTCCCACCTTCCTTCCTATCCTTACTGCGCGGCACATGAAACATGCGTTCGCTGTGCTAGGTCAAGTGGGGCTTTGTGAATGTTGACAAAGATTGCCCTTGTCTTCGAAGTTCTGTGCAGAGTTTCTGAAAGGATCAGTCAATGTCATCGCGTCTTGCCCTAAATGAGATGAATAACTATCCCAAAAGTTTTCATAGTGCAAGTTGTTTTTGGGCGATTGATATAAATGTTCTGAGAGGCCCACAAAATTTCACAAGCTTTTCGTATTGGTTATTACTATAGATAAACAGCGCGCAAAATGTTTCGCATACGCAAAAGAAAAAGATGATATTGTCGCGTAGTGGTGACTAGGCCGTAGACACCAAAAGAGGGCACATGCGTGATGTACTGAAATCAACTCTTTATTGGGCTGACTTGCGCCTGCATAAGAACTATAAGCAACTCGGCGGCGGCGATAGCAACAAACGTGCTCGTTGAACTAAGAATGCCCGTCGCACTCGTCAAAGCTCAATTTAAAGGCTGCTCAGAACCATCTATGATAATATCGCAGACTGTTACCAGCACAACCTGGAACATTGTAGAAACATACGCGAGTGGCCGCAATCTTCGAGACAGATCTCGGCGCATCTTGCGCGACAAAGAAACCGATAAATGTGCATCTCGCGACATGGAGCATTAACAAACAAAGAATACAGAATTGATATGCGTGGCAGAATCGGAATGATAAGGCCGCATGCCGGTGGCTGCTAAAAAACAACAAATACAGTTTTGAAGGTTTTGCGGCAATATGAAGAGGAAAGAAATACATGCAAAGCCTCGGCTTGTGCATCACTGACCGTTGACACCAATTTGAGCAAAGCAGCAGCGGAAATAAAAACGAAAACGTCTAACCGTAGTTGTGCGTGCGATGCTAAGTAGTGATGCAGTTTCGTATCGATCCAAGAGTGTGATTACGGAGGCGCAGCTGTATTGCTTTCCCTCCAATCCTTTCGCAGGCACATGCGAACCCACACTGGTGAGAAGCCGTACCCTTGTCCCCTATGTGGCAGGGCATTCAGCAGCCGAAGTAACATGCGCCGCCACATGGACAAAGCAAGGTGTGCACGTGCCGCCGCCAGGCAGGGACCTAATGCAGGCCTTTCCGCCGGACCCGGTTGCGTATTGACAAACCATATCCCGTAGGAGCACTCGAGCAGACGACGCTCTGACGCACAAGCACGTGACACGACGTCACTTTCTTTAAGTTGTTTTTTGCTTGTTTTAATTTTTTTTTATGCCAAAGGAAGATGGCGGCGCACACGCTCGCGCCGTTGCTTCGCCGACGCTGGCGTTGGGGCGTTGGTTAACCAGACAAACGCGTATCCTTCTACCATGGCTTAGTGGTAGTGCCTGTGGCTTAAGGGGTGCTGCGGCCGCAGTTTTGAGGCTTTATAAATGCAGTGGCCCAAGCCGTGCCATTTGGATGCTGGATACTGTGATGTTTGCAGTTCGAAACAAGTGTCTTGGCCGTCATCTCGAAGTCTGGTGTTTGACTCTGACAGCAAGCGATTTTGTGAAGCCACGACTGCTGAACTTTTGCTGCCTAAACATGCTGGATGCCGACTGTGCTGGTGCTGGATGTGCAAGTGTGTCGATTCCAAGAAAGCTGCGCAGCGCCGTTGGAGCTCGCCTTGGAGCCACTAATCGTTGAAAGTGCCTTGGTTAGTAGCACTGCAATATTTAGATAAGCACCGCTGGAATATGGGGGGTAAAAAGGGGGGAAAAAAGAGATAAAAAAAAAAAACTTGGTTACGTGGTGTATTTGTGCAACATTTGCTGTGATGCTGCATCGCTGCTCGGGGGTCTTCGCTAAGGATGCTAAAGCTACTGGCCTACCCAAGGGCAAATGTAGACTACTATCGATGCTAAATTACATCTCAAAGGCCGTCTCTCATTTTATGCTACCTTGTGAGCAGCTGTTTTCACTCAGAATTGGATTGTTTTTTTTTCTTTCTTTTTCCAGTTTCCGGCATTTAAATACGGAAATGTTTCATATGGCAACATGCTGGAACAGCGAAGCCAGTTTTCTGAAATTAGCGGTAATAATCCTTGAAATGAAAACATGCTCTCGTTTTGTGAACGCACGCATGATTACGGCGCCCTGGTCATAGCGGCAACCGCCCTTTTCTGAAGCCCATAATCTGGCGACGTCAAACTATTGATTCTGAAAGTAGTGTGATATTATAACCAAGTACTCACGCTTCTGTGGCTAAAAACAGCGCTGACACGAGACGAAGCAGAGGGGACACGACGCTGTTTCGTCTGCTTCGTCTCGTGTTAGCGCTGTTTTTAGCCACAGATCATGCACCAACCAGCCAGAATTTCCACCCTCTTAAAGTACTCACGCTTGTTTGAGAGCACTGTGTTGAATAGGCATTTGTTGAGCGCAATAGCTAACTTAACTGCACCTGTTAAGCAGAGGCAGTGACATAGCATGCTGTGTAATTTGTTTTTTGTAACTCTTTATGTATGTGATTGGTATTCTGCTCAAGTGTCATGGCAAGAAGAAACAACAGTGTTTATTTTTGAAGTTGTGGGCACCCCATAACATGCTTACGCAGAATGGTGCAGTTCAATATTGAGTCAAATAAATAAGTGCTGGTTTTCACAACAACTGTTTATTCCTTGTATACATCTCAAAGTGACCTTGGCTAACTTGAATTCCAAACTATCTTACAGCCGCTTCAAAAGCTTCTGAATTAGGTGACATGTTGTACATGCACCATTATGCCTACCAATCTTTTTGAAGAAGGAATCATTGCTACAAAATTAAAGGATTAAGCTCACAAATTATAGCAACACTTGAAGAGGGGAGAACCAGAGTATTTTGACATCATTCCCTTATGGTTTGCACACTGGTCAGCTAGCAATCCAACATTTCAAAGAAACGCTTGTTAATGTCATCATCATGTGCCACAAGTGTGTTTATAGTAATTTAGGTACTACAAGGACTTGTGGCTATAGTAAATTAGGTACTACAAGGCTACCCCGATGAAAGTCGTCTAGGAGATAATATGAAACAACCAGTTTTAGGCATTTAAATATGAGGGACCTGAGTTCGATCCCAGCCATAGTGACCATGTTTTGATAGAGAAAAATGTAAGGCACCCATTTACTGTGTGATGTCAGTGCATGTTAAAAAAAATCATTGGTCAAAAATGAGCCGGAGACCTACACTACAGAATCCTGCAAAGCCTAAGTCAATTTGGGACACTATACTAAACAAAACTGAAATACACTGCTTCTAAATTTAGGTGAAACAATGCCTTTGCTGTTTAGTAAATGCACGGCAAGCAATACATTGTAAACCATTTATGCAGAAGCAGTTTGTTTTACTGGCAAATGCTTTCAACTTTTTGGCAGGAAAAAGTGGCAGATGTGACTTCAGTTCTACAAATGACACTGGGCAGCCATGCAGCCATCAAAGAACCTACTTTGAATTGCAAATAGCCACATTTGTGTTTGCAAGGAGGCCCAAAGCACAGTGAATAAGCAAGATAGCGATGAAAATAATTCAACGAAAAGAAAGGTGGAGAGTTCAGCCAGCAGCAATATGACCCTAGCGTGCTGCTCCACACTAGAGAAGGGAGAAAAGGGAAATAAAAGGAGAATGAGGATAAAAATGGTTGATGACAATGTTGTAGTGCAGTGAATTGGTTCGAGTTATAGAGAAGACCACGCACACAGTGGATTGCACTTGTCTCGCATAGTCTACATATAACACATGAAGTGCATATTCTCCACATGCACCAGTTGTCATTGCACACACTTTCACTCTCATATTCTGGTCCAAATGCATACACAGGCTCGCCACGCACTGATTCTGAAAAAGCTCAAACTAGACAGAAACATGATTGATCGCACTGTAAGCAGCTGTATAGCATGCCAAGCACAGCACTAACAATTTGTGGTGTGTCACATATGGAATGGTTTGACTGTTAAATTGGCAGGGTACCATGCCATCAACTAATGTCTAAAAGCTGAGATGATGGCTTTGGTTGGAAGTAATCTAAGCCCTTGGCGATGCAAGTACACAAACGTAATCCAAATGCACTGTTCTTGAATGGCTGCTTTCCAAATTGTTGATATTCAAATTAAAGTAGTGTGGTGCTGTATGTTTTTCTGAAAAAAATCTTGCTGTGCAGCTAACTTCATTGCAACATCTGATTGAAGCTGGAACACCTGCAGCAGTACCACACAGCAAGACAAAAGTGTCCACGCAGATTGCAGAACTTTTGTAGACATGGAAAATAATAAAGTATGATTCATACTTATGAAACCTTTGCCCTTGTCTTCATTTTGATAGTGCGGCCCTAGGCAGCTGCTGCACCAAGATTTTCATAGGTCAACAGGCCCACCAGAACCAATGCACCCAACCGACCTTCTGCAGGGAGACCCAGCCGCTAACGATTCCAGTGGCTATGGGGAATGTGTTTATAAACCAGTACTACTGGAACTAGTAGGATCCCCGCAAGAAACCAGTAGGAAATTTTTACCTTGGATAAACAATTATCTTCTTTGGCACTTTTCAGCAATTGCTCTGATCCCTAAAAAGATGTTGGCTACATATCTACAGAATATCATTTAATATCTCATCAAGAGATGTGTGGGCATATGTGGGTATTCGGTACATGTCCACTTTCTACTCTCTTCAACGTGGACATTATAATGTATACTATAATGATATATTATTAACATTTGCGGCAGATATTCACTAGATGTTCACTCAGTATAAGTTCTTTGGCTAAGATTTTTTTTTCTGTAAACTGATTTTACGAACGTTTACAAGGGAAAGTTATCAGATTGACGGCATGTGACTAGCACTTTGTGTCATCATTTCTACAATTAGTCATTTAGCTTCGAGGTGATGACTTCCTTCAAAAGCCTCTTCTCTCGTGCTTGCCAGCTAACTGCATTGGTCTGCATGGAAACTATCGCCTAATATATTGCGCTCGTGTACTTTCGACTCCAGTGTATAAGCGAGAAATGTAGCTCCACTTTTTGTTAAATTGACTGAAATTCAACCCACATATAGCACTAGCCGAGTATAAATTATTTGGCAATGATTGAAATATACTGCTATGAGCAATACTGGCTGATCGGCAAAGTACGTATCTTTCTCCATCCTTTTGAACCTTTTGCACAATCCAAGACTTGTTGGTTTCGACGCTGTAGACTTCCAGCCATTCGTTGACGGCTGCCTCGTTTGTCAGGTTCGCGCGATACACTGATCCGAGCCCTTTTGACGCGAGCTCATCTTTTACGAGCTCGAGCGGCTCTGGGAGCTCGTCCATCATCTCTAGTTATCCGCAATTGACACACAAGTTCGCCAAGCACAAAATCACCCTGGTTAGCGCAGCGCGCAACGGATGAGCCAAGTGCACGTGCGTACAACCCAGAAGCACCGGACGAAATGCGTGGAGCTATGCGGATGGGGAGAAGTGCAAACTTCGGGGTGTAGCCGAGCCGAGCGACGATTCCAGAAAATACCAGAACAAGAACAGCCGCGCAAGTGACCACTGGACTGAAATTTACGTAACACGTGACCGGTAACCGACCGACGTTTACAGAACACCAGAGCAAAAAGCCCGCGCAGTGGTCACTGGACCGAAATTAACGTGATCGCGTGACCGAACTTTTAGCCGACGGCAATTCGCGTTATTTTTACGTGAACTTCAGCCGACAGCCGTGCGAAAATACGGGCGCTGCGCGAAAACGACACCGAAACATGAGTACCTTTGACAAACACCAGCGGGAAAAAAGCGTAAATGCGAGCCCTGCATGAAACGAAACTGAAACCATGAGTAGTCTCGTCACACGGCGCTAGGGAGAAACAGCGTCGCTGCTACTCGCGGAAGTGACGTTGTGTCAGGTGCTTGCGCGTCAGAGCGTCGTCTGCTCGAGTGCTCCTACGGGATATGGTTTGTCAATACGCGACCCGGTTGCAGTGGCGCACACAGCTTCTACGGAGTGAAGAAGTTTTCATCGACGGCCGGAGGGGACATGATCATGGACTTTTCCTATGCTGAATTTACTGATGATTCTTCGGAGTCAGATCTAAAGCAATTCAAGGTGCCCCGTCCCTCAACAGAGGAGGATAGCGCCGATGTGACGCAGGAGGCCGCAGCCCAAGTGTTTCCCCAAGTCGACCCCTGCGGACCAGAGGGAGAGGCTGCGGTTTCCTCAGACGTACACTGGGCGGCTAATGTACTGATACTGTTGCGCAATGGAGGCTACCGAGGATGTGGCGAGGTGGGACCCTCAATGTGCGCAAAAGCCTGAGAAATGCTCACTCTTCACTGGCTCAGACCGCTTGGCTTACTACTCTTCTCCACATGCCACCGTGACTACTCCGCAACATTAGAAGATAACATGAGGGGACATATTAGCGATATCGCCTGCGAAGGATTGCGGCGGCTCCTGACATCGCCCCAAATAGCAACGCTTGAGGATGTAGTTCATGAAGAACTTCAGCAAGGCACCTCCCCTTCCCGCGAAGCCAGCGAACGATCCTCAAGTTCCAGGAAGTGCGACGCCTGGAGGTCAGCGAACAACCGCCCTCTATGCTTCCACAGCGGTGAGACGAGCTACATCCTTCGCCACTGCCATTACAGACGCGAAATTACAGCTAATAATTTTCAAGCTTCGAAAGGGCGACAAACTCCTTTCGACAAGCAACGCATCGTCACGGATGAACACGCCAGACCTCTGCGCCAAAGCCCCTACCGTGTATCCTCACGAGAACGTCAGGCCATCCGTGATCATGTAGAAGAAATGCTGCGGCACGACGTTATCCAGCCATCAAAAAGCTCTTGGGCGGCTCCAGTTGTTTTTGTAAAGAAAGACGGCACCACTTGCTACTGTGCCGATGTCATTAGAATCCCATGACGAAAAAAAACGTCTACCTCCTCCCCAGCATCGACTACACACTGGACCGGTTATGTAACGCTAAATACTTCACATCGATGGACTGAAGAGCGGCTATTGGCAAATTGAGGTTGACAAAAAGGATCGCAAGAGCGCATTCATCATACCGAACGGCCTATTTGAGTTCAATGTGACTCAATTCGGCCTCTACTCCGCACCAGCGACGTTTCAGCGAGTAATGGACGCTGTGCTGGCGGGCTTGAAGTCGCAGGTTTCTCAGGTACACTTGGATATCGATCGTTATTTTCTCCTCAAGCTTTGAAGCCCACCTGAAGAGGCTTCGGACAGTCCTCGAAGCGATCAAATCATCAGGATTAACATGGAAGCCAGAGAAATGCCACCTCGCCTGCAAGGAACTCCGGCTCCTTGGTCACATCATTAGCAAGGATGGTGATGTTTCTTGACCGCCTTTAAATTTGGCGTTGGCGCGTGCGCTGTTCGACGATCAGCGAGCAGCTTTGTTGCTATCGCCGCCGGCGAGTAGATATATAAATCTTTTTCGAGCACAAGTCAGCCCAATAAACAGTTCATTTCAGTGCTATACCTGTCTGTTCATTTGCGGCCTACAGCAGTGCCACCACCACGTGACAATATCCATTTTATAAAATTCATTCTACTGCTATAGAAAAGTCACTACATTCTAATATTATTTTCATGGACCTTAAGCGCTTTCAAACAAATAATTACTATTTCATTTCCCGGTCGACCTTCAAAGTTTAAAAATGGTAAATGTTAAAAATGGTCTCTTGGCTACACCGGATGATATTGTGATACGTTCAACTTTCGCTTCTATTCGCATATGTGTGAAGAGTAATTATTTCCAGCACCCCTGATAATTTTTTACCGAGTGTAATTTTTTCCGGCCCTCTGTTTTCTTCTTCCGACTATTGTTGCACGCTTCAGTCATTTTTCAACGCCTGTAACTACATTAAATTCACAGAATTCATTTTCGTTTACTTCCAATCCTTTAAATATTTACTTTTTTATTTTCGGTGTAGTACAGTAATTCTCTACACGTTTTGTACTTCCTTTCACATTGTAATATAGACAATGGCGCTAAACGTAGATATCAATGGAGATAAGTGAACAGCTGCAAAGTTCACTTTTTTTTTTTTTTTTTAGTGGCATTCTCAGGCACGACCAATCAGACCTATTAATGTTCGAAAAACTTGTAGTCCCTGCACTCACATAGCTCTCATCAATTAAAATAAGGGTTGAATGGGAAATGTCTATTATTGGGCAGAACTGCCGGAAGTACTTTTTTTTTCCTGAAATATAAATTGTTGAAAACAACAAAGCCCTATCCTGAATTTTTTTTTTTTTGCGAAGTTTATTGCCTCAGGGCATAAAAGGAATGTTATGATGGATGAAGGGTGTGGTCAAATAAATGAAAAAAGGTTGGCTGATGCAATGAAATCGAGGAGTGAACGATGATGCGGTCCCAGCGTCCAAACAGCATATGACTGCGGATTATGGGGGGGGGGGGGGGGGGGGGGAGAGGCCAGCTGCCACCAGGTGCCGGATCCGCGTTGGCTTCAACGCTGGACAATCCCACAGTAGGTGATGGATGTCAGCTTCTATATTTCTTGACTTGCAGATGGGGCACCCAGGGTGTGGATATAAATACCGAAATTGTGGCCACTTTCGGATCACTGCAGGTGTTAGGGCCACCCCAACTCTAATCCTCCGAAGCGCCACCTCCTCTGCACGAGTTAGACCGCGCACTGTTTTGGTCCAAAAGGTGCTAAAGTGGTGTCTTTATGACATATTTGGACACGATAGTCTTTAGACACGTATCTCGGCAGGAAACTCGTAACAAAAAAAAAAAAAATGTGGTTTTGAATTTAGGCGATGTGATCTGGGAAAACCTTCGATAGCAGTACTGGTTGCAAATTTAGCCTTTACAAAGCTGACGTAATTATGTGCAACTCCGCCATGGACACATGGTGAGCGGGGCCTCCTTGGGAGTGAAAATGGGCGAACAGATATTTTGGATGCTTTTGAGACTGCCCCTTCCGGAACTACGGTGAAGGTCCTCAGGTGGCTAGCGCCATTACGGAGCCTGATGCATCCTGCGTGAGGAGTGCGTTCACAGCAACACTGTCGCCATGATCGTGCGAAAAATTAGTAGCTCCTTTAGGCGAAATTTGGCGACCGGCGTTGATGCTGAGGCCGAGAAATGGTCAAAAAAGATGACGTCATCGTCTGTTTTCGAGCGAGGAGTGCACCTACTATTCAACTCGGCCTCTGATTAGCGGAGGAGGTCGACAGGTGATTAGAAAAAAAAAAAAAAAAAAGAGATGCGCGCGTAGTGGCCTCATTTGATGGTTCACCCGATAGGCAGAGAAAAGACGGCAACGCCCATACGGAGCGCACTTTTCTCTCGTCTGTGCCACACATTTGGCTTTGAACTGTTAGTGGCGCGGCACTTTTGAGCATTCATAAGAAAGCATTCTTCGTCCATGTCAATTTTTTTTTTTTTTTTTGTTACTCGTATCTTCGCAAAGAGAAGGCTTGGTCATTGGAACCGCTGCGATATTCATCGTGTAGTAGGGTGAATTTGCATCGGCTTCTTCCTTGTTTGGGGAGGAAGAATGGCTGCGTAGAACCACTGATAATTTTAGTTGATCCACAATAAAATGTGTTTGATTGGTTTCCCTTTGGGTTTCATTTACCGAAAAGTACTGTTTCTGGAAGTGAATAAATTGAAAGCATGACCTTCCATGCAATCAAATGAACGCTCCAAGAAAGTACCTTTGGTTTAGAAAAATGGGTGTAGTGTGCTCTGATACGAAATTCTTGAAATTAATTTTAATGAACATTTTTTGAAGAGCTTTAAAATTTAGAACCTTAAGAATAAAAATTTTGCATGCGATATTGTATTATTGCACTCATCACAGGATTCTCTGCATTTTCATCATGCGTTTCTTGCATCGGCTTCAACAATATGCACTAATGGAAAGCAAGGGTAAGTCCCTCGAACTTGTCAGCACATTAGGCAGAATTCAAAACTTAGTTAAGAAACATTAATATAAGAATGCGGCGAGCTGGGTCGCTGAATCCACCCCCTTATGTGCACGCAGTCCTAGAGGCATGAGGTATCTTACTATAAAGTTGGTACTTATGGCATTGTAATCTTACACGGAGCGCAATGTAGTGATCATGAAACGTCCCGCTATTTCGCCGATATCTCCAAAGTGTAGCAAAATAAGTGGATTGCCTGGTCTGAGGATAATCTCGATGATCGTCCGACACCCGTATGGTGGTGTAAGTTGGCTGAAATTTCACCATATGTATAGGTAGTATGACTCGCAAACTTGTCTTGACCCCTGGTTATCAAATGTTATAAAGATTCGGAACAACAACAAACCCTAGCTATTCTTGCGTTTGAGTTTGTGGTATTTTAAACCGCTGCCTATATGTAAGTTACCTGCTTAGAGCAAAACATTATTCAAAATTTTCGCGTTTTTACCAATACCCTCATCTTATATATGCCTTTTAAATTTATTAGTTTTGTTTTGAACGGAAAGTACGCATGAACTTGCCCAAAAAGTGCTGTAATAATCCAGGCGCGTGTACACATCAAACTGCAACAGGGATAGCCAGGGCGAAAAAACCAGTTACAGGCACAAGCATGACATGGCTTGCTGTTGACGCTTTCCGCCGTCCCTGCTGTGGCATCGTTCACTACATGCTCCTAAATGCTTGGTCAGTCCGGCGTAGGTATTGATATACTGAACACTCCTAAACTTATTCCACATATCCTTAATTTTGAGATATAAAGTACAGTTAGGAAAAGTGCCGTTAGGAGCAGTCAAGTCAGAGTGCATTGACAGCTCAAGGGCGTGGTAAGCTACTCCTACGTTTCGTACTGGTCGGAATGCTAGTGCTGCTTGCTTACGAAAAATGAATATCCTCCAGATTTTGTCTATAGCTGTTCGGCTTAACATTGACTGGTTGCTGGCAAAGATCTAGACAACAGAATTTTTAAGAGAACTGTGATCTGCTGCGCACTCCTTTTGCGGCTTAACATAATCTTTACTTGCGTAACTGCTATCACGACCAGCTTGATGGCGCGTTTCTCTCTAGACTACAAACTGATGTGAGAACGGAGCTGGTTGTATACCATACACTTATTTTATCGTTTGGGATGCGAACGTGAACATGCCACCTGCTTACCACTATTCGCCACACCGCAGCACCACTACGCACGGGTTTTAAGAAGACTACTATACTGTCGATTATTGCAGTTCGTATTTTGTCCTTGTTGTCCTACAACGCATGCAGTTGTAGCGAAGATGACGACTTTTCGTGTCTTAGTGAAGGAGGGCACATATAGACGCTGCATGATGGAATCTGCTCTATAAGGCATGCGGAGCACTTTTTTTCTCGAAATTCCGGCCGCAGCCGTAGATCGTGTGAAGCCTTTTGTCACTGAAAATGGGAACCGACAAAGCCATGGCGCAAAAAATATGTGCCTTCGCTGCCACATCGGCAGCGCTGGCGTAAGCTCAGCCCAAACAATTGTCTCCTGAAAACTACTGCACGCTAGGCATATTCCAGTGAAATAAAGTCGTATATGAACTTATAGGCCCATTTTTTATTGTTTTGTTAGTGAACTGCTTCCTATTGAAGTGCGCGCTCATGCTTCATTTGTAAAACCTGTCAACCGTCCGCAGTTCCGTGCCTTAAGAAACACTTTTTTGATATAGGGTAGAAGGAAAGAAAGAAGGTGGCTCTACGGTAAGAAAGAACATTGAAAAAGGTGTGTGTAAGTGTGTGTGTGTGGGGGGGGGGGGGGGGGGGGCGGAGCCTCTGTTCGCAAGTCCAGCCAACGTTTCGATAAGTGGACTTGTCTTCGTTTCGAATAGAAGACGAGGCAGATTCTTTGGCCAGATTCTTAGACGGGGCCTAACCTTCTACCCAAAAAACAATAGCTTTAAGAGGTATGAACTTCACCGTGATATAACTGAGTTCGCGAGATCCAAATAATGTACCGGAAGCCTCCTGGCTACTCAGAGACCCAGCACATGGTTTCGTGACGCAGAGTGCAGCCCCGAACTCGACTATGTTTCAAAACCGTCTCAAATGAAATCATTAAAAAAAAGAAAAGCTGGCATGTAATTCCAAAAACTTCTCCCAAACTAAAAGAGCTACTGTTGGCAATCTAGCTTCTAGAACTGATTTAGTTCCAGCCTGCAGACAAAGTAAGCCTGCGATCATCTTTGCTGCGCACAGTTAACAATCTTCTCTATGTGGATGCAAACTATTTGATTAGGATTACAAACAGCGAGTCCTTTACGCAGGCAGATGGCCGCTCGCGTTACTGTGTTGTGGTCTCTGCGGACGCCATAGTGGTACTTATTGACTACTCTCGAGGAGCTCTTTAAGTTGTCGCTTTAATAAGTGCTTCATGATCTCCACGCTAGGTGCATTTCGTAAAACTGTCGAAGACTTCAGTGCTTCGTGTTGCCATCGAAGGTTGCTCTAGGTTGGAATTTGCCCCCTCGAAAAGGCTGACAACCTGGGGTGCCTTACCATGATATAGCGGCATGAGGTCGTAAAGGATGAAAACACTAGCTGTCATTCATCTGACTGTCTGAAACGTCTGCGTTCTAGAAGACAAGGGCGGGTAGCGGAATACCTAGCTAAATATGGCGCCAACTGTGAGAGAGGACCAGTTGGGCCACTCGATAACGGCGGCGCTACAGAAGTCAGGAGCAGGCGCCTAAGCGCTGCTCTCCAAAGCACGTGTATCGTACGCGTTTGAGTTTTGTGCTTGACAAATCCGCGTGCGGGACGGTCAAGTTCGTTGACATTGCCTCTTGTAGCATTGAAGAAGCCGTGGTTCGAGTGACAAGCATGGCGCTGTTACCGCGGTCAGCCCATTCCTCCAGTCATAAAAACTTGAATCTACTTGCAAACGTTGATAAATGTAAGTTAGAAAATATTTGGAACTTGGCGGCCCGTTATGTGTCTGGAGTTTGCAAAAAGCACGGCAGCATGAAAGTGTAAAACAGAAAATAGATTCGGGAAATATTGAAGTCAGGAGGAGAAAACTGAGGCTGAACTATTCCATAATATTAATTACAACAAATTATTATTAAAGAAAATGGCGATGGCTTAGCTCTGGTTAAAGACCCACTGAATGACCTTTTAAGCGAATGAGCCCAGCGCTTAAATCAGGTACCGGAGATAGTCTGTGCAAAGTGCTTCAGCGACACGCGAGCCGCAAAGCAGCAAAAATACAAATCAAAGTTATCTCATCTTCCCC
The DNA here is from genome assembly GCF_055883805.1 of Amblyomma maculatum. Classification (NCBI taxonomy): domain Eukaryota; kingdom Metazoa; phylum Arthropoda; class Arachnida; order Ixodida; family Ixodidae; genus Amblyomma; species Amblyomma maculatum. The sequence goes on along the minus strand of NC_139347.1, from coordinate 29,911,126 downwards.
GTCGGGAAACCAGCTTCGCCGTTATCTACAAGCCGGACGACGTCGTAGTCGCAAGCGACATCCATTAGTCTATCTCGTTGAATGACAGATGGAGGATGGGCGTACACCACTAAGCTGCCAATAATAAAAAACGTTTGCAGGTTTTCGAACACGTACCGCAGATGTTTGCGGAAGAAAATGGCGACAATAATAACCTCTCCCTACTGGCAAGTAGCTTTTCATAGCAGTTACCAAGAAATCTGCTAAAAAAATATAAGATTCTTGTGCGGGCAGAATGGTGCACCAAGCCCGAAATTTGACAATTGAAATACAAGGACAGATACGAAGAGGATAACACCTTCTACATAGGTCATGGCTTAAATATTTGACCTTGCGGCCTTGTCACGTGCAAGGATCAATATGGCAGGAAACTTAACCGTGAAGACGTGGCAATAATAATAATAATAATAATAATAATAATAATAATAATAAAAACGAAATCGAATAGCTTCACACGCATATCTACGGGTTTATTCAATTCCCCTTTCGCCCACAAAAAAAAAAAAAAAAAGAAAAAGGAGGAATTAGGCTGCTCAGCTTGTGACACAGTAATCGAAAATAATGAAAGCCAAAATAACGACCGTAGTGTGTTTTGTGCTATTTTCTTGCCGAAAAGGCTTGCGCGCTATTGTTGATCCATCAGAAATCTGTAGAAGCAGATAATTATTCGCAGCTTGTATTCAACACCAGTGACCCGAAAAATGTGGTGCTGCACTTCTATTTTGTACCTTTGGGCAAAGTAAATAATTGAACGAGTAATCAATACAGAAACATCCACGATCCTCAATGCTTTGAAAGCAGGTTCAAATATGACTTGAAAAGGTCCAAATATAATCTAGAAAAGGAATGTACACCTTTGCGATTAACAATTATGCACAGACATAACTGTTCATAGCAAAGTGCTCGGTTACAAAAAGTTATTCAAGAACGAAGGCTGTGGCACAGGATATGTAGTTAACCTAATTGCGGGATCTGCGAACCGTTCCAATAACATAGTTCCAAAGGTCGGTAAATACTGCTTCAGAAAGAGAGAATGATTTTGAAGTTTAACACGCAGTAATAGACCTCTCCCGGCATACGTCACGAATGACGTATCGGAGAAGTGGCTTGGCCTGGTGGGCAACACATTCCGCTGCTGGTGGCGTGTGCGGATGATTTGGTCTCCTCTGGGAACAACTCGCTTCATTTTTCTCAATGCCGTCAAGTTCTCGCGTGGTGCGATGCGATATTGAATCGTAGATGACCAACGACATGTGTTTTTTCCATTATAGAAGCGGCCCAAATTTGTTTTTCAGCTGTGCGAAGAGCGAAGCGACAAACCTATGCGTCGGCAGGCCTCGATATCGAACTTGACATTAAGCACATTTTTCTGGTATACTCGTGCGTTCGCGTAATTCTGGGGAAACGAACAAGCACTTATTAGTTTGCTTTATTGCCCTTCCGAACGAATCGTGCTGAATGCAGACCTATCGCGCTCTATAAGGCCCCGATGACACGGGGCCAATGGCACCGCTTTTAGAGATTCTTGCTCGGCATTGTATTCCAGTTCAGCAGGCCATGCTGAAGGCGCTAGCTTTCTCCTAAGACGGCTCCCAAGGTCATGCCAGCGGAATGATCGCGCAAGTACAACCGCGTCCCTAGGCAGAATCGCTATACAGTGAAACTTCACTTGAACGAATTTCAAGGGACCTTAGGCAAAAGTTTGCCAAAGTGAAAGTTCACTCAACTGAAATAAGTGTCCGACAGCTTGTTGCCAAGGTAAAAAATATCGTAACTTAAAAATGCGCTCTGGGGGGCTAGTTGGCCCATGATTTAAAAAAGGAAAATGACAGTGCGCAAAACAGACGACAAACGAACATTTGCAAAACAGGCGAACATTGTATGAGTACTCCCTCCGTTGTGATACACAAAAAACAAATGAAGTGGTTTTTCTTTTATAAGTTCTGGGCCATGTTCTCTTTATATATTTTTCCGAGACACGTTTTTGTGATGCCATTTTCTTGTTTTTAATAATTTTTTTTATCGTGCGTATGTGAGCTCTTTCTTTCTGCCCGTTCCCTCTTTTGTCTATATATTCTCTCGACAGTAAGTGAATAAACAGTTACAAATTGCGCATGTGTTCGTCTTTCATCCTTCCGTGTTGTTTGTTGTGCGCACTGTCTTTTATTGAAATAAAAAATATCGGGTGGTCAAATATTACATCAACCCATTTATTTGTCACTCTGATACTGTTCTGCTAACTAGCACCTTGAAAAGAACGCAGGAATCCTCTGCTGCACTTTTACACTTAGGACTGCAGACGTTGTGAACTAAGTCATTGCGTCTAAGCACTCATACGATTCCGTAGCGCGCCCGAAAGCGATGCAGCCATACACTGCTTGTGTCAAATTCACTGATGTCGAAAAGCGTTGCGAATTTCATGACCTTCTCTTGAATCATGGGTCCTGAAACCGGAATTTTCCTAGATCGTAAATTTTTTACCCATGTGGCAACACCGTCGTCGACTTTGGTGAAATATCCAGTGCACAGTTTTTTGCGAGAGAGGCCAAGCTGCTACCTTCGCCCGATGTGGCCGCGATTCCGTGGCGCTAGCTTTTCATCACACAAAGACGATATAGGGATCCCAAATACCTTCGCAATGTCAACTTGACGCTGCTCGGAATCCAGCCTACGCAAAATGTCCTTTTCGTCGATAGCCAGGTGCTTTCGTTAGACGCTCATAGTTGACTCGCAAGTTCCACATACGGTGTCGCCTCTATTAGGCTACCTCTGGAAACGCCCGAGGGGTGGTCGGGTGGTAGCGGCGAAGGACGCGCCGGATGTGCTGCGTGCAGAGGTGTCTTCCGCCTAAAATTTGTGCTTCTTGTCGCATCACGAACTGCCTGCCGTTCTGTTTCGACTGCTGTTTTTTTTTTATATATAAACTATTGTTATTATAACGTTATTACAACATCCACGCATACGTGTAAAGCACACAATACAAGTTACACAGAAAATTTAGTTGCCGAGTTTCAATTTTCCGTCTTTCGCACAGCACGCGAACTGTGCAACTAGAGACGACATGGAAGTATATGCATACATGAACATGCATAATGATGAACGTTTAAAGCAGCGTTAGAAGAACTGGCGCGAAGAATAAAAAACACTAACGACATGACTAGTGCTGCTTGTTGTTTTTGTATTCCTTGAATCGTTACAGTTAGCCTTCGCTATTTGAGATTTCTTGTGTAATCAAGGTTGGCATCGAAAAATATCGGATCAAGGTTGTGATAGTTTTTGGTACGCATTTCGCCTCCGATTATTTTATATAGTGCATCACCATGGAGCTGTGATCTTGACTGTACGTAAACTGTGAACTACTACGGCCGCTGAATGGAAGCGATGGCCCTGGAACTACCCTTGAGCGCAACATTTTTTTCAGCAACCGTAGCTGTAAGGCCGTGCAGGTGCTTTGTAAGAAATCAAATATATGTTTTCCGCGCGATTCCGTGTGTGCAATGCGTGCAGTCAGAAAATATCACATGCGCACTAACTTTGGAGTAATATTCTGGATTTTAAGACGACGTGGGGCGACATCCACAGCCAGTAGTAGCATAGCCAGGAAGTTGTAGCTCTTCTCGCTTTAAAGCCGAAATTAAGGAGATTATCAAGCGACCACTGTTGAAAAATGCTTCAAATGCGGTATTCCTTGAACCAACATTTTGGTTCATGGCCCCTTTTCCCAATCATATCACCCCAGAAGAGCCGAGCACCAGGCCGGGGGAACTCTTGTGCCCATTGGAAACCGGTGGGTACCCGGCGGTACTGGGGATCGAGCCCCGTACCTCCCGAATGCTAGGCGGGTGCTCTACCTCAAGGCCACCGCTTCGCGGCAATATGCATTTTGCTTGTCTAGACAGCAAGTTGAAATCCAGTGAAAAGTGGGGCCACTGAATACGAGGTCCGCGTACACATACAATGGCGTGAACTTGCACTTCATGTTCAAATGAGTACCGGGAATAATATAAGAGGCACAGAGATTCTCGGTATCCCTCTTGCTCTCGGCGCGCGCTTGTCTGTCGCTTTTCTTTTCGCGATAGAGCCTCCTTAATACAAGTCGCAGCTGCCGCTCCAAGCTTTCCCTAGTCAAATGCCTTGCATACCGGACCAGTCTCACAAGATGTTTTCAGCACTGCGAAAGGCAGAGACACCCCAATCAAATCAGGATCACGCGCTTACAATAGACAGTTGTGCTCATACCCGACTCTCGCCCACCGAATTGGCGGGGTGAGTAAGAGCACAATTCTCTATTATAGTGCGCAGGGGCGCGAGGCACTTAGGAGAACAATTGCAAGGGCTCCTCTGCCTTTCGCAGTGCTGCAGATATCTTGTGAGACGAGTATAGATCGGGTGGTTTCTACTGCCCTTGAAATGTACACGCACGAAACGATTGGACAGTGATAGCACGCATCCAGTTCAAAGCTAAATTGCCATTTTTCGAAAACGCGGTAATGGAGCGCGGTCGGTGCGGCACTCAACGTAAAAAAACGCGGCAAAAAGGGCGGGTTGTACTTGTTGAAATGCTCAGTATGACCTAGAAGACATGGCATGGCGCCTCGGAAACTGTTCGCAAAACTGAAGTGCCCGCTGCACTGAGTTTCGTTAAACTGAAGGGCGTTTGCAGTGGGTTCAGTGGCGCTACGGCGGGGGTTTAAAAAAACGTTCGTACAACTGCATACTCCGTTTAAATAAAGTTCGTTCAAGTGATACTTTACTGTATAGAGCTTTCAAAGGCTATCCTGTCCCAAGCGAAAAATGGCTTTATTGGAATCATTTAAGTAAACTTGTGAATATTTGTGCGCCTCGCATGACTATAATGTGGTAGAAACGCGCTTTGTTACTTTCCATACCGCGGGACCAATACGACATGATATTGCTAGCTTCCTTGTAACACAGTTTAGGTGACCGATTTACATGACTAGGCGGAAATAACTTTTTTCTTTGTCTTGCCGAACATAACACAAACTAAAAACGCCTGTATTTGGGTGAGAAATCATCCAGCGAAACACGAAGCTCGCGAGTGAGCTGCTGTTTTTTCTCACTGTACCCATGCTTCTGGGGTCTCAGCAGGTGCTTTTGTGAATATTTTCAGAAATAAAAGAAAAGAAAATAATGCCTGTAATATGCCTGAATTGACCTGTTTTCCAGCATGGAGGCGTTTGGTAGGACTTTAGGTCGTCAGCAACCGGCGATGCCAGTTCATGGAACAAAAATAATTGTATTCTTGCTTGCCAAGACTGTCATCTTTTTGGCTACATGGCTAGGTAGTACGTGTACTACTGCTGCGTATTGTGTCGGACCTCAATATGGCTAACCCCCGATCAAAAAGTGCGCAGAAGCTGGCAGCTTCCTGCCGCTTCTTGCAGCAGGGAGACCCGGTTGAAAAGGATGCTTTTGTCCACCAAAGCCGGGTTCGCTTCGGCGCAACCCCGTCGTCACGTGCCTTGCTTCAAATAAATTTAGGTTAGCACTTTTTTCGCGGAAGAAAAATGGCGCTGAATGGTAACATTTCGATCAGGAGGAATAAAAAAAAAAAAAAAAACAATGAAGAACAGAAGTGATTTTTGTGGCCAGCCTGAGCCTGCCATTCTGTACCTTACAGTTTATGCTATCAACCATAGATACGTACAGGCTTTATCAAAAGTTTACAGCCCAGGGGGTCTACTTCTGAGCGATGCTATGTGGATCGTAATGTATTTCCAGGTTTCCATACTTGCTGAAGGCAAGGAGGTTTTTCGTCCTACCCTCTCCAATTGCTAGGACTTCCACGATTATTACAGAAGTCATATTATGCGGCTTAAAGGCAAACCCTCTGGGCTGTAAACTTCTGATAAAGGCTGTACATACCTCTAAAAAATATCATCGTCTACTATTTTTGAAAGCAACACACCCTTAGCGATTCAAACCTTGTTGTCGGCCTGGTACTGTGACGCGACCGTTCCAGGTGTGCCAAAAGAACAAGAACAAGAACAAAAAAAAAAACATTATTTGGAAATACAGTACCGGAAGCTTAATCCTACGAGCTCGTCTTTCGTGCTCGCCCCTTTTTCTGGTTCTTTCACGCTGTTACTCTCAAGAGCAAAGCTATTTTGTTCAGTGGACACATTTAACGAATGATCTATTCAATGGGTGGCAATGCAAAACAGGGGTTACGGCGCAAAAAAAAAAAAGAAAAACAAAAACGATCAAAGGCATAGAAAAAAAGCACACGAAAGGTCGTTAGGTGCTGAAGAGCTACATTTTGCCCGATGAAAGGCTGTGGGTTGCATTACTAATAAGTGGGCTGATGTCTTATTTTTTTTTTTTTTGCTGCGCCAATATAATGTCTAACTTGACATCTTTAACTAAGATCAACCTGAAGCAATTAACTTCCACCTTTCTTCAAAGTCGAAAACCCAAGTCTTGACGCGTGATTGCCCTGCGCCCCCTTCTCCCCTCCAGTTTTGCCCTGCTGTTCTCACACTGCTTCTTTAGAGCAGTAGAGCTTCTATGAGGCAGCTGTCTTTTTCCCTCCTTTTGTCCTGCAGCTTTTCTTATCAGCAGGTAAGGAAGTTACCAGGAAGTATAAAGGATAAGCAGTTCAGGGGAAAGGCGGATGCGAAGTTGGTTTCAGCAACGCAGAGTTAAACTAGACTATAGGGCGGTAGGCGGACGAAACTGAGGTCGTTCGGGATAGCAGCATGGTGAGTCATTCTGATCACTGATTCGCTAGCTAAGAATGGAGACTATGTGACATAGCAGGGTGATTTTGACCCAAATTCGTAGCCATTCCATGTCAGAGCCCAGATAGCAGATGGTGACAAACCGAGGCACACTGCGAGTTCCTCAATCGAGATAAAAACGCTCCCTGAAGACTCTTCACAAGGCGCAAGCAGTGAGCACGCTGTTGTGGTGGTCCGTCCTCCGAGTGCGCATCAACTGTCCCCGTAGAGCTGCGCTCTGCACTTCACCTCGACTCTTCCGGTGATCGTGGTAAGTCATTTTATTTTCTTTTACATCATAAAATATAGGTATGTCTCGCCCTGAGTGTCCCGTAAAACACTTAAGTGGAATGTTAGCTCTGAAGCACTGCAAAGTTTGCTCATATAATTTTAATCTCTTTTTTTATGTATGCAGCCATCAGAATTAAGAACATATTTGTGTGGTCTGTTCCTCTGATATTTAGGTGTGTTATGCCAAATATCTGGCCAAACCATGCCCAATATTCCGAAATTTACACATTCAAGTTCGTGAGCAAGCATTGTTTTGATGTTCGTTCTGTTTTTGAAGTGTTACATCGAGAAAGAGAGAGCTCGGAAAAGGGACGTTATTTCGTGTTAAAGTTGGCACATATGTACGCGTTCTACGGTAATTATTCGTCGAAGAGCACAGCATGCCCGCTTACCATTCTGGTTTCTTAAAAAAGCCGTGCAAGTGTGAAAGCAACATAGGTGCTTTTATTCACAGGTGACAATTTTGTATCGTTTCAAAAAATGAGGAACTATAGCACATCGTTTCACTTTTCCATAATTCCAATGCGTACATGCGGTCTAGCAATATGACTCTCTCTCTCTTTCATAAAAGATTTGCTTATATTCGAGGAAGAAAAGGCTTCTGCCGTTTTCCAATCTTGACGGCAGAAGCCTTTTTTGTTAGAATGGGGCCATCGTGCTCTAGACTACTTTATAATGCACAGCTTTTGTTTATTGGTTGCTATATATTTCCTCACTAGCGAAACCTCATTAATGCCGCACAAAATGAATGTGTCGTTTTGACGCAACTTCCAGGCAGATCATCTATACATCTTGATGGCGCAGTTACATAGGGGGCTCTAGAGAATAGATTAAGCACACCTAGTATACTAGTGCCGACGTATGGGGCAACGAGTGGCCACTGCGCGTGCCAAACTTACGTCCGGTACGTAAGTATGCGTCTACACTACTAGGACGAGGAGGAAAAAAGGAGGGCGGAAGGCAGGGATGTTAACCAGAAAGAATGAATTCTGGTTGGCTACCCTGCACTGGGGAAGGGGAATGAGGGATTAAAGGCGGAATTTCTCTGCTATGCTAAACATCTGTAATAATCCGGGTGTGGTAAGAGAAGTTTTCAAAATAAAAGAAAATAGTACCCAGCCCGGAGTTCTCCTTCCTCCCTTCAATATATGCGGCTGGCAATTAGTTAGACATGTCAAAAGTTTTCAGGGCTGGTACGAGTCACCAGCATCAAGGGCAAGAGCGAAACCTCTAAACATAATTGGCTCGTCATGTGACGTCCGTGGTGCGTAGTAATTATCCCCTTAACTACGTCCTATTACAAGAGAGTAAGTCATTGCTACTGATAATACTGACCACTAATATTACCTTCTTCGTGTGCGTCCTGTCGCACATCCTGCTAGGCTAATAACACGGCCATTTTAGTCCTTGGCCATACAACCTCTGTAAACACTGTTCTGCACGGAGCACATCGTGCTGTCTACCTAGAATAATTCGGAAGGAATTCGATGTTGGTGTAATCGAGAAGAGCTTTAAGTAATCGTTCGTACTCCCTGAAGGGCTTTCAGATGACACATCACAGCTCATTTTTAATAATCTGGAATTAATAATCATGGCAGCCGTTTCCTGGAAATACAGTTAATCGCGGCATCGTGACAATCTGCAGCGTCACTGGCGGATGGGCTTCCTTCGAATAGAAATTGCGTCTTGATTGCGTTCCTGATTTGCGTGCGACCGTATACACTGCGTCACAGCGCGTCTGCGCACGCGAGCAGTAGCCACCACTGACCCCATCTACCACTATGCATGCGCAGCTGGACACTCGTAATCCTTCACTGCTACACATTACAGGGTGGATTGTTGACGGAAGGATACAAAAAATTTGGCAGGCATGGTATGTGAAGTATGTACAGTATGAAGTATGGTGAAGTATGTACAGGTCAAGAAAAGAACAGCGCTTACTCCCCCCCCCCCCCCCCCCCCATCGTGGATACAGCTTCACTTCTTAAATACGGTTTGTTGTCCCCAGCTAAGGAGCTAGGGAAATGGAGTTCATGTCGGGCATTCCAGCCAGGGAGACACTTGCGAGCATTCGAGGTTGCCGCTCACTGCCGGCGATGGTACTTGAGCCAAAATGGTCGAAAACTGGGCGAGTTGGTACGGATCCATTTTGTTGTAGCACCACATGAACCAGGACTGAGACGAGGAAAGACAGAACAAGTGCTCACTTTTAACTAAAAAGAAAAGGTAGAAGAGCATCTTTTCTTTCCACAATTTCCACGAAATAAACTCTCCGCTGCGGTGTGATCGCTATCCTAATCTTGGAAATGTCGTCGCATGCGGCACCAATTCCTCCCACATTGTCAGTTGTTCAGCGATGGTGGTTCGTTGAAATACTGGTACACTGTTCCTCGAGCGACCAAGACATAACCTCAGCGGCGGCTCAGAGATTTCCATGGGCTGAGAGCAAGCAGGAGGTCGCCCGTTCAATTCTTTGCGTGGGTTACTACTCTTTACATGTAGAACGTAATTACTTCAATGCACAGAAATTTCGTCTCACTTCAGAAACTGCTAACGCTAGAAAATAGCTCTAAGTTGTACTGTAATTTTAACTGCCAAAATATAGGAAGTACAGAATCCCGACTTCGAGTACAAGTTCGACCACGTTCCCGGCACTCTTTGCGGGCTCTTAGCTTAAACAGCGTTATCGGTGCAACCCTGCACTCGCACTATCCTGTACAGCTTCAATCATAAACCAGCACCGGCTGAACGCCCGTTACACGACCGCAAACAAATCGACCATGGGCGTAAGCTTGGTCGCACCGCAATGACAGAGGTGTCTACGTGAGATGTCCTAAACAGTTGTCCCCATGCTGTTGGAGTCATGCTTTCACCGCCGCGTCTAGCAGTGGTCTGTTACAGAGACTGTATTTTCCTCGTTGTTTTGCCATTGTGTTATCTCCTATCACTTTTTGCTCACAACGAGATGGATCTCGCTTCGTCGCAACGTGCGCTTATCACCATATATATGGCAGGTTCAACCTGAGTTCGTTCCCGTCTTTCTCGGTATACTCCAGCTGCCTTTTTTTCTTTCGGTTCGTTTAAAAAAAGGTGCGCTCAAGTTTCACATTAGGGAATGTCGGAATGCCTCTCAGAATTTTTTTTCTGTCATGAAAATAAACAACAAAAAAGTCTTCTTGCTGCCATACTGCTTGAATTGCGGAAGCAATTAATTTTCACAGCCCCCTGTAATATGGCAGTTTCGGGCTGGTATCACCAGCGCCATGGTTTCAAGCTTCTCTTTGAGTGGTCCGTCCTGACCCTTGACTTTGTATGAGAAATTATTACCAAAAAGGCCTGTGGCCTAACCTCCTCCGACGGGTAGTTGACAGCTTGGCTCTAGAAGTCCGTTATATGCAATAGAACGCATATGAAGCTTCGCTTCGGACGAGCAGGTATCCTGGCCTTGCTCGATGACCAGAACTTCATCGCTGATCTGCTGTTCTAGGATGTTAGTCAGGCTTAACTGCTCCATGCCACTGACAGAAGGCGCTCCTTTTAAAACCGTCTGCCGCCATTTTTTTTTTTTTCAGTTGTGTCCGCCCGTAGTAAAGCGGAGAAGTGGCCAGCTCGAATGAGTGCCACGAAAAGAACCCCAAGGGTATAAGTGCGGTGAAGGATAAGGTTCGCACTGTAATACTACCAGCCTAAGTGCCTCTTTTCTGTAGGATTTATCTCGAGAAAAGTCCCGGATTTTTCTTATTCACCTCCGGTTGACATGTTTTGCGAAAAAGAAAAAAAGAAAACGGACAATGTATTGGAAATAATTTGATGTCACAACAAACATTATCCTCACTCATCCGTTTTACGAACTCGTCATGATCTTGCCAGTATTCCTCTAGCCAATTAAAGTTCTACTAAGTTTTACTGTGTAAAATATGGATTGCTCTGGGAAAGGTGGGAGAGTAGCCTCTTTATACATTCGGCGCTTCTCCTGGAATCTGTTAATAGTCGACATTGCCAGCCTGTACGCGCTAATGCTCTCATAGTGCTCTTCCTGGTGTAAAAAAGGACAGAGTACGTTGTGTGTTGGTGTTCCATGTCTTCGCGCCTGTCATTAGATTATGGCGGCATAGTTTGCTTAGTTTTTGAGACAGTTTATTCTGGCATCATTGGAGCAACAATATCGCGCATATCCCATTGTGAGAGAGCGTAACTTGATTTGCGAAGCACCTCGATTCTAAGCCGAAATTCTCTACCAAGAGTCATGAACCATGGTGGTGTTCGTGATGCCTTATTTGTACTTTTCAGTTGCTCTTATCGATTTGTACCAGTAAATTAGGAAGCCTTATCAGGCAATCTCCCCATTACTAATCCTATTTTATTTGATGATTTGACGTTATGCTTGTAGTACTGAAGGCCATTGAGAAATCTCTAGCTCGGATATCATGCACAACGTATTCCATTCGTTTTTATTTCCCTTCAAGAAACTCGCCCTTGTGAGCCATGCCGCCAGTGGAGAACAACACTGGCATTGACGCGACCGATATGGAGGCAAACAAGGTTGTACAGGAGGCGAACCCTTCTGATGAAAACACGCCAGCAAGTGAAATGGCCATTGCTGTGCCAATAGATGATACCCCGGTTGACACGCCGACACAAGCACCGAAGAAGCGACGACTGGAGCAGCTTGTACGAGAGGAACTGAACTCTGAGGTCCAGATTCCAGCGGTTCAGAGTACGGACGTGCACAGTCAGGAGACACAAAATTCGGAGCGGCAAAATGCTGATGTGACGAGTTCCCAACCGAGTGCATCTGTACCGAATCTCGGTGAGCTGGGTTCAGCGGTACCGCGGCCGGCTGTAGCATCGTCAGCGACGCAGAAGAAAAAGTAAGTTTCTTATTATTCCCTGCAGTGTTTCGACATTACATTTCTGATTCCATTCCATAAAGCTCCATAGAAAGCCAGCATTTCGCCCGGTTCATACTTGCGCTAAAAGTTTTTGTTAAGCACTCGATCCTGTTGTGGCCTAATAGGCAACGTAATGCTGATATAACAAACCACAAACATACGTTGATCGTCTATTGTTACTAATCTTTGCATGCCCATTCTCCTTTTCATCCGTGTCGAGACTGTTTTTTCCTTATGAGGAACATGGGCATTCGGAAAATAGCCTAACATGAAATGCCCGACCGCGAAGCATAATTGCGCATATGCGTTCGTTGGCCGACGCTATGCATTTTATCTCACCATGCAGCTGAACGATAACATTTTCAGTTCTCTGAGAAAAGTTCAGCCTTTCGGTGGTCCACACACTGAGCCGAATCAGAGTTATAAGCATATATGCGGAGAGTTAACGGAGAGAAAAGTGCAAATCGTCGCTTCTTTTTAACTGAAAGAGAAGTGACAGACTCTGGAGGTAGTCAGTATAAGGGTTCTCCATTTTCTACGGCGTATCTGGTAACCTATTTTGTACACGAGCTATCTGCATTTACAAAGTTGCGTGAAACTCCACGCCATCATGCATGCTTGCTACATCTACTGCGTTTGAACGTGGCATTCACGCGCAGGTAGTTGCATATAATTGGACAGGTAGACTCCCCGGAATGTTCAACTTGTGGCATCCCCATGAATGTGGACGATATATTATTGGTGCGCCCACAGTGCACATGCTTGAAAGAAATGTGCTAGCCATTTCCTTCAAGCATCTGGACAAGAGGCGTCTGTCGGAAGAACTGCTGCTGGGCGCTTGGCAGGACAAGGGGAAGGGTGTCCAGGCCGTGCGGGCTGTTTGCCGTTTTTTGCGCGCCACCAGACTCGATTCGCGCTTGTAAAGCGGACTGCCGTGTCTGTATATTTTTTTCCCCCACATCGTCACCCATCATGATCCTCTTTCTTCTCCCCTTCCCCAGTCCAGAGTAGCAGGCCACATTTTAATCACTCCGTCCACCCTCCTTGTCTCTCATTTCAATAAATCCATCTATCTATTTACAAAGTTGGCCGGGCGGCTCATTTATTACGAAATGAACAAAAAAATGTCCGTGGTTTATTTCATTGTCGGCGTGGTTTTCTCGTTTGCAGGGAGGAACGGAAGTACGAGTGTAGAGAGTGTGACTATAGCAGCCCGCGCCGTTTCAACTTTGCAAGACACTGCACGAAGATGCACGCAGCGATGAGACCCAGCGGCCGGACCCGCCACCCCTGTTGCGATGTGGGCGCCGGTATTGCCACGCGACACGAACTGCAACAGCATATGGAAATGGTGCACGGAAAGAAGTACTCATGTGAAGTGTGCGATAGGCAGTTCGGCCGTCTCTCCCAACGTGAAAGGTAAGTCACAGCGGCTAACGTAGCGTTGCAAACGTCGGGAAGGGGCGCTGCGAGTCATTTTTGAAGCGAAAGCTACACTACGCCACCCCGGGTCAAGCTCAGAGTGGGCTTTCATTTGACGTTCACGGTGCAGGAGGACAAACTTTTGCAATGTGGTCCAGATGTCTGCGCAGCTTGACCGTCAAGGTGGCACAGGGCAAAGTGTGGCTATAAATATACTATGCTTTCCTTTCCTCAAAGTATCCAGAAGCTTGACCTTCAGATAGGTGGTTGACCTTCACCTGTTAAGGTGCTGTTGTCCCCCCAAAAGTATACTGTTACTTTCCTTCCCCAATACATAGGTTAGAGAAAAAAATATGTGCCCCGCAGGGCTGGCGGAATGATTAAAATGGCCGACTACAGTATTGGAGTACTTGGGATCCAGCGCGACCGCTGGCGGCGGCGTTTCGATGGAGGCGCAACAGAGAGGCGCCTCCATCGAAACATTCAGTTTGTGGTGTTTACGTCCCAAAGCGACTCAGGCTATGAGAGACGCCGTAGTGGAGAAATCCGGAAATTTCGACCATCTGGGATTCTTTGCACCGCACACGGACGCTATCGTCCGTTTCACCTCCTTTTGAAACGCAGCCGCCGGATATTGCGGCTACTCTCAGAGTTTTCGCTCGTATCGCTGGGTTAAAGCCAGCCTTAAACCCCATAGAGGGAAACAAATACGATGTGCATATGCTACTCACATGCATTGTGAAATAAACGCCGGAAGTCACGTGCTCTATATTTAAGCCTAAGTATGGGACAAATAGCAACAGCTTCAGCTTTTCTAAGGAGCAGTATGGCTGGTGGCGTGGGTTGCCGACTGCCAGACCCGACTGTTACACTTCATTTGCACTTGTCTAGTTCGGCAGCAGTTGAAGGGGATGTTTATGCACTGATATTAATACGTCCAAACTTTCAAGAAGATGCGGGCAGAAATTAATTTGGTAAAATTAGTGATCGCTGAATGGCCGATACGCAATTCGGTATATCGATTCCCTCAATGACGCATACCAAGAATGATGCTTTTCCACCTTTTGTCAAGTAGCAGAGGCACCTAGCACATCCGCTGCGGTGGCAGCTTTTCCAAGGTGGAGGCAAAAGGGGAGGCGCCCGTGTGCTGTGCGATGTAAGAGCACGTTAAAGATTTCCAGGAGGTCGAAATTTTCGGCGCCCTGCACTACGGCGTCTCTCGCAGGCTGTGTCGCTTTGGGACGTTAGACCACATTAGCCTAACCTAACAGCTCGTGAATATCCTCATCAACAAGGCGCTGACTTTTTGCGTGCATCGTGATGCATTCGCCGTGTCACGATGATATACTGCCCCGCCACCATGGGCTTTAGGAAGCGGCGACTACCTAGCTCGGCACCGGTACGAGCATAGTTTTTCCCCGCGAACAGCGCGGAACAGCGATGGGCGCAACAACCAATTTTGGATCTGTGGGGAAGGTTTTGGTTTGGTTATGGAGTTTAACGTCCTAAAGCGACACAGGCTATGACAGACGCCGTAGTGGAGGGCCCAGGAAATTTAGACCTCTTGGGGTTCTTTAACGTGGACTGGCATCACAAAGCACATAGGTGCGAAGCTTTTCGCCTCCAGAGGAAAGCGGGCGCTGCGACCGGGATTCGATTCCGTATCCTTGAGCACAGGAGTCGAGACATAAAGTAGGCAATGTTCTTTTTTTACAGAGGTAGCTAACCTGAACGGAGATAAGGCTCTTGTTTAACGGAGAAACCGGCGGTGATGCGACGAGAATATCTGGATCGGTCGTAAAGGTCTCATGTCGCATAGCACGTCGAGTGGGGGAATCAAAAAGGGAAATAAAATTGGCATAATGTTTTGCACCAATGTCAAAACATCACTCATGCGTCACGATAAGGTAGAAGTGCGTAATGTAAAAGAATTGTGGGGAATCGAAGATGGAATTCTGGTGAGAAAGAAATCAGCAGTAAAAAAACCTTAACAATTTTATGAAGTCGCTTCATATTTGGGCAGTAAATAACTAGATTAGTTTTAAAACCCATGTACCCCCTTAGGAAGAGCCGTTATACTAGTTTCGCACATTATTTCTGGTATTGCGGCAGCTCACAATTCTATAAGCAGATTGGTATGTACAAGGACCTGTATGAGCGACCATTAATGTTGTGGCGCTATACACTAAAGACGGAGCTTAAGTATAACCCCCAAAAGGTTTCTCCCCCCCTTGTTTTACCGGCATTCTGTGCAATTTTCAATTTTAGAAACAGTTTGTCTCTTTTTTTTTTTTTTTCAGCCGCCAATAGAGGACTTTGCTTATCTAGAAGTTGATAGGGTCTTTAACACGCAGGTTTTTCATTGATGTTCGACGCAGAAAATTATTTTTGGTCAGGTGAGGAGTATAAGGTCCATAATGAAAATTTAACTGATGGATTGTGACAGTATTGCAGGAAGTGAGGGGTCACTTTTAGGGTGTGCAATTATTGTGTCAGTAGTGCGCTCTCGGATTTTTTTTTTTGACGCCCCATAATTTTATGGTAGAGATAATGTCGATGCATTCCCGTGTAGCAACGCAGAAAGGCCCTTGGTACGATTTCGACCTTATCAATATGAAATTTGTTACGCTTTTATACAAAGGCCTTATAAAAGCATTTCTTCCATTTTGTTTATTATGCTCTTTTGCTTGTTTTCAACCCTTTTCACCTTCGGCTATGTTTTGTAACGCGACAGTGTTGAAGGTACTGTTCAGATAAAAACCAGCCTGCTAGACGAACCAACCCGAATCGGTAAAGAATTACGTGACCTCACATTAAATTCCAGTTGATTAACACACCTGAATGACTACTTACAAGGCCACAACATCTTACAAGTCGATATGGCACCTAAGTAAAGTAATTTTAATGGTCTGAAAACGAAATTTGGGTGAGGGGGGGGGGGGGGGGGGGTCATCGCAACCTGAGGCTATGCACAGAACCAGTTAAACCACACAATCACGACGATGCAATCGAGGAACATATGTTCGCTCTGCTAGGACAAAATTTACCCTTGCCTTCGAAGTGATGTGCAAAGAGTTCAGAAAGGATCGATCGACGTCATCGCGTCGTACCATACATGAGATGAATAACTATCTCAAAAGTTTTCATTGTGCGAATTATTTCTGGGCGATTGCGATAAATGTTCTGAGAGGCCCGTAAATATTTCTCGACCTCTTCGGATTGGTTATTTATTAGTATAGATAAGCAGGCTGAATACGTTTCGCTCAATGCATGGGGAAAATAGAGATTATATGAGGAGAAAATAGGGGACATTAAATATTAGTAATGTAAAGCCTGGGCCTGTGCATCACTAACCGCCGACATTAATTTCAGCGAAGCAGCAGCGGAAATAAAAGGGGGCGAACCGTATAGTTGTGGGTGCGATGCTAAGCAGTGAGGCAGTTTAGTTTCGCATTGATTGAAAGCTGTAATTACTCTGGCGCTGCTGTAATGATTTCGCATCAATCCTTTCGCAGGCACATGCGTATCCACTCTGGTGACAAGCCGTACCCTTGCCCCCTATGTGGCAGAGAATTCAACCGCAGGAGCAACATGCGCCGCCACATGGTCAAAGCAAAGTGCGCACGAGGCGCCGCCAGGCAGGGGGCTAATGCAGGCCCTTCCGCCGTACCCGGTTGCAGTGGCACACAAAGCTTCCACGGAGTGGAGGAAGCTTCATCGACAGCCGGAGAGGCCATGTTCATGGATTTTTCTGACGATGAATCTACCGATGATGCTTCGGAGACCGATCGAGCTGAATTCGATGCGCCCCATCCACCAATAGAGGAGGACAGCGCCTATGATACTTCGGAGACCGATCCAGCTGAGTTGTATGCGGCCCGTCCCCCATTAGAGGAGGACAGCGCCGTTGATGCTTTGGAGACCGATCCAGCTAAGCCCGATGTGCCCCGTCCGCCAATACAGAATATCGCCGATGTGACGCAGGAGGCCGAAGCCCGAGTATTTCCCGAAGCCGACCCCTACGAACCAGAGGGAGAGGCTGCGGTTTCCTCAGACGTACACTGGGCGGCTAATGTACTGATGTTGCTTCGCAATGGAGGCTACCGAGGATGTGGCGAGGTGGGACCCTCAAGGTACGCAAAAGCCTGAGAAATGCTCACTCTTCACTGGCTCAGAATTCTTGGCTCACTACTCTTCCTCTCATGCCACTGTGACGCCTCAGCAACATAAGGACATAACCTGCGGGGACTCATTAGCGATATCGTCTGTTTAAAATTGCGACGACCTCTGCCATCGCCCCTAAAATTCCCAAATGGGGACGCTTGCGGACGTCGTCGGTGAAGCAGGCACTGGGCTTTTCCTAAGTGACGGCTGCAACTGCTTCAACGCAAGAACTCGCAGCGATGAACTACGATGTGCGTTACGCCGTCTTGCGTTCCAGAGAGACCTTCCAACACCCCCACGATGCAAACCTTCGGAGGTGATGCTTCACTGCGAACTAACGAATATCCTCCGCCGCCGACGACCAATGACGACGCAACAAATTTTACTCCGCCGCTAAACGCACGATGACAGCATCTACGACGATACAACCAGATCCAGGCTGACATCGCCGGCCAGCGTAGTGACAGTGGTGTGCCCCGGCAACGACTTCAGTATACACGAAGGAGCCGATGCGACACATATGACGATGTGTCACTGGCGCGGCACTTTTTTGCATTCGAAAGCAAGCAGTCTTTCTTGTCCCTGCAGATTTTTTTTTTTTTTTTTTTACTGTGATCTTCACCTAAAATAGTCTTCGTCATTGGCATCGCTACGATATTCATCGTGTAGTAGGGTGTATTTGCATCTGCTTTCTTGCTTTAGAAAGAAGAATATCTGCGTAGGACCACTGAGAAATTTGGTTGATCCGCAATAAAATATGTTTGATTGGTTTGACTTTGGGTTTCATTTACCGAATGGAATTATTGCTGGAAGTGAATAACCAGAAAGCATGACCTTTGTTGCTAATCCAATGAAAGCTCTAAGAAAGTAGCTTTGGTTTAAAAAAATGGGCGTAGTGTGCTCTGATGTGAAATTCTTGAAATAAATTTTAGTGAACATTTGTTAAGCTGCTTTAGAAGTTAGAATGCTAAAAATAAAAATTGTGTATACAATGTTCTGTTATTATCACTAATCACTGCATTCATTATAATTTCATCATGTGTTTCTTGCATCGGCTTCAACAATATACACTAATGAAAAGCAAAGGTAAGACTCTCAAACATGGCAGGTCATTGCGCAGAATTCGGATTTTAGTTTAGAAACATTAATATAACAATGCTGCCAGCCGGATCGCTGATTCCGCCCCCTTGTGCGCACTCGGCACTCCTAGTGCAATCCTGTACGGCTCGCAATCTACTGATCAGGAAGCATTCCGTTATTTCGCCATGTCCAAAGCGTAGCAGAATAATAAGGTTGCCTGGTCTGAGGACGCTCATATATCTTCGGATGCCCGTATGGCAAGGTAGGTTGGCTGAAATATCGCCATTTGTAGGGCAGTATGACTCGAAGGCTTGTCTTGATCACTGGATACTAAATGTGATAAAGACTCGGAACAAGCTATGCTTGCGCCTGAAGAACATTTCATTGTACTAATTCGAGACCAAATCTCTGCTCCATTTCGACGCACAAAAGCACACACTTGCGTTGCCATCCTGCTCGTTGTAATATTTTATACTGCTGCCTATACGTAAGCTAGCTGTTTAGAGCAAAAACATTACCCAAAAGTTTCGCGCTTTTACCAATACTCTCACCTTGTGTGTGCCTTTTATATTTGTTAGTTTTGTTTTTAACAGAAGGTACGAACGAACCTGCCCAAAAAGTGCTGCAATGATCCAGGTGCGAGTACACATCAAACCGCAACAGAGATAGCCAGCGCGAAAAGCCAGTCATAGGCTCAAGTAGGACATGGCTTGCGATCAACGCTTTCCGTCCCTGCTTTGGCATTGTTCACTGTATGCTCCTAGACGTTTTGTTAATCCTGCGTCGGTATTGATATTCCGAACGCTCTTAAACTTCTTCCTTATACCCTTAATTTCGGGATATAAAGTACTGTTAGGAGCAGTTTTTGACAGCTCCAGCGCGTGGTAAGCTACTGCTGCGTTTCGTAGTGGTCGGAAAAATAGTGCTGCCGGATTACGAAAAATGAATACCCTTCAAATTTCGTCTCTAACTGTTCCGGATTAACACTGACTTATTGCTGGCAAAGATTGGGGCGACAGAAGCTTTCAGTAAACTGTGATTTGTTGCGTACTACGTTTCGCGTCTTGACGATATCTTTACGTGCTCAACTCCTATCAGGAGCAGCCTATTGGCACGTTCCTCTTGGCCACGAACGAACATGTGAACGGAGCTGGTTGCTCATCATACACTCATTTTAACGTTGGGCTTGCGAATCTGATCCAAATCACCTGACAACCACTATCCGCAACACCGTGGCCTCCATACTTTCAGCTTTTAGGAGATGCGATATACTACCAAATATTTGGAGTTCTTTCCTGGCGGCCTACGACGTAAGCAGCAGTAGCGACAATGATGAATTCTCGAGATGTTGGGATGCAGGGCGCATTAGACGCTGCATGACCGAAGCCGCTTTTTAAGGCACGCGGAGCAGTTTTGTTTTCTCTTGAAATTTAAGCCGCAGCTGATTATACATGTAAAGTCTTTTGTCACTAAAAATGGGATGAAACTAAGCCATGGCGCAAGAATATGTGCAGTGGCTGCAGCACTAGCAGCTTTAAAGCCAGCAGCAACTGGTGCCGAGGAAAGATTAAGTCAATGATACCTTCCTTTTCTAAATTTGTGGTTTTGTACGTGAATATATACAGGTATTTTTTTTTATAACTTCTGATTACCGTCTTTCTTTCTTATCAACACCTCAAGAACAACAAAAATTTGCTTTATGCTTTTCCTAATTCACTAACTTATGTACAGTGTATAATATACATTCGTGTATGTACCACAGTAAGCTAAAGGATATATTCCTTGTGCATAGAAAAGGAACCCGTAGCAACACATCGAAGAGACCACGCAAAACTATTTTTTTTTTTGCGCCTCTGCCAGTCTTCCGCCCATATGTCAGTGCCTTCTCTAAAATTGTAGATTTGTGAGGTCATTTTCATGAGGGCCATTTACGTCAGACGCATCGAGGTTGGCGAGTTACCAACCTTGGCTTTTTTTTCTGTATTCTTTTTTTTTTTTTTAGGAGACGCCGTCGGCTTCACCTTGATACCACTTTGTCAGTTTGTTTCAGCGGTGATTCATTTCCTACATAAAGTTGTATGTTAAGCACTATGCCAAATTTTGGCGCCATATTTAACGTTCCTCAAAGCACGAGGGGGTTGGTTTATGGGATTTAACATCCCACAGTGACTCACGCCAGGAAATGAGGGCTCCCAAAATTTCGAATACCTGAACTTCTTTAACGTGCACCAACATTGCAAAGCACACGTGCGCCTTGCTTTTCGCCTGCAACAAAAAGCGGCCGCGGCGGCCGGGATTTGGTCCCGCATCCCTGGGCACATCAGTCGAGCGCCCTAACCACAGCACCACCATGGCAGACCGCAAAGCATGAATGCTCACTGTGCATATTTGGTACGGATAATATATCCTTGCCAAGTAGCAATGTGCTTTTCCCTCTAAATATACTGATATTGCGACAAACGCGCGCAAACAGCATGTGGTGGTTTTTCGTGCATCCGTATCAGACCGTTCGCATTGTCGGTCTTTTAGTAAGGCATCATATATTTCGAAAAGAAAATCAGGCTGTTGTTGTTATGGCTATAGGAAGAGGGAAAAGAAAATGCACGGGCCTGCTACTGGCTCTGCAGCTGAGCCACCTCCGCTGCCTCATGCGGACAGAAGGGAAAATCGAGAAGAAAGAAAAAGAAGAGGGAGAGAAAGGCGCGCGCCGCAAACACAGCCGTCGTCCACCACCTAAGCGGTGGCGGGTGGAATGGCGGCCTACAACAGATAAACATTCGGTGGCTGGGTAACTCCCGCCGCAAGCGGCTTTGACCTACCGTCTCAGCCCCGTAGGGCCAGGAACTGCCACCCTTCAACCTAAAAAAAAAAAAAAATAAGGCTGCGTTTTATCCAATAATGTACCCCTTAAATAAGTACAAGTAAACATGTCAGATATCTTGGAGTTACGTCTCCCGTAGCACTTGACTGGTCCAATCATGTTATTTATTTATTTATTTATTTATTTATTTATTTATTTATTTATTTATTTATTTATTTATTTATTTATTTATTTATTTCATACTGCAGATCATTTTACAGATCCAAGCAGAACAATGCAGAAGTAGATATTACAAATACAAAACCACAAAGTAAAACGAAAAGCAAAGTAAATAAAACGAAGCATGCAGCATCACTATGCGCTGTCAATCATCGTGCCGGTAAACTCCGCTCTGGTATGGTACGTGGGATGAAAGAAATTTTAAATGTGTCGCTTCATGCAAAGTATGCAGTAACGGCACTGGGATAGTGTAGTTGAAAAGGATGCGTAGGGTGCAGCATCAAGCGCCAACTTGTTATTTATAAGCAGGGAAAGGTATTCTCGACGGATATTTTTTCTTCGTGGCTCAAAGGGGTGGATATTGTTAATATTTATAAGCTCAGATGGAGAATCGAACGGCCAAAACATTGGATAAATAAATCTTACGGCTTTAAATTGAATTCTTCCCAGCTCCTAACATTGGTTTCAGTAGGGATCCCACACCATGCATGCATACTCGAGTTTAGGCCTGATTAGTGATTTATAGATGGGTAATTTAACCTCACCGGAGACTTATGAAAGTTAGAAAACATAGCTTGCAACATGTGGATGAGCAGATATTTTCAACGTGTGTATTCTAGGACCGGTCTTTAATTAATGTTACGCCTAGGTATTTAAAAATGGACACTTCATGTATTGGCGATTGTCCGCGGTGATATCTGTCTTCAAACGTTTTTTTTTTTTTTTTTTTTTGTGCACGTGTCATATTTTCTTTGTTTATGAACATGTCTCATCTCTGACACCATGCAAGGACGTTAGTTAAGGAAATATCAAGATCAATTAGGTGATTAGAACATGTAATATCACGGTACAGTACGCACTATACCATTTGAACTTACACTTGCTGGTTAATTGTGACAGATAATGCGCCTTCCCTTTTTTGTAAATGAATTATAATTATATGTATCACTGCAACGGACACCGATAAGAGGCAAACGATGAGAGGAAAATGATTCTCCTCATAAAAGACACCTAAGACACCCCCTAAGGTTTTACGCGTCTTCAATCGACAAAGCAAGTCGCATGTTACGGTATGGGATATGGAAAAGCTAATCTTCGCCGAATAAACAAGCTGAAAGAAAGTCTTAGCCTGGTCTTGAGGTGCTCCAGAAGTGACTGCAAGACTGCCCGATTCTTCTCTGTTAACTGATAAATACTGTTCGTGGTTGAAGTTGAAGTTGATAGTTTGTTTTCGAATAAAAAAACAACGTACAGGAATATACAGCGAGAGGTCCCGTAGTACAAGACCGCAGGTGGGATCTCCCATGGTAATAGATTTCGATAGGAAACAAAGTATAATATTATTGTAAGGAAAGTTGTGTTATGAAGCAACACTGAAAATAAATAACGAAATACATACTAAAAAGTGCATTGCCGACAGATTTAGGTACAAAAACGGAATACAGAAAAAAGTACATAAACACTTACGAATTCCGGGACACAAAAGATAAATAACACAGAAATCACAAATTAAGAAATTTTTTTAATTTCAACTTGAACAAAGAAAGTGTATTAGTTTGCTTAATGGTCGAAATTCAAAGAATTCCAAAATGATATGGATGAAAATTGGAGGCTTTTTCCCCGTAGTTAGTTATTACGTAGAGCGAACTGTGTAACACTGTTGTTTTTGATCAGGTTAGTTGAATAGTGTGCAATCCAGATATTTAACATGTCAGGAAGACCTGACATGTTAGACTATTACTGTCTAGTGCAAATGCAAGGGAATGAACGATTGCTATTAACTGGGTTACTGTCGAATATGGTTTACAAAAACTATGCTGAAATTTGGATACAGTAGAGTGCAGATTTCTGAATTCATTTACGCGATTAGCAATAACGTGTTCACTTAATTTACAACACGAATCATTTAAGGAAATATGGCGGTAGTTAAGATCAGTCGATCCCCTTTCTTCGGTACGGGGACAATTCGGGCGGTCCTCCAGTCATCTGGCAACCTTCCACTTTGCAAGGATGTTTTAAACAGTACGCACAAGAACGTTTCCAATTATTCTGCATATCTCCGTAGGAAAATGCTTGGACTATTCTCAGGTCCACGTGTATTTCTGGTTTTCGAGTTCTTGAACATAAGAGCTAAAGAAACAAAATTTACTTTTGCGGCGGCTGGAGGGTAGATGAGCTAGATTTTGAAATTACACTTTTAAGTTCAGTTCAGTCGTTCAGTCGTGTCCGACTCTTCGTGACCCTATTGACCATGTCACGCCACGCTTTCCGGTCTCTCACTATCTTCCTAACATCACATAACTTCATCTGCAGTGCCTCGAGGATGCCATCTAACCATCGCGTTCGCTGCCTACCCCTTCTCCGGCAACCCTCAACCTTTCCCAACATCAAATCTTTCTCCAGCGACTCCTCTCTTCTCATCAGATGACCAAAGTAGCTGAGCTTTAACTTTAGAATTTGACCCTCCAATGAGCAGTCAGGGTTTATGGTCGACAATATTGACTGATTTGATCTTCTGGCAGTCCAAGGAACTCTCAAGAGTCTTCGCCAGCACCACAATTCAAACGCGTCAATTCTTCGGCGGTCAGCCTTTTTCACAGTCCAACTCTCGCATCCATACATCACAACTGGAAAGACCATAGCACGAGTTATACGGATCTTGGTTGGCAGACTAATGTCTCTGCTCTTTACTAGGCGGTCAAGGCTAACCATTGCTCTCTTTCCCAGAAGCAGGCGTCTCCTAATTTCATGGCTGCAGTCTCCTTCCGAGGTAATCTTGGAGCCCAAGAACAGAAAATCTGTCACAGCTTCCACTTCTTGTCCATTGATGCTCCAGGACTTGATAGGGCAAGACGCCATGATCTTTGTCTTTTTAATGTTCAGTTTAAGCCCAAACTTCTCACTCTCTTCTTGTACGCGCATCAGAAGTCTCTTGAGTTCCGCTTCACTTTCTGCAATTAAAGTGGTATCATCCGCATATCTAAGGTTGTTGATACGTTTTCCAGCAATCTTCACTCCAGCTGAAGACTCGTCCAGACCGGCCTTCCTCATGATGCACTCTGCATATAGGTTAAATAGGCAGGGCGACAGTATGCAGCCTTGCCTCACTCCTTTCTCAATCGGAAACCAATCAGTAAGACCATGCCCAGTTCTGACTGTGGCCTCTTGCCCTTCATACAGGTTCCTGAGGAGACAGATGAGGTGAATTGGAACTCCCATCTCTTGGAGAGCTTGCCACAATCTGCTGTGATCTACGCAGTCAAACGCTTTCGCATAATCAATAAAGCAGAAGTAGATGGGTTTCTGGAACTCTCTTGCTTTTTCCATGATCCAGCGAAGGTTGGCAACTTGGTCTCTAGTTCCTCTGCCCTTGCGAAACCCAGCTTGCACGTCCGGAAGCTCCCGATCCACATACTGCTGCAGCCTACCTTGGAGGATTTTCAACATCACCTTGCTAGCATGCGAAATAAGCGCGATCGTGCGGTAGTTGGAACAATCCTTGGCACTGCCTTTCTTTGGAATGGGGATGTAAACTGACCTCCTCCAATCCTGTGGCCACTGCAGGGTTGTCCAAATCTTCTGACATAATGTATGCAGAATGTTAACAGCGTCATGGTTGAGGTTTTGAAGCAACTCAGCTGGAATGCTATCAATTCCGCTAGCTTTGTTCTTAGCAAGGCTGGCTAAGGCCCATTCAACTTCACTCTTCAGGATGCCCGGCTCAAGATCAGTTATCACAACCGTCTTATGTTGGGTTTGCACATTCGAGTCCTTCTTGTACAGTTCTTCTGTGTATTCCTGCCACCTCTTCTTTATCTCTGCGGCTTCAGTGAGGTCCTTGCCTCGTTTGTCCTTTATCACGCCCATCTTAGCACAGAAGTTTCCTTTGATATCTTTGATTGTCTTATACAGAGCTCTTGTGTTCCTTAATTGGCTGTTGTCCTCAACTGCTTGGCACTGTATGTTCAAGAAGGCATTCTTATCTCTCCTTGCTATTTTCTGAAAATCCGCATTGAGAACCTTGTATCTTTCTTTTTCCCCCATAACTTTTGCCATCCTCCTTTCCTCAGCTATTTGCAAAGCCTCTTCAGATAACCAGTTTGCTTTCTTGCATTTCTTTTGCTTTGGAACTACCTTAGTAGCAACTTCTTGTATTATATCACGAACATCAGACCACATCTCTTCGGGCTCTTTGTCTTCTAGATCTAATTCTTGAAATCGATTCCTCACTTCCACAGCATATTCTAATGGAACTTGATCCAGATTATACCTGAAAGGCCTTCTAGTTTCCTGCGTTTTCCTCAATCGAAGCTTAATCTTGGCAACAAGAAGCTGATGATCGGTGCCACAATCGGCCCCAGGCCTTGTTTTTACTGCTTGTATAGCGCTTCTCCATCTCTGCCGGCAAATAATATAATCGATCTGATTCCTGTACAGACCGTCCGGTGAAGTCCATGTGTACAGGCGCCTCTTGTGCTGTTGAAAATGAGTATTCGCTATGGTCAGGTTGTTTTCTTGACAAAACTCTACTAGCCTCTGCCCAGCTTCATTTGGCTCAAAAGACCGAACTTGCCTGTAATTCCGGATATTTCTTCACTCCCTACCTTGGCATTCCAATCTCCTATGAGAAAAACGACGTCTGATGATGGGGTGCGGTCTAAAAGGCATTGTAGGTCCGCATAAAATCTCTCAACGTCAGCTTCTTCAGCAGTAGTGGTCGGTGCATAGACTTGGATAACTGTTATGTTGAAAGGGTGACCTTGGATCCGAAGTGAAATCATTCGGTCGTTTTTGGGGTTGTACCCTAGCACTGCTTTGCCCATTCTTCTGTTTACTATGAGAGCGACCCCATTCCTTCTCTTGGATTCGTGCCCACAATAAAAGACATAATGGTCGCCGGAGTTAAATTCTCCCATTCCGGTCCACTTGAGCTCGCTGATACCCAAGATATCAATGTTCAATCTGTCCATTTCTCGCTTGACGATATCCAGTTTACCTTGCGTCATAGATCTTACATTCCATGTTGCTATGTGATACATCTCCTTGCAACATCGGACTTTCCGGTCGCTTCCCGACACATCCACAACTGAGCGTCCTTTTGGCTTTAGCCCAGCCGCTTCATTCGTCCTGGAGCTACTAGGAATCGCCCTTTGTTCATCCCCAGTAACATGTGGGACGCCTTCCAACCTGGGGGGCTCATCTTCCGGCGCCATATCATTAATGGTATTGTGACTGGCCATAGGGTTTTCTTGGCAGGAAATACTGGAGTGGGTTGCCATTACCTTCTCCAGTGAATCACATTTTGTCAGAACTCTCTGCCGTGACCTGTCTATCTTGGGTGGCCCTACACAGCAGAGCTCACGACTTCATCGAGTTTCGCAAGCCCCTCCGCCACGACAAGGCAGTGATCCATGAAGGGGTACACTTTTAAAGTAGGCATTAAAATATAACTACTGTGACAGCTTACCATCTCCTTCATTTTTTTTTCCAACAAAATTATAAACTTTCTCTTTCTTCACTGAAAGCAAATTTGTATCTCGTTATAGCTATTTTAGAATTGCATGCATTACATGGGATAAGTGCACAAAAAGCTAAAAGAAAAAATAGAACAGGTGCAGAAAGAGACAGCCCGCTTCGTAACTGTAAATTATCGCTACACTGTCAGAGGGTGTGATATACGCGAAGGGTTGTGCTGGAAATCTCTTTCTTTGCGCAGAAAAATTATAAGGATGAAATTTCGTTAAATATACATGAAAATAACACTGGTATTGACAAAACGCTATTGATAAGAGGCTGCATTACGTCTCACCTCGGAAAGACCGCGGTAATAAAATCAGAGCCTATCAGTACCACACTAATGTACATAAGCTTTCATTTCTTCCGAACAATTAACGACTAGAACTAGCTCCCTAGGGAAGTGGTGCCTACGTCTAGTGTTGAAAATTCAATTGAGAGTTTCATTCTGAGGAATGAATGAAACTCTCAAATAATGAAGCTCTCTAGATAATGAGAAAGTGAGCTCAGATTTGTG
This sequence comes from Amblyomma maculatum, assembly GCF_055883805.1. Lineage (NCBI taxonomy): Eukaryota > Metazoa > Arthropoda > Arachnida > Ixodida > Ixodidae > Amblyomma > Amblyomma maculatum. The sequence continues at coordinate 29,883,427 of NC_139347.1, read as the reverse complement.
GCTTTTTTTTTTGTTTTGTTTTTTGTTTTTTTTTTTCGCTGTGCTGATGCATTTTCGTGTGTACTATCGTGCTTTGCATGAGCTACATTATTCAATGGCCGATTGCACTCATGGTTGTACAATCTCGCCGAATTCATCACTGCTTTGAGCTATCAGGAGATGATGGGGCTATTTCTGCGGTTTCTTTATCCTTTACCTCGTTTATTTCACGTCTGTTTATATGGTATTTTATTTCACTCTTCTGAATTTAGTGAGTGTAAAGTACGAATCGAAAAATACAAACGCGTGTATGATCTTGTGATGAATCGCTTCTTCATGCGTCAGCAAATACAATAATTTGAAAAAAAAAAAAGCCTCTGATCAGATTCGGTACATTTCAGGAAGCAGTAGATGCCCGAGTGCGAATTTTAAGTATCAAGCAACGGATGCCGCTATCATTTTCAAAACTGATATCACAGTAAAATGAGGACCAGGGTGGGAGTAAGGAAGCAGTGGTGATGTGCGCTCGCGGTAAAAGCCACATTCTCACCAGATAATTCAAGAACACATCATTATCGATTCCACTCCAGACAACCTCGGGGTGCTCTGGGGCATGAGCTCACTCGGTGTCGCTTATACTGTGTGCGATAGTGCATTTAACAGGCACGATTAAATGCACTATCTATCGTTTGCACATATTCGTTCTTCAACTTACACTCCTTTTCCAGTCCTCCACTGTAATTAACGAAGACTTGGGGTCACATAAATGGAGGAAGATATGATGTACTCGTTGCACCAATGGCTGATTCTGAAAGATGGAATCGACACAACTTTTTCAGGAAGCCTTCAGGGAAGTTGGATGAGTTACGAGAGAGAGGAATTGTTTCCCTCATAAGTGGTACTAATTACTTGTTCATTTTGTATATAGATTTAAATTCCCATCACTAATATTGGTCTGCATATTTGCTGCGCATCCAACGTTTTTGGTGGGTGTGGTAGACGATAAGTAAACAGCCGACACCAGCAGCAAGCCTACGTTCAACTTTGCAGCACACAGATAACAAATTTCTACGGGTGTATCCAAACAGCTCGATTAGAACTACAGATAACCAATCATTTACGCAGGTAAAGGATTGTGGTCTCCACGGGCGCCACAGTAGCACTGATTGACTGTCTCGACGAGCTCTTAACGTTTTTGTCGCGCTAAGGAGTCCTTCAGTATCTCTACGCTATCTGCCTTTCACCAAACTGTCCAAGACGCGAGTGTTCCGTAGAACCATGGAAGGCTGTACGAGGCCGAGAAGAATATTGTGTCCTATGTTGGAATCTGCCACCTGCAAAAGGGTTACCGCCTAAGGTATACCTAACCCCGGGTACACATAAGCGTATACGATGCGATAACGGCATGATGTCCCTCATAATGAAAATGCTGCCAGACTGTCTCAGATGTCTGAGTTCCAGACGATTAGGGCTGATTGCAGGATACCGAAGAGAATCATATGCCACCTGTGACAGCGTGACCCGCTGGGCCGCCTGCTAACGGCGACGCTGCAGAAGGTAAAGTAGGCGCCTTATCACTGCTCCCCAAAGGATGTCCATCATGCGCGTTTCAGTTTTCTGCCTGACAAATCCCCGTGAGCGACGGTCAAATTCGTTGACTTTGCCTCTTGGAGCTTTTCAGACGTGAAGTTTCGAGTGGCAAGTGCAGCGTAGCTGCCGTGGTCAGCCCATTCCTCTAGTCGAAGAAACTGGAATCTAATTATATAGGTTGATAAATATAAATTAAAAAGGACCCAGAACTTGGTAACTCATTGTGTGTCCGGAATTTGCAGAAAACACGCCATTATGAGAAGCGTAAGACAGAGGTTAGATTGGGAACTTCTTGAAGTGAGGCGGAAAACATTGAAGCTGGAATTAATCTTTTCAAATCATCGTTCTCCCAACTTTGTTCATGAAGAGCATGCTTTATTGTCTATCGCTAATATCATTGACAATGAAGTGTGTGTATTATTATTCTCATTCTTTGGGCCTATTTTGTTATGCTTGTATGGCTGTTGGCACCGCAAAAAAGCTGTTGGTGGTGCTGTAGGTAATGTAATAAATAAATAAATAAATAAGTAAGTAAATAAATAAATAAAGAAGCAGGCATATAACCAAACACTGCGCTCGATGTGATTTTCGCTGCACCACATTCGGGCGTATTGCCACGCTTCCATACTTTTTTTTCTTTTTTGCGAAGCACCGCTAAAAGGTTGCAGCTGACCACCCTCATCTTGCACTAAGATGGTGATTTGGCGGCTGTGGATAAGCGCGTGCTTTCGAAGTACGATTTCACGCTGCGCCCGGCAAAACCTGTTAGCGCTAACGTTCGTCAGAGATCCGTTTTCACCTAAGTATGCTGGATTATGAGTGCACATGCATGACTCGGAATTCAGTTCACCCTCGCCCTGGCACCCGTCTACACATTACTGCCTGGCACTCAGGCTAGGTGGTAATAAAGACAAAAAAAACAAACAAAAAAAAAACATTCATCCTTCCCTAACTCGCGACTCCCTGTACGCTTTCGAACGCGTACCGCAAATGTTTGCTAAGGAAGGGGTGAATAATAATAAACTCTCCCTAGCTGGGGAAATGCAGGTAAATTGGTCCAGTACAATCAGCGGTCACGCGCGGTCAACAGAGGCCGGGCCCCTGCCAGAGGCGTCACTGGAACCTCCTCGCAGCTCTTCCAAATAGTTGCGAGGGTTAGCTTCGCTGGTGGCGATGTCGATGTTGTACCTGGTTAACGATTTAATTTCGGTAGCCGTAGAAAACAGGCCGTCGGTAGAGGTGTCACGCCACATGCTCTCGGGAAGGCCGAACTGTTGACCACGCATTCCGTGGCTGAAGGGGTAAGCAGCGTGCATCTTCGCTCTCGGCTCCTGCCGTCAAGAAGGCTGGTTGGCGCTCTTTGTCAAGCCGGGATTAGCCCTTCGCTGGAGTCGTTTTGCCATGGCGGAATAAAGACATGACGAGGGTCGCTTCTCTTGTTCTGGCCCGGCAGGGTAACTGATCGCCGCAGCACGTGGGAATGGAACGCCCGACGTCATTGCCTTCCTCGATGGCCGCCGCTCGCCTTGATCAGCTGGAGGCGCGTGAGCCTTGCCTGAGACCCCAATCATAACAGCTTGGATTCAGCTCGTTCGCTGTCAGAAGCAAGCTTTATTTTTACGCGATTACTTCCGCAAGATACGTTTCTTGCTCTTATAAAAACTATAAAAGGCTGTTTGCTTCTTACATGTTGCAGAGATTTCTGACTGCAAACAATATGCTATAATATCCTCGTTTCTTTTTCCCGGGGCTCATTTGTCAGCTGCCTGTGGCATGCGGCGCCGCCTATTCCTGTTTTATTATTTCGCTTCAGTGATGGCGGAACACAGTGGCAATCTTCAATCCACTGAACAATACGCAGCAAACATTTTGTTAGAAAGGCGAAGGCAAATGAAGTGGCGCATCCATTCTACAAACCCAGCATTTTTCCGTCGTGCTACAATTGCATGCACGCGCATGTGTTTCAAGCCCCGAAATTATTAATGGTGTCATTCGGTATTAATGGTGTCATTGAAGGCGTTGATCTCTTTAATATGACATAGTTATCTGCTCACTTAGCAATACACGTATTCTGGAGTGGACACCTTAATGGCTGTCTAAATTCGCGCATTTCTCCGACACAGTCGCAGTGGATTTGTTTTTTCTTGGAAAGGGCCGCGGCTTTTCAAGCGAAGTATTCTGTTGTACTCAGTGTGCCCGAATGTTGCTTGAGAAGCTGCATGCGTTATATTTTCTCATGATTTATTTTCCATGACTGTTGCAGGCATGTAGCAAAGGAGTACGCGGGAAGCCACGGCACCAACTGCGCACGAAGATGCAGATGTAAGTTTTTGCTGTAAAAAAAAAAAAGAAAACAAATAATCAGCAATATTATGGCCGCAAATAAAATAGTTGTCATTATTTTCTTGCTGTATAGTAACTTTTGTTTCCTGCAATACAGGCATCCACGATGACATATGAGCGTTGTGACTGGCTTCCCGGCGAGCTCACCTTCCTGTCTGGGACAAATGGGGGAAAAGCAATAGGTTATGTCTGCCACAAAATGAAGTCTAGAATTGAGACAGGGACTATCCCCGTTACTATGCTTTATGACAAAAGTATAGGTCCAGTACTGAAGCCGCCGTACTTTGGTGGATTTAAGGCCATTATTAATGAAAAGGTCTTCGTTGAATTCATTCATAGCCATGTCCATTGAAATTTTCGCCCTGTTAAGTGTTCTACCGTCGGGAACGGAAAGAGTGAATGAGATTTTGGTCGTGGATAAGCGGCTTTTATTCTTAATTCCTGGCGACCTTATTTGGGGTGCACAGGACTACAACGTCTAGGATATTCAGATATATTCTTGTCAACATCAAGTCTGCCACAAGAGGTTGGATTTACTGGCCATCACGGTAAGCTGTTGGACGCACTATGCCAGTGTTTCAAGACTCAGTACTCTAAGTGCAGGGCCATAATTGACTACACTGAGCTAGAAACGGAAATGCCCCCGGACATCGAGAGGGGCAACTTGGGGTCTTCACATTACAAGGGGCGGTACACATTTAAGTACCTATTATGCCCACTACGCTTGTCATGCAGCCGCTTCCAACGAGTAGACCGTTCACAGAGTCCGAATTAGATGCTACTTACGAAACTTCCTTTGTAAGAATTCACGTGTTTCATAATGTTACGCGATGCTGCAAGTCGATGAAAACAGGAGAACACAGAGATGATGCTCGATGGTCACGAGATGACGTTTAATGACTATGTTAGCGGACCTAGCGCGAGCGCTTCTGCCCGCGCCACTGTCCGCTTCTTCTTCGTTGCTCCTCCGTAACATGACCCGGGGCCACCGATCGTGGACGAGGAAGTTTACCGATGTTGATGATTCAATCGTTAGTGTACCATCGTATGATGGTGGGCGTGTCTTGATGCTTGAAGAAGAAGAGGAAGATGGAAGAATAGAACGGCTTGCCGGCACGATGATCCGCGATGAGCCTTGGACCAGGACACTCTCGGGCCACACGTTGCCACGACTCGATGACGCAGGCAAAGGAGCACCGCATATGGCATAGGCAGGGGAGGATGTCTTCAAGTGCAGCGGTGTCTTGGGTCGTGGGGTCGTTGGGTGGCACATCAGGTCAGTGGGATCACATATCGTCTTTCGGGTCTCTCCTTGTGTCTTGTGGTGATATGTGGCGTCTCGGGTCATTCTCTCCTTCTTCGTGTCTTGTGGTCGGGGCGGGGGAACGGGGCAGAGGAACGGCAAGGTCTTGCTGGATCCAGCAGGCTGGGGAACAGCCATTCGATGCCTCCTAACCTTTCGCCGACGGCGCAAGAAGTCGCAGGGCGCCGATGCTCCGGACCAGAATGAGGGGGTGATGAAGTACCTCGCACCTTCAACCAAATGTTACGATGCGGCAAGCCGATGAAAACAGGAGAACAGAGAGATGATGCTCGATGGTCGTGAGATGACGTTTAATGAATATGTTAGCGGGCCTAGCCAGAACCAACTAACAAAATTCCCCACGAAATCGCAAAGTATACTGATGATATAATGCATATTTTGGCTGTGATAACGAACCTGAAACCGGAAATTTTCGCAAGAAACGAAAGGGGTGACTAGTTAGGTACAGTTGTTTATTTTTGGGCGACTTCGCTTCACTCTTGAAATGCAATAAAAGTGTTTTACATATCGAAAGCCTTTGCCTTCTTTTAGAACATTAGAAATAGATGATGGACTAGAAGTACATGTCTAGTGTCAAGGCTGGCATGAACATATGGCGTAGTAAGTTTTCAGGCAGCTTAATTATTGAGAAAAATAAAATTCTCCTAACTTTGGAATTGACATGGGGCAGGTACTCTCAAGGCTCGGTTAGCTTCGTGGCATGCTAGACGTGCTCTTTGCCCCGTTGAGGTCCAGGTGTTGTGTGGGGGTTTGCTCCCGTCTACTGGGCACAATCGCAGGATCTGCAGGATTGTGGCTTCGGAGTGGTGGCGACAGCATCGTTACTACAAGGACTGCCTCTGGGTGGCGTGTGGGAAGAACAGGCTCCGTGTGCGGAACTTCCGTGCATGGTGCGAACAAGCGAAGAAGCACACTGACTTCCTTTGGTACTCCGCCCGTCCCTGGTTACCTTCCAAAGGAACGTCTCCGGGCTCTGAGGGGAAGATCTTGGTTTTGGGCGATCAGCCGGTGCCAAAGAAGTTTCAGGAGGTCCTCAAGTTGGGTCCGAAATTCGGCGTGCAGCCTTCGTTGGGAAAAGAAGAAAAACTTTCTCTTGGTAGGACTATTGCGCGTCAAGCCCGGAAAGAAGATCAACCCAGGTACGTTGTGGAATGTGTTGATGCCCTCAAGAAGTGTGACGGAGGGCCTATCAGAAGGTGGGGCTAGGCTCCATTGATCGACTTCCTGACGTCCGCAAAAATGCGTGTGGTTGTTTCGGATAAAGAAGGTTATTTTGTTACGCTCCCAGAGAATCTTTTCCGTGAGAAGGCTATGGATTCGATCACCAAGAATTTTAAACCTGTGCGCACCAGTGCCGTGAAACAAAAAACTGAGGCGTTAAGGCTATTAGGAGAAATGAAGTTAGACAGATTGCACACCTCCATTAAAAAGACGAAGGGAAATTTTTTAGTAGTATTTTTTTCTGCTAAAACACACAAAATTGACATTCCCTTTCGTTCCATTGTTACTGAACGGGGAACCTGGCAACATGTTGTCTCAAGTTTTTTGCAAAGTAATTTATGTTCGCTTTCCGTAGTAGAATCCATTTCTCGTACCTAATTCAGTGGCAGTTGTAGAATTTTTGAAATGCAGTAATCCTGGTGTGTGTGGCATGCTCAGTATTGATGTGCAGGATTTATTCTATTCATTATCGCATAGTAGGCTCCTCCAGTGTGTTAGAAAATGTATAGAAGAGGAAAATGATGAAGGGGCATTCATTTCAAAGTGCGGTGTATCGGTTGGCTCCTTTTTAGAGCTTTTGTCTTTTTATCTTAAATCCACATTTGTTGAATGGGAGGGTAGACTATTTATACAACAATCTGGGGTGTGCATTGGCTCAAAAGTGGCTCCAGTTCTTAGCAACATATTTCTTTCTTACGTGGACAGATCCATTAATGACAAATAAGGTAACTATGTAAAAAAAGTCTTCCGATATGTAGACGATTATCTGGTTTTTGTTGAAGCTCAGGACTTCAATAGTCAAGTGGATATGGTTTTAAAAACATTTGTAGACTGTGGGTATGGTTTGAAATTTACGTTTGAATTACCGGAGGGAAATCAGCTTCAAATTTTGGATATAAGATTGGAAAAAAAGTTGAATAATGTTTGTTGGTCTTTTTTACAGCGGTCAGAGAAGCCCTTGCTTAGTTATCATTCAGGTCATTCAAAGATAGTAAAATGTAGCATTGCAGTGTCTTGTTTAAGTTCTGCTGTTACAAAATCATGTGTTCAACAACAGGTCCAAAGGTTAAGGTTAGCGGGCTTCCCGATGGATGTGATAATTCTAGCTAGCAATAAAATCATAAAGAAGATTAAGGCTTTTGGTAGAGAAGATACACAAGTCCATATCAATAGCGATAGAAAGAAGTATGCAGTGATCCCGTATATCCATCGGTTATCCCACAGGCTTAAGCAAATCGGCAGTAGATATGGAGTTAAAGTGTTATTTTCGGTTCCTAATAAGCTGGGCAAAATTTGTGCGGTTGTTGACAGAAGGGCTAGAGATCAGAAACAAAAAAGCAGAACAAGAAAAGGTGCGTGCCAAGTGGACCATGATTCGCGTTTTGTCGCATGTGAAGAAGGGGTTGTGTATCAAGTACCTTTTAAATGTGGGAAAAATTATATAGGGCAAACCGGCAAATGTATTAATACGTGCCTGCGCCAACATAACACTTCTTTGAATGGTGCCCCCTCATCCAATTTGGCCCTTCATTATAGAGACTGTCATTTGAATAAACCTAGTGGATCAAATGTACCTAGTAGGAAAAAATGCCTACCGCTTTTTAACAAAACCAAGATTAAGTTTAGACACAAAGATCAAATGACTAGAGAACTGTCAGAGTCATATCACACCCATAAGAACAGTGACACGTGCGTGAGCTCACCATCTGTAAGCATCCAAGATTGTGAGATTTTATATCTGGATACCTAGGAAAAATCTGTGAAGCGCATGTGCCTTTAGTTGTCTTCTGCGAGTATTTAATCTGTGTTTTTCGAATAAACGTTCAGTTGATAGTAGCGCCTGTCCTTGTCATTACTCTCTCGTTGTTGTTCTCCGTCGCAGCGCTCATAATTTGCAATCATGTACCAACTAGCTCAACTTTCCGTATTACTACATTTGGCTTTGAACTGTTAGTGGCGCGGCACTTTTGAGCATTCATAAGAAAGCATTCTTCGTCCATGTCAGTTTATTTTTTTTTTTGTTACTCGTATCTTCGCAAAAAGAAGGCTTGGTCATTGGAACCGGTGCGATATTCATCGTGTAGTAGGGTGAATTTGCATCTGCTTCTTCCTTGTTTTGGGAGGAAGGATGGCTGCGTAGAACCACTGATAATTTTAGTTGATCCACAAAAAAGATGTGTTTGATTGGTTTCCCTTTGGGTTTCATTTACCGAATAGTACTGTTTCTGGAAGTGAATAAATTGAAAGCATGACCTTCCATGCAATCAAATGAACGCTCCAAGAAAGTACCTTTGGTTTAGAAAAATCGGTGTAGTGTGCTCTGATACGAAATTCTTGAAATTAATTTTAATGAACTTTTTTTGAAGAGCTTTAAAATTTAGAACCTTAAGAATAAAAATTTTGCATGCGATATTGTATTATTGCACTCATCACAGGATTCTCTGCATTTTCATCATGCGTTTCTTGCACCGGTTTCAACAATATGCACTAATGGAAAGCAAGGGTAAGTCCCTCGAACTTGTCAGCACATTGGGCGGAATTCAAAACTTAGTTTAGAAACATTAATATAATAATGCGGCGAGCTGGGTCACTGAATCCACCCCCTTATGTGCACGCAGTCCTAGAGGCATGAGGTATCTTACTATAACGTTGGTACCTGTGGCGTTGTAATCTTGCACGGAGCGCAACGTAGTGATCATGAAACATCCCGCTATTTCGCCGACATCTCCAAAGTGTAGCAAAATAAGTGGATTGCCTGGTCTGAGGATAATCTCGATGATCGTCCGACACCTGTATGGTGGTGTAGGTTGACTGAAATGTCACCATATGTATAGGTAGTATGACGCGCAAACTTGTCTTGACCCCTGGTTACCAAATGTTATAAAGATTCGGAACAACCACAACAAACCCTGGCTATTCTTGCGTCTGAGTTTTAAACCGCTGCCTATATGCAAGTTACCTGCTTAGAGCAAAACATTATTCAAAATTCTCGCGTTTTTACCAATACCCTTATCTTATATATGCCTTTTAAATTTATTAGTTTTGTTTTGAACGGAAAGTACGCATGAACTTGCCCAAAAAGTGCTGTAATAATCCAGGCGCGTGTACACATCAAACTGCAACAGGGATAGCCAGGGTGAAAAAACCAGTTACAGGCACAAACATGACTTGGCTTGCTCTCGACGCTTTCCGCCGTCCCTGCTGTGGCATCGTTCACTACATGCTCATAAATGCTTGGTCAGTCCGGCGTAGGTATTGATATACTGAACGCTCCTAAACTTATTCCACATATCCTTAATTTTGCGATATAAAGTACAGTTAGGAGGAGTGCCGTTAGGAGGAGGAGGAGGAAAAACTTTATTTGCAGAAGAATTCGAGGCACGCAGGCCTCCTGGGTCTCCGCACGACCCCACTCACGATCTAAACGTTCATATTATGTTTATCCATGACGTATGCGGCCCGGCTGACGACGATCTTCTGCCTGGCCGGGTCCGCTGATCGCAGTGAGGTCTCCCAGTCCTCCCAGGTTCGGAGAGGCACCGGCCCGGCGGGGGGAGGAGACGCCGGGCAGGATAAAAGAATGTGGGTAAGAGTGGCCTTGGGGTGGGAGCACAAAGTGCATAGGGGGGATACCGGCTGAAATTTCGAAAGTAGAGCTGGTGTCGGTAGAGTTCGTGTCTGTAGACGACGCCAGATTGACTGTTCTCTGATAGTGAGGGATGGGTGGGGTGACGGATAGATGAGGCGCTCAGCGCGGGAGTTTGCGGTGAACTCAGCAAACGAGTGCATACGATCCTTCGAGAAATCCCCCATGAGGTCCGCCTGTGCCCGGTTTCTAGACCCTCGGGCTAAGGAGTCGGCAGCCTCGTTGCCGGGATTTCCCGAGTGCGCAGGCACCCAGATGAGCTCAATCCGTCGGGGGAGGTGGGAGGTGGGCATGTGCAGCAAGCGGTGCGCCGGAGGATGAACCCGGCCCCTGGCATAATTTAGAATGGCAGTTTTTGAATCACTGAGTATGTAACTGGCATCGGTGTATGCCAGAGCAATAGCTATAGCGGTCTCCTCGGCTGCAGTCAAGTCAGAGTGCATTGACAGCTCAAGGGCGTGGTAAGCTACTCTTGCGTTTCGTACTGGTCGGAATGCTACTGCTGCTTGCTTACGAAAAATGAATATCCTCCAGATTTTGTCTATAGCTGTTCTGGCTTAACATTGGCTGGTTGCTGGCAAAGATTGAGACAACAGAATTTTTAAGAGAACTGTGATTTGCTGCGCACTACTTTTTGCGGCTTAACACTACCTTCACTTGCGTAACTGCTATCACGACCAGCTTGATGGCGCGTTTCTCTCTCGACTACAAACTGATGTGAGACTGGAGCTGGTTGTATATCGTACACTTATTTTAAAGTTTGGGATGCGAACCTATACATGCCACCTGCTTACCACTATTCGACACACCGCAGCACCACTACGCACGGGTTTTAAGAAGACTACTATACTGTCGATTATTGCAGTTCGTATTTTGTCCTTGTTGGCCTACGACGCATGCAGTTGTAGCGACGATGACGACTTTTCTTGTCTTAGCGACGGAGGGCACATATAGACGCTGTAACATGGAATCTGTTCTATAAGGCATGCACAGCACTTTTTTTCTCGAAATTCCGTCCGCAGCCGTAGTACATGTGAAGCCTTTTGTCACTGAAAATGGAAACCAACAAAGCCATGGCGCAAAAAATATGTGCCTTCGCTGCCGCATCGGCAGCGCTGGCGTAAGCTCCAGCCCAACCAATTGTCTCCTGAAAATTACTGCGCTTTAGGCATATTCCAGTGAAATAAACTCGTATATGAACAGGCCTGTTTTTTATTGTTTTGTTAGTGAACTGCTTCCTATTGAAGTGCGCGCTCATGCTCCATTTGTAAAACCTGTCAACCGTCCGCAGTTTTGTGCCTTAAGAAACACTCTTTTTTTGATACAGGGTAGAAGGAGAGAAAGAAGGTGGCTCTACGGTATGAAAGAACATTGAAAAAGGTGTGTGTGTGTCTCAGGTGGGGGGGGGGGGGGGGAGCGGAGCCTCTGTTCGCAAGTCCAGCCAACGTTTCGATAAGTGGACTTGTCTTCGTTTCGAGGACGAGGCAGATTCTTTGGCCAGATTCTGAGACGGGGCCTAACCTTCTACCCAAAGAACAATAGCTTTAAGAGGTATGAACTCCACCGTGATATAACTGAGTTCGCGAGGTGATGTGTATAACGGAATTCCTCGCCGAAAATCCAAATAGTGTACCGGAAGCCTCCAGGCTACTCAGAGCCCCAGCACATGGTTTCCTGATGCAGAGTGCAGCCCCGAACTCGACCTTTGTTTTAAACCCGTCTCCAATGAAATGATAAAACAAAACAAAGCTAGCTTGTAATTCGAAAAACTTCTCTCGAACTTAAACAGCCACTCTGATTTAGTTATAAAGCCTGCAGACAAAGCCTGTGATCAACTTTGCTGCGCGCAGTTAACAATCTTCTCTATGTGGATGCAAACTATTTGATTAGGATTACAAACAGTGAGTCCTTTACGCAAGCAGATGGCCGCTCGCGTTACTGTGTTGTGGTCTCTGAGGGCGGCATAGTGGCACTTATCGACTACTCTCGAGGAGCTCTTTAAGTTGTCGCTTTAATAAGTGCCTCATGACCTCCACGCTAGGTGCATTTCGTAAAACTGTCGAAGACTTCAGTGCTTCGTGTTGCCATCGAAGGTTGCTCTAGGTTGGAATTTGCCCCCTCGAAAAGGCTGACAACCTGAGGTGCCTTACCATGATATAGCGGCATGAGGTCCTAAAGGATGCAAACACTAGCTGTCATTCATCTGACTGTCTGAAACGTCTGCGTTCCAGAGGACAAGGACGAGTAGCCGAATACCGAGCAAAATATGGCGCCAACTGTGAGAGAGGACCAGTTGGGCCACTCGCTAACGACGGCGCTACAGAAGTCAGAAGCAGGCGCCTAAGCGCTGCTCTCCAAAGTACGTGTATAGTACGCGTTTGAGTTTTGTGCTTGACAAATCCGCGTGCGGGACTGTCAAGTTCGTTTACATTGCCTCTTGTAGCATTGAAGAAGCCATGGTTCGAGTGACAAGCATGGCGCTGTTACCGCGGTCAGCCCATTCCTCCAGTCACAAAAGCTTGAATCCACTTGCAAACGTTGATAAATGTAAGTTAGAAAATATTTGGAACTTGGCGGCCCGTTATGTGTCTGGAGTTTGCAAAAAGCACGGCAGCATGAAAGTGTAAAACAGAAAATAGATTCGGGAAATATTGAAGTGAGGAGGAGAAAACTGAGGCTGAACTATTCCATAATATTAATTACAACAAATTATTATTAAAAAAAATGGCGATGGCTTAGCTCTGGTTAAAGACCCACTGTCCAGGGAATGACCTTTTAAGCGAATGAGCCCAGCGCTTAAACCAGGTACCGGAGATAGTCTGTGCAAAGTGCTTCAGCGACACGCGAGCCGCAAAGCAGCAAAAATACAAATCAAAGCTATCTCATCCTCCCCGTCGGGAAACCAGCTTCCCCGTTCTCTGCGAGCCGGATGACGTCGTAGTCGCAAACGACATCCATTGGACCGTCTCGCTGACTGACGGGTAGAGGATGGGCGTACACCCCTAATCCGCCAATAATAAAAAAACGTTGGCAGGTTTTTGAACACGTACCGCAGATGTTTGCGGAAGAAAAAGAAAATGGCGACAATAATAACCTCTCCCTACTGGCAAGTAGCTTTTCATAGCAGTTAGCAAGAAAACTGCTAAAAGAATATAAGATTTATGTGCGGGCAGAATGGTGCCCCACGACCGAAATTTGGCGATTAAAATGCAGGGACAGATACGAAGAGGATAACACCTTCTGCAAAGGTCATGGCTTAAATATTTGACCTTGCGGCCTCGCCACGTGCAAGGATCAATATGGCAGGAAACTTAACCGTGAAGACGTGGCAATAATAATAATAAAAAAACGAAATCGAATAGCTTCACACGCATATCTACGCGTTTTATTCAATTCCCCTTTCGTCCACTAAAAAAAAAAAACAGAAAGAAAAAGGAGGAATTAGGCTGCTCAGCTTGTGACACAGTAATCGAAAATAATGAAAGCCAAAATAACGAGCGTGGGGTGTTTTGTGCTATTTTCTTGGCGAAAAGGCTTGCGCGCTTTGTTGATTCATCAGAAATTTGCAGAAGCATGATCATTGGCGACATTTTATACGTGTACAATCAAAGGAGCTTGTATTCAACACCAGTGCTCCTAAACATGTGTACCTCATAGCAAAGTAAATAGTTCAACGACTAATCAATACAGAAACATCCACGGTCCTCAATGCTTTGAAAGTAGGTCCAAATATGACTTGAAAAGGCCCAAATATAATCTAGAAAAGGAATGTACACCTTTGCGATTAACAATTATGCACAGACATAACTGTTCATCGCAAAGTGCTCGGTTACAAAAAGTTATTCAAGAACGAAGGCTGCTGCACAGGATATGTAGTTACCTAAATGCGGGATCTGCGCACCGTTCCAATAACATAGTTCCAAAGCTCGGTAAATACTGCTTCAGAAAGAGAGAATGATTTTGAAGTTTAACACGCAGTAATAGACCTCTCCTGGCATACGTCACGAATGACGTATCGGAGAAGTGGCTTGGCCTGGTGGGCAACACATTCCGCTGCTGGTGGCGTGTGCGGAGGATTTGGTCTCCTCTGGGAACAACTCGCTTCATTTTTCTCAATGCCGTCAAGCTCTCACGTGGTGCGATGTGATATTGAATCGTAGATGACCAACGACATGTGTTTTTTCCATTATAGAAGCGGCCCAAATTTGTTTTTCAGCTGTGCGAAGAGCGAAGCGACAAACCTATGCGTCGGCAGGCCTCGATATCGAACTTGACATTATGCACATTTTTCTGGTATACTCGTGCGTTCGCGTAATTCTGGGGAAACGAACAAGCACTTATTAGTTTGCTTTATTGCCCTTCCGAACGAATCGTGCTGAATGCAGACCTATCGCGCTCTAAAAGGCCCCGATGACACGGGGCCAATGTCACCGCTTTTAGAGATTCTTGCTCGGCATTGAATTTATTCCAGTTCAGCAGGCCATGTTGAAGGCGCTAGCTTTCTCCTAAGACGGCTCCCAAGGTCATGCCAGCGGAATGATCGCGCAAGTACAACCGCGCCCCTAGGCAGAAAAGCTATACAGTGAAACTTCACTTGAGCGAACTTCAAAGGACCTTAGGGAAAAAGTTTGCCAAAGTGAAACTTCACTCAACTGAAATAAGTGTCTGACAGTTTGTTTCAAGGTAAAAAATATCGTAACTTAATAATGCGTTCTGGGGGGCTAGTTGGTCTATGATTTAAAACAAAAAAAAAAAAAAACAAAAACAAAAACAAAAAAGGCAATGCGCAAAGCAGACGACAAACGAACATTCGTAAAACAGACGAATATTGTATAAGTACTCCCTCCGTTGTGATATACAAAAAAATGAAGTGGTTTTTCTTTTATACGTTCTGCGCCATGTTCTCTTTATATATTTTTCCGGGATACGTTTTTATGATGCCATTTTCTTGTTTTTAATTTATTTATTTTATTATCGTGCGCATGTGAGCTCTTTCTTTCTGCCCGTTCCCTCTTTTGTCTATATATTCTCTCGACAGTAAGTGAATAAACAGTTACAAATTGCGCATGTGTTCGTCTTTCATCCTTCCGTGTTGTTTGTTGTGCGCACTGTCTTTTATTGAAATAAAAAATATCGGGTGGTCAAATATTACATCAACCCATTATTTGTCACTCTGATACCGTTCTGCTAACTAGCACCTTGAAAAGAACGCAGGAATCCTCTGCTGCACTTTTACACTTAGGACTGCAGACGTTGTGAACTAAGTCATTGCGTCTAAGCACTCATACGATTCCGTAGCGCGCCCGAAAGCGATGCAGCCATACACTGCTTGTGTCAAATTCACTGATGTCGAAAAGCGTTACGAATTTCATGACCTTCTCTTGAATCATGGGTCCTGAAACCGGAATTTTCCTGGATCGTAAATTTTTTACCCATGTGGCAACACCGTCGTCGATTTTGGTGAAATATCCAGTGCACAGTTTTTTGCGAGAGAGGCCAAGCTGCTACCTTCGCCCGATGTGGCCGCGATTCCGTGGCGCTAGCTTTTCATCACACAAAGACGATATAGGGATTCCAAATGCCTTCGCAATGTCAACTTGACGCTGCTCGGAATCCAGCCTACGCAAAATGTCCTTTTCGTCGATAGCCAGGTGCTTTCGTTAGACGCTCATAGTTGTCTCGCAAGTTCCACATACGGTGTCGCCTCTATTAGGCTACCTCTGGAAACGCCCGAGGGGTGGTCGGGTGGTAGCGGCGAAGGACGCGCCGGATGTGCTGCGTGCAGAGGTGCCTTCCGCCTAAAATTTGTGCTTCTTGTCGCATCACGAACTGCCTGCAGTTCTGTTTCGACTGCTGTTTTTTTATATATAAACTATTGTTATTATAACGTTATTACAACATCCACGCATACGTGTAAAGCACACAATACAAGTTACACAGAAAATTTAGTTGCCGAGTTTCAATTTTCCGTCTTTCGCACAGCACGCGAACTGTGCAACCAGAGACGACATGGAAGTATATGCATACATGAACCTGCATAATGATAAACGTTTAAAGCAGCGTTAGAAGAACGGGTGCGAAGAATAAAAAACACTAACGACATGACTAGTGCTGCTTGTTGTTTTTGTATTCCTTGAATCGTTACAGTTAGCCTGCGCTATTTGAGATTTCTTGTGTAATGAAGGTTGGCATCGAAAAATATCGGATCAAGGTTGTGATAGTTTTTGGTACGCATTTCGCCTCCGATTATTTTATATAGTGCATCACCATGGAGCTGTGATCTTGACTGTACGTAAACTGTGAACTACTACGGCCGCTCAATGGAAGCGATGGCCCTGGAACTACCCTTGAGCGCAACATTTTTTTCAGCAACCGTAGCTGTAAGGCCGTGCAGGTGCTTTGTAAGAAATCAAATATATGTTTTCCGCGCGATTCCGTGTGTGCAATGCGTGCAGTCAGAATATATCACATGCGCACTAACTTTGGAGTAATATTCTGGATTTTAAGACGACGTGGGGCGACATCCACAGCCAGTAGTAGCATAGCCAGGAAGTTGTAGCTCTTCTCGCTTTAAAGCCGAAATTAAGGACATTATCAAGCGACCACTGTTGAAAAATGCTTCAAATGCGGTATTCCTTGAACCAACATTTTGGTTCATGGCCCCTTTTTCCAATCATATCACCCCAGAAGAGCCGAGCACCAGGCCGGGGGAACTCTTGTGCCCATTGGAAACCGGTGGGTACCCGGCGGTACTGGGGATCGAGCCCCGTACCTCCCGAATGCTAGGCGGGTGCTCTACATCAAGGCCACCGCTTCGCGGCAATATGCATTTTGCTTGTCTAGACAGCAAATTGAAATCCAGAGAAAAGTGGGGCCACTGAATACGAGGTCCGCGTACACATACAATGGCGTGAACTTGCACTTCATGTTCAAATGAGTACCGGGAATAATATAAGAGGCACAGAGATTCTCGGTATCCCTCTTGCTCTCGGCGCGCGCTTGTCTGTCGCTTTTCTTTTCGCGATAGAGCCTCCTTAATACAAGTCGCAGCTGCCGCTCCAAGCTTTCCCTAGTCAAATGCCTTGCATACCGGACCAGTCTCACAAGATGTTTTCAGCACTGCGAAAGGCAGAGACACCCCAATCAAATCAGGATCACGCGCTTACAATAGACAGTTGTGCTCATACCCGACTCTCGCCCACCGAATTGGCGGGGGTGAGTAAGAGCACAATTCTCTATTATAGTGCGCAGGGGCGCGAGGCACTTAGGAGAACAATTGCAAGGGCTCCTCTGCCTTTCGCAGTGCTGCAGATATCTTGTGAGACGAGTATAGATCGGGTGGTTTCTACTGCCCTTGAAATGTACACGCACGAAACGATTGGACAGTGATAGCACGCATCCAGTTCAAAGCTAAATTGCCATTTTTCGAAAACGCGGTAATGGAGCGCGGTCGGTGCGGCACTCAACGTAAAAAAACGCGGCAAAAAGGGCGGGTTGTACTTGTTGAAATGCTCAGTATGACCTAGAAGACATGGCATGGCGCTTCGGAAACTGTTCGCAAAACTGAAGTGCCCACTGCACTGAGTTTCGTTAAACTGAAGGGAGTTTACAGTGGGTTCAGTGGCGCTACGGCGGGGGTTTAAAAAAACGTTCGTACAACTGCATACTCCGTTTAAATAAAGTTCGTTCAAGTGATACTTTACTGTATACAGCGTTCAAAGGCTATCCTGTCCCAAGCGAAAAATGGCTTTATTGGAATCATTTAAGTACACTTGTGAATATTTGTGCGCCTCGCATGACTATAATGTGGTAGAAACACGCTTTGTTACTTTCCATACCGCGGGACCAATACGACATGATATTGCTAGCTTCCTTGTAACACAGTTTAGGTAACCGATTTACATGACTAGGCGGAAATAACTTTTTTCTTTGTCTTGCCGAACATAACACAAACTAAAAACGCCTGTATTTGGGTGAGAAATCATCCAGCGAAACACGAAGCTCGCGAGTGAGCTGCTGTTTTTTCTCACTGTACCCATGCTTCTGGGGTCTCAGCAGGTGCTTTTGTGAATATTTTCAGAAATAAAAGAAAAGAAAATAATGCCTGTAATATGCCTGAATTGACCTGTTTTCCAGCATGGAGGCGTTTGGTAGGACTTTAGGTCGTCAGCAACCGGCGACGCCAGTTCATGGAACAAAGATAATTGTATTCTTGCTTGCCAAGACTGTCATCTTTTTGGCTACATGGCTAGGTAGTACGTGTACTACTGCTGCGTATTGTGTCGGACCTCAATATGGCTAACCCCCGATCAAAAAATGCGCAGAAACTGGCAGCTTCCTGCCGCTTCTTGCAGCAGGGAGACCCGGTTGAAAAGGATGCTTTTGTCCACCAAAGCCGGGTTCGCTTCGGCGCAACCCCGTCGTCACGTGCCTTGCTTCAAATAAATTTAGGTTAGCACTTTTTTCGCGGAAGAAAAATGGCGCTGAATGGTAACATTTCGATCAGGAGGAATAAAAAAAAAACGATTGAAGAACAGTAGCGATTTTTGTGGCCAGCCTGAGCCTGCCATTCTGTACCTTACAGTTTATGCCATCAACCATAGATACGTACAGGCTTTATCAAAAGTGTACAGCCCAGGGGGTCTACTTCTGAGCGATGCTATGTGGATCGTAATGCATTTCCAAGTTTCCATACTTGCTGAAGGCAAGGAGGTTTTTCGTCCTACCCTCTCCAATTGCTAGGACTTCCACGATTATTACAGAAGTCATATTATACGGCTTAAAGGCAAACCCTCTGGGCTGTAAACTTCTGATAAAGGCTGTACATACCTCTAAAAAATATCATCGTCTACTATTTTTGAAAGCAACACACCCTTAGCGATTCAAACCTTGTTGTCGGCCTGGTACTGTGACGCGACCGTTCCAGGTGTACCAAAAGAACAAGAACAAAAACAAAAAAAAATATTATATGGAAATACAGTACCAGAAGCTTAATCCTACGAGCTCGTCTTTCGTGCTCGCCCCTTTTTCTGGTTCTTTCACGCTGTTACTCTCAAGAGCAAAACTATTTTGTTCAGTGGACACATTTAACGAATGATCTATTCAATGGGTGGCAATGCATAACAGGGGTTACGGCGCAAAAAAAAAAAGAAAAAGAAAAACGATCAAAGGCATAGAAAAAAAAGCACACGAAAGGTCGTTAGGTGCTGAAGAGCTACATTTTGCCCGATGAAAGGCTGTGGGTTGCATTACTAATAAGTGGGCTGATGTCTTTTTTTTTTTTTTTTTTTTGCTGCGCCAATATAATGTCTAACTTGACATCTTTAACTAAGATCAACCTGAAGCAATTAACTTCCACCTTTCTTCAAAGTCGAAAACCCAAGTCTTGACGCGTGATTGCCCTGCGCCCCCTTCTCCCCTCCAGTTTTGCCCTGCTGTTCTCACACTGCTTTTTTAGAGCAGTAGAGCTTCTATTAGGCAGCTGTCTTTTTCCCTCTTTTTGTCCTGCAGCTTTTCTTATCAGCAGGTAAGGAAGTTACCAGGAAGTATAAAGGATGAGCAGTTAAGGGGAAAGGGGGATGCGAAGTTGGTTTCAGCAACGCAGAGTTAAACTAGACTATAGGGCGGTAGGCGGACGAAACTGAGGTCGTTCGGGATAGCAGCATGGTGAGTCATTCTGATCACTGATTCGCTAGCTAAGAATGGAGACTATGTGACATAGCAGGGTGATTTTGACCCAAATTCGTAGCCATTCCATGTCAGAGCCCAGATAGCAGATGGTGACAAACCGAGGCGCACTGCGAGTTCCTCAATCGAGATAAAAACGCTCCCTGAAGACTCTTCACAAGGCGCAAGCAGTGAGCACGCTGTTGTGGTGGTCCGTCCTCCGAGTGCGCATCAACTGTCGCCGTAGAGCTGCGCTCTGCACTTCACCTCGACTCTTCCGGTGATCGTGGTAAGTCATTTTATTTTATTTTACATCATAAAATATAGGTATGTCTCGCCCTGAGTGTCCCGTAAAACACTTAAGTGGAATGTTAGCTCTGAAGCACTGCAAAGTTTGCTCATATAATTTTAATCTCTTTTTTATGTATTCAGCCATCAGAATTAAGAACATATTTGTGTGGTCTGTTCCTCTGATATTTAGGAGTGTTGTGTCATATGACTGGCCAAACCATGCCCAATATTCCGAAATTTACACATTCAAGTTCGTGAGCAAGCATTGTTTTGATGTTCGTTCTGTTTTTGAAGCGTTACATCGAGAGAGAGAGAGCTCGGAAAAGGGACGTTATTTCGTGTTAAAGTTGGCACATATGTACGCGTTCTACGGTATTCATTCGTGGGAGAGCACAGCATGCCCGCATACCGTTCTGGTTTCTTAAAAAAGCAGCGCAAGTGTGAAAGCAACATAGGTGCTTTTTTTCACAGGTGAAAATTTTGTATCGTTTCAAAACATGAGGAACTATAGCACGTCGTTTCACTTTTCCATAATTGCAATGCGTACATTCGGTCTAGCAATATGACTCTCTCTCTCTTTCGAAAAAGATTCGCTTATCTTCGAGGAAGAAAAGGCTTCTCCCGTTCTCCAATCTTGGCGGCTCATCTCCCCGCACTCCCTTTATCCGTTGACATGTCGAGAATGAGTGTTCATAATTTTTGTATCGAGATTACTGTTAATTTATTCAGTTAATAGGAACAAAAGTCATGTAGCAAAATGCCCCACTTCTATGCCCGCTTGTCTTGCCGGCAAGAGCCCATGTGCGTTCATACACACTGACAGAGTAATAATATGTAAATTCGGAAGTTATGTGGAATATTCGTTATAAATAGACTCTTTAGAAAAGAATCAATGCGTACTTTATGAAAGTCCGCGTGGTTATCCATCACCAAAGACAGTGTGCAAAGCCTTTCACGGAATCACTGACCTATATCCAAATTTTACCATCAATAATTTTATTCGTGACAGCTAAAACGGTGGCACTATGCAGGAAAGACTCCTCCAGACCATGGTTGGTGGCTATCGCATGATTCCACTACCTGATTTTACAGAAATCGCTACCGACTTCAAGATCGACAAATCTGGTTTCTTGTCAATGGTTATTAACAAAGTAGAGGGCGTCAGTTCATTGTATGAAGTGTTTTGGTGGCGCTTTCCCGCTCTTGCTCTATTCAGATGTGTTCGAGATCAATTTTCCGGCTCAAGACGTCTAATATTTGTTAAAATGGTGGCCATCATGCTCTAGACTACTTTATAAAGCAGGAACCGCATGGAACCGCGCGGCATACGGCCGCGTTGCCGCCGACGCGCGAGCACCCGCACGAGAAAAATTGAGCGGCGGTGTCGCGCCGCGTTTTCCGGGTTGCCAGACCACATAACTCCCAACGAAATGAGTTATCTCTGTTACCGCATATATAATATGCCCTTTAAATTACAGGACATTACAATACGCGACATTTACAGCGACATTTCCTCCAAAGTGTATTTATCAAACTTAATTTCG
This sequence comes from Amblyomma maculatum, assembly GCF_055883805.1. Classification (NCBI taxonomy): domain Eukaryota; kingdom Metazoa; phylum Arthropoda; class Arachnida; order Ixodida; family Ixodidae; genus Amblyomma; species Amblyomma maculatum. The sequence goes on along the minus strand of NC_139347.1, from coordinate 29,861,823 downwards.
AACAGCAACATTGCGTGCGAAACACTTCTGAAGCACGTGGCTCCTTGGACCGCACCAGCTTTACCGAGGCACGGCCGGTCTCGAGGGAGAGAGTGCGCGAGAAGAGAAGCGCTCTCTCACTCGGGACCGGCCGTGAACGAGGAAACAAAGTTCCGCCGAAAAGGTTCCGCCGAGATGCGCGGAGAGCAGAGCCATCTGTTGGCAAACCAAAAAACCAAAATGACACGGGACTGCACGCTGATTGGTGGACACCGGCCGTGACGTCAGTGGACGCGCCGCGCGAGGCGTTTTTTTCTACGAAGCGTAGAACCACGCGGCGGCGCGATTTCATAGTGGGAACGCGTCAGAATGACGCGCGCGTCCCACCATCCGCGCGGCAATCGCGTCCTAAATCGCGCCATGCGGTTCCGGCTTAATGCACAGCTTTTGTTTATTGGTTGCTATATATTTCCTCACTAGCGAAACCTCATTAATGCTGCACAAAATGAATGTGTCGTTTTAACGCAACTTCCAGGCCGATCATCTATACATCTTGCTGGCGCAGTTACATAGGGGGCTCTAGAGAATAGATTAAGCACACCTAGTATACTAGTGCCGACGTATGGGGCAACGAGTGGCCACTGCGCGTGCCAAACTTACGTCCGGTACGTAAGTATGCGTCTACACTACTAGGACGAGGAGGAAAAAAGGAGGGCGGAAGGCAGGGATGTTAACCAGAAAGAATGAATTCTGGTTGGCTACCCTGCACTGGGGAAGGGGAATGAGGGATTAAAGGGGAAATTTCTCTGCTATGTTAAACATCTGTAATAATCCGGGGTGTTGTTAGAGAAGTTTTCAAAATAAGAAGATAGTACCCAGCCCGAAGTTCTCCTTCCTCCCTTCAATATATGCGGCTGGCAATTAGTTAGACATGTCAAAAGTTTTCAGGGCTGATAAGAGTCACCAGCATCATGGGGCAAGAGCGAAACCTCTGAACATAAGTGGCTCATCATGTGACGTCCGCGGTGCGTCACATGACGTGGTGCGTCATCCCCTTAACTACGCCCTATTACAAGAGAGTAAGTCATTGCTACTGATAATACTGACCACTAATATTACCTTCTTTGTGTGCGTCCTGTCGCACATCCTGCTAGGCTATTAACACGGCCATTTTAGTCCTTGGTCACACAACTTCTGAAAACACTGTTGTGCACGGAGAACCTCGTGCCGTCTACGCAGAATAATTAGGAAGGAATTCGATGTTGGTGTAATCGAGAAGAGCTCTATGTGATCGTTCGTACTCCCTGAAGGGCTTTCGGATGACACATTACAGCTCATTTTTAATAATCTGGAATTAATAATCATGGCAGCCGTTTCCTGGAAATACAGTTAATCGCGGCATCATGACAAACTGCAGCGTCACTGGCGGATGGGCTTCCTTTGAATAAAAATTGCGTTCCTGATTTGCGTGCGACCGTATACACTGCGTCACAGCGCGTCTGCTGCACGCGAGCAGTAGCCACCAGTGACCCCATCTACCACTGTGCATGCGCAGCTGGACACTCGTAATCCTTCACTGCTACACATTACAGGGTGGATTGTTGACGGAAGGATACAAAAAATTTGGCAGGCATGGTATGTGAAGTATGTACAGGTCAAGAAAAGAACAGCGCTCTCTCCCCCCCCCCCCTTCCCCTCCCATCGTGGATACAGCTTCACTTTTTAAGTATGGTTTGTTGTCCCCAGCCAAGGATCTAGGGAAATGGAGTTCATGTCGGGCATTCCAATCAGGGAAACACTTGCGAGCATTCGAGATTGCCGCTCACTGCCGGCGATGGTATTTGAGCCAAAATGGTCGAAAACTGGGCAAGTTGGTATGGATCCATTTTGTTGTAGCACCACATGAACCAGGACTGAGACGAGGAAAGACAGATCAAGTGCTCACCATTAACTAAGCAGAAAAAGTAGAAGAGCATCTTTTCTTTCCACAATTTCCACGAAATCAACTCTCCGCTGCGGTGTGGTCGCTACCTAATCTTGGAAATGTTGTCGCATGCGGCACCAATTTCTCCCACATTGTCAGTTGTTCAGCGATGGTGGTTCGTTGAAATACTGGTACACTGTTGCTCGAGCGACCAAGACATAACCTCAGCGGCGGCTCAGAGATTTCCATGGGCTGAGAGCAAGCAGGAGGTCGCCTGTTCGATTCTTTGCGTGGGTTACTACTCTTTACACGTAGAACGTAATCACATCAATGCACAGAAATTTCGTCTCACTTCAGGAACTGCAAAGGCTAAAAAATAGCTCTTTGTTGTACTGCAACTTTAACTGCCGGAAGTACAAAATCCCGACTTCGGGTACAAGTTCGACCACGTTCCCGACACTCTTTGCGGGCTCTTAGCGTAAACAGCGTTATCGGGGCAACCCTGCACTCGCACTATCCTGTACAGCTTACATCATAAACCAGCACCGGCTGAACGCCCGTTACACCACCGCAAACAAATCGACCATGGCGTAAGCTTGGTCGCACCGCAATAACAGAGGTGTCTACGTGACATGTCCTAAACAGTTGTCCCCATGCTGTTGGAGTCATGCTTTCACCGCCGCGTCTAGCAGTGGTCTGTTACATCGACTGTATTTTCCTAGTTGTTTTGCCATTGTGTTATCTCCTATCACTTTTTGCTCACAACGAGATGGATCTCGCTTCGTCGCAACGTGCGCTTATCACCATATATATGGCAGGTTCAATCTGAGTTCTTTCGCCGTCTTTCTCGGTATACTCCGGCTGCCTTTTTTCTTTCGGTTCGTTTAAGAAAAGCTGCGCTCAAATTTCGCATTAGGGAATGTCGGAATCACTCTCAGAATTTTTTTTTCTGTCATAAAAATAAACAACAAAAAACTTCTTGCTGCCATACTGCTTGAATTGCGCAAGCAATTAATTTTCACAGCCCCCTGTAATATGGCAGTTTCGGGCTGGTATCACCAGCGGCATGGTTCCAAGCCTCTCTTTGAGTGGTCCGTCCTGACCCTTGACTTTGTATGAGAAATTATTACCAAAAAGGCCTGTGGCCTAACATCCTCCGACGGGTAGTTGACAGCTTGGCTCTAGAAGTCCGTTATATGCAATAGAACGCATATGAAGCTTCGCTTCTGACGAGCAGGTATCCTGGCCTTGCTCGATGACCAGAACTTCATCGCTGATCTGCTGTTCCAATATGTTAGTCAGGCTTAACTGCTCCATGCCACTGACAGAAGGCGCTCCTTTTAAAACCGTCTGCCGGAATTTTTTTTTTTTTTTTTTCAGTTGTGTCCGCCCGTAGTAAAGCGGAGAAGTGGCCAGCTCGAATCAGTGCCACGAAAAGAACCCCAAGGGTATAAGTGCGATGAAGGATAAGGTTCGCACTGTAATACTACCAGCCTAAGTGCCTCTTTTCTGTAGGATTTATCTCGAGAAAAGTCCCGGATTTTTCTCATTCACCTCCGGTTGACATGTTTTGCGAAAATGAAAAAAAGAAAACGGACAATGTATTGGAAATAATTTGATTTCACAACAAACATTATCCTCACTCATCCGTTTTACGAACTCGTCATGATCTAGCCAGTATTCCTCTAGCAAATTAAAGTTCTACTAAGTTTCACTGTGTAAAATATGGGTTGCTCTGGGAAAGGTGGGAGAGTAGTCTCTTTACACATTCGGCGCTTCTCCTGGAATCTGTTAATAGTCGACATTGCCAGCCTGTACGCCCTAATGCTCTCATATTGCTCTTCCTGGTGTAAAAAAGGACAGAGTACGTTGTGTGTTGGTGTTCCATGTCTTCGCGCCTGTCATTAGATTATGGCGGCATAGTTTGCTTAGCTTCCTGTTTCTTCTGTCATTTGCTTAGTTTTTGAGACAGTTTATTCTGGCATCATTGGAGCAACAATATCGCGCATATCCCATTGTGAGAGAGCGTAACTTGATTTGCGAAGCACCTCGATTCTAAGCCGAAATTCTCTACCAAGAGTCATGAACCATGGTGGTATTCGTGATGCCTTATTTGTACTTTTCAGTTGCTCTTATCAATTTGTAGCAGTAAATTAGGGAGCTTTATCAAGCGATGTCCCCATTACAAATCTTAATTTCATTGATGATTTGACCTTATGCTTGCAGTACTGAAGGCCATTATATAATTTCTTGCTCGGATATCATGCTCAACGTATTCCATTTGTTTTTATTTCCCTTCAAGAAACTCGCCCTTGTGAGCCATGCCGCCAGTGGAGAACAACACTGGCATTGACGCGACCGATATGGAGGCAAACAAGGTTGTGCAGGAGGCGGAACCTTCTGATGAAAAAACGTCAGCAAGTGAAACGGCCATTTCTGTGCCAATATATGATACCCCGGTTGACACGCCGACACAAGCACCGAAGAAGCGACGACTGGAGCAGCTTGTACGAGAGGAACTGAACTCAGAGGTCAAGATTCCAGCGGTTCAGAGTACGGACGTGCACAGTCAGGAGACACAAAATTCGGAGCGGCAAAATGCTGATGTGCCGAGTTCCCAACCGAGTGCATCTGTACCGAATCTCGGTGAGCTGGGTCCAGCGGTACCGCGGCCGGCTGTAGCATCGTCAGCGACGAAGAAGAAAAAGTAAGTTTCTTATTATTCCCTGCAGTGTTTCGACACTACATCTCTTATTCCATTCCATAAAGCTCCATAGAAAGCCAGCATTTTACCCGGTTCATATTTGCGCTAAACGTTTTTGCTAAGCGCTCGATCCTGTCGTGGATTAATAGGCAACGTAATGCTGATATAACAAACCACGAACGCACGTTGATCGTCTATTGTTACTAATCTTTCTATGCCCATTCTCCTTTTCATCCGTGTCGAGACTGTTTTTTTTTTTTCCTACACTTCTGCTCTTTCAATGTTCTAAGCTGCTTTTTGCACCAGGGTAATGATGATGATGATAATAATAATAATTCCGTGCACACCTGAACGCGTTTAGGGGAGGGGATGAACGTGGGAGTGAAAGCGGAAAGAGAGAAAAAAAAGTGCCGTTGTGTAGGGCTGCGTAGTAATTTCGACTACCTGGCGATATTTAAAGTGCACTGACATTGCTCTGTTTACGGACGCCTCTCCGTTTCGCCTCCATCGAAACGCAGCCTCGGGTTCGAACGTGTGTATTCCGGAACTGCGAAATTGAAGCGAGTCCACTAGGATAGCGCATTGAGGCTTTTCTTTTTGAAGAGATAGCTTCACTACGGGAGGTGAAGCTAAGGTCACCACGTCCTTCCGGTGACCTTCAAAAAAGCTTCTAGGTAAAGTTGGATCTTGAGCCACAACCACTTTGTGTAGCTATATTGGCACTAAAACTCAAGGTCAAAGGAAAAATATGAACTGACCTGGGAACTACCTTAACGTGCGAGCAGCTACGTGGCGAGACACACGATCGCTGACGTCAATCTCGAGGATATCTCAAGCCGCGCCATGGACACGGAGGAAGAGCAAATGCAGCCGTACTCTTTATGCTGTGGAGTGGAATCTGCGGATACGAATGGTTCAAACGAAGGCGAATTTGTTTACGGATAAATGGAGTCTCTTCATAGCAATAACCAAAGAAAAACCTCCTGCTGAATGAAGACATTTGCCATGCGTAACAATGCATACCTGAGATGTTGCTTAGCACTAGGTTTAACCGAAGCTCAATCACAGCCAATTTTTTTTCGTCTCCTATATGGTTTTCTTTTCAAAGAGCTTTCTTTTTTTTTTTCAGCAACCTTAATTGATTACTACGGATTTTTTCACGTTTTATGGTGTGCAACACGATTTCGTGCATCACCAATAGCGATATACGGCCAGGCAAAAGGCAACGGTATGGTTATGATATTTCCAAGGAACACTTAATCCTTAGACTTCTTGCGCATATGGATCCGCACTTTTAAACGAGGCGGAAGAATAGGCCCTTATGAGGAACATGGGCATTCGGAAAATAGCCTAACATGAAATGCCCGACCGCGAAGCATAATCGCGCATATGCGTTCGTTGGCCGACGCTATGCATTTTATCTCACCTTGCAGCTGAACGATAACATTTTCAGTTCTCTGAGAAAAGTTGAGCCTTTCGGTGGTCCACACACTGAGCCGAATCAGAGCTTTAAACATATATGTGGAGAGCTAACGGAGAGAAAAGTGTAGATCGTCGCTTCTTCTTAACTGAAAGAGAAGTGACAGAATGGGAGGTAGTCAGTATAAGGGTTCTCCATTTTCTACGGCGTATCTGGTAACCTATTTTGTACATGAGCTATCTGCCTTTACAAAGTTGCGTGAAATTCCACGCCATCATGCATGCTTGCTAAATCTACTGCGTTTGAACGTGGCATTCACGCGCAGGTAGTTGCATATAATTGGACAGGTAGACTCCCTGGAATGTTCAACTTGTGGCATCCCCAAGAATGTGGACGATATATTATTGGTGCGCCCAGTGTACGCGCTTGAAAGAGATGTGCTAGCCATTTCCTTGAAGCGTTTGGACAAGAGGCCTCTGTCGGAAGAACTGCTGCTGGGCGCTTGGCAGGACAAGGAGAAGGGTGTCCAGGCAGTGCGGGCTGTTTGCCGTTTTTTGCGCGCCACCAGACTCGATTCGCGCTTTTCAAACGGACTGCCGTGTCTGTATATTTTTTTCCGCCACATCGTCACCCATCATGATCCCCTTTCTTCTCCCCTTCCCCAGTCCAGAGTAGCAAGCCAGATTTTAATCACTCCGTCCACCCTCCTTGCCTTTCATTTCAATAAATCCATCTATCTATTTACAAAGTTGGCCGGGCGGCTCATTTATTACGAAATGAACAAAAAAATGTCCGTGGTTTATTTCATTGTCCGCGTGGTTTTCTCGTTTGCAGGGAGGAACGGAAGTACGAGTGTAGCGAGTGTGACTATACCAGCCCGCGCCGTTTCAACTTTACAAGACACTGCGCGAAGATGCACGCAGCGATGAGACCCAGCGGCCGGACCCGCCACCCCTGTTGCGATGTGGGCGCCGGTATTGCCACGCGACACGAACTGCAACAGCATATGGAAAAGGTGCACGGAAAGAAGTACTCATGTGAAGTGTGCGATAGGCAGTTCGGCCGCCTCTCCCAACGCGAAAGGTAGGTCACAGCGGCTAACGTAGCGTTGCAAACGTCGGGAAGGGGCGCTGCGAGTCATTTTTGAAGCGAAAGCTACACTACGCCACCCCGGGTCAAGCTCAGAGTGGGCTTTCATTTGACGTTCACGGTGCAGGAGGACAAACTTTTGCTATGTGGTCCAGATGTCTGCGCAGCTTGACCGTCAAGGTGGCACAGGGCAAAGTGTGGCTATAAATATACTATGCTTTCCTTTCCTCAAAGTATCCAGAAGCTTGACCTTCAGATAGGTGGTTGACCTTCAGCTGTTAAGGTGCTGTTGTCCGCCCAAAAGTATACTGTTACTTTCCTTCCCCAATACATAGGTTAGAGAAAAAAATATGTGCCCCGCAGGGCTGGCGGAATGATTAAAATGGCCGACTACTGTTCCGGAGTACTTGGGATCCAGCCCGACCGCTGGTGGCGGCGTTTCGATGGAGGCGCAACAGAGAGGCGCCTCCATCGAAACATTCAGTTTGTGGTGTTTACGTCCCAAAGCGACTCAGGCTATGAGAGATGCCGTAGTGGAGAAATCCAGAAATTTCGACCATCTGGGATTCTTTGAACTGCATTGACATTGCACCACACACGGACGCTATCCTCCGTTTCACCTCCTTTTGGTATGTACGAGGACCTGTATGAGCGACCATTAATGTTGTGGCGCTATACACTAAAGACGGAGCTAAAGTATTCCCCCAAAAGGTATCTCCCCCCCCCCCTCTCGTTTTACCGGCATTCTGGGCAATTTTCAATTTTAGAAACAGTTTGTGTCTTTCTTTTTTTTTTTTTCAGCAGCCAATAGAGGACTTTGCTTATCTAGAAGTTGATAGGATCTTTAACACGCAGGTTTTTCATTGATGTTCGACGCAGAAAATTATCATTTTTGGTCAGGTGAGGAGTATAGGGCGCATAATGAAAATTTAACTGATCGATTGTGACAGTATTGCAGGAAGTGAGGGGTCACATTTAGGGTGTGCAATTATTGTGTCAGTAGTGCGCTCTCGGATTTTTTATTTTTGACGCCCCATAATTTTATGGTAGACATAATGTCGATGCATTCCCGTGTAGCAACGCAGAAAGGCCCTTGGTACGATTTTGACCTCATCAATATGAAATTTGTTACGTTTTTATACAAGGGCCTTATAAAAGCATTTCTTCCATTTTGTTTATTATGCTCTTCCGCTTGTTTTCAACCCTTTTCACCTTCGGCTATGTTTTGTAACGCGACAGTGTTGAAGGTACTGTTCAGATAAAAACCAGCCTGCTAGACGAACCAACCCGAATCGGTAAAAAATTACGTGACCTCACATTAAATTCCAGTTGATTAACACACCTGAATGACTACTTACAAGGCCACAACATCTTACAAGTCGATATGGCACCTAAGTAAAGTAATTTTAATGGTCTGAAAACGAAATTTGGGTGAGGGGGGGGGGGGGGGGTCATCGCAACCTGAGGCTATGCACAGAACCAGTTAAACCACACAATCACGACGATGCAATCGAGGAACATATGTTCGCTCTGCTATGACAAAATTTATCCCTGTCTTCGAAGTGATGTGCAAAGAGTTCAGAAAGGATCGATCGACGTCATCGCGTCGTACCATACATGAGATGAATAACTATCTCAAAAGTTTTCATTGTGCGAATTATTTCTGGGCGATTGCGATAAATGTTCTGAGAGGCCCGTAAATATTTCTCGACCTCTTCTGATTGGTTATTTATTAGTATAAATAAGCAGGCTGAATACGTTTCGCTCAATGCATGGGGAAAATAGAGATTATATGAGGAGAAAATAGGGGACATTAAATATTAGTAATGTAAAGCCTGGGCCTGTGCATCACTAACCGCCGACATTAATTTCAGCGAAGCAGCAGCGGAAATAAAAGGGGGCGAACCGTATAGTTGTGGGTGCGATGCTAAGCAGTGAGGCAGTTTAGTTTCGCATTGATTGAAAGCTGTAATTACTCTGGCGCTGCTGTAATGATTTCGCATCAATCCTTTCGCAGGCACATGCGTATCCACTCTGGTGACAAGCCGTACCCTTGCCCCCTATGTGGCAGAGAATTCAACCGCAGGAGCAACATGCGCCGCCACATGGTCAAAGCAAAGTGCGCACGAGGCGCCGCCAGGCAGGGGGCTAATGCAGGCCCTTCCGCCGTACCCGGTTGCAGTGGCACACAAAGCTTCCACGGAGTGGAGGAAGCTTCATCGACAGCCGGAGAGGCCATGTTCATGGATTTTTCTGACGATGAATCTACCGATGATGCTTCGGAGACCGATCGAGCTGAATTCGATGCGCCCCATCCACCAATAGAGGAGGACAGCGCCTATGATACTTCGGAGACCGATCCAGCTGAGTTGTATGCGGCCCGTCCCCCATTAGAGGAGGACAGCGCCGTTGATGCTTTGGAGACCGATCCAGCTAAGCCCGATGTGCCCCGTCCGCCAATACAGAATATCGCCGATGTGACGCAGGAGGCCGAAGCCCGAGTATTTCCCGAAGCCGACCCCTACGAACCAGAGGGAGAGGCTGCGGTTTCCTCAGACGTACACTGGGCGGCTAATGTACTGATGTTGCTTCGCAATGGAGGCTACCGAGGATGTGGCGAGGTGGGACCCTCAAGGTACGCAAAAGCCTGAGAAATGCTCACTCTTCACTGGCTCAGAATTCTTGGCTCACTACTCTTCCTCTCATGCCACTGTGACGCCTCAGCAACATAAGGACATAACCTGCGGGGACTCATTAGCGATATCGTCTGTTTAAAATTGCGACGACCTCTGCCATCGCCCCTAAAATTCCCAAATGGGGACGCTTGCGGACGTCGTCGGTGAAGCAGGCACTGGGCTTTTCCTAAGTGACGGCTGCAACTGCTTCAACGCAAGTACTCGCAGCGATGAACTACGCTGTGCGTTACGCCGTCTTGCGTTCCAGAGAGACCTTCCAACACCCCCACGATGCAAACCTTTGGAGGTGATGCTTCACTGCGAACTAACGAATATCCTCCGCCGCCGACGACCAATGACGACGCAACAAATTTTACTCCGCCGCTATACGCACGATGACAGCATATACGACGATACGACCAGATCCAGGCTGACATCGCCGGCCAGCGTAGTGACAACGGTGTGCCCCGGCAACGACTTCAGTATACACGAAGGAGCCGATGCGACACATTTGGCGATGTGTCACTGGCGCGGCACTTTTTTGCATTCGAAAGCAAGCAGTCTTTCTTGTCCCTGCAGATTTTTTTTTTTTTTTTTTACTATGATCTTCACCTAAAATAGTCTTCGTCATTGGCATCGCTACGATATTCATCGTGTAGTAGGGTGTACTTGCATCTGCTTTCTTGCTTTAGAAAGAAGAATATCTGCGTAGGACCACTGCGAAATTTGGTTGATCCGCAATAAAATATGTTTGATTGGTTTGACTTTGGGTTTCATTTACCGAATGGAATTATTGCTGGTAGTGAATAACCAGAAAGCATGACCTTTGTTGCCAATCTAATGAAAGCTCTAAGAAAGCAGCTTTGGTTTAGAAAAATGGGCGTAGTGTGCTCTGATGTGAAATTCTTGAAATAAATTTTAGTGAACATTTCTTAAGCTGCTTTAGAAGTTAGAATGCTAAAAATAAAAATTGTGTATACAATGTTCTGTTATTATCACTAATCACTGCATTCATTATAATTTCATCATGTGTTTCTTGCATCGGCTTCAACAATATACACTAATGAAAAGCAAAGGTAAGACTCTCGAACATGGCAGGTCATTGCGCAGAATTCGGATTTTAGTTTAGAAACATTAATATAACAATGCTGCCAGCCGGATCGCTGATTCCGCCCCCTTGTGCGCACTCGGCACTCCTAGTGCAATCCTGTACGGGTCGCAATCTACTGATCAGGAAGCATTCCGTTATTTCGCCATGTCCAAAGCGTAGCAGAATAATAAGGTTGCCTGGTCTGAGGACGCTCATATATCTTCGGATGCCCGTATGGCAAGGTAGGTTGGCTGAAATATCGCCATTTGTAGGGCAGTATGACTCGAAGGCTTGTCTTGATCACTGGATACTAAATGTGATAAAGACTCGGAACAAGCTATGCTTGCGCCTGAGAAGAACATTTCATTGTACTAATTCGAGACCAAATCTCTGCTCCATTTCGACGCACAAAAGCACACACTTGCGTTGCCATCCTGCTCGTTGTAATATTTTATACTGCTGCCTATACGTAAGCTAGCTGTTTAGAGCAAAAACATTACCCAAAAGTTTCGCGCTTTTACCAATACTCTCACCTTGTGTGTGCCTTTTATATTTGTTAGTTTTGTTTTTAACAGAAGGTACGAACGAACCTGCCCAAAAAGTGCTGCAATGATCCAGGTGCGAGTACACATCAAACCGCAACAGAGATAGCCAGCGCGAAAAGCCAGTCATAGGCTCAAGTAGAACATGGCTTGCGATCAACGCTTTCCGTCCCTGCTTTGGCATTGTTCACTGTATGCTCCTAGACGTTTTGTTAATCCTGCGTCGGTATTGATATTCCGAACGCTCTTAAACTTCTTCCTTATACCCTTAATTTCGGGATATAAAGTACTGTTAGGAGCAGTTTTTGACAGCTCCAGCGCGTGGTAAGCTACTGCTGCGTTTCGTAGTGGTCGGAAAAATAGTGCTGCCGGATTACGAAAAATGAATACCCTTCAAATTTCGTCTCTAGCTGTTCCGGATTAACACTGACTTGTTGCTGGCAAAGATTGGGGCGACAGAAGTTTTCAGTAAACTGTGATTTGTTGCGTACTACGTTTCGCGTCTTGACGATATCTTTACGTGCTCAACTCCTATCAGGAGCAGCCTATTGGCACGTTCCTCTTGGCCACGAACGAACATGTGAACGGAGCTGGTTGCTCATCATACACTCATTTTAACGTTGGGCTTGCGAATCTGATCCAAATCACCTGACAACCACTATCCGCAACACCGTGGCCTCCATACTTTCAGCTTTTAGGAGATGCGATATACTACCAAATATTTGGAGTTCTTTCCTGGCGGCCTACGACGTAAGCAGCAGTAGCGACGATGATGAATTCTCGAGATGTTGGGATGCAGGGCACATTAGACGCTGCATGACCGAAGCCGCTTTTTAAGGCACGCGGAGCAGTTTTGTTTTCTCTTGAAATTTAAGCCGCAGCTGATTATACATGTAAAGTCTTTTGTCACTAAAAATGGGATGAAACTAAGCCATGGCGCAAGAATATGTGCAGTGGCTGCAGCACTAGCAGCTTTAAAGCCAGCAGCAACAGGTGCCGAGGAAAGATTACGTCAATGATACCTTCCTTTTCTAAATTTGTGGTTTTGTACGTGAATATATGCAGGTATTTTTTTTATAACTTCTGATTACCGTCTTTCTTTCTTATCAACACCTCAAGAACAACAAAAATTTGCTTTATGCTTTTCCTAATTCACTAACTTATGTACAGTGTATAATATGCATTCGTGTATGTACCACAGTAAGCTAAAGGATATATTCCTTGTGCATAGAAAAGGAACCCGTAGCAACACATCGAAGAGACCACGCAAAACTATTTTTTTTTTTGCGCCTCTGCCAGTCTTCCGCCCATATGTCAGTGCCTTCTCTAAAATTGTAGATTTGTGAGGTCATTTTCATGAGGGCCATTTACGTCAGACGCATCGAGGTTGGCGAGTTACCAACCTTGGCTTTTTTTTCTGTATTCTTTTTTTTTTTTTTTAGGAGACGCCGTCGGCTTCACCTTGATACCACTTTGTCAGTTTGTTTCAGCGGTGATTCATTTCCTACATAAAGTTGTATGTTAAGCACTATGCCAAATTTTGGCGCCATATTTAACGTTCCTCAAAGCACGAGGGGGTTGGTTTATGGGATTTAACATCCCACAGTGACTCACGCCAGGAAATGAGGGCTCCCAAAATTTCGAATACCTGAACTTCTTTAACGTGCACCAACATTGCAAAGCACACGTGCGCCTTGCTTTTCGCCTGCAACAAAAAGCGGCCGCGGCGGCCGGGATTTGGTCCCGCATCCCTGGGCACATCAGTCGAGCGCCCTAACCACAGCACCACCATGGCAGACCGCAAAGCATGAATGCTCACTGTGCATATTTGCTACGGATAATATATCCTTGCCAAGTAGCAATGTGCTTTTCCCTCTAAATATACTGATATTGCGACAAACGCGCGCAAACAGCATGTGGTGGTTTTTCGTGCATCCGTATCAGACCGTTCGCATTGTCGGTCTTTTAGTAAGGCATCATATATTTCGAAAAGAAAATCAGGCTGTTGTTGTTATGGCTATAGGAAGAGGGAAAAGAAAATGCACGGGCCTGCTACTGGCTCTGCAGCTGAGCCACCTCCGCTGCCTCATGCGGACAGAAGGGAAAATAGAGAAGAAAGAAAAAGAAGAGGGAGAGAAAGGCGCGCGCCGCAAACACAGCCGTCGTCCACCACCTAAGCGGTGGCGGGTGGAATGGCGGCCTACAACAGATAAACATTCGGTGGCTGGGTAACTCCCGCCGCAAGCGGCGTTGACCTACCGTCGCAGCCCCGTAGGGCCAGGAACTGCCACCCTTCAACCTAAAAAAAAAAAAAAATAAGGCTGCGTTTTATCCAATAATGTACCCCTTAAATAAGTACAAGTAAACATGTCAGATATCTTGGAGTTACGTCTCCCGTAGCACTTGACTGGTCCAATCATGTTATTTTTTATTTATTTATTTATTTATTTATTTATTTATTTATTTATTTATTTATTTATTTATTTATTTATTTATTTATTTATTTTATACTGCAGATCATTTTACAGATCCAAGCAGAACAATGCAGAAGTAGATATTACAAATACAAAACCACAAAGTAAAACGAAAAGCAAAGTAAATAAAACGAAGCATGCAGCATCACTATGCGCTGTCAATTATCGTGCCGGTAAACTCCGCTCTGGTATGGTACGTGGGATGAAGGAAATTTTAAATGTGTCGCTTCATGCAAAGTATGCAGTAACGGCACTGGGATAGTGTAGTTGAAAAGGATGCGTAGGGTGCAGCATCAAGCGCCAACTTGTTATTTATAAGCAGGGAAAGGTATTCTCGACGGATATTTTTTCTTCGTGTCTCAAAGGGGTGGATATTGTTAATATTTATAAGCTCAGATGGAGAATCGAACGGCCAAAACATTGGATAAATAAATCTTACGGCTTTAAATTGAATTCTTCCCAGCTCCTAACATTGGTTTCAGTAGGGATCCCACACCATGCATGCATACTCGAGTTTAGGCCTGATTAGTGATTTATAGATGGGTAATTTAACCTCACCGGAGACTTATGAAAGTTAGAAAACATAGCTTGCAAAATGTGGATGAGCAGATATTTTCAACGTGTGTATTCTAGGACCGGTCTTTAATTAATGTTACGCCTAGGTATTTAAAAATGGACACTTCATGTATTGGCGATTGTTCGCGGTGATATCTGTCTTCAAACGTTTTTTTTTTTTTTTTTTTTTTTTTGTGCACGTGTCATATTTTCTTTGTTTATGAACATGTCTCATCTCTGACACCATGCAAGGACGTTAGTTAAGGAAATATCAAGATCAATTAGGTGATTAGAACATGTAATATCACGGTACAGTACGCACTATACCATTTGAACTCACACTTGCTGGTTAATTGTGACAGATAATGCGCCTTCCCTTTTTTGTAAATGAATTATAATTATATGTATCACTGCAACGGACATCGATAAGAGGCAAACGATGAGAGGAAAATGATTCTCCTCATAAAAGACACCTAAGACACCCCCTAAGGTTTTACGCGTCTTCAATCGACAAAGCAAGTCGCATGTTACGGTATGGGATATGGAAAAGCTAATCTTTGCCGAATAAACAAGCTGAAAGAAAGTCTTAGCCTGGTCTTGAGGTGCTCCAGAAGTGACTGCAAGACTGCCCGATTCTTCTCTGTTAACTGATAAATACTGTTCGTGGTTGAAGTTGAAGTTGATAGTTTGTTTTCGAATAAAAAAACAACGTACAGGAATATACAGCGAGAGGTCCCGTAGTACAAGACCGCAGGTGGGATCTCCCATGGTAATAGATTTCGATAGGAAACAAAGTATAGTATTATTGTAAGGAAAGTTGTGTTATGAAGCAACACTGAAAATAAATAACGAAATACATACTAAAAAGTGCATTGCCGACAGATTTAGGTACAAAAACGGAATACAGAAAAAAGTACATAAACACTTACGAATTCCGGGACACAAAAGATAAATAACACAGAAATCACAAATTAAGAAATTTTTTTTAATTTCAACTTGAACAAAGAAAGTGTATTAGTTTGCTTAATGGTCGAAATTCAAAGAATTCCAAAATGATATGGATGAAAATTGGAGGCTTTTTCCCCGTAGTTAGTTATTACGTAGAGCGAACCGTGTAACACTGTTGTTTTTGATCAGGTTAGTTAAATAGTGTGCAATCCAGATATTTAACATGTCAGGAAGACCTGACATGTTAGACTATTACTGTCTAGTGCAAATGCAAGGGAATGAACGATTGCTATTAACTGGGTTACTGTCGAATATGGTTTACAAAAACTATGCTGAAATTTGGATACAGTAGAGTGCAGATTTCTGAATTCATTTACGCGATTAGCAATAACGTGTTCACTTAATTTACAACACGAATCATTTAAGGAAATATGGCGGTAGTTAAGATCAGTCGATCCCCTTTCTTCGGTACGGGGACAATTCGGGCGGTCCTCCAGTCATCTGGCAACCTTCCACTTTGCAAGGATGTTTTAAACAGTACGCACAAGAACGTTTCCAATTATTCTGCATATCTCCGTAGGAAAATGCTTGGACTATTCTCAGGTCCACGTGTATTTCTGGTTTTCGAGTTCTTGAACATAAGAGCTAAAGAAACAAAATTTACTTTTGCGGCGGCTGGAGGGTAGATGAGCTAGATTTTGAAATTACACTTTTAAAGTAGGCATTAAAATATAACTACCGTGACAGCTTACCATCTCCTTCATTTTTTTTTTCCAACAAAATTATAAACTTTCTCTTTCTTCACTGAAAGCAAATTTGTATCTCGTTATAGCTATTTTAGAATTGCATGCGTTACATGGGATAAGTGCACAAAAAGCTAAAAGAAAAAATAGAACAGGTGCAGAAAGAGACAGCCCGCTTCATAACTGTAAATTATCGCTACACTGTCAGAGGGTGTGATATACGCGAAGGGTTGTGCTGGAAATCTCTTTCTTTGCGCAGAAAAATTATAAGGATGAAATTTCGTTAAATATACATGAAAATAACACTGGTATTGACAAAACGCTATTGATAAGAGGCTGCATTACGTCTCACCTCGGAAAGACCGCGGTAATAAAATCAGAGCCTATCAGTACCACACTAATGTACATAAGCTTTCATTTCTTCCGAACAATTAACGACTAGAACTAGCTCCCTAGGGAAGTGGTGCCTACGTCTAGTGTTGAAAATTCAATTGAGAGTTTCATTCTGAGGAATGAATGAAACTCTCAAATAATGAAGCTCTCTAGATAATGAGAAAGTGAGCTCAGATTTGTGGCTTTTTTTTTTGTTTTTGTTTTGTTTTTTGTTTTGTTTTTCGCTGTGCTGACGCATTTTCGTGTGTACTATCGTGCTTTGCATGAGCTACATCATTCAATGGCCGATTGCACTCATGGTTGTACAATCTCGCCGAATTCATCACTGCTTTGAGCTATCAGGAGATGATGGGGCTATTTCTGCGGTTTCTTTATCCTTTACCTCGTTTATTTCACGTCTGTTTATATGGTATTTTATTTCACTCTTCTGAATTTAGTGAATGTAAAGTACGAATTGAAAAATACAAACGCGTGTATGATCTTGTGATGAATCGCTTCTTCATGCGTCAGCAAATACAATAATTCGAAAAAAAAAAGCCTCTGATCAGATTCGGTACATTTCAGGAAGCAGTAGATGCCCGAGTGCGAATTTTAAGTATCAAGCAACGGATGCCGCTATCATTTTCAAAACTGATATCACAGTAAACTGAGGACCAGGGTGGGAGTAAGGAAGCAGTGGTGATGTGCGCTCGCGGTAAAAGCCACATTCTCACCAGATAATTCAAGAACACATCATTATCGACTCCACTCCAGACAACCTCGAGGGGCTCTGGGGCATGAGCTCACTCGGTGTCGCTTATACTGTGTGCGATAGTGCATTTAACAGGCAGGATTAAATGCACTATCTATCGTTTGCACATATTCGTTCTTCAACTTACACTCCTTTTCCAGTCCTCCACTGTAATTAACGAAGACTTGGGGTCACATAAATGGAGGAAGATATGATGTACTCGTTGCACCAATGGCTGATTCTGAAAGATGGAATCGACACAACTTTTTCAGGAAGCCTTCAGGGAAGTTGGATGAGTTACGAGAGAGAGGAATTGTTTCCCTCATAAGTGGTACTAATTACTTGTTCATTTTGTATATAGATTTAAATTCCCATCACTAATATTGGTCTGCATATTTGCTGCGCATCCAACGTTTTTGGTGGGTGTGGTAGACGATAAGTAAACAGCCGACACCAGCAGCAAGCCTACGTTCAACTTTGCAGCCCACAGATAACAAATTTCTACGGGTGTATCCAAACAGCTCGATTAGAACTACAGATAACCAATCATTTACGCAGGTAAAGGATTGTGGTCTCCACGGGCGCCACAGTAGCACTGATTGACTGTCTCGACGAGCTCTTAACGTTTTTGTCGCGCTAAGGAGTCCTTCAGTATCTCTACGCTATCTGCCTTTCACCAAACTGTCCAAGACGCGAGTGTTCCGTAGAACCATGGAAGGCTGTACGAGGCCGAGAAGAATATTGTGTCCTATGTTGGAATCTGCCACCTGCAAAAGGGTTACCGCCTAAGGTATACCTAACCACGGGTACACATAAGCGTATACGATGCGATAACGGCATGATGTCCCTCATAATGAAAATGCTGCCAGACTGTCTCAGATGTCTGAGTTCCAGACGATTAGGGCTGATTGCAGGATACCGAAGAGAATCATATGCCACCTGTGACAGCGTGACCCGCTGGGCCGCCTGCTAACGGCGACGCTGCAGAAGGTAAAGTAGACGCCTTATCACTGCTCTCCAAAGGATGTCCATCATGCGCGTTTCAGTTTTCTGCCTGACAAATCCCCGTGAGCGACGGTCAAATTCGTTGACTTTGCCTCTTGGAGCTTTTCAGACGTGAAGTTTCGAGTGGCAAGTGCAGCGTAGCTGCCGTGGTCAGCCCATTCCTCTAGTCGAAGAAACTGGAATCTAATTATATAGGTTGATAAATATAAATTAAAAAGGACCCAGAACTCATTGTGTGTCCGGAATTTGCAGAAAACACGCCATTATGAGAAGCGTAAGACAGACGTTAGATTGGGAACTTCTTGAAGTGAGGCGGAAAACATTGAGGCTGGAATTAATCTTTTCAAATCATCGTTCTCCCAACTTTGTTCATGAAGAGCATGCTTTATTGTCTATCGCTAATATCATTGACAATGAAGTGTGTGTATTATTATTCTCATTCTTTGGGCCTATTTTGTTATGCTTGTATGGCTGTTGGCACCGCAAAAAAGCTGTTGGTGGTGCTGTAGGTAATGTAATAAATAAATAAATAAGTAAGTAAATAAATAAATAAAGAAGCAGGCATATAACCAAACACTGCGCTCGATGTGATTTTCGCTGCACCACATTCGGGCGTATTGCCACGCTTCCATACTTTTTTTTCTTTTTTGCGAAGCACCGCTAAAAGGTTGCAGCTGACCACCCTCATCTTGCACTAAGATGGTGATTTGGCGGCTGTGGATAAGCGCGTGCTTTCGAAGTACGATTTCACGCTGCGCCCGGCAAAACCTGTTAGCGCTAACGTTCGTCAGAGATCCGTTTTCACCTAAGTATGCTGGATTATGAGTGCACATGCATGACTCGGAATTCAGTTCACCCTCGCCCTGGCACCCGTCTACACATTACTGCCTGGCACTCAGGCTAGGTGGTAATAAAGACAAAAAAAAAAAAAACAAAAACAAAAAAAACATTCATCCTTCCCTAACTCGCGACTCCCTGTACGCTTTCGAACGCGTACCGCAAATGTTTGCTAAGGAAGGGGTGAATAATAATAAACTCTCCCTAGCTGGGGAAATGCAGGTAAATTGGTCCAGTACAATCAGCGGTCACGCGCGGTCAACAGAGGCCGGGCCCCTGCCAGAGGCGTCACTGGAACCTCCTCGCAGCTCTTCCAAATAGTTGCGAGGGTTAGCTTCGCTGGTGGCGATGTCGATGTTGTACCTGGTTAACGATGTAATTTCGGTAGCCGTAGAAAACAGGCCGTCGGTAGAGGTGTCACGCCACATGCTCTCGGGAAGGCCAAACTGTTGACCACGCATTCCGTGGCTGAAGGGGTAAGCAGCGTGCATCTTCGCTCTCGGCTCCTGCCGTCAAGAAGGCTGGTTGACGCTCTTTGTCAAGCCGGGATTAGCCCTTCGCTGGAGTCGTTTTGCCATGGCGGAATAAAGACATGACGAGGGTCGCTTTTCTTGTTCTGGCCCGGCAGGGTAACTGATCGCCGCAGCACGTGGGAATGGAACGCCCGACGTCATTGCCTTCCTCGATGGCCGCCGCTCGCCTTGATCAGCTGGAGGCGCGTGAGCCTTGCCTGAGACCCCAATCATAACAGCTTGGATTCAGCTCGTTCGCTGTCAGAAGCAAGCTTTATTTTTACGCGATTACTTCCGCAAGATACGTTTCTTGCTCTTATAAAAACTATAAAAGGCTGTTTGCTTCTTACATGTTGCAGAGATTTCTTACTGCAAACAATATGCCATAATATCCTCGTTTCTTTTTCCCGGGGCTCATTTTTCAGCTGCCTGTGGCATGCGGCGCCGCCTATTCCTGTTTTATTCTTTCGCTTCAGTGATGACGGAACACAGTGGCAATCTTCAATCCACTGAACAATACGCAGCAAACATTTTGTTAGAAAGGCGAAGGCAAATGAAGTGGCGCATCCATTCTACAAACCCAGCATTTTTCCGTCGTGCTACAATTGCATGCACGCGCATGTGTTTCAAGCCCCGAAATTATTAATGGTGTCATTCGGTATTAATGGTGTCATTGGAGGCGTTGATCTCTTTAATATGACATAGTTATCTGCTCACTTAGCAATACACGTATTCTGGAGTGGACACCTTAATGGCTGTCTAAATTCGCGCATTTCTCCGACACAGTCGCAGTGGATTTGTTTTTTCTTGGAAAGGGCCGCGGCTTTTCAAGCGAAGTATTCTGTTGTACTCAGTGTGCCCGAATGTTGCTTGAGAAGCTGCATGCGTTATATTTTCTCATGATTTATTTTCCATGACTGTTGCAGGCATGTAGCAAAGGAGTACGCGGGAAGCCACGGCACCAACTGCGCACGAAGATGCAGATGTAAGTTTTTGCTGTAAAAAAAAAGAAAACAAATAATCAGCAATATTATGGCCGCAAATAAAATAGTTGTCATTATTTTCTTGCTGTATAGTAACTTTTGTTTCCTGCAATACAGGCATCCACGATGACATATGAGCGTTGTGACTGGCTTCCCGGCGAGCTCACCTTCCTGTCTGGGACAAATGGGGGAAAAGCAATAGGTTATGTCTGCCACAAAATGAAGTGTAGAATTGAGACAGGGACTATCCCCGTTACTATGCTTTATGACAAAAGTATAGGTCCAGTACTGAAGCCGCCGTACTTTGGTGGATTTAAGGCCATTATTAATGAAAAGGTCTTCGTTGAATTCATTCATAGCCATGTCCATTGAAATTTTCGCCCTGTTAAGTGTTCTACCGTCGGGAACGGAAAGAGTGAATGAGATTTTGGTCGTGGATAAGCGGCTTTTATTCTTAATTCCTGGCGACCTTATTTGGGGTGCACAGGACTACAACGTCTAGGATATTCAGATATATTCTTGTCAACATCAAGTCTGCCACAAGAGGTTGGATTTACTGGCCATCACGGTAAGCTGTTGGACGCACTATGCCAGTGTTTCAAGACTCAGTACTCTAAGTGCAGGGCCATAATTGACTACACTGAGCTAGAAACGGAAATGCCCCCGGACATCGAGAGGGGCAACTTGGGGTCTTCACATTACAAGGGGCGGTACACATTTAAGTACCTATTATGCCCACTACGCTTGTCATGCAGCCGCTTCCAACGAGTAGACCGTTCACAGAGTCCGAATTAGATGCTACTTACGAAACTTCCTTTGTAAGAATTCACGTGTTTCATAATGTTACGCGATGCTGCAAGTCGATGAAAACAGGAGAACACAGAGATGATGCTCGATGGTCACGAGATGACGTTTAATGACTATGTTAGCGGACCTAGCGCGAGCGCTTCTGCCCGCGCCACTGTCCGCTTCTTCTTCGTTGCTCCTCCGTAACATGACCCGGGGCCACCGATCGTGGACGAGGAAGTTTACCGATGTTGATGATTCAATCGTTAGTGTACCATCGTATGATGGTGGGCGTGTCTTGATGCTTGAAGAAGAAGAGGAAGATGGAAGAATAGAACGACTTGCCGGCACGATGATCCGCGATGAGCCTTGGACCAGGACACTCTCGGGCCACACGTTGCCACGACTCGATGACGCAGGCAAAGGAGCACCGCATATGGCATAGGCAGGGGAGGATGTCTTCAAGTGCAGCGGTGTCTTGGGTCGTGGGGTCGTTGGGTGGCACATCAGGTCAGTGGGATCACATATCGTCTTTCGGGTCTCTCCTTGTGTCTTGTGGTCATATGTGGCGTCTCGGGTCATTCTCTCCTTCTTCGTGTCTTGTGGTCGGGGCGGGGGAACGGGGCAGAGGAACGGCAAGGTCTTGCTGGATCCAGCAGGCTGGGGAACAGCCATTCGATGCCTCCTAACCTTTCGCCGACGGCGCAAGAAGTCGCAGGGCGCCGATGCTCCGGACCAGAATGAGGGGGTGATGAAGTACCTCGCACCTTCAACCAAATGTTACGATGCGGCAAGCCGATGAAAACAGGAGAACAGAGAGATGATGCTCGATGGTCGTGAGATGACGTTTAATGAATATGTTAGCGGGCCTAGCCAGAACCAACTAACAAAATTCCCCACGAAATCGCAAAGTATACTGATGATATAATGCATATTTTGGCTGTGATAACGAACCTGAAACCGGAAATTTTCGCAAGAAACGAAAGGGGTGACTAGTTAGGTACAGTTGTTTATTTTTGGGCGACTTCGCTTCACTCTTGAAATGCAATAAAAGTGTTTTACATATCGAAATCCTTTGCCTTCTTTTAGAACGTTAGAAATAGATGATGGACTAGAAGTACATGTCTAGTGTCAAGGCTGGCATGAACATATGGCGTAGTAAGTTTTCAGGCAGCTTAATTATTGAGAAAAATAAAATTCTCCTAACTTTGGAATTGACATGGGGCAGGTACTCTCAAGGCTCGGTTAGCTTCGTGGCATGCTAGACGTGCTCTTTGCCCCGTTGAGGTCCAGGTGTTGTGTGGGGGTTTGCTCCCGTCTACTGGGCACAATCGCAGGATCTGCAGGATTGTGGCTTCGGAGTGGTGGCGACAGCATCGTTACTACAAGGACTGCCTCTGGGTGGCGTGTGGGAAGAACAGGCTCCGTGTGCGGAACTTCCGTGCATGGTGCGAACAAGCGAAGAAGCACACTGACTTCCTTTGGTACTCCGCCCGTCCCTGGTTACCTTCCAAAGGAACGTCTCCGGGCTCTGAGGGGAAGATCTTGGTTTTGGGCGATCAGCCGGTGCCAAAGAAGTTTCAGGAGGTCCTCAAGTTGGGTCCGAAATTCAGCGTGCAGCCTTCGTTGGGAAAAGAAGAAAAACTTTCTCTTGGTAGGACTATTGCGCGTCAAGCCCGGAAAGAAGATCAACCCAGGTACGTTGTGGAATGTGTTGATGCCCTCAAGAAGTGTGACGGAGGGCCTATCAGAAGGTGGGGCTAGGCTCCATTGATCGACTTCCTGACGTCCGCAAAAATGCGTGTGGTTGTTTCGGATAAAGAAGGTTATTTTGTTACGCTCCTAGAGAATCTTTTCCGTGAGAAGGCTATGGATTCGATCACCAAGAATTTTAAACCTGTGCGCACCAGTGCCGTGAAACAAAAAACTGAGGCGTTAAGGCTATTAGGAGAAATGAAGTTAGACAGATTGCACACCTCCATTAAAAAGACGAAGGGAAATTTTTTAGTAGTATTTTTTTCTGCTAAAACACACAAAATTGACATTCCCTTTCGTTCCATTGTTACTGAACGGGGAACCTGGCAACATGTTGTCTCAAGTTTTTTGCAAAGTAATTTATGTTCGCTTTCCGTAGTAGAATCCATTTCTCGTACCTAATTCAGTGGCAGTTGTAGAATTTTTGAAATGCAGTAATCCTGGTGTGTGTGGCATGTTCAGTATTGATGTGCAGGATTTATTCTATTCATTATCGCGTAGTAGGCTCCTCCAGTGTGTTAAAAAATGTATAGAAGAGGAAAATGATGAAGGGGCATTCATTTCAAAGTGCGGTGTATCGGTTGGCTCCTTTTTAGAGCTTTTGTCTTTTTATCTTAAATCCACATTTGTTGAATGGGAGGGTAGACTATTTATACAACAATCTGGGGTGTGCATTGGCTCAAAAGTGGCTCCAGTTCTTAGCAACATATTTCTTTCTTACGTGGACAGATCCATTAATGACAAATAAGGTAACTATGTAAAAAAAGTCTTCCGATATGTAGACGATTATCTGGTTTTTGTTGAAGCTCAGGACTTCAATAGTCAAGTGGATATGGTTTTAAAAACATTTGTAGACTGTGGGTATGGTTTGAAATTTACGTTTGAATTACCGGAGGGAAATCAGCTTCAAATTTTGGATATAAGATTGGAAAAAAAGTTGAATCATGTTTGTTGGTCTTTTTTACAGCGGTCAGAGAAGCCCTTGCTTAGTTATCATTCAGGTCATTCAAAGATAGTAAAATGTAGCATTGCAGTGTCTTGTTTAAGTTCTGCTGTTACAAAATCATGTGTTCACGCCATAGATAGTAGTTTCAAACAACAGGTCCAAAGGTTAAGGTTAGCGGGCTTCCCGATGGATGTGATAATTCTAGCTAGCAATAAAATCATAAAGAAGATTAAGGCTTTTGGTAGAAAAGATACACAAGTCCATATCAATAGCGATAGAAAGAAGTATGCAGTGATCCCGTATATCCATCGGTTATCCCACAGGCTTAAGCAAATCGGCAGTAGATATGGAGTTAAAGTGTTATTTTCGGTTCCTAATAAGCTGGGCAAAATTTGTGCGGTTGTTGACAGAAGGGCTAGAGATCAGAAACAAAAAAGCAGAACAAGAAAAGGTGCGTGCCAAGTGGACCATGATTCGCGTTTTGTCGCATGTGAAGAAGGGGTTGTGTATCAAGTACCTTTTAAATGTGGGAAAAATTACATAGGGCAAACCGGCAAATGTATTAATACGTGCCTGCGCCAACATAACACTTCTTTGAATGGTGCCCCCTCATCCAATTTGGCCCTTCATTATAGAGACTGTCATTTGAATAAACCTAGTGGGTCAAATGTACCTAGTAGGAAAAAATGCCTACCGCTTTTTAACAAAACCAAGATTAAGTTTAGACACAAAGATCAAATGACTAGAGAACTGTCAGAGTCATATCACACCCATAAGAACAGTGACACGTGCGTGAGCTCACCATCTGTAAGCATCCAAGATTGTGAGATTTTATATCTGGATACCTAGGAAAAATCTGTGAAGCGCATGTGCCTTTAGTTGTCTTCTGCGAGTATTTAATCTGTGTTTTTCGAATAAACGTTCAGTTGATAGTAGCGCCTGTCCTTGTCATTACTCTCTCGTTGTTGTTCTCCGTCGCAGCGCTCATAATTTGCAATCATGTACCAACTAGCTCAACTTTCCGTATTACTACATTTGGCTTTGAACTGTTAGTGGCGCGGCACTTTTGAGCATTCATAAGAAAGCATTCTTCGTCCATGTCAGTTTATTTTTTTTTTTTGTTACTCGTATCTTCGCAAAAAGAAGGCTTGGTCATTGGAACCGGTGCGATATTCATCGTGTAGTAGGGTGAATTTGCATCTGCTTCTTCCTTGTTTTGGGAGGAAGGATGGCTGCGTAGAACCACTGATAATTTTAGTTGATCCACAAAAAAAATGTGTTTGATTGGTTTCCCTTTGGGTTTCATTTACCGAATAGTACTGTTTCTGGAAGTGAATAAATTGAAAGCATGACCTTCCATGCAATCAAATGAACGCTCCAAGAAAGTACCTTTGGTTTAGAAAAATCGGTGTAGTGTGCTCTGATACGAAATTCTTGAAATTAATTTTAATGAACTTTTTTTGAAGAGCTTTAAAATTTAGAACCTTAAGAATAAAAATTTTGCATGCGATATTGTATTATTGCACTCATCACAGGATTCTCTGCATTTTCATCATGCGTTTCTTGCACCGGTTTCAACAATATGCACTAATGGAAAGCAAGGGTAAGTCCCTCGAACTTGTCAGCACATTGGGCGGAATTCAAAACTTAGTTTAGAAACATTAATATAATAATGCGGCGAGCTGGGTCACTGAATCCACCCCCTTATGTGCACGCAGTCCTAGAGGCATGAGGTATCTTACTATAACGTTGGTACCTGTGGCGTTGTAATCTTGCACGGAGCGCAACGTAGTGATCATGAAACATCCCGCTATTTCGCCGACATCTCCAAAGTGTAGCAAAATAAGTGGATTGCCTGGTCTGAGGATAATCTCGATGATCGTCCGACACCCGTATGGTGGTGTAGGTTGACTGAAATGTCACCATATGTATAGGTAGTATGACGCGCAAACTTGTCTTGACCCCTGGTTACCAAATGTTATAAAGATTCGGAACAACCACAACAAACCCTGGCTATTCTTGCGTCTGAGTTTTAAACCGCTGCCTATATGCAAGTTACCTGCTTAGAGCAAAACATTATTCAAAATTCTCGCGTTTTTACCAATACCCTTATCTTATATATGCCTTTTAAATTTATTAGTTTTGTTTTGAACGGAAAGTACGCATGAACTTGCCCAAAAAGTGCTGTAATAATCCAGGCGCGTGTACACATCAAACTGCAACAGGGATAGCCAGGGTGAAAAAACCAGTTACAGGCACAAACATGACTTGGCTTGCTCTCGACGCTTTCCGCCGTCCCTGTTGTGGCATCGTTCACTACATGCTCCTAAATGCTTGGTCAATCCGGCGTAGGTATTGATATACTGAACGCTCCTAAACTTATTCCACATATCCTTAATTTTGCGATATAAAGTACAGTTAGGAGGAGTGCCGTTAGGAGCAGTCAAGTCAGAGTGCATTGACAGCTCAAGGGCGTGGTAAGCTACTCTTGCGTTTCGTACTGGTCGGAATGCTACTGCTGCTTGCTTACGAAAAATGAATATCCTCCAGATTTTGTCTATAGCTGTTCTGGCTTAACATTGGCTGGTTGCTGGCAAAGATTGAGACAACAGAATTTTTAAGAGAACTGTGATTTGCTGCGCACTACTTTTTGCGGCTTAACACTACCTTCACTTGCGTAACTGCTATCACGACCAGCTTGATGGCGCGTTTCTCTCTCGACTACAAACTGATGTGAGACTGGAGCTGGTTGTATATCGTACACTTATTTTAAAGTTTGGGATGCGAACGTGAACATGCCACCTGCTTACCACTATTCGACACACCGCAGCACCACTACGCACGGGTTTTAAGAAGACTACTATACTGTCGAGTATTGCAGTTCGTATTTTGTCCTTGTTGGCCTACGACGCATGCAGTTGTAGCGACGATGACGACTTTTCTTGTCTTAGCGACGGAGGGCACATATAGACGCTGTAACATGGAATCTGTTCTATAAGGCATGAACAGCACTTTTTTTCTCGAAATTCCGTCCGCAGCCGTAGTACGTGTGAAGCCTTTTGTCACTGAAAATGGAAACCAACAAAGCCATGGCGCAAAAAATATGTGCCTTCGCTGCCGCATCGGCAGCGCTGGCGTAAGCTCCAGCCCAACCAATTGTCTCCTGAAAACTACTGCGCTTTAGGCATCATTCCAGTGAAATAAAGTGGTATATGAAATTATAAGCCTGTTTTTTATTGTTTTGTTAGTGAACTGCTTCCTATTGAAGTGAGCGCTCATGCTTCATTTGTAAAACTTGTCAACCGTCCGCAGTTTTGTGCCTTAAGAAACACTCTTTTTTTGATACAGGGTAGAAGGAGAGAAAGAAGGTGGCTCTACGGTATGAAAGAACATTGAAAAAGGTGCGTGTGTGTCTCAGGTTGGGGGGGGGGGGGGGGGAGCGGAGCCTCTGTTCGCAAGTCCAGCCAACGTTTCGATAAGTGGACTTGTCTTCGTTTCGAAGACGAGGCAGATTCTTTGGCCAGATTCTAAGACGGGGCCTAACCTTCTACCCAAAGAACAATAGCTTTAAGAGGTATGAACTCCACCGTGATATAACTAAGTTCGCGAGGTGATGTGTATAACGGAATTCCTCGCCGAAAATCCAAATAGTGTACCGGAAGCCTCAAGGCTACTCAGAGCCCCAGCACATGGTTTCCTGATGCAGAGTGCAGCCCCGAACTCGACCTTTGTTTTAAACCCGTCTCAAATGAAATTATTAAACAAAACAAAGCTAGCTTGTAATTCCAAAAACTTCTCTCGAACTTAAAGAGCCACTCTGATTTAGTTA
Source organism: Amblyomma maculatum (assembly GCF_055883805.1). Classification (NCBI taxonomy): domain Eukaryota; kingdom Metazoa; phylum Arthropoda; class Arachnida; order Ixodida; family Ixodidae; genus Amblyomma; species Amblyomma maculatum. Next base: position 29,833,904 of record NC_139347.1, on the reverse strand, counting down.
TAAAGCCTGCAGACAAAGCCTGTGATCAACTTTGCTGCGCGCAGTTAACAATCTTCTCTATGTGGATGCAAACTATTTGATTAGGATTACAAACAGTGAGTCCTTTACGCAAGCAGATGGCCGCTCGCGTTACTGTGTTGTGGTCTCTGAGGGCGGCATAGTGGCACTTATTGACTACTCTCGAGGAGCTCTTGAAGTTGTCGCTTTAATAAGTGCCTCATGACCTCCACGCTACGTGCATTTCGTAAAACTGTCGAAGACTTCAGTGCTTCGTGTTACCATCGAATGTTGCTCCAGGTTAGAATTTGCCCCCTCGAAAAGGCTGACAACCTGGGGTGCCTTACCATGATATAGCGGAATGAGGTCCTAAAAGATGCAAACACTAGCTGTCATTCATCTGACTGTCTGAGATCTCTGCGTTCCAGAGGACAAGGACGAGTAGCCGAATACCGAGCAAAATATGGTGCCAACTGTGAGAGAGGACCAGTTGGGCCACTCGCTAAGGACGGCGCTACAGCAGTCAGGAGCAGGCGCCTAAGCGCTGCTCTCCAAAGCACGTATATCGTACGCGTTTGAGCTTTGTGCTTGACGTGAGCGACGGTTAAGTTCGTTGACATTGCCTCTTGGGGCATTGCAGAAGCCATGGTTCAAGTTGTTGGTTGGTTGGTTTGTGGGGTTTAACGTCCCAAAGCGACTCGGGCTATGAGAGATGCCGTAGTGGAGGACTCCGGAAATTTCGGACACCGGGGATTCATTAGCGTGCGCTGAGATCGCACAGCACACGGACGCCTTGCTTTTCGCCTCCAACGAAATGCAGCCACCGAGGCCGGGATTCCACCCCACTTCCTTGGGCGTAGTATAGTCGAGCGCCGTAACCACTGCGCCACCCCGGCGGGGCCAAGGTTCCAGTGACAAGCATGGCGCTGTCACCGTGGTCAGCCCATTCCTCCAGTCACAAAAACTTGAATCCACTTGCAAACGTTGATAAATGTAAGTTACAAAAGGTTTGGAACTTGGCGGCTCGTTATGTGTCTGGAGTTTGCAGAAAGCACGTCAGCATGACAAGTGTAAAAGAGAAAATAGATTCGGGACCTATTGAAGTGAGGAGGAGAAAACTGAGACTGAACTATTCCATGATATCGATTATAACAAACTATTATTAAAAAAAATTGGCAGTGGCTTAGCTTTGGTTAAAGGCCCACTGCCCAGGGAATGACCTTTTAAGCAAATGAGCCCAGTGCTTAGATCAGGTACCGGAGATAGTCTGTGCAAAATGCTACAGCGATACGCGCGTCGAAATGCAGCAAAAATGCAAATCAAAGCTATCTCATCCTCCGCGTCGGGAAACCAGCTTCCCCGTTCTCTACGAGCCGGATGACGTCGTAGTCGCAAACGACATCCATTGGTCCGCCTCGTTGACTGACGGATGAAGGATGGGCGTACACCCCTAATCCGCCAATAATAAAAAACGTTTGTTGGTTTTCGAACACGAACCGCAGATGTTTGCGGAAGAAAAATAAAATGGCGACAATAACATGGCAAGTAGCTTTTCATAGGAGTTAGCAAGAAAACTGCTAAAAGAGTATAAAATTCTTGTGCGGGCAGAATGGCCCCCCACGCCCGAAATTTGACGATTGAAATACAGGTACAGATACGAAGAGGATAACACATTCTACATAGGCCATGGCTTAAATATTTGACCTTGCGGCCTCGCCACGAGCAAGGATCAACATGGCAGGAAACTTAACCATGAAGACGTGGCAATAAAAATAATAATAATAATAAAAAAAAGAAATCGAATCTTCACACGCATATCTACGCATTTTATTCAGTTCCCTTTTCGCCCACTAAAAAAATAAATAAAAAACAACAAAACAAAAAGGAAAAGGAGAAATGAGGCTGCTCAGCTTGTGACACAGTAATTGAAAACATTGAAAGCCAAAGTAACGACCGTAGGGTCTTTTGTGCTATTTTCTTGCCGAGAAGGCTTGCGCGCTATTGATGATCCACCAGAAATCTGTAGACGCAGATAATCATTGCCAGCCTGTATTCAACACCAGTGCCTCGAAAAATGTGGTGCTGCACTTCTATTTTCTACCTTCGGGCAAAGTAAATAATTGAACGAGTAATCAACACAGAAACATCCACGGTCCTCAATGCTTTGAAAGCAGGTCCAAATATGACTTGAAAAGGCCCAAATGTAATCTAGAAAAGGAATGTACAGCTTTGCGATTAACAATTATCCACACACATAGCTGTTCATCGCAAAGTGCTCGTTCATCGCAAAGTGCTCGATTACAAAAAGTTATTCAAGAACCAAGGCTGTGGTACAGGATATGTAGTTATCTAAATGTGGGATCTGCGCGCCGTTCCAATAATATAGTTCCAAAGCTCGGTTAATACTGCTTCAGAAAGAGAGAGTGCTTTTGAAGTTTAACACGCAGCAATAGACCTCTCCTGGCATACGTCACGAATGAGGTGGCCTGGTGGGCAACACGTTCCGCTGCTGGTGGCGTGGTGCGGAGGATTTAGTCTCCTCTGGGAACAACTCGCTTCATTTTTCTCAATGCCGTCAAGCTCTCACGTGGCGCGATGCGATATTGAATCGTAGATGACCAACGACATGTGGTTTTTCCATTATAGAAGCGGCCCAAATTTGTTTTTCAGCTGCGCAAAGAGCGAAGAAACAAACCTATGCGTCGGCAGGACTCGATATTGTACTTGACATTAAGCATATTTTTCTGGTATACTCGTGCTTTCGCGTAAATCTGGAAAAACGAACAAGCACTTATTAGTTTTGTTTATCGCGCTTCCGACCGAATCGTGCTGAATGCAGACCTATATCGCGCTCTAAAAGGCCCCGATGACACGGGGTCAATGGCACCGCTTTTAGAGATTCTTGCTCGGCATTGAATTTATTCCAGTCCAGCAGGCCATGCTGAAGGCGCTAGCTTTCTCCTAAGACGGCTCCCAAGGTCATGCCAGCGGAATGATCGCGCAAGTACAACCGCGCCCCTAGGCAGAATCGCTATACAGTGAAAATTCACTTGGGCGAACTTCAAAGGACCTTAGGGAAAAAGTTTGCCAAAGTGAAAGTTCACTCAACTGAAATAAGTGTCTGACAGTTTGTTTCAGGGTAAAAAATATCGTGACTTAATAATGCGTTCTGGGGGGCTAGTTGGTCTATGATTTATAACAAAAAAAAAAAAAAAAAAGGCAATGCGCAAAGCAGACGACAAACGAACATTCGTAAAACGGACGAATATTGTATAAGTACTCCCTCCGTTGTGATATACAAAATAATGAAGTGGTTTTTCTTTTATAAGTTCTGGGCCATGTTCTCTTTATATATTTTTCAGAGATACGTTTTTATGATGCCATTTTCTTGTTTTTAATTTATTTATTTTTTTATCGTGTGCATGTGAGCTCTTTCTTTCTGCCCGTTCCCTCTTTTGTCTATATATTCTCTCGACAGTAAGTGAATAAACAGTTACAAATTGCGCATGTGTTCGTCTTTCATCCTTCCGTGTTGTTTGTTGTGCGCACTGTCTTTTATTGAAATAAAAAATATCGGGTGGTCAAATATTACATCAACCCGTTTATTTGTCACTCTGATACCGTTCTGCTAACTAGCACCTTGAAAAGAACGCAGCAATCCTCTGCTGCACTTTTACACTTAGGACTGCAGACGTTGTGAACTAAGTCATTGCGTCTAAGCACTCATACGATTCCGTAGCGCGCCCGAAAGCGATGCAGCCATACACTGCTTGTGTCAAATTCACTGATGTCGAAAAGCGTTGCGAATTTCATGACCTTCTCTTGAATCATGGGTCCTGAAACCGGAATTTTCCTGGATCGTAAATTTTTTACCCATGTGGCAACAGCGTCGTCGACTTTGGTGAAATATCCAGTGCACAGTTTTTTGCGAGAGAGGCCAAGCTGCTACCTTCGCCCGATGTGGCCGCGATTCCGTGGCGCTAGCTTTTAATCACACAAAGACGATGGAGGGATCCCAAATGCCTTGGCAATGTCAACTTGACGCTGCTCGGAATCCAGCCTACGCAAAATGTCCTTTTCGTCGATAGCCAGGTGCTTTCGTTAGACGCTCATAGTTGACTCGCAAGTTCCACATACGGTGTCGCCTCTATTAGGCTACCTCTGGAAACTCCCGAGGGGTGGTCGGGTGGTAGCGGCGAAGGACGCGCCGGATGTGCTGCGTGCAGAGGTGCCTTCCGCCTAAAATTTGTGCTTCTTGTCGCATCACGAACTGCCTGCCGTTCTGTTTCGACTGCTGTTTTTTTTTTATATATAAACTATTGTTATTATAACGTTATTACAACATCCACGCATACGTGTAAAGCACACAATACAAGTTACACAGAAAATTTAGTTGCCGGGTTTCAATTTTCCGTCTTTCGCACAGCACGCGAACTGTGCAACCAGAGACGACATGGAAGTATATGCATACATGAACCTGCATAATGATGAACGTTTAAAACAGCGTTAGAAGAACTGGCGCGAAGAATAAAAAACACTAACGACATGACTAGTGCTGCTTGTTGTTTTTGTATTCCTTGAATCGTTACAGTTAGCCTTCGCTATTTGAGATTTCTTGTGTAATCAAGGTTGGCATCGAAAAATATCGGATCAAGGTTGTGATAGTTTTTGGTACGCATTTCGCCTCCGATTATTTTATATAGTGCATCACCATGGAGCTGTGATCTTGACTGTACGTTAACAGTGAACTACTACGGCCGTTCAATGGAAGCGATGGCCCTGGAACTACCCTTGAGCGCAACATTTTTTTCAGCAACCGTAGCTGTAAGGCCGTGCAGGTGCTTTGTAAGAAATCAAATATATGTTTTCCGCGCGATTCCGTGTGTGCAATGCGTGCAGTCAGAATATATCACATGCGCACTAACTTTGGAGTAATATTCTGGATTTGAAGACGACGTGGGGCGACATCCACAGCCAGCAGTAGCATAGCCAGGAAGTTGTAGCTCTTCTCGCTTTAAAGCCGAAATTAAGGAGATTATCAAGCGACCACTGTTGAAAAATGCTTCAAATGCGGTATTCCTTGAACCAACATTTTGGTTCATGGCCCCTTTTCCCAATCATATCACCCCAGAAGAGCCGAGCACCAGGCCGGGGGAACTCTTGTGCCCATTGGAAACCGGTGGGTACCCGGCGGTACTGGGGATCGAGCCCCGTACCTCCCGAATGCTAGGCGGGTGCTCTACCTCAAGGCCACCGCTTCGCGGCGATATGCATTTTGCTTGTCTAGACAGCAAGTTGAAATCCAGTGAAAAGTGGGGCCACTGAATACGAGGTCCGCGTACACATACAATGGCGTGAACTTGCACTTCATGTTCAAATGAGTACCGGGAATAATATAAGAGGCACAGAGATTCTCGGTATCCCTCTTGCTCTCGGCGCGCGCTTGTCTGTCGCTTTTCTTTTCGCGATAGAGCCTCCTTAATACAAGTCGCAGCTGCCGCTCCAAGCTTTCCCTAGTCAAATGCCTTGCATACCGGACCAGTCTCACAAGATGTTTTCAGCACTGCGAAAGGCAGAGACACCCCAATCAAATCAGGATCACGCGCTTACAATAGACAGTTGTGCTCATACCCGACTCTCGCCCACCGAATTGGCGGGGGTGAGTAAGAGCACAATTCTCTATTATAGTGCGCAGGGGCGCGAGGCACTTAGGAGAACAATTGCAAGGGCTCCTCTGCCTTTCGCAGTGCTGCAGATATCTTGTGAGACGAGTATAGATCGGGTGGTTTCTACTGCCCTTGAAATGTACACGCACGAAACGATTGGACAGTGATAGCACGCATCCAGTTCAAAGCTAAATTGCCATTTTTCAAAAACGCGGTAATGGAGCGCGGTGGGTGCGGCACTCAACGTAAAAAAACGCGGCAAAAAGGGCGGGTTGTACTTGTTGAAATGCTCAGTATGACCTAGAAGACATGGCATGGCGCTTCGGAAACTGTTCGCAAAACTGAAGTGCCCACTGCACTGAGTTTCGTTAAACTGAAGGGAGTTTACAGTGGGTTCAGTGGCGCTACGGCGGGGGTTTAAAAAAACGTTCGTACAACTGCATACTCCGTTTAAATAAAGTTCGTTCAAGTGATACTTTACTGTATACAGCGTTCAAAGGCTATCCTGTTCCAAGCGAAAAATGGCTTTATTGGAATCATTTAAGTAAACTTGTGAATATTTGTGCGCCTCGCATGACTATAATGTGGTAGAAACGCGCTTTGTTACTTTCCATACCGCGGGACCAATACGACATGATATTGCTAGCTTCCTTGTAACACAGTTTAGGTAACCGATTTACATGACTAGGCGGAAATAACTTTTTTCTTTGTCTTGCCGAACATAACACAAACTAAAAACGCCTGTATTTGGGTGAGAAATCATCCAGCGAAACACGAAGCTCGCGAGTGAGCTGCTGTTTTTTCTCACTGTACCCATGCTTCTGGGGTCTCAGCAGGTGCTTTTGTGAATATTTTCAGAAATAAAAGAAAAGAAAATAATGCCTGTAATATGCCTGAATTGACCTGTTTTCCAGCATGGAGGCGTTTGGTAGGACTTTAGGTCGTCAGCAACCGGCGATGCCAGTTCATGGAACAAAGATAATTGTATTCTTGCTTGCCAAGACTGTCATCTTTTTGGCTACATGGCTAGGTAGTACGTGTACTACTGCTGCGTATTGTGTCGGACCTCAATATGGCTAACCCCCGATCAAAAAATGCGCAGAAACTGGCAGCTTCCTGCCGCTTCTTGCAGCAGGGAGACCCGGTTGAAAAGGATGCTTTTGTCCACCAAAGCCGGGTTCGCTTCGGCGCAACCCCGTCGTCACGTGCCTTGCTTCAAATAAATTTAGGTTAGCACTTTTTTCGCGGAAGAAAAATGGCACTGAATGGTAACATTTCGATCAAGAGGAATAAAAAAAAAAAACGATTGAAGAACAGTAGCGATTTTTGTGGCCAGCCTGAGCCTGCCATTCTGTACCTTACAGTTTATGCCATCAACCATAGATACGTACAGGCTTTATCAAAAGTTTACAGCCCAGGGGGTCTACTTCTGAGCGATGCTATGTGGATCGTAATGCGTTTCCAGGTTTCCATACTTGCTGAAGGCAAGGAGGTTTTTCGTCCTACCCTCTCCAATTGCTAGGACTTCCACGATTATTACAGAAGTCATATTATACGGCTTAAAGGCAAACCCTCTGGGCTGTAAACTTCTGATAAAGGCTGTACATACCTCTAAAAAATATCATCGTCTACTATTTTTGAAAGCAACACACCCTTAGCGATTCAAACCTTGTTGTCGGCCTGGTACTGTGACGCGACCGTTCCAGGTGTACCAAAAGAACAAGAACAAAAACAAAAAAAAAATATTATATGGAAATACAGTACCAGAAGCTTAATCCTACGAGCTCGTCTTTCGTGCTCGCCGCTTTTTCTGGTTCTTTCACGCTGTTACTCTGAAGAGCAAAACTATTTTGTTCAGTGGACACATTTAACGAATGATCTATTCAATGGGTGGCAATGCATAACAGGGGTTACGGCGCAAAAAAAAAAAAGAAAAAGAAAAACGATCAAAGGCATAGAAAAAAAAGCACACGAAAGGTCGTTAGGTGCTGAAGAGCTACATTTTGCCCGATGAAAGGCTGTGGGTTGCATTACTAATAAGTGGGCTGATGTCTTTTTTTTTTTTTTTTTGCTGCCCCAATATAATGTCTAACTTGACATCTTTAACTAAGATCAACCTGAAGCAATTAACTTCCACCTTTCTTTAAAGTCGAAAACCCAAGTCTTGACGCGTGATTGCCCTGCGCCCCCTTCTCCCCTCCAGTTTTGCCCTGCTGTTCTCACACTGCTTTTTTAGAGCAGTAGAGCTTCTATGAGGCAGCTGTCTTTTTCCCTCCTTTTGTCCTGCAGCTTTTCTTATCAGCAGGTAAGGAAGTTACCAGGAAGTATAAAGGACAAGCAGTTAAGGGGAAAGGGGGATGCGAAGTTGGTTTCAGCAACGCAGAGTTAAACTAGACTATAGGGCGGTAGGCGGACGAAACTGAGGTCGTTCGGGATAGCAGCATGGTGAGTCATTCTGATCACTGATTCGCTAGCTAAGAATGGAGACTATGTGACATAGCAGGGTGATTTTGACCCAAATTCGTAGCCATTCCATGTCAGAGCCCAGATAGCAGATGGTGACAAACCGAGGCACACTGCGAGTTCCTCAATCGAGATAAAAACGCTCCCTGAAGACTCTTCACAAGGCGCAAGCAGTGAGCACGCTGTTGTGGTGGTCCGTCCTCCGAGTGCGCATCAACTGTCCCCGTAGACCTGCGCTCTGCACTTCACCTCGACTCTTCCGGTGATCGTGGTAAGTCATTTTATTTTATTTTACATCATAAAATATAGGTATGTCTCGCCCTGAGTGTCCCGTAAAACACCTAAGTGGAATGTTAGCTCTGAAGCACTGCAAAGTTTGCTCATATAATTTTAATCTCTTTTTTATGTATTCAGCCATCAGAATTAAGAACATATTTGTGTGGTATGTTCCTCTGATATTTAGGTGTGTTATGCCATATGTCTGGCCAAACCATGCCCAATATTCCGAAATTTACACATTCAAGTTCGTGAGCAAGCATTGTTTTTATGTTCGTTCCGTTTTTGAAGTGCTACATCGAGAGAGAGAGAGCTCGGAAAAGGGACGTTATTTCGTGCTAAAGTTGGCACATATGTACGCGTTCTACGGTATTCATTCGTCGAAGAGCACAGCATGCCCGCATACCGTTCTGGTTTCTTAAAAAAGCAGTGCAAGTGTCAAAGCAACATAGGTGCTCTTTTTCACAGGTGACAATTTTGTATCGTTTCAAAATGTGAGGAACTATAGCACATCGTTTCCCTTTTCCATAATTGAAATGCGTACATGCGGTCTAGCAATATGACTCCCTCTCTCTCTTTCATAAAAGATTTGCTTATCTTCGAGGAAGAAAAGGCTTCTGCCGTTCTCCAATCTTGACGGCTCATCTCCCCGCACTCCTTTTATCCATTGACATGTCGAGAATGAGTGTTCATAATTTTTATGTCGAGATTACTGTTATTTTATTCAGTTAGTAGGAACAACCGTCATGTTGCAAAATGCCCCACTTCTATGCCCGCTTGTCTTGCCGGCAAGAGCCCATGTGCGTTCATACACACTGACAGAGTAAGAATATGTAAATTCGGAAGCTATGTGGAATATTCGTTATAATTAGACTCTTTAGAAAAGAATCAATGCGTACTTTATGAAAGTCCGGATGGTTATCCATCAACAAAGACGGTGTGCAAAGCCTTTCACAGAATCACTGATCTATATCCAAATTTTACCATCAATAATTATATTCGTGACAGCTAAAACGGTGGCACTATGCAGGAAAGACTCCTCCAGGCCATGGTTGGTGGCCATCGCATGATTCCACTACCTGATTTTACAAAAATCGCTTCCGACTTCAAGATTGGTTATTAACAAAGTAGAGGGCGTCAGTTCATTGTATGAAGTGTTTTGGTGGCGCTTTCCCGCTCTTGCTCTATTCAGATGTATTCGAGATGAATTTTCCGGCTCAAGACGTCTAATATTTGTTAAAATGGTGGCCATCATGCTCTAGACTACTTTATAATGCACAGCTTTTGTTTATTGGTTGCTATATATTTCCTCACTAGCGAAACCTCATTAATGCTGCAGAAAATGAATGTGTTGTTTTAACGCAACTTCCAGGCCGATCATCTATACATCTTGCTGGCGCAGTTACATAGGGGGCTCTAGAGAATAGATTAAGCACACCTAGTATACTAGTGCCGACGTATGGGGCAACGAGTGGTATTGCGCGTGCCAAACTTACGTCCGGTACGTAAGTATGCGTCTACACGAGGAGGAAAAAAGGAGGGCGGAAGGCAGGGATGTTAATCAGAAAGAATGAATTCTGGTTGGCTACCCTGCACTGGGGAAGGGGAATGAGGGATTAAAGGGGAAATTTCTCTGCTATGTTAAACATCTGTAATAATCCGGGTGTGGTAAGAGAAGATTTCAAAATAAGTTAAGAAGATAGTACCCAGCCCAAAGTTCTCCTTCCTCCCTTCAATATATGCGGCTGGCAATTAGTTAGACATGTCAAAAGTTTTCAGGGCTGATAGGAGTCACCAGCATCATGGGGCAAGAGGGAAATCTCTGAACATAATTGGCTCGTCATGTGACGTCCGTGGTGCGTAGTAATTATCCGCTTAACTACGTCCTATTACAAGAGAGTAAGTCATTGCCACTGATAATACTGACCACTAATATTACCTTCTTTGTGTGCGTCCTGTCGCACATCCTGCTAGGCTAATAACACGGCCATTTTAGTCCTTGGTCATACAACCTCTGTAAACACCGTTGTGCACGGGGCACATCGTGCCGTCTACCTAGATTAATTCGGAAGGAATTCGATGTTGGTGTAATCGAGAAGAGCTTTATGTGATCGTTCGTATTCCCTGAAGGGCTTTCGGATGACACATCACAGCTCATTTTTAATAACCTAGAATTAATAGTCATGGCAGCCGTTTCCTGGAAATACAGTTAATCGCGGCATCATGACAAACTGCAGCGTCACTAGCGGATGGGCTTCCTTTGAATAGAAATTGCGTCTTGATTGCGTTCCTGATTTGCGTGCGACCGTATACACTGCGTCACAGCGCGTCTGCGCACGCGAGCAGTAGCCACCACTGACCCCATCTACCACTATGCATGCGCAGCTGGACACTCGTAATCCTTCACTGATACACATTACAGGGTGGATTGTTGACGGAAGGATACAAAAAATTTGGCAGGCATGGTATGTGAAGTATGTACAGTATGAAATATGGTGAAGTATGTACAGGTCAAGAAAAGAACAGCGCTCACCCCCGCCCCCCCTCCCATCCTGGACACAGCTTCACTTTTTAAGTATGGTTTGTTGTCCCCAGCCAAGGATCTAGGGAAATGGAGTTCATGTCGGGCATTCCAATCAGGGAAACGCGAGCATTCGAGGTTGCCGCTCACTGCCGGCGATGATACTTGAGCCAAAATGGTCGAAAGCTAGGCGAGTTGGTACGGAGACATTTTGTTGTAGCACCACATGAACCAGGACTGAGACGAGAAAAGACGGAACAAGTGCTCACTAGTAACTAAAAAGAAAAAGTAGAAGAGCACCTTTTCTTTCCACAATTTCCACGAAATCAACTCTCCGCTGCGGTGTGGTCGCTACCTAATGTTGGAAATGTCGCATGCGGCACCAATTCCTCCCACATTGTCAGTTGTTCAGCGATGGTGGTTCGTTGAAATACTGGTACACTGTTCCTCGAGCGTCCAAGACATAACCTCAGCGGCGGCTCAGAGATTTCCATGGGCTGAGAGCAAGCAGGAGGTCGCCCGTTCGATTCTTTGCGTGGGTTACTACTCTTTACACGTAGAACGTAATCACATCAATGCACAGAAATTTCGTCTCTCTTCAGGAACTGCAAACGCTAAAAAATAGCTCTTAGTTGTACTGCAACGTTAACTGCCAAAATATAGGAAGTACAGAATCCCGACTTCGGGTACAAGTTCGACCACGTTCCCGGCACTCTTTGAGGGCTCTTAGTTTAAACAGCGTTATCGGTGCAACCCCGCACTCGCACTATCCTGTACAGCTTCAATCATAAACCAGCACCGGCTGAACGCCCTTTACACGACCGCAAACAAATCGACCATGGGCGTAAGCTTGGTCGCACCGCAATAACAGAGGTGTCTACGTGAGATGTCCTCAACAGTTGTCACCGTGATGTTGGAGTCATGCTTTCACCGCCGCGTCTAGCAGTGATCTGTTACAAGGACTGTATTTTCCTCGTTGTTTTGCCATTGTGTTATTTCCTATCACTTTTTGCTCACAACGATATGGATCTCGTTTTGTCGCAACGTGCGCTTATCACCATATATATGGCATGTTCAATCTGAGTTCTTTCGCCGTCTTTCTCGGTATACTCCGGCTGCCTTTTTTCTTTCGGTTCGTTTAAAAAAAGCTGCGCTCAAATTTCGCATTAGGGAATGTCGGAATCACTCTCAGAATTTTTTTTCTGTCATGAAAATAAACAACAAAAAAACTTCTTGCTGCCATACTGCTTGAATTGCGCAAGCAGTTAATTTTCACAGCCCCCTGTAATATGGCAGTTTCGGGCTGGTATCACCAGCGCCATGGTTCCAAGCCTCTCTTTGAATGGTCCGTCCTGACCCTTGACTTTGTATGAGAAATTATTACCAAAAAGGCCTGTGGCCTAACCTCCTCCGACGGGTAGTTGACAGCTTGGCGCTAGAAGTCCGTTATATGCAATAAAACGCATATTTTAGGCTTCGCTTCTGACGAGCAGGTATCCTGGCCTTGCTCGATGACCCAGAACTTCATCGCTGATCTGCTGCTCCAGGATGCTAGTCAGACTTAAAAACTGCTCCATGCCACTGACAGAAGGTCCTCCTTTTAAAGCCGTCTGCCGCCATTTTCTCAAGTTGTGTCCGCCCGTAGTAAAGCGGAGAAGTGGCCAGCTCGAATGAGTGCCACAAAAAGAACCCCGAGGGTATAAGTGTGATGGAAGGATAAAGTTTGCACTGTAATACCACCAAACTAAGTGCTTCTTCTCTGTAGGATTTATCTCGAGAAAAGTCCCGGAGGTTCTTCATTCACATCCGGTTGACATGTTTTGCGAAAAAGAAAAACAAATGTATTGGCAATAATTTGATGTCACAACAAACAGTATCCTCACACATCCGTTTTACGAACTAGCCATGATCTTGCCAGTATTCATCTAGCAAATTAATGTTCTACTAAGTTTCACTGTGTAAAATATGGGTTGCTCTGGGAAAGGTGGGAGAGTAGCCTCTTTGTACATTCGGCGGTTCTCCTGGAATCTGTTAATAGTCGACATTGCCAGCCTGTACGCACTAATGCTCTCATAGTGCTCTTCCTGGTGTAAAAAAGGACAGAGTACGTTGTGTGATGGTGTCCCATGTCTTCGCGCCTGTTATTAGATTATGGCGGCATAGTTTGCTTAGCTTCCTGTTTCTTCTGTCACTTGCTTAGTTGTTTAGACAGTTTATTCTAGCATCATTGGAGCAACAATATCGCGCATATCCCATTGTGAGAGCGCGTAACTTGATTTGCGAAGCACCTCGATTCTAAGCCGAAATGCTCTACCAAGAGTCATGAACCATGGTGGTATTCGTGATGCCTTATTTGTACTTTTCAGTTGCTCTTATCAATTTGTAGCAGTAAATTAGGGAGCGTTATCAAGCGATGTCCCCATTACAAATCTTAATTTCATTGATGATTTGACTTTATGCTTGCAGTACTGAAGGCCATTATATAATTTCTTGCTCGGATATCATGCTCAACGTATTCCATTTGTTTTTAATTCCCTTCAAGAAACTCGCCCTTGTGAGCCATGCCGCCAGTGGAGAACAACACTGGCATTGACGCGACCGATATGGAGGCAAACAAGCTTGTGCAGGAGGCGAACCCTTCTGATGAAAAAACGTCAGCAAGTGAAATGGCCATTGCTGTGCCAATAGATGATATCCCGGTTGACACGCCGACACAAGCACCGAAGAAGCGACGACTGGAGCAGCTTGTACGAGAGGAACTGAACTCAGAGGTCAAGATTCCTGCGGTTCAGAGTGCGGACGTGCACAGTCAGGAGACACAAAATTCGGAGCGGCAAAATGTTGATGTGACGAGTTCCCAGCCGAGTGCATCTGTACCGAATCTCGGTGAGCTGGGTTCAGCGGTACCGCGGCCGGCTGTAGCATCGTCAGTGACGCAGAAGAAAAAGTAAGTTTCTCATTATTCCCTGCAGTGTTTCGACATTACATTTATGATTCCATTCCATAAAGCTCCATAGAAAGCCAGCATTTCGCCCGGTTCATATTTGCGCTAAAAGTTTTTGCTAAGCACTCGATCCTGTTGTGGCTTAATAGGCAACGTAATGCTGATATAACAAACCACAAACGTACGTTGATCGTCTATTGTTAGTAATCTTTGTATGCCCATTCTCCTTTTCATCCGTGTCGAGACTGCTTTTTCCTTATGAGGAACATGGGCATTCGGAAAATAGCCTAACATGAAAATGCCCGACCGCGAAGCATAGTCGCGCATATGCGTTCGTTGGCCGACGCTATGCATTTTATCTCACCATGCAGCTGAACGATAACATTCTCAATTCTCTGAGAAAAGTTCAGCTTTCGGTGGTCCACACACTGAGCCGAATCAGAGTTATAAACATATATGTGGAGAGTTAACGGAGAGAAAAGTGCAAATCGTCGCTTCTTTTTAACTGAAAGAGAAGTGACAGAATGGGAGGTAGGCAGTATAAGGGTTCTCCATTTTCTACGGCGTATTTGGTAACCTATTTTGTACACGAGCTATCTGCCTTTACAAAGTTGCGTGAAATTCCACGCCATCATGCATGCTTGCTACATCTATGCGTTTGAACGTGGCATTCACGCGCAGGTAGTTGCATATAATTGGACAGGTAGACTCCCCGGAATGTTCAACTTGTGGCATCCCCAAGAATGTGGACGATATATTATTGGTGCGCCCAGTGTACGCGCTTAAAAGAAATGTGCTAGCCATTTCCTTGAAGCGTTTGGACAAGAGGCCTCTGTCGGAAGAACTGCTGCTGGGCGCTTGGCAGGACAAGGGGAAGGGTGTCCAGGCAGTGCGGGCTGTTTGCCGTTTTTTGCGCGCCACCAGACTCGATTCGCGCTTGTAAAGCGGACTGCCGTGTCTGTATATTTTTTTCCCCCACATCGTCACCCATCATGATCCTCTTTCTTCTCCCCTTCCCCAGTCCAGAGTAGCAGGCCAGATTTTAATCACTCCGGCCACCCTCCTTGCCTTTCATTTCAATAAATCCATCTATCTATTTACAAAGTTGGCCGGGCGGCTCATTTATTGCGAAATGAACAAAAAAATGTCCGTGGTTTATTTCATTGTCCGCGTGGTTTTCTCGTTTGCAGGGAGGAACGGAAGTACGAGTGTAGCGAGTGTGGCTATAGCAGCCCGCGCCGTTTCAACTTTGCAAGACACTGCGCGAAGATGCACGCAGCGATGAGACCCAGCGGCCGGACCCGCCACCCCTGTTGCGATGTGGGCGCCGGTATTGCCACGCGACACGAACTGCAACAGCATATGGAAAAGGTGCACGGAAAGAAGTACTCATGTGAAGTGTGCGATAGGCAGTTCGTCCGTCTCTCCCAACGTGAAAGGTAAGTCACAGCGGCTAACGTAGCGTTGCAAACGTCGGGAAGGGGCGCTGCGAGTCATTTTTGAAGCGAAAGCTACACTACGCCACCCTGGGTCAAGCTCAGAGTGGGCTTTCATTTGACGTTCACGGTGCAGGAGGACAAACTTTTGCTATGTGGTTCAGATGTCTACGCAGCTTGACCGTCAAGGTGGCACAGGACAAAGTGTGGCTATAAATATACTATGCTTTCCTTTCCTCAAAGTATCCAGAAGCTTGACCTTCAGATAGGTGGTTGACCTTCACCTGTTAAGGTGCTGTTGTACCCCCAAAAGTATACTGTTACTTTCCTTCCCCAATACATAGATTAGAGAAAAAAATATGTGCGCCGCAGGGCTGGCGGAATGATTAAAATGGCCGACTACTGTTCCTGAGTACTTGGGATCCAGCGCGACCGCTGGTGGCGGCGTTTCGATGGAGGCGCCTCCATCGAAACATTCAGTTTGTGGTGTTTACGTCCCAAAGCGACTCAGGCTATGAGAGATGCCGTAGTGGAGAAATCCCGAAATTTCGACCATCTGAGATTCTTTGCACCATACACGGACGCTATCCTCCGTTTCACCTCCTTTTGAAACGCAGCCGCCGGATGCGAGGTGCATATGAAACTCATATGCAATGCGAAATAAATGCCGGAAGTCACGTATTCTATATTTAAGCCTAAGTATGGGACAAATAGCAGCAGCTTCAGCTTTTCTAAGGAGCAGTATGGCTGGTGGCGTGGGCTGCCGACTGCCAGACTCGACTGCTACACTTCGTTCGCACTTGTCTAGTTCGGCATCAGTTGAAGTGGATGTTTATGCACTGATATTACTACATCCAAACTTTCAAGAAGATGCGGGCAGAAATTAATTTGGTAAAATTAGTGATCGCTGAATGGCCGATACGCAATTCGGTATCTCGATTCCCTCAATGACACATACCAAGAATGGTGCTTTTCCGCCCTTTGTCAAGTAGCAGAGGCACATGGCACCTCCGCTGCGGTGGCAGCTTTTCCAAGGTAGAGGCAAAAGGGGAGGCGCCCGTGTGCTGTGCGATGTAAGAGCACGTTAAAGGATCCCAGGAAGTACGAAATTTTCGGCCCCTTGCACTACGTCGTCTCTAGCAGGCTGTGTCGCTTTGGGACGTTACACCACATTAGCCTAACCTAACAGCTCGTGAATATCCTCATCAACAAGGCGCTGACTTTTTGCGTGCATCGCGATGCATTCGCCGTGTCACGATGATATACTGCCCCGCCACCATGGGCTTTAGGAAGCGGCGACTAGCTAGCTCGGCACCGGTACGAGGATATTTTTTCTCCGCGAACAGCGCGGAACAGCGATGGGCGCAACAACTAATTTTGGATCTGTGGGGAAGGTTTTGGTTTGGTTTATGGAGTTTAAGGTCCTAAAGCGACACAGGCTATGACAGACGGCCTCCAGAGGAAAGCGGCCGCTGCGACCGGGATTCGATTCCGTATCCTTGAGCACAGGAGACGAGACATAAAGTAGGCAATGTTCTTTTTTTACAGCTGTAGCTAACCTGAACGGAGATAAGGCTCCTGTTTAACGGAGAAACCGGCGAGAATATCTGGATCGGTCGTAAAGGTCTCATGTCGCATAGCACGTCGAGTGGGGGAATCGAAAAGGGAAATAAAATTGGCATAATGTGTTGCACCAATGTCAAAACATCACTCATACGTCACGATAAGGTAGAAGTGCGTAATGTAAAAGAATTGTGGGGAATCGAAGATGGAATTCTGGTGAGAAAAAAATCAGCAGTAAAATACCTTAACAATTTTATGAAGTCGCTTCATATTTGGGCAGTAAATAACTAGATTAGTTTTAAAACCCATGTACCCCCTTAAGGAGAGCCGTTATACTAGTTTCGCACATTATTTCTGGTATTGCGGCAGCTCACAATTCTATAAGCAGATCGGTATGTACGAAGACCTGTATGAGCGACCATTAATATTGTGGCGCTATACACTAAAGACGGAGCTTAAGTATAACCACCAATAAGTTTCTCCCCCCCCCCCCCTCGTTTTACCGGCATTCTGTGCAATTTTCAATTTTAGAAACAGTTTGTCTCTTTCTTTTTTTTTTTTTCAGCAGCCAATAGAGGACATTGCTTATCTAGAAGCTGATAGGATCTTTAACACGCAGGTTTTTCATTGATGTTCGACGCAGAAAATTATCATTTTTGGTCAGGTGAGGAGTATAGGGCGCATGATGAAAATTTAACTGATCGATTGTGACAGTATTGCAGGAAGTGAGGGGTCACTTTTAGGGTGTGCAATTATTGTGTCAGTAGTGCGCTCTCGGATTTTTTTATTTTTGACGCCCCATAATTTTATGGTAGACATAATGTCGATGCATTCCCGTGTAGCAACGCAGAAAGGCCCTTGGTATGATTTCGACCTCATCAATATGAAATTTGTTACGTTTTTATACAAGGGCCTTATAAAAGCATTTCTTCCATTTTGTTTATTATGCTCTTCCGCTTGTTTTCAACCCTTTTCACCTTCGGCTATGTTTTGTAACGCGACAGTGTTGAAGGTACTGTTCAGATAAAAACCAGCCTGCTAGACGAACCAACCCGAATCGGTAAAAAATTACGTGACCTCACATTAAATTCCAGTTGATTAACACACCTGAATGACTACTTACAAGGCCACAACATCTTACAAGTCGATATGGCACCTAAGTAAAGTAATTTTAATGGTCTGAAAACGAAATTTGGGTGAGGGGGGGGGGGGGGGGGTCATCGCAACCTGAGGCTGTGCACAGAACCAGTTAAACCACACAATCACGACGATGCAATCGAGGAACATATGTTCGCTCTGCTATGACAAAATTTATCCCTGTCTTCGAAGTGATGTGCAAAGAGTTCAGAAAGGATCGATCGACGTCATCGCGTCGTACCATACATGAGATGAATAACTATCTCAAAAGTTTTCATTGTGCGAATTATTTCTGGGCGATTGCGATAAATGTTCTGAGAGGCCCGTAAATATTTCTCGACCTCTTCTGATTGGTTATTTATTAGTATAAATAAGCAGGCTGAATACGTTTCGCTCAATGCATGGGGAAAATAGAGATTATATGAGGAGAAAATAGGGGACATTAAATATTAGTAATGTAAAGCCTGGGCCTGTGCATCACTAACCGCCGACATTAATTTCAGCGAAGCAGCAGCGGAAATAAAAGGGGGCGAACCGTATAGTTGTGGGTGCGATGCTAAGCAGTGAGGCAGTTTAGTTTCGCATTGATTGAAAGCTGTAATTACTCTGGCGCTGCTGTAATGATTTCGCATCAATCCTTTCGCAGGCACATGCGTATCCACTCTGGTGACAAGCCGTACCCTTGCCCCCTATGTGGCAGAGAATTCAACCGCAGGAGCAACATGCGCCGCCACATGGTCAAAGCAAAGTGCGCACGAGGCGCCGCCAGGCAGGGGGCTAATGCAGGCCCTTCCGCCGTACCCGGTTGCAGTGGCACACAAAGCTTCCACGGAGTGGAGGAAGCTTCATCGACAGCCGGAGAGGCCATGTTCATGGATTTTTCTGACGATGAATCTACCGATGATGCTTCGGAGACCGATCGAGCTGAATTCGATGCGCCCCATCCACCAATAGAGGAGGACAGCGCCTATGATACTTCGGAGACCGATCCAGCTGAGTTGTATGCGGCCCGTCCCCCATTAGAGGAGGACAGCGCCGTTGATGCTTTGGAGACCGATCCAGCTAAGCCCGATGTGCCCCGTCCGCCAATACAGAATATCGCCGATGTGACGCAGGAGGCCGAAGCCCGAGTATTTCCCGAAGCCGACCCCTACGAACCAGAGGGAGAGGCTGCGGTTTCCTCAGACGTACACTGGGCGGCTAATGTACTGATGTTGCTTCGCAATGGAGGCTACCGAGGATGTGGCGAGGTGGGACCCTCAAGGTACGCAAAAGCCTGACAAATGCTCACTCTTCACTGGCTCAGAATTCTTGGCTCACTACTCTTCCTCTCATGCCACTGTGACGCCTCAGCAACATAAGGACATAACCTGCGGGGACTCATTAGCGATATCGTCTGTTTAAAATTGCGACGACCTCTGCCATCGCCCCTAAAATTCCCAAATGGGGACGCTTGCGGACGTCGTCGGTGAAGCAGGCACTGAGCTTTTCCTAAGTGACGGCTGCAACTGCTTCAACGCAAGTACTCGCAGCGATGAACTACGCTGTGCGTTACGCCGTCTTGCGTTCCAGAGAGACCTTCCAACACCCCCACGATGCAAACCTTTGGAGGTGATGCTTCACTGCGAACTAACGAATATCCTCCGCCGCCGACGACCAATGACGACGCAACAAATTTTACTCCGCCGCTAAACGCACGATGACAGCATCTACGACGATACAACCAGATCCAGGCTGACATCGCCGGCCAGCGTAGTGACAATGGTGTGCCCCGGCAACGACTTCAGTATACACGAAGGAGCCGATGCGACACATTTGGCGATGTGTCACTGGCGCGGCACTTTTTTGCATTCGAAAGCAAGCAGTCTTTCTTGTCCCTGCAGATTTTTTTTTTTTTTTTACTATGATCTTCACCTAAAATAGTCTTCGTCATTGGCATCGCTACGATATTCATCGTGTAGTAGGGTGTATTTGCATCTGCTTTCTTGCTTTAGAAAGAAGAATATCTGCGTAGGACCACTGAGAAATTTGGTTGATCCGCAATAAAATATGTTTGATTGGTTTGACTTTGGGTTTCATTTACCGAATGGAATTATTGCTGGTAGTGAATAACCAGAAAGCATGACCTTTGTTGCCAATCTAATGAAAGCTCTAAGAAAGCAGCTTTGGTTTAGAAAAATGGGCGTAGTGTGCTCTGATGTGAAATTCTTGAAATAAATTTTAGTGAACATTTGTTAAGCTGCTTTAGAAGTTAGAATGCTAAAAATAAAAATTGTGTATACAATGTTCTGTTATTATCACTAATCACTGCATTCATTATAATTTCATCATGTGTTTCTTGCATCGGCTTCAACAATATACACTAATGAAAAGCAAAGGTAAGACTCTCAAACATGGCAGGTCATTGCGCAGAATTCGGATTTTAGTTTAGAAACATTAATATAACAATGCTGCCAGCCGGATCGCTGATTCCGCCCCCTTGTGCGCACTCGGCACTCCTAGTGCAATCCTGTACGGGTCGCAATCTACTGATCAGGAAGCATTCCGTTATTTCGCCATGTCCAAAGCGTAGCAGAATAATAAGGTTGCCTGGTCTGAGGACGCTCGTATATCTTCGGATGCCCGTATGGCAAGGTAGGTTGGCTGAAATATCGCCATTTGTAGGGCAGTATGACTCGAAGGCTTGTCTTGATCACTGGATACTAAATGTGATAAAGACTCGGAACAAGCTATGCTTGCGCCTGAGAAGGACATTTCATTGTACTAATTCGAGACCAAATCTCTGCTCCATTTCGACGCACAAAAGCACACACTTGCGTTGCCATCCTGCTCGTTGTAATATTTTATACTGCTGCCTATACGTAAGCTAGCTGTTTAGAGCAAAAACATTACCCAAAAGTTTCGCGCTTTTACCAATACTCTCACCTTGTGTGTGCCTTTTATATTTGTTAGTTTTGTTTTTAACAGAAGGTACGAACGAACCTGCCCAAAAAGTGCTGCAATGATCCAGGTGCGAGTACACATCAAACCGCAACAGAGATAGCCAGCGCGAAAAGCCAGTCATAGGCTCAAGTAGGACATGGCTTGCGATCAACGCTTTCCGTCCCTGCTTTGGCATTGTTCACTGTATGCTCCTAGACGTTTTGTTAATCCTGCGTCGGTATTGATATTCCGAACGCTCTTAAACTTCTTCCTTACACCCTTAATTTCGGGATATAAAGTACTGTTAGGAGCAGTTTTTGACAGCTCCAGCGCGTGGTAAGCTACTGCTGCGTTTCGTAGTGGTCGGAAAAATAGTGCTGCCGGATTACGAAAAATGAATACCCTTCAAATTTCGTCTCTAACTGTTCCGGATTAACACTGACTTGTTGCTGGCAAAGATTGGGGCGACAGAAGTTTTCAGTAAACTGTGATTTGTTGCGTACTACGTTTCGCGTCTTGACGATATCTTTACGTGCTCAACTCCTATCAGGAGCAGCCTATTGGCACGTTCCTCTTGGCCACGAACGAACATGTGAACGGAGCTGGTTGCACATCATACACTCATTTTAACGTTGGGCTTGCGAATCTGATCCAAATCACCTGACAACCACTATCCGCAACACCGTGGCCTCCATACTTTCAGCTTTTAGGAGATGCGATATACTACCAAATATTTGGAGTTCTTTCCTGGCGGCCTACGACGTAAGCAGCAGTAGCGACAATGATGAATTCTCGAGATGTTGGGATGCAGGGCGCATTAGACGCTGCATGACCGAAGCCGCTTTTTAAGGCACGCGGAGCAGTTTTGTTTTCTCTTGAAATTTAAGCCGCAGCTGATTATACATGTAAAGTCTTTTGTCACTAAAAATGGGATGAAACTAAGCCATGGCGCAAGAATATGTGCAGTGGCTGCAGCACTAGCAGCTTTAAAGCCAGCAGCAACTGGTGCCGAGGAAAGATTAAGTCAATGATACCTTCCTTTTCTAAATTTGTGGTTTTGTACGTGAATATATACAGGTATTTTTTTTTATAACTTCTGATTACCGTCTTTCTTTCTTATCAACACCTCAAGAACAACAAAAATTTGCTTTATGCTTTTCCTAATTCACTAACTTATGTACAGTGTATAATATACATTCGTGTATGTACCACAGTAAGCTAAAGGATATATTCCTTGTGCATAGAAAAGGAACCCGTAGCAACACATCGAAGAGACCACGCAAAACTATTTTTTTTTTGCGCCTCTGCCAGTCTTCCGCCCATATGTCAGTGCCTTCTCTAAAATTGTAGATTTGTGAGGTCATTTTCATGAGGGCCATTTACGTCAGACGCATCGAGGTTGGCGAGTTACCAACCTTGGCTTTTTTTTCTGTATTCTTTTTTTTTTTTTTTAGGAGACGCCGTCGGCTTCACCTTGATACCACTTTGTCAGTTTGTTTCAGCGGTGATTCATTTCCTACATAAAGTTGTATGTTAAGCACTAGGCCAAATTTTGGCGCCATATTTAACGTTCCTCAAAGCACGAGGGGGTTGGTTTATGGGATTTAACATCCCACAGTGACTCACGCCAGGAAATGAGGGCTCCCAAAATTTCGAATACCTGAACTTCTTTAACGTGCATCAACATTGCAAAGCACACGTGCGCCTTGCTTTTCGCCTGCAACAAAAAGCGGCCGCGGCGGCCGGGATTTGGTCCCGCATCCCTGGGCACATCAGTCGAGCGCCCTAACCACAGCACCACCATGGCAGACCGCAAAGCATGAATGCTCACTGTGCATATTTGCTACGGATAATATATCCTTGCCAAGTAGCAATGTGCTTTTCCCTCTAAATATACTGATATTGCGACAAACGCGCGCAAACAGCATGTGGTGGTTTTTCGTGCATCCGTATCAGACCGTTCGCATTGTCGGTCTTTTAGTAAGGCATCATATATTTCGAAAAGAAAATCAGGCTGTTGTTGTTATGGCTATAGAAAGAGGGAAAAGAAAATGCACGGGCCTGCTACTGGCTCTGCAGATGAGCCACCTCCGCTGCCTCATGCGGACAGAAGGGAAAATAGAGAAGAAAGAAAAAGAAGAGGGAGAGAAAGGCGCGCGCCGCAAACACAGCCGTCGTCCACCACCTAAGCGGTGGCGGGTGGAATGGCGGCCTACAACAGATAAACATTCGGTGGCTGGGTAACTCCCGCCGCAAGCGGCGTTGACCTACCGTCGCAGCCCCGTAGGGCCAGGAACTGCCAACCTTCAACCTAAAAAAAAAAAAAATATAAGGCTGCGTTTTATCCAATAATGTACCCCTTAAATAAGTACAAGTAAACATGTCAGATATCTTGGAGTTACGTCTCCCGTAGCACTTGACTGGTCCAATCATGTTATTTATTTATTTATTTATTTATTTATTTATTTATTTATTTATTTATTTATTTATTTATTTATTTATTTATTTCATACTGCAGATCATTTTACAGATCCAAGCAGAACAATGCAGAAGTAGATATTACAAATACAAAACCACAAAGTAAAACGAAAAGCAAAGTAAATAAAACGAAGCATGCAGCATCACTATGCGCTGTCAATCATCGTGCCGGTAAACTCCGCTCTGGTATGGTACGTGCGATGAAGGAAATTTTAAATGTGTCGCTTCATGCAAAGTATGCAGTAACGGCACTGGGATAGTGTAGTTGAAAAGGATGCGTAGGGTGCAGCATCAAGCGCCAACTTGTTATTTATAAGCAGGGAAAGGTATTCTCGACGGATATTTTTTCTTCGTGTCTCAAAGGGGTGGATATTGTTAATATTTATAAGCTCAGATGGAGAATCGAACGGCCAAAACATTGGATAAATAAATCTTACGGCTTTAAATTGAATTCTTCCCAGCTCCTAACATTGGTTTCAGTAGGGATCCCACACCATGCATGCATACTCGAGTTTAGGCCTGATTAGTGATTTATAGATGGGTAATTTAACCTCACCGGAGACTTATGAAAGTTAGAAAACATAGCTTGCAAAATGTGGATGAGCAGATATTTTCAACGTGTGTATTCTAGGACCGGTCTTTAATTAATGTTACGCCTAGGTATTTAAAAATGGACACTTCATGTATTGGCGATTGTCCGCGGTGATATCTGTCTTCAAACGTTTTTTTTTTTTTTTTTTTTGTGCACGTGTCATATTTTCTTTGTTTATGAACATGTCTCATCTCTGACACCATGCAAGGACGTTAGTTAAGGAAATATCAA
Source organism: Amblyomma maculatum (assembly GCF_055883805.1). Taxonomy (NCBI): domain Eukaryota; kingdom Metazoa; phylum Arthropoda; class Arachnida; order Ixodida; family Ixodidae; genus Amblyomma; species Amblyomma maculatum. The sequence continues at coordinate 29,809,678 of NC_139347.1, read as the reverse complement.
GATCAATTAGGTGATTAGAACATGTAATATCACGGTACAGTACGCACTATACCATTTGAACTCACACTTGCTGGTTAATTGTGACAGATAATGCGCCTTCCCTTTTTTGTAAATGAATTATAATTATATGTATCACTGCAACGGACACCGATAAGAGGCAAACGATGAGAGGAAAATGATTCTCCTCATAAAAGACACCTAAGACACCCCCTAAGGTTTTACGCGTCTTCAATCGACAAAGCAAGTCGCATGTTACGGTATGGGATATGGAAAAGCTAATCTTCGCCGAATAAACAAGCTGAAAGAAAGTCTTAGCCTGGTCTTGAGCCAGAAGTGACTGCAAGACTGCCCGATTCTTCTCTGTTAACTGATAAATACTGTTCGTGGTTGAAGTTGAAGTTGATAGTTTGTTTTCGAATAAAAAAACAACGTACAGGAATATACAGCGAGAGGTCCCGTAGTACAAGACCGCAGGTGGGATCTCCCATGGTAATAGATTTCGATAGGAAACAAAGTATAATATTATTGTAAGAAAAGTTGTGTTATGAAGCAACACTGAAAATAAATAACGAAATACATACTAAAAAGTGCATTGCCGACAGATTTAGGTACAAAAACGGAATACAGAAAAAAGTACATAAACACTTACGAATTCCGGGACACAAAAGATAAATAACACAGAAATCACAAATTAAGAAATTTTTTTAATTTCAACTTGAACAAAGAAAGTGTATTAGTTTGCTTAATGGTCGAAATTCAAAGAATTCCAAAATGATATGGATGAAAATTGGAGGCTTTTTCCCCGTAGTTAGTTATTACGTAGAGCGAACCGTGTAACACTGTTGTTTTTGATCAGGTTAGTTAAATAGTGTGCAATCCAGATATTTAACATGTCAGGAAGACCTGACATGTTAGACTATTACTGTCTAGTGCAAATGCAAGGGAATGAACGATTGCTATTAACTGGGTTACTGTCGAATATGGTTTACAAAAACTATGCTGAAATTTGGATACAGTAGAGTGCAGATTTCTGAATTCATTTACGCGATTAGCAATAACGTGTTCACTTAATTTACAACACGAATCATTTAAGGAAATATGGCGGTAGTTAAGATCAGTCGATCCCCTTTCTTCGGTACGGGGACAATTCGGGCGGTCCTCCAGTCATCTGGCAACCTTGCACTTTGCAAGGATGTTTTAAACAGTACGCACAAGAACGTTTCCAATTATTCTGCATATCTCCGTAGGAAAATGCTTGGACTATTCTCAGGTCCACGTGTATTTCTGGTTTTCGAGTTCTTGAACATAAGAGCTAAAGAAACAAAATTTACTTTTGCGGCGGCTGGAGGGTAGATGAGCTAGATTTTGAAATTACACTTTTAAAGTAGGCATTAAAATATAACTACCGTGACAGCTTACCATCTCCTTCATTTTTTTTTTTCAACAAAATTATAAACTTTCTCTTTCTTCACTGAAAGCAAATTTGTATCTCGTTATAGCTATTTTAGAATTGCATGCATTACATGGGATAAGTGCACAAAAAGCTAAAAGAAAAAATAGAACAGGTGCAGAAAGAGACAGCCCGCTTCGTAACTGTAAATTATCGCTACACTGTCAGAGGGTGTGATATACGCGAAGGGTTGTGCTGGAAATCTCTTTCTTTGCGCAGAAAAATTATAAGGATGAAATTTCGTTAAATATACATGAAAATAACACTGGTATTGACAAAACGCTATTAATAAGGGGCTGCATTACGTCTCACCTCGGAAAGACCGCGGTAATAAAATCAGAGCCTATCAGTACCACACTAATGTACATAAGCTTTCATTTCTTCCGAACAATTAACGACTAGAACTAGCTCCCTAGGGAAGTGGTGCCTACGTCTAGTGTTGAAAATTCAATTGAGAGTTTCATTCTGAGGAATGAATGAAACTCTCAAATAATCAAGCTCTCTAGATAATGAGAAAGTGAGCTCAGATTTGTGGCTTTTTTTTTTTTTGTTTTTGTTTTGTTTTTTGTTTTTTTTCGCTGTGCTGACGCATTTTCGTGTGCACTATCGTGCTTTGCATGAGCTACATCATTCAATGGCCGATTGCACTCATGGTTGTACAATCTCGCCGAATTCATCACTGCTTTGAGCTATCAGGAGATGATGGGGCTATTTCTGCGGTTTCTTTATCCTTTACCTCGTTTATTTCACGTCTGTTTATATGGTATTTTATTTCACTCTTCTGAATTTAGTGAATGTAAAGTACGAATCGAAAAATACAAACGCGTGTATGATCTTGTGATGAATCGCTTCTTCATGCGTCAGCAAATACAATAATTCGAAAAAAAAAAAAGCCTCTGATCAGATTCGGTACATTTCAGGAAGCAGTAGATGCCCGAGTGCGAATTTTAAGTATCAAGCAACGGATGCCGCTATCATTTTCAAAACTGATATCACAGTAAAATGAGGACCAGGGTGGGAGTAAGGAAGCAGTGGTGATGTGCGCTCGCGGTAAAAGCCACATTCTCACCAGATAATTCAAGAACACATCATTATCGACTCCACTCCAGACAACCTCGGGGTGCTCTGGGGCATGAGCTCACTCGGTGTCGCTTATACTGTGTGCGATAGTGCATTTAACAGGCACGATTAAATGCACTATCTATCGTTTGCACATATTCGTTCTTCAACTTACACTCCTTTTCCAGTCCTCCACTGTAATTAACGAAGACTTGGGGTCACATAAATGGAGGAAGATATGATGTACTCGTTGCACCAATGGCTGATTCTGAAAGATGGAATCGACACAACTTTTTCAGGAAGCCTTCAGGAAAGTTGGATGAGTTACGAGAGAGATGAATTGTTTCCCTCATAAGTGGTACTAATTACTTCTTCATTTTGTATATATATTTAAATTCCCATCACTAATATTGGTCTGCATATTTGCTGCGCATCCAACGTTTTTCGTGGGTGTGGTAGACGATATGTAAACAGCCGACACCAGCAGCAAGCCTACGTTCAACTTTGCAGCACACAGATAACAAACTTCTACGGGTGTATCCAAACAGCTCGCTTAGAACTACAGATAACAAATTATTTACGCAGGTAAAGGATTGTGGTCTCAACGGGCGGCACAGTAGCACTGATTGACTGTCTCGACGAGCTCTTAACGTTTTTGTCGCGCTAAGGAGTCCTTCAGTATCTCTACGCTATCTGCCTTTCACCAAACTGTCCAAGACGCGAGTGTTCCGTAGAGCCATGGAAGGCTGTACGAGGCCGAGAAGAATATTGTGTCCTATGTTGGAATCTGCCACCTGCAAAAGGGTTACCGCCTAAGGTATACCTAACCCCGGATACACATAAGCGTATACGATGCGATAACGGCATGATGTCCCTCATAATGAAAATGCTGCCAGACTGTCTCAGATGTCTGAGTTCCAGACGATTAGGGCTGATTGCAGGATACCGATGAGAATCTTATGCCACCTGTGACCGCGTGACCCGCTGGGCCGCCTGCTAACGGCGACGCTGCATAAGTTAGAGTAGGCGCCTAATCGCTGCTCTCCAAATGATGTCCATCATACGCGTTTCAGTTTTCTGCCTGACAAATCCCCGTGAGCGACGGTCAAATTCGTTGACATTGCCTCTTGGAGCTTTTCAGACGTGAAGCTTCGAGTGACAAGCGTAGCGTTGCTGCCGTGGTCAGCCCATTCCTCTAGTCGCAGAAACTGGAATATACTTATATATGTTGATAAATATAAATTAAAAAGGACCCGGAACTTGGTAACCCATTGTGCGTCCGGAATTTGCAGAAAACACGCCAATATGAGAAGCGTAAGACAGAGGTTAGATTGGGAACTTCTTGAAGTGAGGCGGAAAACATTGAGGCTGGAATTAATCTTTTCAAATCATCGTTCTCCCAACTCCGTTCATGAAGAGCATGCTTTATTGTCTATCGCTAATATCATTGACAATGAAGTGTGTGTATTATTATGGTGATTTTTGGGCCTATTTTGTTATGCTTGTATGGCTGTTGGCACCACAAAAAAAAAAAAAAAACCGTTGGTGGTGCTGTAGGTAATGTAATAATTAAATAAGTAAATAAATAAATAAAGAAGCAGGCATATAAACAAACACTGCGCTCGACGTGATTTTCGCTGCACCACTTTCGGGCGTATTGCCATGCTTCCATACTTTTTTTCTTTTTTTGCGAAGCACCGCTACAAGGTTGCAGCTGACCACCCCCATCTTGAACTAAGATGGCGATTTGGCGGCTGTGGATAAGCGCGTGCTTGCGAAGTACGATTTCACGCTGCGCCCGACAAAACCTGTTAGCGCTAACGTTCGTCAGAGATCCGTTTTCACCTAGGTATGCTGGATTATAAGTGCACATGCATGACTCGGAATTCAGTTCACCCTCGCCCTGGCACCCGTCTACACATTACTGCCTGGCACTCAGGCTAGGTGGTAATAAAGACAAAAAAAAAAAAACATTCATCCTTCCCTAACTCCCGACTCCCTGCACGCTTTCGAACGCGTACCGCAAATGTTTGCTAAGGAAGGGGCGAATAATAATAAACTCTCCCTAGCTGGGGAAATGCAGGTAAATTGGCCCAGTACAATCAGCGGTCACGCGCGGCCGGCAGCGTCGAAGTGGACTCGTCTTGCATGGCGGTCGTAGAGGGCAGTGTACGGCTTCGCAGTTCCAGTTTGGATGGGATCGTTTCCGGCACCTCCGCCAATTGTAATAGGGCGTTTATTGACGCTCAGATGAAGAGCTGTGAGGAGAGGACTTTGCAACGGCGAGCCCAGCGTACTTCTTTGTCTTCGTCGCACAACGCACTGGTGCATATCGATGGCTGAAGTGCTGACTATCACAGTACAATGTATATATATTCTTCGTCCTCGAGTGCGCTAGCACGCGATTCATGCCAGTGATTATGATGACGAAAATTACCACTCTACAATATATATATAGACCATTTTACGATCCTTTGAGAAACCGGTTTGACTAAGCTGTTTGTTAAGGGGGGAACACGGCGCAAGCAAGCTTTCAGAGTAGTACTGGCAGGAGTTAGTCTGCTATATAGTTCACTATAGTCTGCTACATGCACCGCAAAAATGGCCGCTGCCGGCGTAGTTAGGCGCTATGTGGGTGTGCACGTTTCAATTTTAAGTGTTTTTTTTTTTTTTTTCTATCATCTCCCTGTCATTTACTCTGATAGCAGCCTTCCCTTTTCGTTTTTTTTTTTTTTTTCGCGGATATACGTGAATCGCCTTTTCTGCAAAAATTGCTTTCCAAGTAAAAGGAAATCGCTCCCAGACGACTCTTCCCGCCTTATTTAGCGTTAAGTGCAGAGAAGGCTATCCAATGAACCGAGACAGAAGAGACCCTCAAACTGCATTTTTTTTCTTTTTGTTCGAGATTGAACTGGAGACATGCCGGCGACTCGAAGGGGGAGATGGTGAATCACTGAACCTTTTGTAAAGATTTTTCTTAAGAGCCATGGGGCGACACTCTTCAAGTAGGCACGAGGCTTTGTTAGCTTCAGGAAATACTACATACCTTCTGGGTACAATACCCTTCGGTTGCTAGCCAACCCTGACAGACAGCCTAATTTGGGAAAATAATTGTGTAAAGTGCTTCTAGGAATAACCATGGGCCCCCTCTCGTACATCAGCTCAAAAGGAACTTATTTCTCTCTCTGCACTAAGCTTTTCGAAGCATCACATGCGTTTACTAACTTTACTGAAAAAGCATAAGTTCTATGGGGCAACAATCTCATAAAATCTCATCTAATCTCATTGACTCTCAACGGTGTAAGTCATTATCATAAAATATAGTACATAATTTATTATAATGTGCAAGAAACTATGAGACTTTATGCAGTTATATGCGACCTGTATGTGATTCCTTATGTGAACTGAGTAAGGTTCTTAAGAACAGGTTATTTGCTTCATACAATTTTTTTCAGTAAAGAATGCACATACATTGCATCTTCGGCTTTCAGGTAATAGCGAGAGGGGAGCGAAATAGTTTTTAGGCGTCTCAAGGGTAATCATTTCGGCTGCTGCTGGATAGCTCGGCCAAGTCCTCGGGAGCTAGCATAACATGTTTTTGATATTCGGAAGTTCCACGTGCGGTTTCGCCGGAGACACTCGAAGGATGGTAGCGGCGGAGGACGCCCTGCTTGCATAGGCCGCTTGTCGCATTGCGTACTGCTTTTCGCGTGCCGTTCTGTTTAGAGTGCTCTTTTTGACCTAACTGCGGGTTATTGCAACGTCTACGCATGCGTATAAAACACACAATATCGGTTACAAGAAATTCAGTTGCCGAGTTAATTTTCCGTCCTTCACGCGACCAAACACATTAACTTGCATACATAATTTTCATATAGATCGTAAGCTCAAGAAGGAGTCTCCGCTTCGGCATGTCGGCTATAGACGTCATGAACATTTAAAGCAGCGGAAGAAAAAAAGGGGACGATGAATAAAACCCTAACAACATGACTAGAACTAAATGTTTTTGTATTCCTTTAATAGTCACTGTTTGCTTAGCTGATTTTCTGCGCTATCAGAGATAGCATCGAAAAGATTCTAACTAAGGCTGTAATAGTTTTTGGTACGCATTTCGGTTCTAATTATTTAATATTAGTGCATGGAGCAATGTCATTGACTAACGGAAACTCTGAAATACCATTGAGCGCAGCATTTCTTATTGGCAATCGCTGCTGCAAAAACCGTACATGTATTTGTAAGAAATCAAATGAATATTCCCTCGTGATTGCTTGTGTGAAACGTTGTAGTGACAATACCGCGCGTCGATGAAATATGGATTGTACCTATACTGAATTTACGACGACGTGGGGCAACATCCGAAGCCAGTAGTAGCCTTTGTGGTACACAGAAAGTCGTAGCTAAAGCCCCTTAATAGTTTATTGAGGGACTTTAGTCGTAGCTATTCTCTTTTTAAAGTAGGAATTACACCGATTATCAAGCGAACACTGCTGAAAAATACTTTCATCTAGGTTGTTCGCAATTTGGTTCATTCAAAATGGATACCTGTCAATGGTGCTCCAAAAGAGACTATCACAGGCTGAAATGAGCCCTGTAGACCATCATTACCACTTTCCGGTGGTTTTTATTTTTCTTGTCTAGACAGCAACACGCAATCGGGGGAAAAGTGAGGCCACAGAATAGGAGGTCCACGTACACCTACAATGGCGTGAACGCGTGCTCTACATGTTGAAATAGGCACCACGAATAGGATAAGAGCAACAGAGTTTCTCGGTATGTCTATTTATTGCTATCGAAACACGATTGTTTGCCGTTTTTCTTGCCGCGATTGGAGCCACCTCAGTACGAGCTGCAGTTACCGCTCCAGGCCCTCAGTAGTCGAATGATTTGCATACTACACACCAGCCACCCCTGCATCGGGTGGTTTCTAATGCACTTGAAATACAGATGCACAGAATGCTTGTACGGTGACAAAACAACAGAGCCTGTATTGAGAGCTTTGTTGACAGTGTAGCACACGCGTACTTACATTAATTTTAATGCAGCCTCTGCCAGCGCAACGCTGCTATAATAGCGAGGTCGCCGGCTAGCCGGACCACCGTTCGAGCAGCCATGTTGTATTTTCAATGGCGCCCTTGATAGGTCGTGGAACTTTCGACTGCATCTGAGACATACTCAGAACTTATTTTAATTCGTATCAGCATTCAAACTCCCATTAAAAATGAAACTCAAAGTAAGCAAGCCTTGCCAGTAAATCTCGTTTCTTCAGTTACCACTTTGCTCTGTTCGGCACTGCCAGATAGCTGTGGTATTCGGGGCGTGGATATTTGTCCCATTCAAATAATAGCGCATTGTTGAGCTCTTTGGCTGGTAGGTGAATCTTCACACTGTGTTGCTGTTTTTTTTTTTTTTTTTTTGGGGGGGGGGGGGAGGGGGGGTCCTTTCTTTTTTTTTTTTAGCTACTTTTGCTACGCCAAGAAAATGGGTAATTTTACATATTTTTAACGACAACGAAGTTTTACAAATTTACAAGGAAATCGGCTGACTGTCATGTTTGTTATGTGAAGCAAACCCGCCTTCGGATGCGTACTTGCTATACGCCCCCTTCTCCTCCTTAACTCCTCCTCGCCGTCTCAAACTACATTTTAGAGCCGTGGAGGGTAATCAGAAATCCTCTCTAAGCTTCAGCTGCACCATTCACTCCTTTTGTCCAGCGTTTCTTATCAGTGGGTAGAGAAGGTACCAGGAAGTATAAAGGACAAGAATTTCGGAGAAAAAGAGTGCGACGTTAAAGTAGGACAGGGGGCAGTGGGGAGAAAACATTCAGGTCGTTTGGGATATCAGCGTGGTGAGTAAATCTGATCACTGATTCGCTGCCTGAATATTGGGACTATGTGACGTAGGGGGTGATTTTTACTCAAATTGGAAGCCATTCTATGTCAGAGCACAGATAGCAGATGGTGACAGACCGAAGCACACTGTGAGCTTTCGAGACCCTCAGTCGAGATTCTGAAGATTCTTCTCAAGGCGCAAGCAGTGAGCAAGCTGTGGTGGTGCTCCTTCGTCCGAGTGCGCATCAACTGTCCGCGTCGACCAGCGCTCTGCACTTCGCCTTGATTCTTCACGTGGTTGTGGTAAGTCAGTAACTTTTTTCTTTTTTTTTTTTGCATTGTACAATTCGAGTATATCTCGCCCTAAGTGCACCGTAAAACACTGAAGTGAAATTGTAGCTCCTAATCACAGCAGAGTTCGCGCGTTTGTGAGTTAAGGTTAGCGAAGTGATCGATGCGTACTAAAAGACAAAGGGTGACTACTATTCAACCATCAGAAACCAGTGTGCTATTCCGCTCATAATGTCATATATCTGGCCTAAAATTCCCGAATTTTCCACTTCTGGCGTTCGAGTTAGACTGTGCTTTGATGTTCTTTCTCTTTTTGAAGTGTTATACCGAAAGAGAGCATGGGATGTTATTTCTTGTTCAAGTTGGCACATCTGCGCGCGCTACGGTTCTTCGTTAGACGAAGAACACGGGATAAACGTATACCGTCCATGCTTGATTAAAAGCAGCAGAAGTGCGAAAGCAACCTAAATTATTCTTCTTAAATGACAATTTTGTTTTGTTTCAAAGTATGAAGAACTAGGCAGATTGTTTCACTTCTGCCTAGTTGCAATGCGAACACGAAGGCTAGAAATATCTGTCTTTTTGTTTTTTCGAGACTGACCCGCATATCTTCGGGGAAGAAAAGGCTTCTCCCGTTCTCCAATCTCGGTGGCTCATCTCTCCCGCACTTCATTTATCTGTTCACTTGTTAAGAATATTAGTGTTCAGGACTATAGTAGCAAGGTTAGAGTTACGTTATTCAGCTTGTAGGAACCAGTTTCTATTGAAATATGCCCCTCATCTACGTCCGCTTGTCTTGTCGGCGAGGGCTCCTGTGCGTTCAAATTATGTGTACATTCAGCAGCTGTGCAGATTGTTCGTTATAATTCGGCTTTTAGCGTCTTTAGAAAAGAAATAATGAGTACTTTATAAAAGTCACGATGGGTACCATTCACCAAAGTTGTCGTGCAAAGCCTTTCAAGGAATTACGGACCTATCCACAAAAACTACATTCAATAATTTACACCGTGGCAATTAAAATGGTGTCGCTATAGACGAAGTCTTTAGGCCATGTTTGATGACTCCCGCTACCTCATTTCACAGAACGTCTTTCCGACATGTAGATCGGCAAATCTGGACTAGAAATCATTGGCTATTAATGAAGCAATGGCTTCGATTCTTGATATGAAGCGTCCTGGAGGCATTTTGCCTTCGTGTCCTTTTCGCATGTATTCGAAACCAATTATCCGGCTGTAGATGTGTAATTTGTATTAGAATGGTGGCCATCACGCTATGAACTACTTTATATTGAAGAGTTTCTGCTTTTTGGTTGCTATATGTTTCCTCACTACCGAAACCTAATTAATGCCGCCCTCAATAAATGTGTCATATTGGCGCGAGTTCCTGGCCGATCATATCTCACTGGCGCAGTTACTGATGAATAATTGGGCGCGAACACGGACCATAGAGACAGGAAAGGAGACAACAGGACAAGTGCCTTTTCTGTGTCTACATTCAGTTTGCGCCCACTTATTCATCATGAACAGCTTTCAACCAGCCCAACTTTCCATTCTGCTGGCGCAGTTACATAGAGGGCTCTAGAGAAAAGACAGATTAAACACACCGTAGTATAAGTTGCGGCCATTCCGCGTACGAAGCTGACGTCCGGTACATAAGTATGCGTCTACATTACTATTTATCCTCTATGCTAAAAATTGGTAATGTTTGTGAGGTGTTTTCAAAATTAGGCAAGCAGGTATGACCTAGCCCCGAGTTCTTCCTTCTAATGTCCGCGGCTTGCAGTTAGACATGTCAAAAGTTTCAGGCCTGCGACACATCACTAGCTTCACGGGGAAAGAGCAAAACTTCCGAAGAAATCTTTTTCAAGTAGCGCTACTGCGCATGAGCGAAGCCTGCTCAGCCGTCATTTTCGCCGGATGCCGCGCTGAAATAAGGAGAGGACATCACTAAACTTGTTTTTCCAGGAAACGATGCCCCTCGCTTGATCGACAAGACGACCTGCTCTAGAATAATTGCCTGAAGTGCCAGCATTTTCTAGGCCTTCCAAATAGACGCATTATATTGTCCCGCCTTCCCCAGCTAGCCTCAACAAAGAAGACACGGAAATGTTTTCAGCTTCTTGCTTTCATTGTCACGGTTTAACAAGGGAGGGGTTGTGTGTCAAATTATTTTCACAGATGACTAACGCGTCTCTGCACAGGCTAGCCGAGACCTCCCTTGCACTGAACTGCTCTTTGGAAAATGAGCCCATCCCGCTATTAGGAACGAATTTCTTCACTAATTCTCGGTACTTCGTTCATCCTACTGCGCTGGCGGCCGCGAGAATTCTACGCTACTGGAAAAAGGTCAATTCGCACGTCATGTAGCGCCTCGTCCGTGGTGCCTAGTGTTAGTTCACCTAACTACGTCCTATTAAGAGGCAATCTGCTATTTTTACTGATAACATTGACCATTAATATTAACTTCTTTGTGTGCATTCGGTCGCACATCTTCTAGGCCAATGACACGGGCATTTTAGTCCTTGCTCACCCATCCGCTCGCAATACTGTTGTGCACGGACACCACCCTGAGGTCCACGCAGAATAATTTCGAAGGAATTCGAAGTCGGTGTTAACTGGAAGAGCTTTATGAGCTGAAGCCACTGGGATCGTTCATACCCCCCTCTCCCGAAGGGTTTTCGGGTGACATATTGCAACGCACTGTTAACAGCATGGCAGGATTGCCCTGGAAAGGCAATGAATAGTGACATCGTAGACAAATTGGCATCATCACTGACGAGCGGCCTTCCTTTGTGTTCAATTTTCAGCGGTATTCTTGATTGGCGTGCGACTACAGACGTATATTGTTTCACTGCGCGTCTGCTACACGCGAGCAGTGACCACTCCTGGCCCCGTCTTCCACAGCGTATGCGCTGCTGGACGCTCGTCATCCTTTACTGCTACACCTTAGAGGGTGGACAGTTGACGGAATGAAATCAATAAAACAGCCCGGCAGGGTTTGTTGTAAAATGTTGACACACGCCATATTTCTTGAAGATACGAGTCTGCATAAACCTCGAGGGCTTGCGCGCTCCTTCCTTCGCTCGGGATGTGCTTCAGACATCATGGATTCCTTCGTTTTACTGGTAGTTTCAGAAGACCTCTTAAAACGTCAATAAATACTGTTGCGCCATGAAAAAAAAAAAAAAAAAAACATTTGGAAGATGCATAAGGATTGAGAAAGACACGTGAATGAGAAAATTAGTTTCTGCAACACTGCTGCTGATCACAGTACTATAGCAGTTAGGTTGCTGCAGAAATATTCCCTTATTTGACATGTTGCACTCATTGCTCCGAACTACCGATGGAAAAAGAGCAAATGAGTGGGAGGAAGCTAGAGGTACGCTTTGGAAGTGCACTTACAAGGCATAACTACGATGCATTAGTACTTCAACCCAAATTCCGGCATTAAGATAGTTGAATGAATGAAAGCTTATTTCAGGCAGACGAGATACAAAAGTACAGGCCTGTCTGACAAAAAGGCACAGATGCTTGACAAGTCTCAGCCTCTCAATACACAACAGTGAAAAAAAAAAAAAAGAAAAATGTGGGCATGAAAACGGTTGCAGGCACTAAAGGGTACATTAAAAAAAAACTAAAGACAGGCAGCGATGCAGTACGTGATACTAAAAGAAGAAAAATGTACGAAGTAAAGTCATGATTGTCATGATGGCTGGTTAACGATTTAACAAATCCGGTATGAGAAAGGATTTATTTTGCATGCCGTAACTTGTGCGTATTTTAGCTATGTTGTTAACTGTGTACCTTGCGTTCTAGTCGTGTTTCTTTGGCAGATATTTTCTGAAAAAATCAGTTTCATTAAGTTTGATTCCGCGGAATATGGCAAATGCTGTTCTGTTGGTCAGGTTTCCGACTCTTATTAGTACATTGCTCTTGAAAAGTGGGTCAAAATGGGTTCTGTAAGGTACATTCTCTACAATGCGTGCTATTCGTTGCTGCGATGTTTATAACCTATCTAAGCTGGTTTTTTGTTGCAGTTCCCCAAGTTTTTAATGTCAAGCTCTAATTTATTTATTCTTAGCCATTAAAAAGGTTCTTTAGCCAAGTATCAGCCTCGCGCTGAACAGTACATAAATTTGCACCAGAAAAAAAAGACCTTTAGTGTGATCAGCACGTAGTATGTACAAAAGAAAAAGAAGCGGACCGAGAATGGACCCTTGTGAGATACCATATTTAATTGTTTCCAGTGCGGATTCCCGATTTAGGTATTTCTGTGGACTGTAGTCGATTACTTATATTGCTTTTCACTAGGTTAAGAGCGATTCCCCTCATATCATAGTTACTTAACTTTAGAATAAATATGTACTTGTAGAGTCGAACTCCCGTTTAAAGTAAAGAAATATTGATATTGTAAAGAGTTTTTGTCAAAACTCTTGATTTTTTTCTTTAATGCGTACTGTTTCCGTACACTCGCGGACAGAAGATGGACCACGCTTTGGCGGCCACAGTCTTCTCACGCGTTAATTAGCAAAATATAGCGCATGCTTTTTGTATACGATTGTATTTACTTTTGTCTCTGCGCGCGAGGAAACCAAATTGTTTATTTCTATTAGATGACGGGACAAGAGCGTTTGAATCCAGAAGCGTGGTACATTTTATTCTGTCCGCGGCTCTACATTGTTGTTTTCGAAACCCGTACTCTTTATCGATTAGGAGGAGGGAAAAACTTTATTCAACGCATTACTAAGCATCAAGAATGTCCTGGGCCAGGGTCACCAAAGCCAACTGATCATTCAGCTGGTCAAATGCTAACCAAGCCCGCCACGTTGGGGGAGGAGGGAGTGGAAAGTGGGGGGATTGAATTGCGATAGGACAAGTAAACAAGCAACGTTCAAAATTCGCATAGTGTTCGGAACAATTTGGACGTGCGGGGGAATGTCTGATTCGGTACAGAAACGATCTGTCAGGAGTAAGCAGTGTATTTAGTTGTATGCGTCTAAGGATGCGTATTTGCGGGGTAGTGAGAGATTTATCAGAGCACTTTTATCGATTATATTATTACTTACATTGCAGGAATTTAGTATACGTTAATTAATCACCTGTTAGACTACTTTTGAAAACAAAAAAAAACACTAATTGGCAAAATAGAAATTGGCGTGTAGTTATCAATGTCGTTCCTGTTACCCCTTTTAATTATCAGGAATACTTTCGCGATTTTTAATTAATCTGGAAAAGTACCAGTTCACTATATCAGATTGCAGATGTATGGAAGGGGTTTCGTAATGTACGCGGCGACTGTCTTGACAGGCTGCGCTTCTATACCGTCGGAGTTCTTATCAATGAGAAAGTGTACAGTGATCTGTTGGCTCTCTTCGTGCGTATTTATAACGGGCCACTCATGTCCCCTCCATAAATCGTCTGCCAAGCCAAATACGGGCCTCGATTCTGAAAGCCTGGACGTTAATTATACTAGCGTGGGAGCGTTATCGCGGAACCCCAACTAACCTGTTGTGTGGTGTTCCTCCTGACACTCGCGGTTCCGTTGGGCAGTCTCAGCAGAGCTCATGTGTTGGTGCCGCCAGAGCCTATACTAGTAAAGCGTCAACACCAAACAAGTATTACTGCAATATCAACCTCTCTCTACGGTGTCGTGACGACCTAGTCACGGAAGTATCGTGCGCGGGGCAGCAATCCCTCTCACATTCTAAGTTTTTCACCGCTGCTGGTCCATTGAAATACTGCTATACACTTTTGTAGGAGCAGCTGTAGACAAAGCCGCAGTATTTGTATAAAACGATGTGGGAGGCAGGCCACCAACCGCTTTCTCTCTCTCCACCGTTACTTTCGTTTCCGCCTGTGTTCAAATCACTACAGACCCGTCTTCAATAGAGCCAGACTTTAAAGCACTGGATACAACTGCTTATATGCGGGAAGCAAGCACTGCCATGTACAGCAATTTTTTTCCACTTTAAAAATTGCAAACGCAAGAAAGTAATTCTTAGTTGTACTTCAACTTTAACTGCCTTAATATAGCAAGTACAGAATCCCGACTTCAACCACTTTCTCGGCACTATTTGCGGACTCCGAGCTTAAACAGCATCATTCGTCCAACGCCGCATTCGCATTATATCTTGTACAGCTTCCATCACAAACCAGCACTGGCAGAACACCCTTTACAAAAGCGCAAACAAGTACGCCGTGAGCGCTTAGTCGCACCGCATTGACAGAGATGTTTACGTGATGTATCCTCAACAGTTTCAACGTAGTGCTGCAGTCATGCTTCCGGCACTGGTGTGTTAGAGAGACTGTATTCTAAGCGTAGTTTAACCATTGTGTTACCTTCTGTCGCTTTTTATTCACGACGAGCGAGCCACCCGCTCCTCGGTGCTGTGCGCCGCCCTGTACGCGACGAGACAGATTGGCGCGTGGGAACTTGCGCTTACCACCATTGCAGATTCACCCCGAGTTCATTTGGCCTTCTTGATAATCCGGCTGCCTTACTCTTCTGCACTGTGCAGCCCAAGCTCCACTGAGGCGACGTGGTGCTCATGAGTTTGCTCTCCGTGAAGGATTTAAGACTACAGCCGCATTCTTGCACTAATTATGTTGCGTCGGCATGTACAATTACAGCACGAATCTCGTCTGCCATGAAGTATATTTAGAAATACGTTTTTGTGATCTAGAACGGTGCACGTGTACATAAAGGCTATTGCCATCGAACATGGTTGTTCACGGGTGAACAACTGGCGCAATTCGAGCGCTAACTGATGCCTGCATGACAGCACTGATAACCCAGGCTGATCTGATATTTCATACCCTGACCAAGATTCTGTTAATTTTATTCTGTCATGTATTTGCAGGTATTATTAGGCTTCGTTTTTCTCAAAAAAGAGTGTCACGAGCCAAATAATTTTTAAGCTGAGAAATAAGAGCAAAGAGTTTATCGCTGCTCGCACATCGGGCATAGATGCGGGACGGCCAGACAGAGAGCAGGCCTCGCCGAGGCTGGCCTCAACAAATGCCCGACGCTCTCTCCCCCTCTCTCACTGGCTCCCTGCCACTACGCTTTCTCCTCGTGTTCTTTTTTGCATTGTTTAGAGGAGCTAGAAAGCAGTACTCAAATTTCGCGTTAGAGAATATCAATTATTGTGGGAAATTTGTGTCTTTGTCATGAAAAAAAAAAATTTCGCATCTTGCTGCTACAGTGCTTAAATTGCGCAGCCAACTGATTTCCACCACAGCCTGCGTTGTGGCAGTATCGGGCATGTGTGCCCTGCGCCGTGTTTCCAAGCCAGTTTTTGAATGGCCCGTCGGACCCTTGCCTTTTGTGTAAAAATTGTTTGGCAACATAATCTGCGCCTAACCTCCTTCGAAGGGACATTGATTTATTGCCGCTAGAAGTTCGATATTTGATATATAAAACACATCTGAGACTGCTTTTGATGAGCAGGTCTTCTGGCCTTGCGCGATGCCCTGAAACATCGTTGCTGCTCTGCTGTTCCAGGATGTTAGTCAGGCTTAAGAACCTCTCGATTCCACTAACAAAAGGTCCTTCTTTTTAAAGCCGTCTCACACCATTTTTTTAAGTTGTGTCCGCCCGTAGTAAAACGGAGAAGTGGCCAGCTCGAATGAGTGTCACGAAAAGAATTTCAAGGGTAAAACGTTTTAACTGTGACACGACCAGACAAAATGCTTCTTCGCTGCAGATTATATGTCCTGGACAGTCCTCGTTCACCTCCTGTCCGGCATATTTTCCTAAAACAAAAAATGGGCAAGATGTAGAAACAATCTGATGTCACAACGTGCCTAATCCTTAGTCATTCGTTTTACCCATTCATAATGATCCGGTCAGGATCTCCTTAAGTAAAGCCAATGATCTGCTGGGTTTCAGCATGTCAAATGCGTCGCTCTGAAAACGGTGGGGGAGCGGCGGCTCTATAAATTCGCTGGTGCTCCTATCATCTGGTAATCCCCTACAATGGCAACCCTTTACGCGCTAGTATGCACTACGCTCTTTCACACGAGGTACAAAACATATCGCGTGCGGTTGCTCCATGTCTTCGCCTGTATTCGTGGTGTCTTTTATGTATTCTCCAATTGCTGTAATCATTTTGTGCCAGTAAGTTAGGGAGCTTTTCAAGGCTATCTTACCACTACTAAACTTACTATCAGATAATATTTATTTTTGCTCTTACAGTATTGAAGGCCATTGGAGAATCTCTAGTTGCAATTACGCGCGCAACTTATTCCATTCTTTTTCTTCATTTTTTTGTTTGTTTGTTTCTCTTCAAGAAAGTCGCCCCTCTGAGCCATGCCGCCTGCGGAGGACACCCCTGACAATGACGCGCCTGACGTGAGCGCAGAAGAAACTGCGCAAGAGGCGAACATTTCTGATGACGAAATGTCAGCAAATGAAATGGCCTTTGATGAGCCAGTAGCCGATGAGACACAGACGCAAGCACCAGAGCAACAAATGCTAGGGAAGCTTTTACCACAGCCAGAGCCACAGGATTTGAATTTAGAGCTTCAGATTCCAGAGGGTGACAGCACCGACGTGCGGAGACCGGAGGTACAGAATCCTGAGCAGCAAAACCCTGAGGTGCCGAGTGCAGGACCGGGAGCAGCTGTTCCGAATCTCAAGGGGCCGAGTCCAGCGGCACCGAGTCCAGCTGTAGAATCGTCAGCGACGGAGGAGAAAGCGTAAGTGTCTTCTTCATATTATTCTCTGCGGTGTTTCGGCATCC
Source organism: Amblyomma maculatum (assembly GCF_055883805.1). Classification (NCBI taxonomy): domain Eukaryota; kingdom Metazoa; phylum Arthropoda; class Arachnida; order Ixodida; family Ixodidae; genus Amblyomma; species Amblyomma maculatum. Next base: position 29,792,307 of record NC_139347.1, on the reverse strand, counting down.
ATAGAGCTCGATAGAAAGCCAACGTTTTGCCCTGTTCATTTTCGAGCGAAAAACATTTGCTAAGCACCCGAGCTTGTAGTGGCTAAGCAACGTAATGCTGATATAACAAACCACGAACGTTGATCGTCTATTGTTCTGTCACCGTGTGCTGTCAGCGCACGTTAAAAATCCCCAGGTGGTCGAAATTACTCCGAAGCCCTCCACTACGACTACTTTTCTCTCTTTCCACTTTCACTCCCTTCCCTTACGGCGCGGTTCCGGTGTCCACAGAAAACAAGTGAGACAGTTACCGCGTCTTTCCCTTCCAATAAATAAATCAGTTTTTTTTTTTTTTTAAATCAGGGGCGTGCCATGTACCGTCATTACATGACCAGGCGATTCATGCAATAGACGAAGCTGTAGTTGTGGCTATAGGAAGAAGGAAAAGAAAATGCACGGGCCTGCTACTTGCCCTGTAGCTGAGCTACCTCCGCTGCCTGATTGATTGAGTGCAATGACGGCCTACAACAGATAAAAATTTGGACAGGCTAGCCCTCGCCGCAAGCGGCGGTGACCTACCTGTCCCAGCCCCATCAGGGGAGACCTATAGACGAAGCTGACCCCGCCGGGCGTCCGATCCAGGCGTACGTGCGGCGTCTTAATTTGACGTTTCCTCAAACGCCGCACCGTACAGCAAACAGAAGTAAACCTAAATGTCTAGGAGGCCTTAGTACAGCAGGCGCCAGCGGCATTTCAAATTTATTTACAGGATAGAGAAGGCGCAGTATCTGTCACAAATCTTCGCGGACACATGTGCCATGCCGTAAAGGAAGGGAGGAAGGTGGGAGTGAAAGATGAGAGGGACACAGATGTGTTTTGGCGGAAAGCTACGGTCCCCTCGCTACAATGGCGCTCGCCTCATCGCAGTTTAGTGGTCCAAAGTGCCCTCTAGAATTTTTTCGTCTGCTAAATTGTTTTTCTTCAGAGTTTTCTTTTTGTTCAGCAACAGTGATTGATTGATTGATTGATTGAATGTCCTTTATTGAATGTGAAGGCTCATGGCCATGGATGGGGATAAAGGGGAGTAGACAGAATCTTTATTGTTTTGGTCGTCACTCGAATCACATTGCTCTAACCAGGCCACTAAGCGAGCCATACTTGGCAGATATCCGTGTGTTAGCATCAGTTTCTAGAAGGGAACGGTAGTTCAGGCGGCAGAGTTTGATCTCAGAGTGTCCAGTACAAAAAGCAGGGCAGTCCCAGAGTAGATGAGATATGCCGCCGCAAGTTAGTCGTACAGTGGGGGCACGTAATCATTTTCTCTGTATACTGACGCCAGCGAGCCATATTACGTGGCGTGTAAACCGCATGGGCGATGAGCTTATTCAAGATGACTTCGGGTGAGGTGGGTTTTTCTCGTAAAAGATGGGTCTGGTGTGGCCACCTGCATGCGACGCTGACTGAGGCTACGAAGACTGGTCCGAGTATACTTAATACGACTTTCTCACGTTTTAAGGTGTGGAACACGACTTCGTGGATCACAAGTAGCAATATTGGACCAAACCAGGCAGAGTTATGGCTCTGGTCGTTATTTCCAAGTAACTATTAATCCTTGGAGTTCTTGCGCATAGGGATCTGAAGTTATAAACGAGGCTGAAGAATAGGCACTTATGAAGAACATGGGCATTCGGAAAATAACCTCACATGAAATGCCCGACCGCGAAGCAAAATTGCGCATATACGTTCGTTAGCCGACGTTGTGAAATCTATATCACCAGGCAGCTAAAATGAAGTTTTCGCTTCCCTGAGAAACGTTAAGCCTTTCGGTGGTACACACGAAGAGGGTTATAATCATATAAGTGGTGAGTTAACGGAGAGAAATGTGCACATCGTCGCTTGTTCTTAACTGAGAGAGAAGAGACAGAGTGGGAGGCAGTCATTAAAGGTGTTCTTCATTCTGCGGTGTATCTGGCAACCTATTTCGAACTGGAGCCTATCTATCATTACAAAGTTGACCGGACGACGCATTTGTTACGAAATGAACAAAAAAATGCCCGTGGTTTATTTCATTGTCAGCGTGGTTTTCTCGTTTGCAGGAAGAAGCCGCACTACAAGTGTGAAGAGTGTGGATACATCAGCCCGCGCCAATTCAACTTTGCAAGACACCACACGAAGATGCACACACCTATGAGGAGCGGCGACCGACCCAATCCCCCCTGTTGCGATGTGGGCGCCGGTATGGTCACGAAACACGAACTACGACTGCATAAGGAAAAGGTGCACGGCAAGAAATACTCGTGTGATAAGTGCGGTGCGGTGTTCGATCGTCCCTCCCAACGTGAAAGGTAGGTCACAGCGGCTAACGTAGCGTTGCAGACGTTGGGAAGGGGCGCTGCAGGTCATTTTTGACGAAAGCTAAACTGCGCCACCTCGGGTCAAGGTCAGCGTGTGCTTCCGTTTGACGTTCAAGGTGCAGGAGGAAATAGTGTTCACAGGAGCTTGACCTTCAAGGAGGCACATCACCGAAGTTGTGGCTATAAATATACTATGCCTTCCTTTCCTCAAAATATCCAACCGTTGACTTTCAGCTAGGTGGTTGACCTCCCCCTGATTAGGTGCTTGTGTCCACCCAAAAGTATAGTGCGACTTTCCTTTCACAATACATAGGTTATAGAAACAACTATTTGCGCCGCCGCAGTGGGGGAGTGATTAAGACGTCCGAATACTGTATCGCGGGGTGGTGCAGTGGTAAGACACCCGACTACTGTGCCGGAGTTCCCGGGTTCGAACCCGACCACGGCGGCTGCGTTTCGATGGAGGCGAAACGAAGAGGCGTCGTGTGCTGTGCGATGTCAGCGCACGTTAAAGATTCCCAGGTGGTCGAAATTACTCCGTAGCCCTCCACTACGGCTCCTCTTTCTCTCTTTCCACTTTCATTCCCACCTTCCTCCCTTCCCTTACGGCGCGGTTCGGGTGTCCACAGAGCAAGTGTGACAGTTACTGCGCCTTTCCCTTCCTGTGAACCAATTTAATAAGCGGAACGAAGAAGCCTCCGGGGGCCGCGCGATACCAGTGCGTATTAAACATCCCCAAGTGGTCGACATTACTCCGAAGCCCTCCAATATGGCACCTCTTTCTCTATTTTCACTTGCAATCCTCCCTCCCTTTCTATCTCCCCCCTCCCTTCTGTGGTTCTTTAACCGCGCTCGGGTTTTTTTTTTTTTTTGTTTGTTTAAACCCCCGAATTATTACGGTAGCCATTATTGTTGTGGCGCTGTACCCACAAAGACGAAGCCGAAGTATAACCCCCAAACGTGTTTTGCGCCAACATTGTAACGGCATTCTGTGCACTTTTCCATTTCAGAAACGCACTCCTCCTTTTTCTTTTTTTTTTTTTTTAGCCGCCGTTAGAGGACTTTTTTATATAGCTTCGCTAGAAGTTTACAAGATCATTAACACGCAAGTTTTTTTCATGTTCCACGCAGAGAATTATCATTTTCTGTCAGGTGAGGTGAGGGTGTGTAACTATCGTGTCAGTAGGATGGTCTCTGGAATGCCTAGTGTGCTCTCGGCTTATTTCTTTTCTTGAAGCACCGAAGTTTCATGGTAGCCATATTCCCGTGTGGTAATGCAGAAAGGCCCCGCGGCAGGGTTCAGACCCCAACAATATCAAATTGGTTGTGTTTTTATACAAGGGCCTTGTAATATATTTCTTGTTTTTTTTTTCTCTCCTACTTGTCTTTCAACGCTTTTCACCTTCAGCGACATTGTAACGCTACAGTGTTGAAGGTGCTGTTCAGATGAAAACCAGCCTGCCCGACGAGCCAATCGGGATCGATAAAGAAGCACGTGACCTTATATTAAATTCAAGTTGATTAATCATTAATAAGCATTAATACCTGCTTACAAGATTCCAACTTCCTACAGGTCTATATCGCACCTAATTAAAATAATCTTACTGTTGTGGAAACGAAATTGGGGGGGGGGGGGGAGTGATCATAGAAACCTGAGCCTATGCACAGAACCAGTTAATCCACTCTACCATGATGCCGTCGTGGAACATACGTTCGCTATGCTTGGTCAAGTGGGGCCTTGTCAGGGTTAAAATCATTTTCACTTGTCATCGAAGCTATGCGCAGAGTTTCTGAAAGGATCGATCAACTTCATCGCGTCGTACCCTGAATGAGATGAAAAATAATCCCAAACTTTTTCATATTGCAACTTATTTTTCGGTGATGGCGATAAATGTTCTGAGAGGCCCACAAAGATTTCTCAAGCTTTTCGAATTGGTTATTTATTACTACAGATAAACAGAGCGCAAAATGTTTCGCGCAATGCATGCAAAAAGTAAAGCTTTTATGAGGAGTAAACGGAGGACATTAGTAATGCAAAGCCTCGCCTTGTGCATCACTGACCACCGCCAGCAATTTGAGCAAAGCAGCAGCGGAAATAAAAGGGGCCGGACCGTAATTTTGAATTCGATGCTAAGTGGTGATGCAGTTACGTATTGATCCAAGAGTGTGATTACGGTGGCGCAGCTGTAATGCTTTCCCTCCAATCCTTTCGCAGGCACATGCGGACCCACACTGGTGAGAAGCCGTACCCTTGCCCCCTATGTGGCAGGGCATTCAGCAGCCGAAGTAACATGCGCCGCCATATGGAGAAAGCAAGGTGTGCACGTGCCGCCGCCGGGCAGGGGCCTAATGCAGGCCCTTCCGCCGTACCCAGTTGCAGTGGCACACAAAGCTTCCACAGAGTGGAGAAGTTTTCATCGACGGCCGGAGAGGACATGATCATGGACTTTTCCGACGATGAACCTACCGCTGATGGTTCAGAGACCCATCCAGCTGATTTCGATATGCCCCGTTCACCAACAGAGGAGGACACACGTGCCGCCACCAGGCGGGGGTCTAATGCAGGCCCTTCCGCCGTACCCGGTTGCAGTGGCACACAAAGATTCCACGGAGTGGAGAAGTTTTCGTCAACGGCCGGAGACTTTTCCGATGATGAATCTACCGACGATGCTTCGGAGACCGATCCAGCTGAATTCGATGCTCTTCGTGCCCCATTAGAGGAGGACAGCGCCGCTGATACTTCGGAGACCGATCCAGCTAAGCCCGATGTGCCCCGTCCACCAATACAGATTATCGCCGACGTGTCGCAGGAGGCCGAAGCCCGAGTATTTGCTGAAGCCGACCCAAACGTACCAGAAGGAGAGGCTGCGGTTTCCTCAGACGTACACTGGGCGGCTAGTGTACTGATGTTGCTTCGCAATGGAGGCTACCGAGGATGTGGCGAGGTGGGACCCTCAAGGTACGCAAACGCCTGAGAAATGCTCACTCTTCACTGATTCAGAATTCTTGGCTTATTACTCTTCCTCTCATGCCACTGTGACGCCTCAGCAACATAAGGAGATAACCTGCGGGGACTCATTAGCGATATCGTCTGTTTAAAATTGCGACGACCTCTGCCATCGCCCCTAAAATTCCCAAATGGGGACGCTTGCGGACGTCGTCGGTGAAGCAGGCATTGGGCTTTTCCTAAGTGACGGCTGCAACTGCTTCAACGCAAGAACTCGCAGCGATGAACTACGATGTACGTTACGCCGTCTTGCGTTCCAGCGAGACCTTCCAACACCCCCACGATGCAAACGTTCCGAGGTGATGCTCCACTGCGAACTAACGAATATCCTCCGCCGCCGACGACCAATGACGACGCAACAAATTTTACTCACCCGCTATACGCACGATGACAGCATCTACGACGATACAACCAGATCCAGGCTGACACCACTGGCCAGCGTATTGTCAACGGTGTGCCCCGGCCGCGACTTCAGTATACACGAAGGAGCCGATGCGACACATTTGGCGATGTGTCACTGGCGCGGCACTGTTTCGCATTCGAAAGCCAGCAGTCTTTCTTGTCCCTGCCGATTTTTTCTTTTTTTTTTTTTTTACTGTGATTACTATGATCTTAACCTAAAATAGTCTTCGTCATTGGCATCGCTACGATATTCATCGTGTAGTAGGGTGTATTTTTATCTGCTTTCTTGCTTTAGAAGGAAGAATATCTGCGTAGGACCACTGACAAATCTGGTTGATCCGCAATAAAATATGCTTGATTGGTTTCCCTTTGGGTTTCATTTACCGAATGGAATTATTGCTGAATAACCGTGAATAACCAGAAAGCATGACCTTTGTTGCTAATCCAACGAAAGCTCCAAGAAAGTAGCTTTGGTTTAGAAAAATGGGCGTAGTGTGCTCTGATGTGAAATTCTTGAAATAAATTTCAGTGAACATTTGTTGAGTTGCTTTAGAAGTTAGAATCCTAAAAATAAAAATTGTGTATCCAATGTTCTGTTATTACCGCTCATCACTGTATTCATTGTATTTTCATCATGTGTTTCTTGCATCGGCTCCAATAAAATTTTTGTATCCAATGTTTTGTTATCGCTCATCACTGTATTCATTGTATTTTCATTATGTGTTTCCTGCATCGGCTTCAACAAAATATACACTAATGAAAAGCAAAGCTAAGACCCTCAAACTTGGCAGGTCATTGGGCAGAATTCGAATTTTAGTTTATAAACATTAATATAACAATGCTGCCAGCCGGATCGCTGATTCCACCCCCTTGTGCGCACTCGGCACTCCTAGTGCAATCCTGTACGGAACGCAATCTACTGATCAGGAAGCATTCCGTTATTTCGCCATGTCCAAAGCGTAGCAGAATAATAGGGTTGCCTGGTCTGAGGACACTCATATATTGTCCGATGCCCGTATGGTAAGGTAGGTTGGCTGAAATGTCGCCATTTGTAGGGTATTATGACACGAAGGCTTGTCTTGATCAGTGGATACCAATTGTGATAAAGACTCGGAAGAAGCTATGCTTGCGCCTGAGAAGAACATTTCATTGCACTAATTCGAGAACAAATCTCTGCTCCATTTCGGCGGACAAACGCACCCACTTGCGTTGTCATCCTGTTCGTTGAAATATTTTATATTGCTGCCTATATGTAAGCTAGCTGTTTAGAGCAAAATCATTACTCAAAAGTTTCGCGCTTTTACCAATACTCTCATATTGTGTGTGCCTTTTATGTTTGTTAGTTTTGTTTTTAACAGAAGGTACGGACGAACCTGCCCAAAAAGTACTGCAATGATCTAGGTGCGAGTACACATCAAACCGCAACAGAGATAGCCAGCGCGAAAAGCTAGTCATAGGCGCAAGTCAGGCTTGGCTTGCGATCAACGCTTTCCGTCCCTGCTTTGGCATCGTTCACTGCTTGCTCCTAGATGTTTCGCTAATCCTCCGTCGGTATTGATATTCTGGACGCTCCTAAACTTCTTCCTTATATCCTTAATTTCGGTATATAAAGCACTGTTGGGGGCAGTCTAAATTCTGAGTTTATTGGCAGCTCCAGCGCGTGGTAAGCTATTGCTGCGTTTCGTACTGGTCGGAAAATGCACGGGCCTGCTACTGGCTCTGCAGCTGAACCCTGGCCAATCCCCCTTCAGGGGTATGTGCCAAATATAAAGGAAGAAGAAGATGAAGAAGAAGGAGAAGAAGAAGAAGCTGAGCCACCTCCGCTGCCTCGTGCAGACAGAAGAGAAAACAGTGAAGAAAGAAAAGGGAGGGCGAGAGAAAGACGCGCGCCGCAACAACAGCTGTCGTCCACCACCGAAGCGGTGGCGGGTGCAATGACGGCCTACAACAGATAAAAATTTGGACAGGCTAGCCCTCGCCGCAAGCGGCGGTGACCTACCTGTCCCTGCCCCATCAGGGGAGACCTATAGACGAAGCTGACCCCGCCGGGCATACGATCCAGGCGTCCGTGCGGCGTCTTCATTTGAAGTTTCCTCAAATGCCGCACCGTACAGCAAACAGAAGTAAATCTAAATGTCTAGGAGGCGTTAGTACAGCAGGCATAAGCGGCATTTCAAATTGATTTACAGGATAGAAATAGCGCAGTATCTATCACAAATCTTCGCGGACACATGTGCCATGCCGTAAAGGAAGGGAGGAAGGTGGGAGTGAAAGATGGGAGGGACACAGATGTGCCTTGGCGGAAAGCTACGGTCCCCCGCGCTGCAAAGGGTTTCGCCTCATCGCTGTTTAGTGGTCCAAAGTGCCCTCTAGAATTTTTGTTGTCTGCTAAATTGTTTTTTTTAGAGTGCTTTTTTTTTTGTTCAGCAACAGTAATTGAATAATACAACTTTCTCACGTTTTAAGGTGTGGAACACGACTTCGTGGATCACAAGTAGCAATATTGGACCAGACAAAATCATCGTTATGGCTCTGGTCGTTATTTCCAAGTAACTATTAATCCTTGGAGTTCTTGCGCATCAGTTCAGGCGTTCAGTCGTGTCCGACTCTTCGTGACCCTATGGACCATGTCACGCCACGCTTTCCGGTCTCTCACTATCTTCTTAACATCACATAGCTTCATCTGCAATGCCTCGAGAATGCCATCTAACCATCGCGTTCGCTGCCTACTCCTTCTCCGGCGTCCCTCAACCTTTCCCAACATCAAATCTTTCTCCAGCGACTCCTCTCTTCTCATCAGATGACCAAAGTAGCTGAGCTTTAACTTTAGAATTTGACCCTTCAATGAGCAGTCAGGGTTTATGGTCGACAATATCGACTGATTTGATCTTCTGGCAGTCCAAGGAACTCTTAAGAGTCTTCGCCAGCACCACAATTCAAACGCGTCAATTCTTCGGCGGTCAGCCTTTTTCACAGTCCAACTCTCGCATCCATACATCACAACTGGAAAGACCATAGCACGGGTTATACGGATCTTGGTTGGCAGACTAATGTCTCTGCTCTTTACTAGGCGGTCAAGGCTAACCATTGCTCTCTTTCCCAGAAGCAGGCGTCTCCTAATTTCATAGCTGCGGTCTCCTTCCGAGGTAATCTTGGCGCCCAAGAACAGAAAATCTGTCACAGCTTCCACTTCTTGTCCATTGATGCTCCAGGACTTGATAGGGCAAGACGCCATGATCTTCGTCTTTTTAATGTTCAGTTTAAGCCCAAACTTCTCACTCTCTTCTTGTACGCGCATCAGAAGTCTCTTGAGATCCAATTCACTTTCTGCCATTAAAGTGGTATCATCCGCATATCTAAGGTTGTTGATGCGTTTTCCAGCGATCTTCACTCCAGCTGAAGACTCGTCCAGACCGGCCTTCCTCATGATGCACTCTGCATATAGGTTAAATAGGCAGGGCGACAGTATGCAGCCTTGCCTCACCCCTTTCTCAATCGGAAACCAATCAGTAAGACCATGCCCAGTTCTGACTGTGGCCTCTTGCCCTTCATAAAGGTTCCTGAGGAGACAGATGAGGTGAATTGGAAATCCCATCTCTTGGAGAGCTTGCCACAATCTGCTGTGATCTACGCAGTCAAACGCTTTCGCATAATCAATAAAGCAGAAGTAAATGGGTTTCTGGAACTCTCTTGCTTTTTCCATGATCCAGCGAAGGTTGGCAATTTGGTCTCTAGTTCCTCTGCCCTTGCGAAACCCAGCTTGCACGTCCGGAAGCTCCCGATCCACATACTGCTGCAGCCTACCTTGCAGGATTTTTAACATCACCTTGCTAGCATGCGAAATAAGCGCGATCGTGCGGTAGTTGGAACAATCTTTGGCACTGCCTTTCTTTGGAATGGGGATGTAAACTGACCTCCTCCAATCCTGTGGCCACTGCAGGGTTGTCCAAATCTTTTTACATAATGTATGCAATGTGTTAACAGCGTCGTGGTTGAGGTTTTGAAGCAACTCAACTGGAATACCATCAATTCCGCTAGCTTTGTTCATAGCAAGGCTGGCTAAGGCCCATTCAACTTCACTCTTCAGGATGCCCGGCTCGAGATCAGTAATCACAACCGTCCTATGTTGGGTTTGCACATCCGGGTCCTTCTTGTACAGTTCTTCTGTGTATTCCTGCCACCTCTTCTTTATCTCTGAGGCTTCAGTGAGGTCCTTGCCTCGTTTGTCCTTTATCACGCCCAGCTTAGCACAGAAGCTTCCTTTGATATCTTTGATTGTTTTATACAGAGCTCTTGTGTTCCTTAATTGGCTGTTGTCCTCAACTGCTTGACACTGTATGTTCAAGAAGGCATTCTTATCTCTCCTTGCTATTTTCTGAAAATCCGCATTGAGAACCTTGTATCTTTCTCTTTCCCCCATACCTTTTGCCATCCTCCTTTCCTCAGCTATTTGCAAAGCCTCTTCAGATAACCAGTTTGCTTTTTTGCATTTCTTTTGCTTTGGAACTACCTTAGTAGCAACTTCTTGTATTATATCACGAACATCAGTCCACATCTCTTCGGGCTCTTTGTCTTCTAGATCTAATTCTTGAAATCGATTGCTCACTTCCACAGCATATTCTAATGGAATCTGATCCAGATCATACCTGAAAGGCCTTCTAGTTTTCTGCGTTTTCCTCAATCGAAGCTTAATTTTGGCAACAAGAAGCTGATGATCGGTGCCACAATCGGCCCCAGGCCTTGTTTTTACTGCTTGTATAGCGCTTCTCCATCTCTGCCGGCAAATAATATAATCGATCTGATTCCTGTACAGACCGTCCGGTGAAATCCATGTGTACAGGCGCCTCTTGTGCTGTTGAAAATAAGTATTCGCTATGGTCAGGTTGTTTTCTTGACAGAACTCTACTAGCCTCTGCCCAGCTTCATTTGGCTCACCAAGACCGAACTTGCCTGTAATTCCGGATATTTCTTCACTCCCGACCTTAGCATTCCAGTCTCCTATGAGAAAAACGACGTCTGATGATGGGGTGCGGTCTAAAAGGCATTGTAGGTCCGCATAAAATCTCTCAACGTCAGCTTCTTCAGCAGCAGTGGTCGGTGCATAGACTTGGATAACTGTTATGTTGAAAGGGTGACCTTGGATCCGAAGTGAAATCATTCGGTCGTTTTTGGGGTTGTACCCTAGCACTGCTTTGCCCATTCTTCTGTTTACTATGAGAGCGACTCCATTCCTTCTCTTGGATTCGTGCCCACAATAAAAGACATAATGGTCGCCGGAGTTAAATTCTCCCATTCCGGCCCACTTGAGCTCGCTGATACCCAAGATATCAATGTTCAATCTGTCCATTTCTCGCTTGACGATATCCAGTTTACCTTGCGTCATAGATCTTACATTCCATGTTGCTATGTGATATATCTCCTTGCAACATCGGACTTTCCGGTCGCTTCCCGACACATCCGCAACTGAGCGTCCTTTTGGCTTTAGCCCAGCCGCTTCATTCGTCCTGGAGCTACTAGGAATCGCCCTTTGTTCATCCCCAGTAACATGTGGGACGCCTTCCAACCTGGGGGGCTCATTTTCCGGCGCCATATCGATAATGGTATTGTGACTGGCCATAGGGTTTTCTTGGCAGGAAATACTGGAGTGGGTTGCCATTACCTTCTCCAGTGAATCACATTTTGTCAGAACTCTCTGCCGTGACCTGTCTATCTTGGGTGGCCCTACACAGCAGAGCTCACGACTTCATCGAGTTTCGCAAGCCCCTCCGCCACGACAAGGCAGTGATCCATGAAGGGGACTTGCGCATAGGGACATGCAGTTATAAACGAGGCTGAAGAATAGGCACTTATGAAGAACATGGGCATTCGGAAAATAACCTCACATGAAATGCCCGACCGCGAAGCAAAATCGCGCATATACGTTCGTTAGCCGACGTTGTGAAATCTATATCACCAGGCAGCTAAAATAAAGTTTTCGCTTCTCTGAGAAACGTTAAGCCTCTCGATGGTACACACGAAGAGGATTATAATCATATAAGTGGTGAGTAAACGGAGAGAAATGTGCATATCGTCGCTTGTTCTTAACTGAGAGAGAAAAGATAGAGTGGGAGGCAGTCATTACAGGTGTTCTTCATTCTGCGGTGTATCTGGCAACCTATTTCGAACTCGAGCCTATCTATCATTACAAAGTTGGCCGGACGACGCATTTGTTACGAAATGAACAAAAAAATGTCCGTGATTTATTTCATTGTCCGCGTGGTTTTTCGTTTGCAGGGAGAAGCCGAACTACAATAGTGGCGAGTGTGATTACAGCAGCCCGCGCCTATTCAACCTTGCGAGACACCACACGAAGGTGCACACACCTATGAGGAGCAGCGACCGACCCAACCCCCCCCCCCCCCCCCCTGTTGCGATGTGGGCGCCGGTATTGCCACGAAACACGACTGCATAAGGAAAATGTGCACGGCAATAAATACTCGTGTGATAAGTGCGGTGCGGTGTTCGATCGTCCCCCCCAACGTGAAAGGTAAGTTCAGCGGCTAACGTAGCGTTGCAGACGTCGGGAAGGGGCGCTGCAGGTCATTTTTGGCGAAAGCTAAACTGCGCCACCTCGGATCAAGGTCAGCGTGTGCTTCCGTTTGACGTTCAAGGTGCTGGAGGAAACAGTGTTCACCGGAGCTTGACCTTCAAGGAGGCACATGACCTAAGTTGTGGCTATAAATATAATATGCCTTCCTTTCCCCAAAATATCCAACCGTTGACTTTCAGCTAGGTGGTTGACCTTCCCCTGATTAGGTGCTTGTGTCCACCCAAAAGTATAGTGCGACTTTCCTTCCACAATACATAGGTCACGCCGCAGTGGGGGAGTGATTAAGACGTCCGAATACTGTATCGGAATAAGCGGAACGAAGAAGCCTCCGGGGGCCGCGCGATACCAGTGCGTATTAAACATCCCCAAGTGGTCGACATTACTCCGAAGCCCTCCAATATGGCACCTCTTTCTCATTTTTCACTTTCACTCCTCCCTCCCTTCTGGGGTTCTTTAACGTGCGCCCATGGTGAGCCCCAACAATTTTTATCTCGCAGATATAGAGGAGGAAAAGTTCTTTTTCACTGCTGTAGCTAAAGTTGCGAATGTAGGAAGAAGGAAAAGAAAATGCACGGGCCTGCTACTGGCTCTGTAGCTGAGCTACCTCCGCTGCCTCGTGCAGACAGAAGAGAAAATAGAGGAGAGTGAAAAACAGGGAGAGAGAGAAAGACGCGCTTCGTAACTGCCGTCATCTGCCACCGAAGCGACGGCGGGTGCAATCACGTCCTAGAACAGGTACAACCACCGGTGGCAGGCGAGCGCCCACCGCAAATGGTGGCTGGCTGCCTACCATTCCCAGACTCGTGGGGCAAAGAGTAGCCACCTTCCAGCTAAACTCAGCGTAAATAAGGCCCCCTTTTTGGCGGAAAAACCGACGAGATTCTATGGATTGGTCGCAAAGGTCTGATGTCGCATCGCACGTCGAACTATAGAATGGAAAACTGAATAATGCGTTGTCTAAAGATCACTCGTATGTCACGACGAAGAAGGGGTGCGTAATGTTAAAATTACTTTTAAGCCCCATTTCCTTCTAAAAGAGGGCCCTTATGCTATTTTCGCACTCTTTTTCAAGTATTGCAGTCGCTCACAATTATGTATACAGATGTACGAGAATATGCATGATCAGCCCCAAGCGGGACCCATTAAGGTTGTGGCGCAATACATTTGGAGACAGAGCTTAAGTATAACTACCAAAAGTTTTCTGCAGTGTCATTCTAACGGCATTTTGAGCACTTTTCAACTTCAGAGATGCCGTTCTTTTTTTTTTTTTTTTTTTACCCTATCTTAGAGAACTTTCTTATGTAGCGTCGCTAGGAGTTGATAACACCTTTAACACGCAGGCTTTTCTAATGGTCCACGCAATCGGTCAGATCAGGAGTATAGGGTGCATAAAGAAATTTATCTCATCGAGTGTGAGAATGTTATAGAACACGAGGGATCATGTTTAGGGTGTGTATTTATCGCCACGGCTTTCTTTTTTATTTTTTGAAGACCCGAATTATTATGGTAGCCTAAGTATAACCCCCAAACGTTTTTTGCGCCGACATTGTAACGGAATTCTGTGCACTTCTCAATTTCAGAAACACACTTCTCCTTTTTCTTTTTTTTTTTTTTAGCCGCCGTTAGAGGACTTTTTTATATAGCTTCGCTAGAAGTTTACAAGATCATTAACACGCAAGTTTTTTTCATGTTCCACGCAGAGAATTATCATTTTCTGTCAGGTGAGGTGAGGGTGTGTAACTATCGTGTCAGTAGGATGGTCTCTGGAATGCCTAGTGTGCTCTCGGCTTATTTCTTTTCTTGAAGCACCGAAGTTTCATGGTAGCCATATTCCCGTGTGGTAATGCAGAAAGGCCCCGCGGCAGGGTTCAGACCCCAACAATATCAAATTGGTTGTGTTTTTATACAAGGGCCTTGTAATATATTTCTTGTTTTTTTTTTCTCTCCTACTTGTCTTTCAACGCTTTTCACCTTCAGCGACATTGTAACGCTACAGTGTTGAAGGTGCTGTTCAGATGAAAACCAGCCTGCCTGACGAGCCAATCGGGATCGATAAAGAAGCATGTGACCTCACATTAAAGTCAAGTTGATTATTCATTAATACACATGAATACCTGCTTACAAGATTCCAAAGTCCTACAGGTCTATATCGCACCTAATTAAAGTAATCGTACTGTTGTGGAAATGAAATTTGGTGTGTGTGTGTGTGGGGGGGGGGGGGGGGGGGGGAGTGGTCATCGAAACCTGAGCCTATGCACAGAACCAGTTAATCCCCTCTAACACGATGCCGTCGTGGAACATACGTTCGCTATGCTTGGTCAAGTGGGGCCTTGTCAGTGTTAAAATCATTTGCACTTGTCATCGAAGCTATGCGCAAAGAGTTTCTGAAAGGATCGATCAACGTCATCGCGTCGTACCCTGAATGAGATGAAAAATAATCCAAAACTTTTTCATATCGCAACTTATTTTTCGGTGATGGCGATAAATGCTCTGAGAGGCCCACAAAGATTTCTTAAGCTTTTCGAATTCTTAAGCAGACACCCAACATGTCTTCGCCCTAAGGAACCAGCTCTAAGACGTTGCACCCACCCGAGGAAATCTGCCCACAGTTGATGTCAGTCTAGCACTACCCCCAAAGCAAGCAAGGTCAGATACGGGCCATTCCCCAAAAATTACAGCGAATGCTTTTCGTCAGCTTCGAAAGTGCGACAAACTCCTCGGAACGTCCCGAGGACGACCTGTGGCGACACGCCAGACCTCTGCGCCAAAGCCCCTACCGTTTACCATGCGCGATTATGCAGAAGAAATGCTACGGGACGACGTTATCCAGCAAAAAAAAAAAAAAGAAAAAAGTAAAATTCTGGGCGGCGCCAGTCGTTTTGGTAAAGGAAAAAGACGGCACCCTTCACTTCTGTCGATTACCGTCGCTTGAATATCCCTCCCCCGCGTCGACGGCACACTGTAACGCTAAATATTTCACAGCGCTAAATACTATAACGCCGGTTATGTAAAGCTAAATACTTCACAGCGATACACTGTAACGCTAAATATTTCACAGCGCTAAATACTATAACGCCGGTTATGTAAAGCTAAATACTTCACAGGTCAGGAGTAGCATGCTAGGCGTACCACCAGGCAGACATCTCCTGTTGCCATTAAAATATATATCTCTCTTTTCACAGCGATGGACTGAAGAGCGGCTATTGGAAGATTGAGGTTCACGAAACAGGTCGCAAGACTGCATTCATCACACCGGATGGCCTATTTGAGTTCAAGTAGGTGCCATTTGACCTCAGCTCCGCCCCAGCAACGTTTGAACGATTAATGTAAACTTTGCTGGCAAGCTTGAAGTCGCAGATTAGTCTGGTATACTTAGACGTCGTTATCTTTTCCGCAAGCTTTGAAGACCACCTGAAAAGGCTTTGGACCGGGCTCGAAGCGATCACGTCATCGGGGCTAACGTTGAAACCAGAGAAACGCCACTTCGCCTGCGAGGAACTGCGGCTCCTTGTTCACATCGTTAGCAAAGATGGTGTTCGTCCAGACCCGAAAAAAACAGTTGCGATCGCACTGTTTCCACCATCGCAGACATGATCGTCATGTACGTCGACGCCGAACACCAGATCTCTGATGCCATCTTGCCTTACGTGATATTCGCATATACCACGGCCATCCAGGAGACAAACAGCTAGGGCGACCCCGTGTAATCTTGTGTGCGGCAGGGATCCCACAGCAACGCTTGGCGCGATGCTGACACATGTGACATAAGAAGACTAACTCGAAGCCCGAAGACTCACCCGGATGCGTATTGAAGATCAGCAGCGCATCGACACTCGGCGTTACAGCTTGACGACGCCACGCAGAATAAAAGCCAGGATTTGAAGTGTGGGTATGGACGTTTATTCGCCGACGTGGACTAAGTGAAAAGTTACTACTCTGATACTTTTAGTCATACAAAGTCCGTCGGCGCATATGATAACTTGACTACAGTCATCCCCGACGGCACGACCACATCCCATGCAGCCACGCAAGGCGCGCCCAGAAATTCGTCCATATAGTGCGCCTGAAGCCTTAATTCGCGCATGCTCGCAATTTTAATTTCTAATATTTTGTTTATCTTTATGTGTTCAGCTTAACCATCACGGTAATGCCTTTTTAAAGGGGGAGTACTGCCGCGAACGATTCAAATCTTTTATTTGTTGTTTCTCGACAGCCGCTGACATGCGGCCTTATCAGTGTATAGTGTAGCGCACATATCGATTCTGTACTCTTTGTTCACGCGCCTTGTCGCTAGATGCTGCTTTATCATTTTATTTGTCGCGTAAGATGTGCCGAGGTGTATCTATAGAAGATTCCGGCCACACGGGTATGTTTCCAGGTTATGATGTGTCACGGTCTGCCGCTTTATCTAGATGTTCCTTCGCCGCCTTTAAATTGAGTGTTGGCGCGTGCGACGGGCATCGTTGTTCGACGACAGCGAGCACCTTTGTTGCTATCGCCACCGGCGAGTAGATATATGGTTCTTTTTCGAGCGCAAGTCAGTCCAATAGAGAGTTCATTTGAATGCTACACATACCTGTCTATTCATTTGCGGCCTACGGCTTTGCACCACCACGTGACAATATCCATTGTTTTAAATTCGTGCTACTGTAATGGGGAATATACTATATATTAATATTATTTGCATGAACCGTAAACACTGTCAAACAAAATTATTTCATTTCCCGGTTAACCTTCAGAGTTTAAGAATGTTAAATGTTGTAAATGGGCTCTTTGCAACACCGGACACTTTTTGTGGTATACGTTCAACTTTCGCTTCCATTCGCTGCTTTGCGAATTCAGAATATTTCCAACACCTGTGATAATGTTTACCGAATGTAACGTCTTCCGGCTCTCTTTGTTTTCTTTAATTATTGTTTTACGCTTTAGTCATCTTGCAAAAGTTGTAATTAATTTAAACTGACAGCTTTAATTTTTTTTACTTTTCGTTTACTTCCACTCCTTGTAATTAGTCTTATTTTTGTACAGTACTCTAATTATCTATACGCATTTCACTTCATTTAACGTTGTGACATAAACAACGACGTTCAACTTAGATATCAATAATGACAGATGAACATGTGCAAAGTTTCTTTTTTTTTTTATTGGCTTGCTCTCGTACGACTGTTCAGACCTATTAATGTTCGAATAACTTGTAGGCACTGCAGCTGTCTTGAATTAAAAAAAAAAGACCATTTGGAAAGGAAATGTCTGTTATTAGGCAGAACTGCCGGAAGTACTTTTCTTTTTTTTGAAATATAAATGGCTGAAAACAGCGAAGCCTTAACCTGAATTCCACGCACTGTTTTGGTCCAGAAGGGTGCTAAAGTGATGTCTTCACGCCTTATTCGTAAAATATAGTTTTTGCATACGTAGCTCAGCAGGAAACTCGTAAAAAAAAGTATGGTTTTGCATTTATGCGACCTGACCTGGAAAACCTTCGATAACAGTTCTGGTTGCAAATATCGCCTTTATAAAGCTCACTTAATTATATGCGACTCCGCCATGGACACATGGTAAGTGGATCCTCCTTGAGAGCGAAAATCGACGAAGGGTTATTTTGGATGGTTTGTGCGCTTGGTAATGGAGGCGGATGAAGAATCTCTAGATCTGACAACACGCACGATTTATGCCATTTCTTTTTGCTATTACTTCACGAAACTCGACGCTGTGATCCATGCTACCAACGAACGAGATCACTACGGTTGCCACGTCCAATGTGAACAAAATTGAAATGGTGCAGAGTGCAGATAAGATCACAAAAGAAGAAACGTCAGTGAATGAAAGGCCGATTGAAACACCGGTGGCGGATACACCGGCTGAGATGCCCACGCAGCCACCGAAGCAACGTGCTGCTCCTAAACCTTCCGCAAGTGCGGAGTGCAGAAAAGCGAAATCCCGAGGCGCAGATTTATGAAGTCTCGAGTGAAGAGGACCCGAGTCCTGAACAGCCTATTACAGCGGCACCGAGTCTGGCGGTGGCAGGGTCGAAGAAGTTGCAGAAGAGATATGTTGCACTGGCCTTGCCTTATTATTTCCTGTAGTGTTCGGGCACCATTTTTATGATTGTTCTCATATAGCTTGATAGACACCCAGCATTTGCAGGCGTTCATGTTTGAGCGCAAGAATTTCGTGACGCAGCTGTGTATGTTCCGGAAGGATATGTGGTGCTAATGTAACTAACCTTGAGAGTTTCCCGTCTGTTCATGCTAATATCTGCGTGTCCACACTCACCATGAATCCTCTGTCTCACTCTTCCTCCAAAAGGCAGATATGAATGTTCAAAACCGAAATCGATACAGACAGTTTTTTGTTGTTTTTTTCTGCACTTCTGACCTGTAAAATTCTCAAACTAGCTGCTTCTTGCTCGTGAATGTCGTACTGTTGTGTTTGTTCGTTTATCTCGGCTAAAGTTTCTTCTTTTTTTTAGTTGACTTTTTGTTCCTCAATAGTAGTCCATTCATACAGCTTTCTCCCGTTTGGTGGTGCTAAGCACGCGCGGTTTCGTATGCCACCAATAGCAATAGGAATAAGGTAAAAGAAAAAGCGTTAGGCATCTTATCTCCGAGAAGCAGTCTAAGTGCTCAGCTTCTCTAGTGCAAGAGTGCAGTCTTGGGAGGAACAGCAGTACCTGCAAAAAATACCTTGGCATGAAATGCATAACCGCTATGAACTCTGTCCTAGTGGGCAGCCGGTTGATAGCTTCTTCGGTTCGCCAACAAAAGTTAAAGGTTTCAGTTACAAACACGGATGCAAATTCTCTATTTAAACGTTCATTTCGAAATAAAGCGGATGCGGAACTCGTGCAAAGAGTCGCTTGTTCTTCATCGAGACAGATGAGGCAAACGTGGAGCCCACAACCACCGGGGCGGATCTCTTCTCTCCGGCATGTGCGGAAAGAAGAAATTCCGTCGCTGACTCCATCAGTCTTTAAAACCTTGTTCGGGCGATGCCTTTAATATAAAATGGATAAACCATGCATGTATCTTATTGTGTTATCCGCATGGTTCTCTTGTGATTGCAGGACAAAATGCATATTATAATGCAGACATGGGCCCTTACAGCTCGGACCACGGGTTCGACCTGAGAACGCACAGTTAAGCAGCACAAAGCCAAGCAATGCACCGCTGGCGGAGGCGAACCCAATCGTCAAGAAGGCCGGGGTATTGCCACACTCCTCCAGCGGGAGTATAAGCATCACAAACAAATACGCGTATAAGAAGTGCGGCACCAAGTTCAAACTTACCTCCCGACAGGCAAGGTAAGACACAGCGGCTGACTTGGCGTTGCCGGGCCGCAGAGAGGCTCTTATAGTCATTTTTCTTTAGGCGCACGAATATGAGGGGGGGGGGGGGGGGGGGGGGGAGAGTTGTTTTTTTTACCTGTGTCTATAAACTCTACAGCGTTAAGGTTCTTTGAAAAGTGAAAACTTCGAAAGTGAATAAAACATTGTATAATATACAATTGCAATATCGCAACATCACTCAAACTTCATTACGACGTAGAAGTATACAAAGTACATGGTGTTGCGCTGAAACGAAAATTGGAATTCGGCCGCGATGTGGGTCGCACCCGGCACCATTGTATCCCTATTCACGAACGCTGCCCTGTTGTGCCCGGCCAAAGCCGCCCAGAAATTCAGCCGGACGCCAAACTTCTCCGGCGAACTCCTCCTTCACAAAATCTGGATGCTGCTTTGCAAGGCACCGGTGCACTGGAAGCGAGCCATGCCAAGGGGAGAGAAACGAAGCTGTCTGCATGCTCAGCTCAACATGAGCTGAGCATGCAGACAGCTTGACGCCGTGGCCCAGGCGCTGGAACCCTTCTCGCTCCGAGGCATATTTGAAGCAATAGCGCAGCAAGCTCTCCCATTGGCCCTGCGAAAGTTCTGCCGTCGGATTGGACCATTTGAGCGTCAACGGTTTCTCGGTTACGGAGACTCAGGTGCTTCCGCTCGAGACTTTGAGAGGCAGTTCGTCACTAGCATCCATCGGGAGCAGTTGCCCCCTGAGAGAGCGGACGCGGCGGAATACGCGAGCACCGTCGCGTATGGCTATGTTAGCTTTCGGCCCCAGAGCCGATCTCGTTGTGTAAATGCCTGTAAATAGTGTATAAAGCTTTTTCGTCATCTCACCAGCGCCGACTGAATTCATCGCTACCGCCCAGGGAGCTGACAGCCCTCGTTCACAAAACGGGTGGCGAGCGCTACGCAACCAACTCATTGGCACAACCCTGTTGACGGTGGGATACTGTGTGATAACCCCACCGGCACAACAGCACTTTCGAATACGGCTAAGTAAAGAAGCAACTTTATGTGGATTGGTATGGTCAGTTTACATCCCCATTCCAAAGAAAGATACTGCTAAAGATTGTTCCAACTACCACACGATCGCGCTTATTTCGCATGCTAACAAGGTGATGTTGAAAATCCTCCAAGGTAGGCTGCAGCAGTATGTGGATCGGGAGCTTCCGGACGTGCAAGCTGGGTTTCGCAAGGGCAGAGGAACTAGAGACCAGATTGCCAACCTTCATTGGATCATAGAAGAAGCAAGAGAGTTCCAGAAACCTATCTGCTTCTGCTTTATTGATTATGCGAAAGCGTTTGACTGCGTAGATCACAGCAGATTGTGGCACGCTCTTCAAGAGTTGCGAGTTCCAATTCACCTCATCTGTCTCCTCAGGAACCTGTATGAAGGGCAAGAGGCCACAGGCAGAACTGGGCATGGTCTTACTGATTGGTTTCCGATTGAGAAAGGAGTGAGGCAAGGCTGCATACTGTCGCCCTGCCTATTTAACCTATATGCAGAGTGCATCATGAGGAAGGCCGGTCTGGACAAGTCTTCAGCTGGAGTGAAGATTGCTGGGAAACGTATCAACAACCAAATAGATATGCGGATGATACCACTTTAATGGCAGAAAGTGAAGTGGAACACAAGAGACTTCTGATGAGCATACAAGAAGAGAGTGAGAAGTTTGGGCCTAAACTGAACATTAAAAAGACAAAGATCATGGCGTCTTGCCCTATCAAGTCCTGGAGCATCAAGGGACAAGAAATGGAAGCTGTGACAGATTTTCTCTTCTTGGGCTCCAAGATTACCCCAGAAGGAGACTGCAGCCATGAAATTAGGAGACGCCTGCTTCTGGGAAAGAGAGCCATGGCTAGCCTTGACCACCTAGTAAAGAGCAAAGACATTACACTGCCAACCAAGATCCGTATAACTCGTGCTATGGTACTTCCAGTTGTGATGTATCGATGCGAGAGTTGGACTGTGAAGAAGGCTGACCGCCGAAGAATTGACGCGTTTGGATTTTGGTGCTGGCGGAGACTCTTGAGAGTTCCTTGGACGGCCAGAAGATCAAATCAGTCGATATTGTCGACCATAAACCCTGACTGCTCATTGGAGGGTCAAATTCTAAAGTTAAAGCTCAGCTACTTTGGTCATCTGATGAGAAGAGAGGAGTCGCTGGAGAAAGATTTGATATTGGGAAAGGTTGAGGGTCTCCGGAGAAGGGGTAGGCAGCGAACGCGATGGTTAGATGGCATCCTCGAGGCGCTGCAGGTGAAGTTATGTGATGTTAGGAAGATCGTGAGAGACAGGAAAGCGTGGCGTGATATGGTCCATAGGGTCACGAAGAGTCGAACACGACTGAACTGAACTGATGAATGGTATTACAGGGACGCAAATTAAGGATTCAGTGGTTAAACTAGTAGCGAAATGTATGTGAATGTGTACGAACCAGGATCGGCAAGAGGAGCTGCTGAAGGCAGGAATTAACACTGGCGCCATACCCTTAAAGGTAGGGCTTGTATCTTGTATCCCACCAAGAATTTTCTCTACCAGCATTACAAGGGAATTATGTGCACCTTTGAGCTTCAGAAACACTTTTATTCTTGCAGCCGCCAATAGGGGACTGTACGCACTCTTTAGAGTTGAAAAGGTCTTTAACACTGAAGCTTTCTTTGTGTTCTAGGAAGGAAATTATGTATTCCCTCCAAGTGAACAGTATACAGTGGATATGGCTAGTTTAACTAAAGAACTGCGAATGAATGTTACTAGGCACGATGGGTCATTTTTTATAACGTAAATTGCTGCCCTGCCTCGTACAAGTGGCGCCCACGGCTTCCGCAATTTGCAGTGGTCTAGACCAGCTTCGGAAGAGGTCATGCCCCTGGAAATAACTGCCGTCAGACTCAAGGAGGATGCTGCAGTCGGGTAAGAGGAGATTCGTACCGAGGGCAGACGGATGTGCAGCAGGAGGCGACCATAGACAACATGCCCCTGGACTTATCCGTACTAAAGCTGAAAGCAGGTGTTGCTGCCGTACAAGAGAAGAATGCCGAAAGAAGCGCAAATATGTGCAGCAAGAGCCAGCTGCCGACCTACTGTTACCCAAAGCCTGCCACCGCGAATGTAGGGGATAAGTTACAGTTCCCTTTGACGCATTCTCGACAATGCTGACGGCGCTTCGCAAGTGGTATTGCCTATTATATGGTGGGCCTATACCCTGAAGCAGTGTACAAACCTGCCAGTTTGGCGCACTTTTCGTCGTGTAATATTTTAACCCAGTGAAATATTTTCTACCATCTGTAATGATTTGTGGCCAAATTTATGTATTCCCGGTCAGACTTAACCCTATGATTATGGCTGCTTGTTTTCATCTCCTGCATTGAGTGCATTTATTTGCAGTTGACTGTATTTGCATTCACTTTATTATTATGGATCTATTTGGTTTAATTCCACTCATTGCCATTACTTCCTCCTATACATTTATGAAGTATCATTTCTTATCACTTGTGCACTGGAGGTCACGTTTCGCTACCAAGTGGCTGACTCATTGTAATTAACCCATGTTCATCGCATTAAGTTCATTCTACACTAAATACATCCACGAGAGTTGCAAATTATTTTCAAGAACTGTGAATATATTAAATGACTAATAATTTTATTTTCCGGTTAAACATCGTCGTTTAAAAATGCTTCAGAGCACGCGCGAAGGCATTTGGGTTGCTTTGAACATTTCGTTCAAAGCACATTTCGTTAAGTCCTGTTATCTGCTTTGTGACTCAGTTTAATAATTTCCAGCATCTGTAATAATTTCACACCCAATGTAATTATTTCCGGCTCTCTTTTATTTCTTTAATTATTATTGTGTTCTTTAGTTATGTTTCATTGCATTCAGCTATTTTCAATTCACTGCATATGTTTTGCATTCATTATAATTACTGGCACATTTGATTTACCTTCTTACTTTGTAATTATTTCCTCCTCTACTTTGATGTGGCACTTCAGTTGGTTAGACGCACTGTATTTTATCGGGAGTTGTAATATGGACAACGGTGTTCAATTTCGCTATCAATAAATATTGATGAACACCTGCAGACGCCTAGTTTCTTAAGTAGTGGCACACTTATTGTTATTAGTTGGGAGTTTAATGGCTCTAGGGCACTGACGCCAAATAACGCCAAAACGATGTTCTTTGATTCGGTGGTGTTAGATGAAACAGAATGAAATTTATAACTCCCTATTCGTCAAAAACGACACTAAAAATCCAAATTAAAAGGCTGGAATTCATGGGTGGCATACAATTATGGCATTAATGTGGTGTTGTGGTGTGGGTTAAAAATGAGAAGTTCCAATGGGAGCTAAAAACTGGAATTTGACACGAGCAAGAGGGCGAGGAGGTTCCTCCTTCCATGCTTGGCTACGGCGGCCTCTTGCCAGTGGCAAAGTACCGTGTAAACAAGTAATTACCTTGAATACTTTAGAGGCTCATTATAACTCCGATTCTGTGTAAATAGTTTTTCTCATCAAATAATCTCATAAAATGGCACTGCGGGGTCGTCTCCAAATAAAAAGAGATGAATGCAATGGTATGTATTATTTATAAAGTTTCCCAAAATGAGCTCGATGGTGCCTTGCATAAAATGGGCTGGTTAGAAGGTGTGGACAACTGAAAGCTCACCAATACAGTGCTCGCATTCCGGCGGCTGTCCTCCCACAATTATGTAATTGTTCCTTAGGTGTGTGTGTGTGTGTGTGTGTGTGTGTGTGTGTGTGTGTGTGTGTGTGTGTGTGTGTGTGTGTGTGTGTGTGTGTGTGTGTGTGTGTGTGTGTGTGTGTGTGTGTGTGTGTGTGCGCGCGTGCGTGCGTGCGTGCGTGCGTGCGTGCGTGTGTGCGTGTGTGTGCGTGTGTGTGTGTGTGTGTGTGTGTGTGTGTGTGTGTGTGTGTGTGTGTGTGTGTGTGTGTGTGTGTGTGTGTGTGTGTGTGTGTGTGTGTGTGTGTGTGTGTGTGTGTGTGTGTGTGTGTGTGTGTGTGTGTGTGTGTGTGTGTGTGTGTGTGTGTGTGTGTGTGTGTGTGTGTGTGTGTGTGTGTGTGTGTGTGTGTGTGTGTGTGTGTGTGTGTGTGTGTGTGTGTGTGTCCATTTTGTAACCTTGAACGCATGACCCCGTAAAAACTATTTTTGTGATGTTATGGCAGTCCTTCCATTGTTTTATATTCGGTATTTCCTTCTCGCTTCCACTCTGCCTGCATTTCGTCACGATCGTTCATTTCCTGCAATACTGATGTGTATTGAAATCCAGAAAAAGTGCACACTGTAACCACGCATCATAAGTTAATGAAGTATTTGGAGGATATACAGTAAGATGGAGTTGTTACTTCGTTGTTTCGAGCCGATTGTCGTCATAGCACTAATCGAATCCTTAAAGTATAGAATTTTTATTTGTCTTGATTGCTTATCATTTCTAGAGCCGTTAATGTACCGTAAAACTCCGTAGAGCACACGCTCTTGGATTTATGAAAATTGCGGTGCCTGTCGAAAACCTCCGCACAGCAGCTGCACTAAAGCAGTCATGTGTTTTGGAGCCGTTTTTGTAGAAAGCTGCAAAATGGCTACACTTTCCTTCAATTTCTAAGATCTCGCTTTATATTGCTGCTAAAGGCGCAGCCTTCTTTTTGTATTTGGCAAGTGTAAAATTGCATTGGACGGGCATTTAAATCCAAGGTGCAACATAATTTTTACACTGAAAGTAATAGTGTAGCGACAGGTCGAATTTCCATGATTCCGCTATCTGGATGACTCTAATTCCTATAGTCGGTGATATGGCTTATTTATTAAAAGTGTGACCATATGATTATTTTCAAACATAGATTTGCAGGGATGATTCGAAATTGAAAAATGCTTTTTGAGTTAGTGTTAAGTAGCTTCTTCGCGATTTCAGAGATGGTTCATGGCATTCGACATACAGGCTCGGAATTGACCCGAACATATTCTTAAACTTAAATTATGAACTGTATATTAAAAACCTTCAAGGTGGACTGACAGGCTGAACTATAGATAGAACAAGCGTAATCAATCTGAGTGGATTATCGACCGGTATAGCCGGAGTAAGCCGGCTCTGTCTACACCCCATATCATGTGGGATAAAATTTTTAGAATATTTGCTGATTTCGGTGGGGGAAGCTTCAGCTGTTTAATGTGCGGTCCAAACGTCGGTTTTGTATGAGTTTTGTTAAGGTATAGCTGTGAAAGCAGACCTCATTTGCGAGAAAAAAAAAGACCGCAATGGTTTTTTTAGGGCGAAACCCTAAACCCGTTTTGATCAGCCCATTTTGTACGACAGTTGACAGTAGTTTGTATCTGCCGTTTGCAGATCATCTACGTGCAACGAGTACAGCACACTAGGGTAATTATGTTACTGAGCTGATTTTGAAATAGAATAACGTCACACTTAGCACAGTTAATTGGGGAGCTCCGGTTTCTTAAAAACACAAAAAGAACGTTGAAAGGAGTGTTCACCAATTTGACTCTAAAAGTACGAAATGAAAGGTCATAACATGTTCCCACCAATCCCGCGTTTGCCAAGGATTTGGAGGATTAAATACCTCCAGGTTGTGTGGTAGATCGAAAAATACAGAAAGGCAATATTGGCGATTCTGGTGTGCTTACCGTATTTGCGTCTTGAGACGCAGTATCAGGTCAACTGCAGACCGACGCCTGAATCCGCACTGAAATATATCGATGCTTCTGTTAATTTCCAGTACGTAAACTAACCGTGTGTTGACGACGCACTCAAAAGCTTTGCAGAGGCATCTATTCAAAGTTATTAGACGGTATAACTCTCTACACAGCCTTATTAATCGGGAGGAGCAGGTAGATTTTGCAGCACACTGTAATGAGTTTCATCTGGAGCAACAGCGGCAGTTTTGCAGTTCGCGAGTTTTAGTCCATACATTGTAAAATCGAAATTGTAATCTTCGCTTGAGCGTGGAAATGGGCGCCCAAGATATCGGCCATGTCTTTTCAAAGACGTACTCCTGGCATCATCTCTACTTAGAAGGAGCGTAAATGTCCCGTTTTCGCCATCCATCTTGCATTTTTTGCTCATACTATATTGTCTGTCGTTGAATATATTCGAGAAATGTTTTTTTTTTTTTTTAATATAAACTTCATCACTGGCCTTCCACCGAACGTATCGTTATTTCTCTTTAGTTTATCTTTCTTTAATGCTATGAGGTTAGTTGTTACTGTTGGGTACCGTTTGAACGTTTGCCATGACTTGTTTTGTGCCTTCTGCATCTGGCGGCATTCTTCATTGCGTCACGGCTTTGGACACTTTGGAAGCTTTCCGCTGGAAAGGGGGATTTATTTTATAGCTGGTTTAGTGACTATCTTGGTGATCATAGTGTTTTCTTGATCTACAATTATATTTAAGAAGTGTCCCTTATGAAAATCGAATTTTCCTTTTTACTTCCTTTGTTTTTCCTTTTTGCTTCCTGAACAGCCTTCCTATAGACTTTTCCTTTCTTTTGACTAAAGGAAGTTTCCTTTGAGCTCACCTTGTTGAGACTTTCCTTTCTTTTGACAGAAGGAAGCTCATTTTTAAACTGGCTCTCTTTGGCAATATCAATAATGACCTTCCTTTGTTTTTCCTCAAGTAAAGAGAAAGTTCTCTTTACTCTTTATGCATCATACCTTCTTTTTTTTTTTTGTTCTTAAGCGAAAACATACGAAGCTCATTTTTCTTTTCAGCTATACTTCTCATTTTTTTTCTTTCATTAGTATCCCTTGCACTTTTTTAACTTCTGAACTTTTTTGAATAAACCAATTATACATTTATCAAAATATACAAAATCGCATTCGTTTCCTTGTTGTGCAAGTAAACATCATTTTAATTTTTTTTTTTTCATTTTATATTAAATCCATGCTTTTTTTTTTTTTTTTTTCACGCGCTAGATCTTATTTTTAGCGCAAGTTTCTTCTTAGTCACCACACAAGGACCAATAATATTCACCACCTTCCTTCCTTTGTCCTTAAGTGTAAAGATAACTTCCTTTTCATTCATTTCTTGTGCTTATTTTTGTGTGTGTGGCATTACTTGGTCTATTTCTTGCCCCTCTGAATTTTTTAAGATAAAATATAATACATTCAAGAATTTTCATACATGTTAAAGAATGCCAGGTGGTTCTAATTCATCGCTTTCGCAGCCCGCTGGTTCGATGGCGATGCATGCGCGAGACGGCATGTATACATACATACATCCGTGACTGCTGCTTCAGCACTCTGACACGGTACGCAACAAAGCTCGGCGCAGGGCTGGCAGGGTTTGTCAGTATTTGCGTCGGCATTGCAGCCTGGCAACTCTTGGCTCGCAGCGACGCCAAGGGCGACGCTGTTAGCAAGCGCGGCCTGCTTCCGTCGTGATTTAGTGCACTTCGGTACGGCGCGACGTTGACGTCGCGCAAGTACGCTTTTACCGTGGTGGCATTTCCAGTGCGTTCGACGGGTAGGCGGTTACCGCAGCACCATCGATAACGGCTTCAAAAGCCTGCAGTTAAATGCACTTCACGATGTGCCTAGTACCGGATGTCACATTGTTCACGAAAGTCAAGCTCGTTTACCTCCTATCACAGTTTAAAGACCAGCAATTAATACGTCAGCGACGTCGGTACCACCACGCACAGAAGCCCCCGCAGCCGAGGTTACGAATACTGCCAGTAAAACCAACGTTCTCACGGCGGCGAGTAAAACCAATCAAGATTGACATGCACCACAAGAATTCCGCAGCAAAAAGAAGAGCGCTGCAGCTGCTTGTGGCAATAATTTGCTTAAATTATTTTATGTTTTGTTACGCATCACATATTACTACTAAAAAAACAAACGTTTAAGGTTGTTTATAAATTATAAGTTTTATTTTGAAAGTTTGTGAAGTTTGCAAAAATGCATTTAAAAGTTTGCATTGGCGCTTCAGACTCTAGCGCTATCGATTTCGTGAAAACAGCCGGCGGCATGCTTCACTATGTGTTTCATGACCGTAGGAAGTTGATTGTTCGCGTTCGTTGTGTTCGTCGTGTTTTCTTAGCGTGAGTAGTGCAAATGGCCGATCATGGCGTGGTTAAATGGGCGACCGCTCAGAAGTGGGACGTATACCCTGTAAGAGACCTACAATCAAAAGAACTGCAGGCGAAACTGATGGATAATCCAAAATACTGGAAGATTATTCCAAACCAAGGAGTACTACATGCCCAGTGGAAAGAAGGGTCGTACTCTCCTACGTTCATTCTCGGAGTGGGTAAGTAGTCAAACGTCTCTTGTCTCTTTTCGTATTCGTGTCTTAATAATGTTTACCTGTGAAACACCTTCCTTTGCTACTCGCGGTGAGTCGTGTCGCGAAGTCGTTTACATGCCCGCATTACGACCGCATTGTGTTAACCGGCAGGTGACAGTAGTGCACGTGGTGAAAGAGGTAGACAGTTGATTCCGGGAATTGCGTGAAATTAAAACAAAAATGCATAATGAACTGAATTTGCGGAAATAAGAAGTAGAATAAACGCGGCTGCTGTCGTTACGTGGACCCGATTCTCCCTGTTTATACAGCAAATGGCAATTCTCGGTGTTTCGTGATAACAGGAGTAGGCTTCCCAATTCGGGCTCTTTAAAAAAAAAAAAAAAAAAAAAAAAAAACCCTGCCCGCATCGTCGTCTCGGAACGGTGCGGCATGGAGAATGGCAGCTCCTTGATTATTGAAGCTGATTTAGAACAAGTTTTAAAGATGCCCAGGGTGCTCGTTCCGAGACAATTGGTAGTGTAGCAGCGAAACGGACGCTTTCACAGCTGCAGGCGACTTAAGTTTAAGCAGATAAAAGCGCCTAACGTGTTGTCGCATTCATTTACATTCATATTCATTTGTTTGTTTCTTTTTATTGAAGCGTCAAACATGCTTCCTTTCTTCGCTACCAGCCATTCCTCAGATTTCGCGCAGAGAGAGAAAACTTTATTAAAAAAAGGGGGAAAAAAAAGTGTGTGTGGTGGGGAGGCAGTGTGTGGAGTCTCCATTCTAAGACTCCAGTGGCCTGGGCTGCCGCTTTTGCCTGAGTTACCAGCCTACGCTGGGTTGCTAGGTCAGAGCATAGCAAAGCAAGCAGTGATATCAGTTACCAACAGCATAATGCTGCAATGATTTTTAGCTGCCGATGTAAAAGTTGCTCCCAGTGCATGGGGTACGGCCAACAGGTGGAAGGGCACCGCTCTCTCCACTTCATTTTCAATGCTGCCATTGCACTTTGCCACTATTTCTGGATGAGGCTATCTGCCACGGGATCGCATGCTCCCTTTCATAAAGCTCACGACTGTACATGGGTACAATCCCAGCATTCATGGCCGCATTTCAGTGGAGGTGAAATGCAAGTTGACTGTGTACTGTCTGATGTCATTTGCACATTAAAACCCAGGTGAGCCCACCACTACGGCATCCCTCATCGCTATAGCTTAAGTCGCTTTGGGACATAAAACACCATGAACCTACCATAAAGCAGAGTGGCTATGTTTTACGGTATGCGTGGGAGCTCAAACTGTTTTTGTGGAAATGCATCCTTTGTTTTGTCCACTACTACTCAAGTGGGCATTCTGCCCACTTGAGCAGTAGTGATGCTGGATGGTGTCAGCTCGCAGTTAAACATTACCATGTCCTTTTATGTGCCAAGGTTTGCTCAAGGGCTAATGTTCCTCCTTAAGAAGTGTTGCTTTGAACCCTAAACAGTGTCCATGCTACGTTTCTCTTGTCAGTGGTCTTAATTTTGTCCCTATTTTGCTAATCTCATGTGTGGAACCAGATATCTGCACAATGCGTTATACTGAATAATTTTTGTATGATGCATTTGAGTGCAAATACAATTTAGTGAATAGACCTTGCCACATGTCGTTTTGCAGGAAAGCTGCAGCTGTGACAAAATGTCTAAGTCAACAGATGCAAAAAAGAGAGTCCTGGAGCTTGAGGATGAAGTGGGGTCTGCAAAAAAAAAAGAATGAAGAAATATAAGGCCGCAAGAGATGAAGCACGTCAGATGCTTGGTATGTGATCGCTTTTTTCTGAAGCCATTGGAATGCTGACTGTGTCACCAGATGCTACGTAAAGCATAACAAATTCAAGTGCTAACTCTTAAATGAATAAGACCTCTTGGTCTGTAGCACATCCTAGTAAAAGCACCAGTAAGATTATGTTGCTGCAATAAGGTTCCCCTTACACTGAGGATTAGGATTGGTGTTCCTCCTGTAGTTGTCTTTGCGACACATTATAGGTGGTGTACAGTAGTGCTCAGCTACACCGTGGCGCTGCTGCATGACGCCACCAACCACCATGCTTGCAGTGCACGTAGCAGATGAACTGCTGCCACTCCTGCTCTGCAAGCATGCTTTGTTTGTGTTACAGTGACTTGCGTGTCACATGTCATTGCTTGGGATCGGCATGCATCTGAGATTGAGCCTGTTGTCGTATGTGATAGCTGCATGAAAATGCATGGTAAACAAATGCCACTCAAGGTGAGCACCTGTGCTGATTTGTGCTGCTCAAGCCGAGGCCGAAAAACGGGCGCGGGATTGGGTTCCTTTCTGTTCTGGAGTGGTCGGTGACAACAACGCTCCAGTGAACCCGGAGAGCTGCATTAGGTTCAAACACATTCACGGGGTATAAGTTGTAGCCAGATGGCTGCGGCAGGTCTGTGGTGCTCTTGCATTACTGTGGACGGCGTATCTGAATGGAACCCTTGATTCCCTCAGATTTTAACCTCAGAGTCTCCTGCAAATGATGAGGTGCATCTAGAATGAGCGCAGGAGGGACAGCAAAAAATCTAAATTTGTATGAAATTATCATATGTGGCCTCGTCCTGTCTTGGACCTTGGAATCTTTATGGCATGCGCTTCATTTTCCTGTGCCATTTTGGTCACTTAGGTGGTGTTTTTTTTTTTTTTTTTTTTTTTTCACAACAGGAAATTTATGCTTGTCCAAGCTCGGCACCTGGCTCAGCAATCTGCCTAACTTAACTCGGTCACTACACCACGTTAGCAAATGTCGACACGAAAGACAGACACGAGATAGGTGAAGCATGGGCTATCGAGTATCAGCTACACACTCGAGTGTCAGCCTTTGTCCAAATGTGTGGCGTATTGCTGCCGCCATACATGTATATATTGCATGCTGAGCTCTTCAAGGCCCTTGCTACCAACAAACTGTTTCAGGGATGTGATCTGACTAACTTCTGTTAAAGCGCTCACAGCTATCTCGGCATCATCATTCGCACCCATGAATTCATTCTAAGCAATAGCAGCACCCGTCAGTTGCACTGTAGTTACAACGTCCTCCGCAGTTAATTCAATCCAGGCATTTCCACAGCGAACAAAGAGATCAGAAGTGGAATGTCAGCATTGGCTTCATCAATTGCTATCAGCATCCCCTAGATTATGTACCGCTGATAGGACGCCTTGAGTGCGTGAGTGATGCTAGTGTCTAGCAGCTAAATTTTGAATGGTGCATTTGGTGACAGGAAAGGGTTGGTCATGCAGTCAAGGGCAAAGAAAAGGCTTTTCTCCTGTGGTGAATGTTACTTGGGCTGCTGCTGCTAGTGATGAAATAGTATGTTTTGTTCCAGCTTTCCTTTTTTGTTTTTTTCAGATGTTGCTGGGCTGGTCAATCAGCTGACGGAATCCGTTAATAATGCTGCGTGTACAACACAAGCAGTTGTGCTGCCAACCGAGGCTCAGGTTAGTTGCTTTAGTCTAGTGTCTGCATGGTTGTGCTCATTACTGCCTTTCTCGATGAAACTTTTTTAAGGGTCACACAAGAACTTGGTTCTAGCTTTACGATAGCACTGCCACAAGTCATGCACTTCCATTGAGAAGTGTGCACAGATAGGGAAACGAGGAGCTCATTATCCATGTGAATGAAGTCAGCAGTCACTGAATTCAGAGATAGGCAAGAAGCAATGCTCTTTATGATTGGTTGGCTTTTAGGGTTTAATATCCAAAGCGACTCAGGCTATGAGAGATACTGCCTTGCTCTGGAAATTTCGACCACCTGGGGTGCTTTAACGTGCACCGACAACACAGAGCACACGGGCACCTTGCGTTTCGGCTCCACTGAAAAGTGGCTGCCCTGGCTGGGATGCTGTTTATGAGGCTGGGCTCACAGACTACATAATTAGTAGCATAATGATATTTTTAAATGAATGTCAATTTGATAGAAACGACAAAAGACAGACAGTGCTATTTTCTTAAATTCGTCAAAACAACCATGAAAAAAAATCCCAACTGCTTCCTTTCATTTTAGTGACTGTTACTTAATTCGTGTGTATATTGATTTGGAAGAGTTTTTGTGAAAGCTGTAGTGATCGGAAGTGCAAGGTTACTTTTGTTTACGCTTCCTGTTGAGCATACTTCGCTTGGGCTATAGCAAAGCCCTTTTCATCAGAAAAGAGATTTCCATTAGCTTGTTTAATATTCAGCAATTTCTTAGGTTATCGATCTCGGAAGGCCATCTTTTTGCACTACAACTCGAATGACGCAGCTGGTGCTCCTCTAATCAGTCATTTTAGCGACTTGGGCCAGTCATCATGGTATTCAAGCTAATGTGCATATAATCCACTTGCACCTGACAGCCACCTGCAATGTCACTCTGGCAAGTCAAAGGCAATTAACCACCATGGTATTGCCAGGAGGGTCTCCTTTGAGAAGGAGTTGTGGCTTCTTAAGCTGATCCAACAATAGTTCAATTTCACTTTAACCCCTTGAGCACTATTATTTCAAGATTTCTAGCTAACATTGCTTAAAATTACGATATCGTTAAAGGCCCCATTACATGAAAATTTGTTGTCTGTGTTGTGAGTGAAACATCAAGAGCATGGCGCTGGCAAGTGGCATGGCCGAACACACATTCTTCGATGATTTGTGTGGCTTAACGAGACCACATGATATCCAAAAGTTAGGAGGAGCTGCTAACTCCGGTCGTTCATTTGAGGTGGGAAGGTGAAATACGAATCAACATTCCAGTGCTCTTCAATGCTGAGTCAGGCTTGCTACACCTAGGCTACGCAGACATGTTGATACAGCTTGGTTAAAGCAGGGCTTTATATGTTGGGTGGTAGCCTACATTGGTCGCATCATACCCTTAAAGGCGGAGCTTAAGTGTCCCTTTAGTTTTTATTTTTACTGCTGGTTTCTATTGGTAGTGTAATAAAAAAGGAGGTATCCGAGACAAAAATATTTGAACCAGAAACTAAGTCAAATGAGCGCAGTGAAGTTTATTGCTCATTACGTGAAAAATCAACTGCCCGCCAATAAGCAGCAATCTAGTCGAGTAACATATAGCGAGGTAACTGGAAATGTTTTACAAGGGACGACCAAGAATGGAAGCCCAGGAGGTTTCATCGGAATGTTGTCAATTTTCATCCACTGACACAGAACTCGCAATAGTATCGTCTGAGCTGTCATCATCTTCGTCGGAAGAACTACTCATGTCATCACTGTCGTCTTCACTTCCCATAACAATGCAAAAATTGGTGTCTGAGCCATCTTCGGATGGCGAGGATGGCAACGAAGAAAAGCTTCTTTCCCGCGATGACGGGCCAACAGTGCATGCGTTGCCTCTACCAGGCACCATTTTTCTCATTAAGGCTGCTTAAAAGTCTTTCAAGCGGTAGAACAAAAAGCAGTTAACGGGTCAGTGGTGCCATCTGTCAAATGGCGCATGACCTAAGCCACAGAGGAGCACTGTACTCACCTAAAACTCTCAGGGTGAGGATCTATCCTGCAAGGACAAGCACTCGTCCAAAATGGCTTGAGGGCATCTTTGCAAGGACGAGCTGCTTGTCCAAAGCGCTTGAGGGGTTAAATTATGAAAGCTACCTGTGCAAGCTGGAAATTAAATGTTGTCTCAAAGTAGCACATACAGAGCAGGCAGTGCATGCTTTTGCTAAACCTTCATTGGCAGTTTTTTTAATTGGTTGAGCTTCTGATGTACGAAAAGGGTGTTAGTATTTTTAAACAGGAGGTGACAATGTGGGCACTGTGCTCTGTCTAAACTGGCTTTTAATGGCCTTTTCAATGTTAATGATGAGTAAATCCCTTTATTTTCTGACTTAAAATCTGTTTTTTTTTTTATTGTTGAAATGCAAGCATAAATTAGGTCATTAAAAAATCTCTTATTTCTTGTTTTTTCTTCTGCTATAGCAATGCACTATTAGCGCTCAATCCTTTGCGGGGCATTATGTGCCCTCTTTTTGGCTAGTTACTTTAAATACATATTACACAATTGTCAGGTTACACTAATAAAAATGTTAAAAGATGTTTGGCCTGATTCAAAATTAGATCAAAACACCGCTCGGGAAGGTGTCAAAAACATCCAATAGTTTTCGTATGCCTTCATTGTTGTACATGTTAAAGTATGGCTTCTTGAATGTGTATTTTTACTTGCAAACAAATGACCTTAATTATGCATTTTGGGGTTTCTTTGAATGTTCTTAAGCTGGTCTAAGTTTTTTGTTGTTTGTAAAGCCCCTTCATTTTCTTATTGCATATCAAGGAATATTGTTGTATGTTACAATACTGGTCATAGTACTAATATTTGCTTTTTGTTCTTGCAGGTGCACATTGGCAGCAATATTATGGTAAATCAGCAGTTGATTGACCGCATGAAACTCAGTGCGGGCAATCAAGCAACAAAGTTTGCGTGTAACTTGGTGCGGGTTGTGTTCTCACCCGAAGAACTGGAAGAAAGCTCACTCTATGGCCGTGTCTGCAATGCCCGCAAGGAACAAGCTCCAAAAAAGGCACTGGGCTGCCCAAAATTGGATGCTGTTATCTGTAAGTCCTCGAGCTCATAGCCTGTGCATGTGATGCAAGAGCATTCTGAAATATTGTCCAAACAGCTGACTTTTCAGTGATGGTCAGGGCCATAATGCTTGCCTTAATGCATAATGCTGTGGTGCCTGCATGGCGCTCACACTGTCCGGGCTCTGTATATTTAATTTACAAAAGCTAAGGAAGGCTGGATGGACTCTAGCTTGTTCATTGCAGTCATGCTTCTAATGTTTTTTTTTTTTCTTTTTGCAGCCTACACCTGCTTGCTCAATGGAGTACTAGCCAAGGTGGTCACCGGCAGTTGCGCAAGTTTGCACTGGGATTGTGGACAGTGATCCAATTTTTTGTCGCAGAGTCTTCGAAAGCAGGCCTAATTGCAAGGCCTAAACAGAGGAAGTACATCTATTCAAATAAATATAAGCTCATACAAACAAATGTTTCAGTCTGAACCTACTTCCTTCGAACATCCACCAAATATCCCATAGTCATCATTCCTTCGAACTTCCTTTGAACCAATAATTGGCCACTGCCTGTGAACTCAACTCAAACTGACAACGGTCTGTTCCCTGGGAGCTCAAAGGAAATTCACAGGAAACTCACAGGATGGTCAGAGAAATTTAATTCACTGTGAATTCAAAATCAGTAGCCAATTCTCAGTTCAGAGGAAGTTGCTTCCTTCTGACTTTTTTGAGTTCACATTGAACTCAAAGGATGTTCCCATTTTTATAAGGGGTGCGCATTTTATTATAGCATATTCTTTAAATAGGTCGCAGCTGTCTTGTCCGAACTTTTATGTAGGAGGTCGGACGCGAAGGATTGGGCCAGGAGTTTCAGCTTTCAGAAGTATAGGGAAATGGTCACTTCTAAGCAGATTTTGTATCACTTCCCATCAGCCTCTTCTGCTGTGGTGCCTGGTGGCAGTTCGGAACTGAGGGGGTCGGTATTTGGTTGGTATACTACAGTCGTAGCTCCCCGGTTGTCTACAGCTGCATCTACCCAGACCGCATCTGGGGTGTCCCCGTACCACTTGAGCAGTGCTTTCGCCCGTGCAGTCCTGCGGCCTTGATCCCGCAAAGGATGCATGTTTAGAAGTATCGGTTTGATGTAGAGAGATTCTCTTATGTGAGATGGAAGCGTGCTGTTTTGGGTCGTTGGCAGGGATCCTGATGTTGAGTTTGTGCAATATTAATCTACCTGTGGGTGTGGCAGCAAGGCGTATGTATTGAGCTTGAAGGTGTGCTTCACTTAATTTGCGTTATTCACGCAGTGTTCGCGAGGAAACAACCTCATGGGCACCGACGTCCCATTGGTTCCTCAGTTCTAGAGAAAGTCTTCTCATTGGCTCCGATAAGCGCGTTTCCGCTTGGTAACAAACAGCGCCTCCAGAATCCTGGGAAAACGCTTGTCAGGGGGGTTTTGGCGGCAAGTGGAGGAGGACGGCGACCATCCGAGCTGCTGCTCGGGACCCCTGCTCAAGATGTCGCGTATGCCTAACTGATTTGTTGATAATCCGAGTTTGTTACTTAATTTGCATCACTTGATTCGATTTAATTAATGTTTGGTCTCATCTTTAATAAATTAAGTTAATTCATGCCGTCAATCTACACCGACTGGTCCCCTTCTTCAATACGGCGGAGTCTTCGTGCCGTCACGGGAGTCAAAGTTACGAACACTTCGCTACAATAATGACCGCGCGTAGTTAATACGCGTGATTACGCGCGCGTTAAGGAGGTTGGCGGAGGAGAGGGCACACTGGCCACCCCT
This sequence comes from Amblyomma maculatum, assembly GCF_055883805.1. Lineage (NCBI taxonomy): Eukaryota > Metazoa > Arthropoda > Arachnida > Ixodida > Ixodidae > Amblyomma > Amblyomma maculatum. The sequence continues at coordinate 29,755,043 of NC_139347.1, read as the reverse complement.
CACCGTCTCAGAGTCTCCCGCGGCGACGCTACCTTCCCTTTTTCCTTCCGGCGTAACCAAAGCGTAACCCGGAGACCTCCTCTCCCGTTCCGAGTCGAGGAGCGCGTCTGTGGCAACTCACTCGGGGTCCTTCGGCGGTTGAGCGCGCACGTGCGCGGTTCATGATTTCCGCCGAGGAGACCACCGCCGTCACCGACAATCGCCCACTCACCATACGCACTTACCGCAACGGGATGTGAGCGCGAAGCCGTGCCAGGTGAGCATAAAACCCCTCAATAAACAAAAAGTAGCGCCATCTCTCTCATCCTCCGGCGCCGCCGCTTCTCCTCTCGCATTTCGACCGTGGCTCCATCTACGCGGTGCACTGCCAGATGGCCGCCAGTTGCTCTCTTCGGCCCACTCAGTGACCCGAGCCTGGATGGGCGGGTCCGAGCAGCGCAGCCCGGCCTCCCACTCCTCCAGAGGTGGAGCTGGCAGCAAATCGGCAGGTGGCGGATAGGCCGCGCACCCCCATGTAATGTGGTCTAAAGTGGCGTCGACGTCACACTCTGCATTTAGGGTCAACCTGCTCTTTGAATATAATGAATATACTTTGGGGCAGTGGAAGAAGCGGATTTGTAGCTGGCGCCAGAGTATCTCCTGGGCCTTGCTAAATGAATTATGTGGGGGAGGAAAACCAAACTAGCTCGACCTTGTTTTCCGGTGAGAGTCCCACGGATATTCTTCCCTTGGAGTAATTCTTTATGGTCGTGCGCGAGTCGCTGACAACGACCCAGCAATCGGGATCAGATACGGCAAGACCGATGGTACTTCAGCATTTTGAGACTTTACACTGGCGGAGTGGACAAGCGTTCTGTCAGTGTGGACGACAGCAGCAGCGTATCCTCGATTGTCTTTATACTCAGCAGCATCCACGAACGCGCTTCCCTCGATCGCCCAGGTTTCTTCTCAGAGTGACGCATTAACTTGGATAACAATTTTATAGCATTAAATGTTCGATGCTACTTGTCTTGAAGCGCACGCATGCTCAAAAAGCGCGATGGGCGGGAGTGTGTAGTTAGCGCCGATCCTGTGCGTTAGCAGTTTACTTTCGTTCTTTTTCTTTCCGTAGTTTAGCGGAGTGGCTGGCATGCGAAGCGACGCAGAGCTTTTGTTTGCTTTCCTCTTTGTAATAAAAACTGGCAGTGGTTTAACTCCGGTTAAACCTAGTTGAGCAGCTGCATGGCTACGCTTAGGATAGCTTGGGCTACGCACTGAGCAGCGGCCGGGCTCTCCTTCTCCATAGTTGGTCGATTCTAGCCATTGTTATTGTGGTTGTAGGAAGAAGGAAAAGATTGATTGATTGAATGTCCTTTATTGAATGGGAAGGCTCATGGCCATGGATGGGGGTAAAGGGGACAGCCGCCGTCCACCACCGTAGCAGTGGCGGGTGCAATGACGGCCTACAACAGATAAATTCGGTGGCTGGCTAGCCCCCGCCGCAAGCGGCGTTGACCTACTGTCCGAGCCCCGTAGGGCCAGGAACTGTCACCCTTCACCACCTCCTCTCCGTCTCGATTCCAGCCGAGCGCTCCTAGCTATAGACCGTTTTATCATGGGCGCTGCCATTTTGTGTATGCGGCGCCATCTAGCGGCCGAGTTTTGAACAACCGCCATGCTGGTATGTGGGGTCCCATCCGCGGAACAGGCGACAAGTAGCTCAAATCGGCATTTTGGAGCTTTCGCATGCAATGTTTTGCTTTATGAAAGTACCTAGCTGAAAGAAAAAGAAATTTTCAGTAGTAGCGAAGCTATTCCGTCAGAAATGACAAACAATTATGCTCCTGATCAGATTGGCTGAAGGCTACAATTAGTGTGTACTTTTGATGTGGCACAGAGAGGCGGCGGCGCACCACTGGCCGCGAGGGCAGCTTTCGATCTACTTTTATTCTGAAATGATTTCTAGAAACGGCTTACCGTACCAATTTGAGGAAAAAAAAAGCAAGCGAATGTAGCCGTTTCATGTCACGTTTAGGAGCAATGCTAATCGCGCTACATTTGTTGGGTCAGCCGATCATTCATATACTTTTTCCTGCTTGAGCGGCTACTGAGGAAGTTCCCACACCTCCACTGGGGTTCTATTCTTAAGTATCCATTTTCCATTTCGGATCCATTTAATCTACTCTGGCTACTTTTGTTGGGCGACAATCAGGCAGGGTGTTCAAGCGTCCACTATCAGGCAATCGGATTTCAGCATTGACTACATGACTTTACCACCTGTTTGCCGGTATGTGCGGGGAGTGACGATGACTTGTCAATGGCGGGAGCTGCTATCCTGCAATTTCTCTGACTGGGCGTTAGTTGCGTTTGCCTGACGCTGCCGTCCTGCTGACATCCAAATACAAGATAAAATGGACAATCGATACCTATGAAATAGTGACCTTAAATTATGTCCCATAATGACTTCATCAAAAGTTGCTTTTGTCAACAATTATAGTCCATTTCTCGTCGCAAGGTTTGCTTACTGCAAGCAATCGCTGCTATTCCTGTGATCATATTCCCCTTTATTATCGGCAGCAAAATATTACGAGATGAGTGTTTAAAAAAAAAGCGCTGTTTCACTAAGTAAGTTGACCACCAATTTATTAGTATATCGTTGTCTTCAAGTGGGATAGGTTCTTTCATACTTGCATTAACCTCAGGTGACTGAATCGAAATAGTTCTTCTTTACCTGGTAGAATCTCGTAAATATTTGCCGCAAGGAATATCATCCGCTTGTTGCCCAAAGACTGCCGTTGTTGCACGGGTATTCAGTTTTCCCGGTCCCTACTCGACAAACACAGTGTTCGGAACTCGCACGAAAGGCTGCCAAAGCTAAACATTTTCTTGTCGGGCCTGAAATTTAGAAGCTGCTCGTTTTAGCCCAATTGAGTGAGTTGCAAGTGGAACAGTGTAGAGCGACACACGCGCATACCACCGCTGTTAATCTTTTATCTTCTGTTAATCATCTCCTTTTGATTGTTATTGTTTTGTTAATGCAAGCAACTGAGTAAAACAAAAAGATTGTGCTAACCGCGGCAGCTCTTAGCAGCTAAACTGCGGCCGGCGGAAATGAAACGGTCAGGGAAATGAAGGAAAGAAAGGGGGCGAAAGAAGAAAGAACATCGCTCACATCAGCTAATCGGCTTAGATACTTTGCGGCTATTCAAGACACTGTGTGTGCAAAAGACTGCAACGTGTGCCCTTTCTCCGTAGAATGCCCTGCCGCCCCCGCTGCTATCCCCGCGTCCCCACATACCAGACAGGAGGAGCCGCGCAGCGGCGTTCCGGTTTGAGGCTATTTTCCTCATTGCCGCGAAAACGACCACACACACCTCTTCTCCGCGCAACCAATGGAGAGAGTGATGCGCAGCTGACGCTGACACCAGCTGTGGTTATGATGTCGCTTCTCCGCAACCGGCCGCGACGGCTGCTCCGGCAGAGCAGCTGCGAAATGGTTCGCCGACTAGCGTAGTGTTGAACAAAAACTCCCCATAGCAGCAGCAAAGAAATAATGAGCGTAAAGGCCCGACTCCATAGGTACCTCTGCGTCCTACGCGCTGTGCGCGCTTGAGCAGTGAGCGCTGCGCCTCGGCGCGCAAAGAAAGCTGTACACAACTCCAAGCGCATGGCGCGGTACGCGCCATGTCGCGCGCTGCATAATCGGCGGAACTTGTGGAGGCTCTTCCACCGCTTCCGCAGCATTTTTACAACCTGTGATGAAAACACAAGAACATACACATGGCATATTTGATATACACAACATGAATAACGAATATACACGCATGAATAACAAATGATCACGTTCAGAATCTTACCTTCGCGCGGGAACTCCGGCACAAATTCCGCGGCCACTGTTATCCATACAGCCGCCGTTACCAGCTCGTTCTTATGAAGCGCGTTGCTCGCAAGCCATAGCGGTTGTCATCGTTCGATGGCGGCGAAAAGCAGCTCGTTGTTTACTTCATTTATTTGGCTGCCAGTGCAGGACGACGCGCTTCCACGGAGGTGGAAATCCGCCATTTTGCTCAAAACATGCTTGGAAGGCTCGCCAGACCCGCTCCGGAATACATAGACGCAGAGCGCCCGCTGATTGGTCGATGCTAGCACGTTGGAAATAGGACGCGCACCGAATGTTGTTCGAAGAACTAGAGACGGCGACCGGTGACGCAAGGCAATCGTGTTGCGAAGCAATCTCGAGTCCGACCAAGTCAATTCGAGCTTCCAGTGCACGCGACAGTTGATCGGCGAAGAGCCCAGCAGCCTTCATCGTCGTTTATGTCAGTGCAGTGTCACCTTCTTTACAAGTTTCCTAAACATTACCAGGGCGCTTCTGCAGTCTCTGTATGGCGGTCATGAAGTCTGTCAATCAGCTATCTTTGTGTGCAACATAATTTAAGTTACTGTCGGATCCCCATAGAGAAAGAGACGGATGCGAGCGTCGTGAACGCGCTCGGCGTTGGACGACGCGTCGCGCATGCGCAGACTTCTTCTGGCCGGCGCGCGCACATCCAAACGCGCAGGACGTACGCTTCGAGCCGAGGCGAAGAGCAGCGGTCAAGTAATCAACGTTGGCAGCGGTGACGCCCGAACGGAGAGGAACGCCTTGCCAAACGGTGATGCCAGACTAAACATAATCGCCGAGATGGGGCCTATGGAAGAGTTCAGTCAACGGGAACCAACAGACGGAGATCTGAAGGCACGCCGTGTTGCTGATCACTCCATTCGAGTTTCCGACAGTGCCTCTGCGACCCGGGCATTTAAAGAAGACTGTGAACACGCCCTTTGGACACGTGTAGTGTGTGCGAGGGACTGTGGCACCAAATAGACTTGACACCGGTGAGTAATCCAATGTACGAGTCTGCGTTTGGAGACAAAATTGAGACGGCTACTTAACAGATCATTGGGAAGTCTTCATCTCTGTCAAGCAAAATGAATAAAAAATGTGTATACCGAATGTCTCTCATTGCTAGACATGCATGATTGACCAAACAAGCTCAGGCAGGGAAACGTACCTCTCACTGCCAATTTTTTTTCTATCGGGTCACCGCTCTCTAGCGCGTAGTTCCAAATGTGGAATTGGCTGTACAGTGCAGCGCAGCTCTCCGTTGCGCCCCCTACGTTGCCATGGAGATGGCAGCAACGCTAGACAAGAAAACATCGCGAACAGATATCGCACATGCGAGATTTTGACCATGAGCCAAGAGACCCCGGGTTCGATCCCGATCACCGGCGGCTGCGCTTCGATGGAGGCGAAACGAAGAGGCATCCGTGTACTGTGCGATGTCAGCGCACGTCCTCCGCCACGGCTCCTCCTCCTTTCCACTTTCATTCCCACCTTTCTCCCTTTCCTTACGGCACGGGTCAGGTGTCCACAGAAACTGTGAACCAATTTATTTATTAGCAAAGAAAGGCTTTCGCATTAAAATAGAAGCAAACGTGCATACTGCTCTGTACAATGGTGAAGCTGGTACGGAACCAGTTATGCCTTATTTCAACAATGACAAATATAAAAAAATGTTGCAATTATTTGTGCAAAGGCATTAATGAAGTATGGAAATAAAGTACCAGCAAACTGCCCACTCACAATTTATTATAGTCAGTTATGCAAAGCAATATTAGCAGAACTTTCCAAACTAGAACTGAATTGACACTTTTCAGTATGTTTAACTTATGTAATTATTTTGTTTTGCACTTAGTAGCTTTTTATTACTTGTAGCAGGCAAATAAAGTATGCAGACCAAAAGGTATATGTACAGTCTTTGTCAAAAGTGTAGAGCCCAGGGGGTCTGCTTATGAGTCACTTCGTGCCGCTTGTAATGCATTTCCAGCGTTCCGAATTTTTCGGTGGTAAGATGATTTTTTGTCCTACCCTCTACAATGGGAAAGACCTCCACTAGTGCTATATCGGCGCCACTACACGGCTCAGAAGCGGACTCCCCGTGCTCTACACTTTTGACAAAGGCTGTACTTACCACAGCTTTGTCCCTCTTTTTTAGACACAGGAATGATTTTTATTGTTGCTTAAATATCATAAAAGTGAAAGCTAAAAATCACCAACTATTAAACAGCATCAGAGAAAACAGAAGCAGCAAATTTCAAATGGGGCACAAATATTCCCACTAGACAGTTTGGTGACCTTTATAAGGGTAGACAGAAAATGAATATGACATACGATGCAAGTGTAGTTGTGGAATTGGCTGTGGAATATTGTATGATAATGACAAGTGAATGAAGAAAGCGCTAGCAAAGCTTTAGGCCATCCAATTAAAAGAGATTGGGGCCCTAAAAGAACGCATGCTGAAAATGCATTCAAATATTTGTTGCTCCTTGGAAATATTTTCGATCGAGTTGAATGCTTTCTCATATCACTCTTTTGTAGACTTAGAAGCGAGCTCAGAACTTGTTGGCATTTCTTATGACAGGTGAGAATACAAGGTTAAAACACCAATTCTTAGTCTTTTTTTCGATTATCTTACTTTGTCAATGCTTTCAAGAAGCTTATTTTCACTCGAGTAAAAGGGAGTCTGCTGGCATTTTCGACAACCTGTCTTCGGCACCAATGAAAAGCTTTTTACCCAAATTATTGAAAACTCGGTTATGGTGCTTGGGGTCAAATTTTAAACCATGCTTACCTCAATGAGGGCTCCTTAAAGGGAGTGCTTGTTGCAGGAGACTAGTATAATCACTGGCATATTCTGGTAGGTATTACCATTTGGTGGCAGTAACGAGGACAGAACTCGCAAGTGCTGATGGACAAAAGATGCCCAAAACCAGGGCAGCGAGGTGGCGGTGGAGACCGGAGGACCGGCGCTGGGAGGGCGGCAATGAGGAAGATATATTGGCTCCCTGGACACGCACTGCCATGTCATTCGAGCTAACCACTATCCGTGGCTGGGAGCGACTGCTGCAACTAGGGAGCCTACATGTTGTGCTGCTGCGGCACCAGGCTAGCTGCGACGGTTGCCGGCTTCTAGGAACTATTAGAATTTCCAAGGTATTGGAACAACGAAAAGCAGCCATGGACCCAGCGAGGAGGACTCTTGAAGGGAGAAAGGGTTTGGAGGGGACACGATGGACGCAGAGAGGAGTCTTGGACGACAGCGGAGATTGAACTCGTGTCGTGTTGAGAAGCCGCACTCTGCGCGAAATGAAGTGTGCACAATTGTGAAAATAAATTCATTTAATCTGGAATTGTCAAGTGTAATCAAGCTTCGTCGGAGAATGCCAGCGGGGCGGAGCAAGTGACCTGCCTGACTACATCCAAAAGCTTTCTCGCGATCTTACATTGATTTAACTTGCGGCTCATGTGAGGTGTTGCACAAAAGCATAAAAAATTTAGCAGGTCTGAAATAAAGCTCCATTTGAGCCGCTTAGTGATAGTTTTTGCCTTACATGTGCATTCGCAGTTTTCAATTAGGATTGTGCTGCCTGCGCTGCCAAAGCAGGCTTACAAAACACGCACACGTGTTAAAAGTAACACAAAGGATTAGAAGGCAAAACGTGACTGGGATGGATTGTACCAATCATCTTATCCCACATCAGGTGAAGGAACCAGCCAGGCCTGCCACGTTAGGAGGCAGCCAGAGTTTATTGCATTCTCCTCAGCTCTAGATTACTGCAATAGTATTTTGGTGGTGCAGCCTTGGTACAATAACATCAAAACTACTCTTTTGTAGCATGTAGAACAGGCTTAATGCAATGGCACAGATTGGTGCAAATGGCACAGCATTTTCATCCCTGCATTACAAGAAAACATCAGGCACCTAATGAAAACAATATATTTATTGCTCTGTTAAATAACTGAGTAGAACAGAATGACTAATCCCTGATATCTGTATTGTCATGAGCATCATGAAGTGCATATGGCAGAGACCAAGCAGCAATAGTGAATGTTTGAATAAAACAAGAACAATGGCAAGTGCAGAGGTGAGGTAGATAACAAAACAGCAAACCAAAAACAAGGTTAAACGTATCAGTCATCATCATTCATGTATTTTGTCCGTATCCGTTCTTTGATGAGAACTGCTTTGATCAATTTCTTCCAGTTACCATACACCCGCTTCAGACGTTTCTGAAAAGAACAAGTGAAACGATCTTTTGAGCTGTACAGCACTCAGCACACAACCAATATTAAGCTCAAATACTTGTAACTGGTTTCAGGACCTTAGTCCTGCTTCACTGCGTATTTCTTAAGGTGGAGAATCCTCAGAATGCAAAGGACCATCGGTGAAGGCGAACTACTGCAACTATGTCACACTGCGAAATGGGGAGTGGAAGCACTGTAGGAGTGTGCGCACAGCTAAGCACTGATGAAACAGAAAAAAATTACTGCTGTCATTTAGTTCTCGTTTCTAACGTAAGGAAACTATATTTCAGGCATTCATTAAAAAAATTTAGTGAGGCAAACAATTTTCGGCATTTCCTTAATGCTTTTCGATTTTGGTTGCAGCAGCTTGTGATACTGACGACATTGTTTATGCCACAGGAAGTCTCCCATAAAGGTAACACTGCAAGCGTTTTCTACATTAAGGAAAGATTGCAAAAAGTTTCGATCCCTCAGTCAAAATTTTTTTTTTTATAACACTTGGGATAAAGTCATCAAGAACTGTGAGCACATAACACTTCTGGTGGTTCTGGCAGATTGCACAAATGTTTTAAAAATGAAAAGAACTGCCCTCTCGGTGTCACCATAACAGCAGACATAAGTTGGAAGTTGCCAATTCTGCATTCCTCTGTCCAAAAGCAATGTTACCGTATTTACTCACATACCTCTAACAGCTGTCAAACATTTCATTTTTTTCCCCTGCATAATCATCACACCACCAAAATTACCACTGCAAGAGTCGTCTGCTAGAAGTAGCAAGCGCCATCTTTAAAGTGCTACTGGAACTAGCTGGCCTAGTTGTGTGTCTGTGCTACCAGGAGGCTATAGCGTGCTTGAATATATCATCATCATAGGTTATGTTCGTTGAGTCACTATGTATGTTCCACCACTTTGAGAGGTAACTCTGTGTCTCGTCATTGTTCCTTCGTTCCATCCATGTTACTTGTTTTGTCCCACCGTCTGTCGTGTTCTTAATGCCACATAGCGATGGGGCAGTACGCAAGCTGTACAGCTGTTTTTAAGCTAAAAGCTATTGAGTATGTGCTAGAACACGGCAACCGCGCTGCCAACAGGCACTTCGGTGTCGAGTTCTGTGTGTGTTACTGGAGGTAGCGATTGCAGTGTCAGCACGGACTCGGACCAAGACTGATCAAGGATAGAACTGCATGGTCTGCTGTGAACATTATACCACAGGATGCGGGGAGTGATGGTTAGGCTGGGTGCGGCAAATAAAGTGCTTTAGCAATTGATGCTTTTGGTGACCCTGTACATTTATAACAAAGGTAAGTTCTGCTTGAAAGTAATGTTTTGGTTTATATTTACAATAGCTGGCCTGAAAACCCCGATTCAAACTGACGTAAATTTGCTTTTAGCACTCCAAAGCACTTACTCGAAAAATTCCCCCATATAATTATCGCACCACCTAACTTCGCACCAATTTTCCGCGAAAAAATACTGTAATATGGTGCAATGACTGAGGAAAATAGGTGAATAAATTTTAAGGTTGACCTTGTCAGCTTTCACTTCTGAGAATGCCATCACTCATCCCTTCACCATTTCATAATCAATGACAATAAAATGGTCCTGTTTTTTGCCCAATGAATCTTAGGACAGTGAGTAGTGAAATAAACCTTTTGATTTTTATGTGTACAATATGCGATAGTTTCTGACAGTTATTTTGGATTTGACAGTTATATGTATGCCTTTGGAATTACTGAGCATTAAAGAAAAAAGATAAGCTAAGGTAAAAATAAGCTTAGGCCAGGTGCTGCCATACAAGCCCTATGAAGCTTTGGCAGGCCTTAAATTGTAAACTGTTTTCCTCAGTACGAAATAAATTGACTGCTCATTCATTGCACAGAACTGCACTGAGGACACAAGAAAAACTTCTGTGCTGTCTGCTTAATCATTCAACGACCTAGGGATGATTTCACGAGGGTGTTAAGTGCAGTTACTTTGCAGCTATATAAGTTAGGTCATAAGAAACAGTTATGAGATCAGTATAAGAATTTACACAGCTCGGTGAACTGGCAGCACTTCAGACAAAAATAACTATAGCTTTAACTGCTGGTTCGCCCTTAGGTAAACCTATCAAGATGAGACTATATAAGGAAAGCACATTATTTTTCTTTTCTCTGTCTGCAATATATTTCAAAGCATGCAAGCCTGGCTAGCAGGGCTAAGCAAACATGCCAGCCGTACCTCTTCCTCACGGTTGCTGATGTTGGCCTGTTCCTCTTCCCAAGCAGCCATCAGGGTGTCTTGAAATTCCTCACACACCACCCATCCATCAAACCTAGAGGCACAAGCACCATTCAATTCTATTTCAGTCCATTCACCCCACCATAAAAACTGGCTCAAGGAAGCCCAATTTCGACGGCATCGCAGGGTTGGCTACTCACACAGGATGGACACCCCGACAATGGCCTTCAAAGCCCACAACAGCTGGAACACAGTCGATGTTCAGTTTGGCAGCTACACGAGCCAACCCAGGAGCTGCATCAAAAGCATAGAAAGCCAGCAATGGTAACCCTATCTACTCCAGAAAATAGGCGCTGAAAACAAGAGCAACACCTTCTCTGCCATAATTCCAAGAATGCTTTGAACAAGGATGGCTTGAAATGCCACCAGCATGTAACAATAGTGCCCACACATTCCCGTAGCTACTGTTCCGGACTATAAGACAGTGTAACAAGCATGTTGCAAACACCGAAAAATTTAATACTGCTTCCTTTTATCCAAAACAACAGCGCTAACAAACGGGGACGACAGGAAGAAACAACAGGAACAAGCGCTGTTCCTGTTCCTGACGCACAAGTAACAGACATGTCAGCTCATGCCTGCATATCTATATTCAGTCAGCTCTACAGAAAAGCAATGGAATCACAAGCCTGCTTGGAACGTCAGAATTCTAATTTGATGCAACTAACTATACTAGAGAGACATGGTACAATGATGAGTATGAAATAATCAAAATGGCTTGTTACATATCTTACCCTCTAAACTGGGAGGAGAAACAAGAGGCAGCATTGCAATGCTAAACAAGAGCAAATCTGTGAGCGAAACGAACATTTTTAATGGAAGAATGGAAGAAATCTTCCGGGGAAAAAGTGTCACTGGACCTGTACTGAGCAGAGGAGGACACCATCCGAAAGGAGCTGTGGTGTGATAATTCGCACGGCAGTGGTTTGCTGACAGAGGCACGCTCAGGAGTGTTACGTACACGCAAGTGGAGAGTGGGATTCACGGCTGGCTTCACGACTGTATGCGCCCCCTGCAGGTTGGCAGAGGAGTCAACAGACCACGTGGCACTCGAGTGTCCAGCTATCTTTCCGCCTGCCCGTATGATGTCACTACCTAAAGCACTCGGCTTAAGGCTTGCAAGTAGAGAGGCAGCCTCGGTGGACGCAATCGTGGCTACGAAGAGACGGTTGGAGTTTTGGTGGTGAGCAGCAAGGAGCAACATCCCTGTGCCGCGGCCGCAACTACAGTGATTTTTTATGTGGTTTTCTTTACTTTTTGGCCACGGCTTAAGCTTTGTGAAGTTAAACCGGCGACCCGCTATAAAGGGTGGGCCACCATCACCATCATCACTGCAACTTGACATTCCATGTGCATTGCTTGTCATCGTCTTCGTGAACTTTCATCCTTGTGTGTAATGGATCCAGAATACATTGTTACCACACTGCCCTCTTAAGGTGTGTTAAGCCATCCACAACTTTCTACTACGTTGCCACTAAGGTGTTCTCCACCCACTGATTTTTCCATCTGTGCATCATCGTAGAAATCTGAACATATACATTCATTACGTTGAATCCATTTATCCGTAAAAACAAGTCAGGAAGTTTTCAGGATAAGTCCTGCAACAGTGAAAATGGATATAAGCATACAATTTGTATGCTTATACAAATTGTAAAAGCCCTAGTGATGTCATTCGGCTGCCACACCACTTCATAGTCAAGTGCTAAGCTTGGCCGCTTTGAAGCAGAATGTCATCACAAGTGACACTTAAAAGCTACAGTGTAAGGTGCACGCTAGCATAATGCTAATTAAGGCATGTAACAATCAATGCCCTGAAATGGTGAGGCAATTGCAATTAACTTTGCCAGAGCCAAATAAAGCGCACATTTTTGCATACAATAACCATCTTCTAATCCATTTTCGAATCAGCTCTCTTCCTTTCACCTTACATCACTTGACAGTTTCGAGCTAGAAGAAAATTAGCTTCATGGGACAACAGCTTCAAGATGCAGTTCGAGTTAGACACAGAGGGATGTAGATTTTCCATCTGAAACGATGCACACAACCATTGCATCTATTAAGAAGTGTCTCACACAGAACAAGGACCTCAAGGAGCTAGTATCTTGCTGAAACTGAATAATGTGAATTTACGGCAGATGATTTCAAAATAGAGTTTCGCTGTCGCTTCCACCAATATGAATAATAAATTTGCAGTAGAAAAATCTGGCAGCCTTCAAACAATCACACATGTCCTCTTTACAAGACTTTGCTCCCACTGACCTCTGAGGTGAACTGTCCCCACTGGCAGCATGCAGCTCTTGAAAAGCTCCACGTTCCCCCACTCATTACGGGGCACCTTGCCATTGAAGGCAATGGGTGGCATGTACGGCTCCGTCTGCCAGTGGCCAAAGAGTTCCAGGGGTTGCTCTTTCAGGATCTGCCCAGACAGCTGCATTTGCACCAAAGACACGCAAACAGAGTTAACGAAACAAAAATGATGCAGGCCTAACTTGTCACAAAGAGCAAGCGAGCACATGAAACATGGGCAGTGGACTGCTTAATTTCAGGTATTAGCAAGGCCAAGAAACTGTGCAGAATGTAGTCAAGCGGAACCCTGTGTTTTGAGGAGAAAATGTAAACAACTGAACCTGATCTCACAGTCATGCCTTCATTAGATTCCCATCCTACAAATGGAATTTTCTTCATCCTCATCATCATCCAGACTTTAAACACACTGCAGAACAAACTCTCCCATAATTTCCCAAACGACGCAGTCTTGTGCTAGATGCCTCCACTTCACCCCTGCACTTCTCAAACTCATCCACCCACCTAACTTTCCCCATCATGCCCATGATTCTTTGCCAACGATGCCAATATTGCCGGATTTTCTGGGGAGCAAAGCATTTAATATCAATGTGCCACTAGATGTCTGGCAAAGCTCAAGCTGGAAGTGTTGCTGCACAAGGGCAATGGTTCAAGAGTCCGGAAAAGCAGCTAGCAATTATCAAGCAGTGATGAGTCATCGGGAGATTTTTGACACTCTGGATGAGCACGGTTGCACTGCAGCCAGAGTGGCTTGTTTTGCAGGGTGTCTGTTAAACCCCAATTTCCGAAATCCCGACTTTTCCAGGCTTTCTCAGATTATTTCAGCTCAAGTTCCCTGACGAGTGAAGAGGCTAAAAATGTAGCTGCTGATGATAATGAGCATAGACGAATAGTAATTCGCACCGAAAACCTATTTATTATTCATATTGTGCAAATTACAATAGTAAAAAAGCTGCAATTAGTGTTAATGGCTATTAGGAATGCCAACATTTTAATCAAGATTGAAAGCGCACTGATGCCAGCCTCAGAGCACGCGACCGCCCACCCCGCAAACAGCCGAGCCAATCGTATCCAATATGGCTGTGCACGTGTTTGGCAGCACAGCCGCTGACGGCGTGGTTATTCCTGCTTTTTGCTGCGTACTACTCTCACGAAGCGCTTCCGCATATTTTATTGAGTATACCACCTCGCATGCGTGTTGGTTCTTCTATTGTGGCAGCTCAGCCATGTGCTGGCATCAAAGTAATATATTGCGCCTCGCCTTGAGTCGCGGCTGCCGCGCGCTGGAGAGACATAAAAAAAAATCTACATGAATAACATACTTGCTGTGTGCCAGCTCGAAATGAAAATGCACTGCAAAATATATCATCCCATCTTCCCCTGACTTGGCGAAAACTTTGATAGTTTCCCTGACATTTCGCTAATTTTTCCCGGTGCATAAAATTTCCCTGACTATTCCCACTTTTTCCAGTTGCTAGACACCCTGTTTTTGGCTGCTGTGGCAGCAATTAGCAAACTCAACATCTGAAAGTAGACGCTGAGTCCTAGGCTAACATGCTGTCCTGTTCACTGTACGAGAAGCTGAGCAAAAGAAGGTTTATGTCTGGCCCAGCCCCATCGCACTTCGAGGCTACAATGAAACGTAATTAAGCATATTGGCATGATTAGTTTTCAGCCAAAGATGAGTAGTGCCTCAGCAGCAGCAAATTTTTTATGGTCAAAAACAGCACACAGCAAGCCCTGCTAGGTCTGGAAGCAAACAAAAAGGTCGGCTTAGTGTCGAGATTTAGCTCTGTTAAGTTGGAAGGCATCGTGAACCAGTTTCCTGGAGCCACTGCTACCACTTAACTCTGTACAATGGAGCTCAACTGGTTTTTCTAGCCAGATTTTACCAAATTCCACTGTACTCCAGTTCATCTCGTATATGTACATTTAAAACATTATTTGGTTGTTACTGTTTTCAAGGCTTCCATTTGGCATAGCCTAAGCACCTGAAGTGCTTCAGAGGGTTCTCTCTCAGATCTTTGAAGCCACTGAGGGTGTTCATGTCTACAATGACTATCTTTTTTTCTGAGGTTGCAAGAATGTGAGAAAAGTTTCGTCATGCGCTTGAAGCAGTGAACAAAGTGGGTCAAAGTTTTAATTAGGACCAGTGTCAAACTGCTCTAAGTGCTGTCTGTTTCCTGGGAGATGTCATCTGCGCACAAGGGATCACACCAAAGTCGAGAAGTGTCAGCAATTTCACTCACATGCCAACTCCAAGAGATAAGACGACCCTGTGTCACTAATTCAGTATGATCTTTCGGAAGAATGTACCGAACTTAGCACAGAAAACAAAGATAAAGAACTTTCACAGCATGACACATGAGGACGCAGAGTGTGGACGGCTTCTTCCTCATGAAGAGAAACTTGCAGAGTTGAACAAAACACAGTCGCAGTCGATAGTACTGGCAGTGTTTGACACTCAGAAAGCTACAAATATCTCCATTAATGCCTCACTAACAGGCCTCACAGCAGTACATGGAGAAATATGGTGAGCAGTGGGCCATGCATCGAAGGCACTTGCTGATTAAGGCACCTGTTATGCACAAATAAAAAAGGAGGCTTTGGCCTGGTGTTTTGTCATGAAAAGATTTGTCATTTTGAGTATAATTGTAATCTCATCCTTGAAAGAGACCACCAGCCACTAATTGCAATTTAAATTAAAAAAAAGGCTTGAATGCCATCCCATCAGTCTACATTCATTATTTGTACAATTGTTGAAACTGTCTTCCCACTGCCAAATGCTCCTGACTCACAACTCATTCGGGCCGATGCGCTGTCCAGGATATGCGCATCATGGATAATCGGGTTGATCAAGCAGAGGACATACAGGTACAGGCCATAAGTGCCCTCTTCGACTTATCGGCGCTGACACTCAACAGGCTCATCTAAGAGACACAGTGCGACCTTGTCCTTGAAAAGGTAATATATTTAGTTCTTTCTCCTTCGTGCCTATCACCAAATATAAATGGTGATTGCTGTTTTGCAACTGATGAACAAGTAGTAATGCAAAAGAACTCAAGCAGAAGTTCAAGGAACAAAACGGGATGTAGGCTAATATAAGCTATGAAGTGAGCAAGCATCTGTGTAGCTTTATGTGTCGCCACTGACACATCACGCTTGCAAAAAAATTGGCCACACCATGTGTCACTCGAGAAAAAGGGCCAAAGGCATGCCAGCACCCGCTCGCTACACGAACTGAAGTTTCTGTACTAATCAGAAGCAGCTCACATCGATGAGCCAGAAAAATGTAGCGTATACACCAACCTGAATTTTGAATTTTCTATTTTATATGAATTCCTTGAGAATGTTTTTCTTTAACCCTTTCACTGCCATGAACGTACCAGTATGTTTTTGCGCTTCCTCCCTCATAGTGTCACCGACGTACCGGTACGTTCTCTACCATGTGTTCAAAACTTCGTGCCTCAGCGTGAAGCTAGCACGCTTGGACAGGCTGCGCCATCTGTAATATCTTTCTACAAGTTCGTATTTTCGCCCCACGTTGTGTTGATACGTATATAATCAAGAGTATGGAGTGACTGCGCCCACCCCCGCCTCCTTCTTTGCTGGGGGCGCGGTTGCTCCGTGCGCATTACTCTATCTCGCTATGTGATCATGCGGCGTGTATACGGTTATGGACTCAAGGATTGTTCTGCTATCTGCCGCAGGTTTGCAGGTGTTTATTTTTATTACGTTGATGTGTCTGCTACAAAGCGTCATTTTCAGGGGCTCGCGCCGTTGCCTCTCCAATAGGTCGACGCATGACTTGATCACTGCTTTCGCTCTCTCTTGCCGAGCCCTTGCTTACGGCTAGCAGCAGCAAAGGAGGTTGTTTTAGCCTCTTTTCATCTCCCTCTGTCATCTTTATTTCACAATGTGCCATTTCTCTCCGTTGTTCGGGCCACCGAAAGTGCGCTCTCTGTGTGTGCGGGTACTTTCGGATGGCTGACCGCACGGGACCTTTGACTGCGGACTGGAGCGATGGCTCTTTTAGTTATAAATACGAGCCGAGCTTAGATTCGGACTCTCAAGAAGTATCGAGCAGTTTTTTTCTTATATTATACTTCTTTATCTAATTTATAATCAGGATAATAATGATGATGATGTTAATTAACACCTGCAGAACACTGAAATGTGCAGATTCCGTTGACTATGTTATTTGGATAGCAATCATAATAAAATATAAAGCACTATGCTCAATCCCTGATATGCTCGTTCCCTGAAACCAAGCCGACACTGAGGGTGTGTCACAACCAGAAACGTCCGACAGCGAAAGGGTTAATAGTTTTGCACTGCTCTGAGAAAGATATGAAACCACCTTTAAAGTGTGAGGGCAGGCCATTCAAAGAAGAGATCACAGGGTGCCTCCAACTTTTTTGATGGCAGTGAAAAATATTCATGAAAAAAAGAAAGGACAGTTTCCATACCTTGTCATACTTGGGTCTGGCCTTGACAATCTTGTAGGGCTGCTCTTTGACCCGAACCATGCGAGCTTCCCGAAGCCAAGTTTCCCTTGAACGCAGAACATGGACGCACTCACGAGCATACACCGGCTCTCCTCGCACGAACCCAAGAGTTGGGGCCTCTGGTGGGTAGATGGCTTCAAACTTGAGTAGGTGTCGCTTCAAGGCATATAGGGGGTGATTCTTAAACCTGCACCAGACATCAGTGTATGAAGTGTACTGCTGTCAATTTTTTAGTAAGTTAAATAAGCAAACAGAAACAGATTAAAACATGAAATGTATGAATAGCTCCAAGCTGCTCCGTTAGCTTTCTAATCTGCCTGAATGCCACTTAAGCTAACTAAAAGCTTAGCTTGTATGGACACATAACACATTTTCAACCCTCTTCCATTCAAAGCATCAAATTACAATTGACGTTAATTCCACATAGTTATAACAAAGAAGTTCGATCATAACAGTTCAGTCAGTACCTAATTATCGAGCATAACATGATGCAAGAGAATAACTTACTCTGCTATGCTGGCAGGCATTGGCTGTCGCTGGAGCTTTGACTGTATCTGGGTATTTTCCACACGCTCGCGCTCCGAGTCTGCAGGACTAAAAGGCTTTAAAGACTCTACCCACCACTTTGGATCTATCCTCTTCTTTTTCACCGATGTAAGCCAGCCTGATGCAAATTTTTTTGTGATATCTTTCACCTTGTTGCTGTCATCAAAACTTAGGACATAGCACAATGGCTCACGAATATGGTTTTCTGCTATGCTGCCAACAGACCCATGAACTACATCAACTGGGATCCATTTTGAGTCCTTAGGAGTGAAGACTTCGACCCAGTGCTCGATGCAGTCATTCGCAATTTCTCCAAGCTTCTTTTCTTCATTCTTACCTGACTTTTCACCTTTTTTGCTTGAGAAACTCTCTGCGGACTTTTTCTTTCCCTTTGACTTCTTTGGTTTTTCCTCTTCAAAGTCACTGTCATTTTCTTCAGGTGACTTTTTAGACACCTTAGGTATGTTTTTCTTGCTGGATTCTTTTGGTTCAGAACTCTTCTTTCCAGGTTTTGAGTCTGTTTTCAGGAGCCGCACAGCATCAAGAGGCACAGGATAAAGTGACATGCAAAAACGGGCTTCGATGCGGAGACATCTCACAATTACCAAGAAGAGAAGTACGTAATCTCTAGCACTCTGTGCAACTTTGTTTGTCAGTGCCATTGTAATGTCGTCATGAAGGGTTCGAACCCCAGAGGGAGCACACAGCTTGCACACAAACACTTTGCAGAACAGCCTAGTCATGCGCTCAACATCAAGAAGTGTGACCGGCTTGCCAGCGTATGCCAAAAATTCTGAAGTCAGCAAGGAAAGTGTGACGCCATGCAATGTTTGGTCCATAACAAGGCTGTTCAGCTTCAATCCATGGGCTAGGAGGCAGAGAAGGTGAACCTTATGTTTCAGAACATGGATTTCCTTGCGCACACGGTTGATGCGCCGCCTCATTTCAGCTACTGGGTCAAACTTCGATTTCTTGTGCTTTCCAGTCATCAGAGGCTGCTGAAGTGTTATCGTGATGCCACTTTCAGGCACCATTGGTGCATAGCTGTTCAGGTCTCTCTCTTCGGGCACCTCCTCCCAATCTGATTCACTTGAGCTATCACTCTTCTCGTGCTTGGTTTCTTGCCCCACCTTGCCCCTGAACTGTAGCTTGTTTTTCTGAAACTTCTTCCCCATAGATTTTTGTAATGAGCGCGAGGCACTGCTGATTTTGTCTGCATGCTTCTTATTTCTGTCAGTCAATGCAGGGCAATCAACATTTTGTGCAGCACGACCTTGTCGGCTCCTTGTTTTTACTGGTGACCGTGTCTGCCGATGGGAATCAGGTTTTTTCACAATTTTTGCCAGTTTATTACGCCTTTTGCTTTCCTTAGGGCTGGGCGGGTCAGACAGAGTATAAGAACATGACGCCTGCGGTTCGTTCTCTAGCAACATAGCACTTATGACATCTTTCAAGTGTTCAGCAGGCTTTCCTTTGCACTCTTTTTCTTTGGCCTCCACTTTTTCGGCCCTGGATGATACTGTTCCCGAGCCTTGACCAGAAACGTTAATACAAGCTTGCTTTTGTGTTTGCCCAAGCGAAGGTTTAAGCACCCCGGTCAAACCGTGGGAATGAAGCCCTCTTTCGACAGACCTTTGATTTAAATTCTCGCTCGCCAGTAACATGTTCGGGGCCCTTTTTATTTCCGTGAGCTTCGGAATTTTAACCTTTTGCGTAAATTGCCTTTTTGATGCGGCTACCTTTTTCGAATTCGTTTGCTGTTCAGTTCTGACGCCGTCTTTACTGTCATCGAACTCGTCGCTAGACGTACCGCCTTCAGACAGATTGACCTCCAAATTTTCAAGTTCAAAAGGTTCATCACCAGAACTTTCTGAAACCTGTGTGGGTTCTACGTCCTTGTGTTTGATTTTTTTCGCCCGCGGAACATCATCCTCAAACTCATCCGACGAAATTTGCTCTCTTCTCGGGGGCTTATATTCATCATCCGATGCGGAGGAATTCGATACATACATTTCACCGTCGTCGATGTCCATATCACCAAAGTTCGGTTTCCGCTCGGATGCAGGAGTCAAGCTCTTTTTGTTTAGAAGTCTGCACGACCGTCTTGTAGCCATTGTGACAGGTTTCGACGACAAATCGGCGTGTGCCGCCAGTACCAGCAAACGATCTTTAGTAATATATTAAGCGTCAACGCGTCACAACACTGGTCACTAACAACTGCTTACACATGAGCACAAACCCAAACATTCGAGCAGAGCACGTGCGCACACTAAAGTTGACACTCGGTCCGCGCTCGCGCTCCGCAACATGTTTCAACAAGAAATAAGCATTATGTAAGCATTGTGCTTGCCGGATTGGATTGGCTCGTGTAAGTAGAGAGAAGTAGGAAACTTAGCCAAGAACAGCCAGTAGACGGTCAGTAGCAGTCGTAGTGCAGTAGCGGTAGCAGGCTACAGCCCTTTTACATCGAGCAATATATGTGAAACTGGCATAACTAGTGAAACTGCAATTACGGTTTTAATATTGTGGCGCTAATCATACTACCAGGATATATAAATTAGTAGTTGTGCTAATAGTTCACTTTGACTGCGATCGCGAGCAAGGTTGCTGTGAACACGTTTTTGTTCCTCATCGGCTGCCTTCAGATGTTTGTTTTCAGATGAGTCGCTACGTGGACAGAGTGCACACAAGAGCACTTGAAACAAATGACTGTAGACCATCAAAGAGACCTAGATTGGATGCAGTGGATGACTTGGAGGACGACTTTCCGGATGCCGACTTCACCGCTGAGGAGTTTGATTTGTGTCTCACGCAGGCGACTGGAGCCACGTCCAAGCCAACAAGTAGCACCACGAATGTGGGCGACACCAGCAACGGAGTGCTTCCTGCACTGTCTAAGGACCTCAGCTATAATTTGGACGGCCAGATACAATTGTTGCAGCGTAAAGTTGCATCTCTCAGCAAAGAGTTGCATGATACGCGTCTCAGCAAGCAGGATGAGCTGAAAGCGCAGTCTGAGGCTTTCGCTAAGGAACGGCTCGACCTGAAGGCACAAATTGAATTTAAAGATGGTGAGCTGCGCAACTCCGCTATACGACAGGCGACATTGGAGGAAAAGCTTCGCGGAAAAGGTATTGAAACCCGAATTAAGCAGGCCATCGACGAGGCGACGTCGACGGACGACGCTCCAAGCTGCCCTAATGCCAACACCGTCGCCGGCCCCTCGAAAGACATCAAAACATTCAGGTGGGGCTCAGATAGAGCTGCCTGGTTATCATCGCAGTATGGAATACATCCATTGCCCGGTTCAGAAAGTGAGCACGGCAAACTAGCGCACCTCAACTTATTATGGGAATATGCGAACAAGCGCAAAAATTGCGATATGGCGCATGCTGTACCGGACGCTGTTATTTTGTCCTTGCGTAGTCTCAGCGAGAGCATGACTGAAACTCTGATGTGTGCGTCAGTCGCAGACAACACTCTTTGCGAGAGGGTTAGCCAGAGTGCAGAAAAGTTCAACGAAACTTTTATGTTTGATTTGTTAGCCAACCTGAGTTTTATCGACGATGCAAGGTTGCTCGTATGTGTAGTGAACTTGCTAATCTCCTTTGCCTCGTCGTCAGAACGAGCGAGTTCTACGGTATTAAAACAGACAAGCATGCTCTCCCACCTTCTGCTGCAAGTGGACAAGGAGCAGGTCACCATTCCAATTCTTCGGCTTTTCAGCTTACTCGCCGATATCGACGGTTCACTAGCACCGTTCAGCTGTAGTTCGCCAGCAGTGGCTTGCTGTATGTGGAAAAACTTGTGCAAACCCTTTGAAAAGAATGTCACAGAATTGCTGCTCTGTGAAGGGATTGAGCTTGCACAGCGAGCATCCAGTGTGGTGCAAAACTTGTGCCCTTGTTTTACATGGTTCGTCACAAAGCTGGTGCTGAAACTTCGAACCATGCAGCTGTCATCTTCAGTAAGCACAATGTGTTCAAATGTCCTCCTGAGTCGCATCTGTGCTGTGGCCCAAATGCAGCCGCAACACAGATTGCAGGTCTGTCGGCTGCTAACGTCAAGCAAGTGTCATACAAGGTTTGCCCAAGCATGGCCATTTCTAGACGAAGACACCAGTCAGTGCTCAGGATCTGACCATGATTGAGAGCTGGCCTCTCCTTCAGCTCTTGTGAAGTATGCATGTAGAACAAGTGGAGCATTGTACGGTGATCGAGGCAAAAGCCTTTCATGGATTGCTTAGGACCAGTAGCACCAGAAAAACTGGTGCATTCACACCTGTGTTTTTATGTAAATAATGACTGTCTTTATTTGTACACCGTCATGCAGTATAATTTTTTAGCCCAAATATACACCTAGCTCAGTTTCCACTGTTCCCTTGTTGACTTTTTGTGAGTACGTCTCTATGCTGGTTAGAGAGCCTTGTGGATGGCTTCTCACATGCCAGAGTAGGCAGGGCCCCCACCACTTTCAGGTGTTACCCAGTTGATGTTCTGGCTTGGATCTTTGATGTCGCACGTTTTGCAGTGTATGCAGTTTTGAGCGTTGATTTGCAAGCGCATGCCTTCACCCTTCTCTTTGGGCACATATTCGTAGACACCTGCAGAAAATGAATTTCCTTAGTGAGACAAACCTGTATACAATGAACAGTAGAAAAAAAAACACCTGAATAATTACCTTATATTTTTATATAAAAGATGACTGCAATCAAAGTGTCTAAAAGACCAACAAATTGTGCATTAGAGCCAATGATACCAATGTTTCTGTTTCATTCAAAAATTGCAACATGCTACACAAGTCGGCTCACTGATGCAGAGAGATGCCACATTCTGGAGTGGCCTTTAACTGCTAACACAGCTGGCCTGATAGATCCTTTCCGAGGATAACAGAAAATGCCAAGTCATCTTTTATCAACCTCAACCCACTACTGATGATGCTGGCACCTGCACATATACAGTAGAATGTCAATGATGCAAGTTCCATGCAGTTGCAAAAAATATCCCTATCATAAAATGGAAAGAAAAAAAAACTGGAGTGGACATTTAAGCTGTGTCTTAAAAATGAATTCCATCTGTGGCTTCTCTAGATCTCTGTTCGCGTATAATACACTTTGCTCCTCGCTTAATCCCTAATCCTTTAATTTGTGCTTCTATTACCATATATATTTGCATCATGAGCCCACTTTTTTTGTCAAAAAAAACTTATATCAGTTTGGTGGGAGGGCTCACTATGCGAGGAAAAAGTTCTTTTATAAGGCAAAAGATGTCCCGTGTAGTGCAGAACATGCCGCCGGAAGTAATGGTACAGAAAGTCAAGTGAAGGGACGTTGCATCACAAGCAAAAAATAAGTGTGCTCGTTAGGTACAAAGTAGCAGAGGGCATAGTATGTCGTAATGAGAGCGAATAAAGGCTAGATATCTCATCGTGACTCGATCGCGCCACAGCTGCCGCAGTAAAACAGATACTCCTGTGGCAGAGTTCTTTCCCCTTGTCACCTCTGGTGTGCCATTTGCTTGTTAATTCATCACTAGCAGACCTCCGTGTCGTGCCAGATTTGTCTCTTTCCTATAAAAGTTGTGACGCAATCATTCTAAATGCAGCATTATGGATGTTATCATACCATTTCGCTGCCTAATTGGCATGAACCTGCCAGGCAACACAGATCCGGACCGACATCAGCGGATGTTATCAGAGAAGGAGGGGTGGAGAGGGCATTGTCAGAGAAGCAGAAAGAGCACAGAGGGCATCAAGCTAGTGGTCAAGTGCACCCTAAGAGGAACTGTAGGAATCTGGCTTTGCTGCGCGAGGCCAGCGAGGATTTCATACATGTAGATGGTCCCAAGTGTCTCAAAACATTTTTTGCATGAGTCAAAATTTCATATACGTCTGCCGTCTTCCATCCATCTATCCATCAACAAAGCATGCGGTCAGCCATGATCACGATGCCGGCCTTTATTATTGTTCGTTTCAAAAGGTTTTTACTGCATTCCATTCCAATGATTTCGTGGCAATGGACGGCGCCCCAGTCTCGGCGCCATAAAGCGAACATATTGACCACAAGCTTGCACAGTCGGACGTGCGAAAGCTTGGGCAGCGCGCTGAACAAGCCATCACTGGCACTCCTTCCTGCAAGGGTGTACAGCGTCTTGGCGCTCTGCCCTGTTTGCCATGTGAGTCACCATCATCGCGAACTCGGGAGCCAACATCAAAAGGTAAACACACGCCTCGATGTTATCGCTGTGCCGCATCTTGGCGTACTGGACTGCAACGATGACGACGTGAAACTGAGGGACACACCTAATGCTTTTTTTTTTTGAAGTCTGTTCTCGGTGACAAAAGTGGAGGCTAGGCTATTTATGTGAGCGGATTTATTACATGAGTAAATACAGTATTTTGCACATATTAGAGGTGCGCACGGGCTGAAATTTTGGCCCAATCTGGCCCGGGACCGACGTTGTAGACCTGAGCCCAGCCCAGCCCATGTCTGAAAGGGCTTGAGCCCTGCCCGACCCTGCCCAGCGCTCAGATTTTAAGGCCCGGGCCCAACCTGGCCCGTCATGCTATAATTGCAGTTGAAGCGATGATACAGAAAAAATAATTTCAGGATGATAAGATTATCCAAGAATTTATATTCTCACGTTTGAAATGATAAATTTACTTAATACATAGAGGCACAGCACATAAGTAGAATTAACTTATTGTGCAAAAACAAGTTATGCATAGAACTGAACCAATTGCAGTGCTCCTGGATAATGAATATGGTAGCGCTTAAGTTTCTTTCGGTGCTGTAACTTGTGGCTGGAATGACTAACACATTCTAGGAAAGAGAGTTTTCGGTAAGCAGCCTGATTGCTTCTCCAAAAGTGCGCTAGCTTTAAACCTTAACAAGGGGTTCATTTTGTGGCCAAGTACTCGGTGAGCTCGCCTGGCTCACCGTGTGTCTTTCAAGTAAAATTTTCACAGCAAGAGAAACAACAGGAAACTCTTGCACCACAGATGCTTTGAACTATATCCCGCTTCAATAAAGGCCATGTCGAGGCAGGA
Source organism: Amblyomma maculatum (assembly GCF_055883805.1). Lineage (NCBI taxonomy): Eukaryota > Metazoa > Arthropoda > Arachnida > Ixodida > Ixodidae > Amblyomma > Amblyomma maculatum. The sequence goes on along the minus strand of NC_139347.1, from coordinate 29,730,251 downwards.
GTAAGCCACAACAGAGACGTTTGATAGGCGGCAGCCAGGCGCAAATCTTGAAACGGTTACCTAAACATCAGCGCCGGGGTTACCCAAGCAGAGAAGCGAAACTCTAAACTAAATAGCCGACAAGCGACCCCTCTGCCCGGCACTGAAGACTACCAAAGATCCTTTCGCGGCGGGAAGGTTGGGAGGAAAGGCGGATCCACGCGGGGAAGAACTCGGAAGCACTTGCGTGGAGTGGACGCGGGAAAATTTTGTGCATTCCAGATGCTTATCGCACTATGGCCGTATTCGCACTTTCGCAAAAGTTGCGTGTGTTCGTGACCGGGCTGTCTGACCCGGCCCACCCGAGACCCATATACATGGCCCGGGCCCGGTCCGAGTGAGAAAGCTTGCGAGCAGCCTAAGCCCAGCCCACAGGTCGGGCTGGGTACGGGCTTTCGGGCTGGCCCGAGATAAACATGCCTGCATGGCCTAGGAACTGCAAGTCTTACTCGGCACCTAAGGTATTAAAAGCCCAGGTTGGTAGCTCCTGCTATGTTATAATGTCTCTTGACATAGCACAGCCTGCTGATTAAACAGTATGCGGCCATGTCATTTGCCAACCGGCACCTATCAAAGCCGCCATGGCTTTGTTAGGTGATTCTTTGCTCACAGTGCCAACAACACCGAATTTTTTGGAGACGAGGCCTTTAACATTATCGCGTTAAAAATGCGTATGCAGAGGCATGGAAAAAACTAAAACTTTCATGTAGATCTGTCTATTGCTAACACAATTTACCTGTGATTGCATGCAACTGCTCACTGCTCGCATCCTCACATCAGCAATGTATGGGCAGCGGGCTACCGTTTGCTGCTCACGGTGCATATCGGACAAGAGGCAACTGCGGCACTGGCAATGCCTGAGCAGCAATTGGTGTTCAAGGATGCAGTCAAGTGACTCACAAATTCATACCATACATAGTCGCTAGAAGCAAGGATGAGTTTTCGAAACTGTCGAAATTTTGCACATTATACAAAATATATTGTTTTGCCAAGGAGTTTTACAAATTCGGATCAGCTGTGATCTCACCAGCCACTAGCATTTCACTGCGATTCTACCACATTTCGCTGCCTAGTGGTACAGTAAAGAAAACTGATGCTATGTTCAGCATATGAAGAGGTAATCGTATGCATCACTTAAGGGCTTTTATTAGTGGAGGTAAACCACCCCTTATGCCACAACAACATGTAAGCCATAATATACACATATTTCATACTGCTCAATTCGAAAGCTACAGCCCCTACTACGTTTGCGTAGAGCTATCCGAGTGTGGACACCACAGTGCTGCTCCAATTCCAACGTGGCTTAGAATAGTTCGCTGTAATTCTAACAACCACCCGTTCACATACTGCTGGGCCATGTTAATGCGACAACAATAAAGGCTCCACTCTCGGCATTGTGAGTAAAAAATCGTGACCATGCCTCTGGGACATGGCCAGGCAATGATTGGTCAGAGTGTTTTGTTTTTACGAGGCCCCATGATATGGCAGAAGCTGGAGATGGGACATGGGACGGTGAGATCGGAATTGAACTTTCTGCGACCCTTGGACCTCGGGTCAGGCACATTCATATGCCTGGGTTAAAGTGGCGATTTATATCTGTGTCGGGTGATCTCGCACATAATGTGGTAGCTTAGGACCGCATGCTAATGAGTATGCGTGGGATAACAGAGGCATAAACTGAGGGATTAGCGATTGCACAGGTAGCAAAATGGACGTCGGTGAACGAGGATCCATAAAGAGTGCCCTACACTAGAGCCATCAAGAGTGTAGCATAATACCCTTAAAGGCATGGCTTAAGTGTCCCCCAAATTTTTCTGATGAAAATATTTCAGTGTTACAACACAGCTGCTGCTCAATGTGCAGCGCAGCATATCAGTGTGCAGCCGACTGATGATAAATTCAATAGAAACCTCTAGCAGGAGACACAAATGTGACAGTTTTTCATGGAACGCAGAATAACGGAAAAGACGGTGCGCTGCCCATAGTCAGTGTTTGCATTCTGGTGCAATATTAGTGCAAAAAAAGTGTAAGCTTAGCAGAGAGCTTTTTTGATGCCGGACTCACTTGTCAGACTAAATCCCACGTCGAAAAATTATGGGGGCACTTAAGCCTTGCCTTTAAGGGTGTGACGCGATAGTATAGGCTACCAACCCTCATATATAAAGCCCCGTTTTAACCAAGTCTCATGATCGCGCCTATGTGGCCTAGGGGCAACGTGAATGCAAGGGTCCTGGCAAGCTGATTTGATATTGCCAGGGGGCGCTCGCAATGCCTGGAGCGGCCCCTACTTACGTGACGTTTCAGAACCCCCGCGTCCCAAAGACCTTTCACGGGGACACCTATGAAGACGTCGACGACTGGTTGCAGCACTACGAAAGGGTAGCTGCCTTCAACCAGTCGTTGAACATGGTTCGACATGGTTCGAGACATGGTTCGAGAACCATGAAGACCAGCTGTCATCCTGGAGTGAGTTCAAGCGTCATCTTGCGGCTGCTTACGGTAGCTCAGATCGCCGCGAACGGGCCGAACGCGCTCTCCAATCTCGGGTTCAAATGCCCAACCAGACGGTCGCGGCATATATCGAAGACATGACACGCCTCTTCAAGCGGGCAGACCCTACAATGTCCGAGGACAAAAAGCTGCGCTACCTTATGCTTGGCGTTAAAGAGCAGCTTTTTGCTGGCCTGGTGCGCAGCCCACCGAAAACTGTCGCAGAATTCCTTGCGGAAACATCCACAATAGAAAGAGTGCTTCAGCAGCGAGCTTCGGCACAGAATCGTACCGTCCACGCCACCTCCGTCTCTGCCGAGTTACCATCGCATGGCATGGACGCATCGGCGCTACGTGAGCTCGTACGTTCGATTGTGCGCGACGAACTCAGACTGCTGTATGGCGCACATCAACCAGCTTCTACCTCCATTGCGAGCGTTGTCCGCGACGAAGTGCAGCAAGCGCTCCGGCCTCCGTTTCCAAGCGGTGAACCTCACCCTGCTCCTCCCCTTGCGCCACCTGAGTGCCAGCGTCCCACATACGCCGAGGTGCTACAATACTCGCCACCCCAGTCGCCGACCCTCATTCCTGCTAACGTAGCTGCACCAACAACTCCGGCTCCCGTGATCCAGTACGTAACGGATTCCCGACAGTCTAGACGGAAAGCAGACGAGTGGCGTACCCCCGACCGACGGCCTTTATGCTTTCACTGCGGCGAACCAGGACATGTCTATCGGCGCTGTCCCTACCGTCGACTGGGCCTCGAAGGTTTTTCCGCCGATTCTCCGCGGCCTCGCTACGGCGAACGGCCCCGAGCCGTTGAAGATTTCCTCAATGACCAGCGCCGTGGTGTTCCGTCTCGTCTGCGGCAATCTCGATCACCATCGCCCAGGGCTCGCCCTTCGCCATCTCCTGCGAGGTCCTCATGGGCAGCGCAGGGCCGATTGCCCAGCCCCCAGCGGGAAAACTGAAACCAGCGACCTTCGGGGGTAGGCTCGCTGGACATCGCTGCGCGGGAGACCCCCCATCGACGCGGACACGGAAACTCTACGAATCGACATTGGAAAAGTCCGCGGTTGCCGATTATAACGCTACCTCGACGCCACCACGACGCACCCGCAACGACGACGAATTGCCGGTGGAACCGACGACGCACCAACGCACCCGCAACAACGACGAATTGCCGGTGAAACAGACAACGCAACAATGCACCCGCAACAACGACGAATTGCCGGTGAAACAGACGACGCAACAACGCACCCGCAACAACGACGCATTGCCGGTGGAACAGATGACACGACAACGCACCCGCAACGACGAAGAATTGCCGGTGGAACGGACACCGCAACAACGCGCCTGCAACAACGACGAATTGCAGGTGAAGCATACCGCGTACACCGACGCAGAGCACTCAAACACTCAGAAGCCTGATATTCGCGAGAAGCTGTCGTTGGACATACCAGTAATACTGGATGGTCGCCATGTTCGAGCTTTGTTGGATACTGGCGCTGATTATTCTATTTTGAGCAGCCAGTTTGCCGCGATTCTCAAGAAGGTTTTGACTCCGTGGGCTGGCACACACGTTCGCACTGCGGGTGGTCATCTGGTTACTCCTCTAGGCATGTGCACGGCCAGGGTTCAAATTCAAGAGTCGACATTTGTGGTAAGCTGCCTCGTTCTGAAAAGCTGCTCACGTGACCTAATTCTGGGCGTAGATTTTCTTCGTGAATATGGCGCAATTATTGACCTCCGGGATTTTAAGGTCTCGTTTTCAACTGAGAAAGCAGTGGCCCTCAGCAGTACACAGCGACCACTCAATGTGCTTCGAGTTTATGCGGACAGTGTCACGCTGCCACCCCGAACCAGCACCTTCGTTAATGTCAAATGCAATGCACTTCACGATGGTGATGCAATAGCCGAAACTAACCTCTCGTTACTGTTGACGCAGGGAGTCTGCGTGGCTCGCAGTTTGATCCATCTTAACTGTGGCCAGTCCAAGGTACTTGTTACCAATTTTTCGCACGAGTATCGACACCTTTTTCGGAATACTTCCGTAGCTTTTGCGGAACGCATATCTGAAGTCTCCGAGTGCTTGTCCACAGAAACCGTACCACCGCCCACATCCCTCGACAACCTCGATATTAGCTCAGAGCTATCGGTGAACCAGCGTGAACAGCTGTTTTCATTGTTACTTGAATTCAGAGAGTGTTTTGCATCATCGTCAAAAGTGCATCAGACTCCCATTGCCAAGCACCAGATCGTGACGTTCGACGATGTTCGCCCAATTCACCAGCACCCCTACCGCGTCTCTTCAACCGAGCGCGAAGTTATTAAGTCACAAGTTAAACAAATGCTCGAAGATGATGTTATCCAGCCTTCAAATAGCCCATGGTCCTCCCCAGTCGTTCTAGTTAAAAAGAAAGACGGCACGTTACGTTTTTGCGTCGATTACCGCAAGCTGAACGCCGTAACCAAGAAGGATGTATACCCCTTGCCGCGGATTGACGACTCTCTCGACCGCCTTCGGCGTGCGAAGTACTTTTCGTCAATCGATCTAAAAAGTGGCTATTGGCAGATTGAGGTAGGTGAGCGAGATCGTGAAAAAACGACCTTTGTCACACCCGACGGACTTTACGAATTTAAAGTTCTACCTTTCGGACTTTGTTCCGCGCCGGCCACATTTCAGCGGATGATGGACACTGTCCTCGCCGGACTTAAATGGCAGTGTTGCCTAGTCTACCTAGATGACGTGGTGGTCTTCGCAGAATCGTTTTCACAACATCTTAAACGCCTGCGGTCAGTACTCGAAGCCCTTCGATCCGCTAACTTGACGCTTAAGCCACAGAAATGTCACTTTGGCTACCAAGAGCTTAAATTCCTCGGTCATGTCGTAAGCGCCGCCGGCGTAAAGCCCGACCCTGACAAGCTTACTGCTGTTGCGAAATTTCCGATTCCACGTGACAAAAAAGCTGTTCGCAGATTTCTCGGCTTGTGCAGTTATTACCGCCGTTTTATCGATAACTTCGCTGATCTTGCTGAACCGCTGACTCGGCTCACCCGGGGAGACACCCCTTTTGTTTGGAGTCACGAGCAAGAAGCTGCTTTTACCGAGTTGCGTCTCCGTCTCCAATCGCCGCCTATTCTAGCCCATTTCGATGAGCACGGTGAAACAGAAATCCACACTGACGCCAGTAACATTGGCCTTGGGGCGGTTCTCGTGCAACGTCAAGAGGGTGTGGAACGAGTCGTCGCCTATGCCAGCCGTGCTTTATCCCGCGCCGAGATGAACTATTCAACTACTGAGAAGGAATGCCTCGCCATAATTTGGGCGGCTGCAAAATTTCGCCCCTACCTTTATGGTCGCCCATTTAAAGTGGTCACTGACCACCATTCCTTGTGTTGGCTGGCCAACCTGCGTGACCCATGCGGCCGCCTGGCGCGATGGAGCCTTCGCCTACAGGAGTTTGACCTTACTATAGTCTACAAGTCTGGACATAAACATGAAGATGCTGACGCGCTCTCTCGTGCGCCCGTCGAGCTCGCTTCACCACATGCGGGTGACTCTGGCAGTTTTCTCGGAGCTGTTGATGCTTCAGATATGTCTCATCAGCAGCGTGCTGATCCAGAGTTACGAGCCCTGATCGATTATTTAGAAGGTCAGCCAGCCACAATACCTAAGTGCTTTTCTCGGAGCCTCTCAACTTTCTGCCTGAGAAGTGGTGTACTCTATAAGCACAGCTCTAGATCCGATTTGAGAACCTACCTCCTCGTGGTACCCGCAGCTCTGCGAGAGGAAATCCTTTCCGCGTGCCACGATGAACCAACTTCTGGCCACTTGGGCTATACTCGCACACTTGCTAGAATACGAAAAACATTCTACTGGCCTAACCTTGCAACTGTCGTTAAGCGCTATGTTAAGAGCTGTCGGCAATGTCAGCGTCGGAAGGTTCCGCAATCAAAGCCTGCAGGCCTTCTCGTGCCCATAATACCACCACGCGCACCGTTTGATCAAGTCGGCATGGACCTTCTCGGTCCTTTCCCTCGATCCTCCGGGGGCAACCGCTGGATAATCATCGCCACAGACTACCTGACTCGATATGCCGAGACCAAAGCGTTACCTAGTGGTACAGCATCGGAGGTTGCCCATTTCTTTGTACACCAGATCATGCTGCGGCACGGTGCTCCGACCTGTATTATTACTGACAGAGGGACTGCCTTTACTTCACAAATGATGGCCGAAGTTTTTCATCTCAGCGGTACGGCGCATCGAAAAGCTACTGCTTACCATCCGCAGACCAATGGGCTGACTGAAAGGCTTAATAAGACCATTGCGGACATGCTGGCGATGTATGTCGACGCCCAGCACAAGACTTGGGATGCTATCCTACCATATGTGACATTCGCGTACAATACGGCAGTCCAAGAGACGACACGCTTCACGCCGTTTCGCCTAGTTTACGGCAGAGAGGTTCGGACGATGCTGGACGCAATGCTCCCTTGCGAAACAGATACCGAGCTTTCTACTGACGCCGAACACTTTGCCCAACATGCTGAGCAAGCACGCCAACTAGCACGCGTCCACATCGCCCAGCAACAGGACAAGGATTCACGCCGGTACAACCTCCGCCACAAACAAGCTTCCTACAACACCGGGGACCAGGTGTGGGTGTGGACTCCTGTTCGACGCCGTGGCCTATCAGAAAAGCTGATTTGCCGTTACTTCGGACCATATAAAGTCTTGCGGCGCCTCAGCGACGTTAACTATGAGGTCCTCCCAGATGGCCCAGAGCAGAGAGGCCGTCGGCTACCTCGTCCAGAGACAGTTCATGTCCTACGCATGAAGCCGTATTTTACGCGGTAACTGAAAGACGGCATCTGCAAACTTTTTTTTTTCATTTGCTTTTGTCCACCTGTGTGCACGTGTGCCGTGTGCGTCACGCTTAAGGAGGGAGGAATGCCAGGGGGCGCTCGCAGCGAAAGACGTTGAAGTGGCGCTCGGAGAAAAAGGACGAAGTGAATCGGCTCCGGACTAGAAGGACGTACCTAAAGCTTGGACCTTATAATTTCACCTGCACCGGCTCTGATAGCCTAGCCTTAGTCGCCAATATCGTGACAATATCACCCTCCCATATGAAAGGAGAGGCTCGAGTTGGCAGCTTCTGTCAAGCATAACGTCAGGCAACCCTATGTCCAGTCAGTGAGTGGCCATGTCAGCTGACAGCTACCACTTGCCAGTGCCATGCATGTGACTTTTCAATCACAATTTCAACGCCGAATTTTCTCGTAAACGGGGCCTTCAACACTAGTATCGCGTTAAAACTTGCTTTTACCTCTGCATCATTCATGCTCTTCGTTAGAGCTTGACTGTAGCCGTGCAGGACACAGATTTGGCCGACCAATAGTACATGTTCACAATTATTAACCTTAAATGGGATTTCTCAGCATAAAGAAAGAATACTAAGCAACTTATGGGAGGAGGAAGTAGTTATCCTCAAGTTACCCTTGTTCTGAGGTATGCATGGAAGGGTTATTCAAGGACTGTTGCACAAGTTTGTTCTAGTTCAACTGCCTTCAGATTTCAATACTGTAAATTTAAGGAATTTCTCACAGCACTAATGAGTATGCACTAATGAGTATGATTAAATGCACACGCATTAATATGCACAGTTGGCTCTATCAGGTCCCACAGACCGATCTAGAATAATGGTGCGGCAACTTTACGAACAGCAAGATCTTCAGGGACAGAAAGAAGTCAGCAAGGACCCAAAAGAGCCCCTCAACCTTGATTTGAGAACTGCTGCGCACCATGCAACGAGAGACACAAGAGTTTCGGTGCATCTGTGGCAACAGGTGTTACTTGCCTGCGGGACAAAATCGCTGTTCTGGTCCATCGAAAACAGCGTAGTTGCGCTCAACAGGAATCTTGTCGTCAAGAAGAGTTAAATGGGGTGGCTGGTCTCCCTCATGATTGGTACCTGTCAAGGAAACTGAAGAGAGCAGATCAAACGACACCACATTGTCTGGCTTTGGGTACTCGATGGGTTGGTAGTTCTTGGCTGGCTCCAGCTTGCTGTGATCTGCACCTACAAGCAGCAAGAAAGAGTAATTTCAAGTGAACAAAAACCCATTTGCACAGCAGGATAAGTAAGACAAAGATTACAGTTTCAACAGTCGAAAACTGTTCATGTCATGATGCCACTATCTCAAAGTGCACACTATCTCCAACACTAGCTATAAGTCTTGGAAGCCACGAGGAACAGCAAAGAGACAGCCACTGCCATGACTGGTGTGGTGGGCAATTTGGTACTATAACGAGCTTTACACGGTTTCTGTTCTTTTACTGTTCTGAAGGCAACACACCTCTGCAACTTCACTGTCCTAGAGTACGGGCTATGTGCCAGACTGCCCAGCTGTGGCGGGAGGTAGTTTGAATGATCTATGACAGAGCCGACTCTCATTCATATTAATGGGGCTGTTTATACACATACTTCTGTGCAGTTTGGTCGGATCTCATACTGCAGTTTGAAACATCCAAAATATGAATTATTCAAGCTGTAATTAATAACCTTTCATTGTATAGCCAATTTATCATTTCTGGTGCCTTGTATACCTCTCAGGTGGATAAGAGAAGTGTACTTTGAGTGAGCACCATTAGTATCTAGTGTCATTTGCAAACAATCGCATTAAAGGCCTTGATAACACTTGCACCATCATACAGCAAGCTCACCAAATACTTCACTCGGCCCATTTTATTCAACCCATGAATGCATGGCCTAGCAGATAAGGCTGCTCCAAGAGTCAAAATCAATGCAGCCAAAAATGATTGCACTGTAAACTCCCCACAGCAGACTCTTGTTAATACAAACTCGGTTAAGACAAATTCTCGGCAGCGATCGATAACCTCATGAAGCGATCGTTAGTCTGGATCATCAGAAGCTGCCCGATGAAGCTGCATGGTTTGGGAGAGCAAAGGTCGCCGGCGCAAATCCCCTGCGTAGACTAGGCTAGTGATTTTGTGCTCTGTGACCTGCCGAATTGTTTGACACCACCCCGAATCTTCTGCATCAAATGGATAGACCACAAATTTTATTCAAATGATGGCATTAAGGGGTCCAACCTTGATGCCCATCAGGCTGGGCTACAGCGAAACGAAAGTATAGGTCTGAAATGCAGTGCTCGAGCACAGCCGCTACACCTCCGTTATTGCTATGCAACTGTTGTCTAGACGCGTGTTTGTTACCACCTTGCTCACTACGTTGTTGCTATGTGACAGCCACACTGGGTTGCCATTTTGAAACTATTGCTCACATGACCTTGGATCACGACAAACATGACTGTGAGAAACGTAACTATAATAGAGCTCATGGTCCCAAATCTGCTTAAAACAGTTTCATGCGCTATTCGGATAAGACGAAACTCTACAGAAACCACGAACCATGGCGAATGCACATGGCATTGCAAAAAAGATAAGAAAAGAGGAACAGTATGCAACAAGGCGCATTTCCCTAAGATGAGCTGCAGGGAAGCCATCTTGGAAGAATACGCTGTTTGGAGAGAACCTTTCTTGTCACTGTGGAAAACGCAGGAGCACTGTAGTGCCAGCGACGGTACAGAGATCTGACAATTAGCATTGTGCACGTTGTGTACCACACATTGCCCCCTCCCTAGATGAAAAGGCATGTATGTGCAAAGCGCACACTAGATGCCTTGGGGATTAAAAACTTGGGTCCCAGATGGCCAGACATGGCTGCAAAGGATGGCAAGATGTATCTCGTGCAACCGAAGAGCGAGATAAGAGAGCTGCACGGCTCCTCTACTCAGCACTTCCGAAGCATTCGGATCAGGATAAAAAGCAAGGCATGCACGCATAAAACTGGAAACTGCTGTCGGACATAGCAAGATGAAACAGACGGTGAAAAAAAGAAAAGGAGAGCAATGCGACTTTCAGGTAAAGGAAGGTAAGAGAAGATTAGTGCAATAAATGCTCAATATACAATTATCCTCTCTCAGTAGAAGGCTGTTTTATTCATTGTTTTTATGCGACACACACACATATACATATAAAGGAAAGAAGCCAACAGTCGGCGAGGCTAAGGAAAGCGTTGGGGATGGTACTTTATGTCTTTTTTTTTTTTAATATTTACTTGGATATTCACAGAGATTAGTAATGTAGTTTGTTTAGGGGAAAGATAATTAAACACAAAGTAGAAGAAAAAACAACGTGCCGATGGTGGGGACCGAACCCACGACCTCCGAATAATGCGTCCGGTGCTCTTCCAACTGAGCTACATCGGCCGCTGTCCCCCCTGCTACTTTCTTTGGTATTTTATGTTGTCTGTATGCGAACCTTGAGAGTGTTCACCAGCGCCACCCTCAGCCAAAGCGGCAGACGTGGAACGTCCTTTCATATATATATGAACACAGCTAGCATGCTCATTCATCTTCTTATAGAGAACTTAGTTGTTAAGAACAACTTCTGATGACACAGACAAACTTTCTGCTTTCATGATGCCACGAAAAATTTAATGCTTTCCGCTGCATTAAATTTTACAGCTACTACAGCTGCTTTTAGGTTGCATGCTAAATGCAAAGATGAGCACAGATGATTTGCTCTGCCCTTTTGGTTGCTCAGGTACAAAGGATGCAGTGAATGTTTTTGTTTAAAAAAAATTGCCTCCTAGAACTCCTCCCAAAATTTGCAACATGGCCATAAGTGATGTTAGTTTGAAATGACGCTTTCCTTTACCAAGTGCATCATGGCTATCTCAGCACAAGGCAGCTGCATAAATGAGGAAAAGCAAATAAAGAGAAATACAAAAGGGAAGAGAATTCTGCAATGAGCAGTCATGCCCAGAAACAGAAAAAAATAACATTACTTTCGTCAGTTTAATAAAAGTCATCGAATTCACTAGAATGCTTCTCCTTGGCCAGTGAGGTAGGAGACCTTGACTCTCAACGACCTCCAAAGCCCAGGTAATGGTCTGCAGTAGTACCGCAGGGCGCAAATACCTTTTGCAGCAGTGGTACGGTGGCTTTGGCACCAGACTGAAGACTAAAGGTCCCAGCCATGGCAGCCATATTGACGGAGGCAAAAAAGAACACACCCAAGGGCTGTGCGTTTTTAACGTATGCCAAAGAACCCCAGGTCATATCCATCTGGTGCCCTCGACTACGTCGCTCCTTGTAGTCCATGCGCGTCACTTCTGGACATTAATCTCTACAATTTACTATTTATATTTTTACCTTTGTGGGACAGTGTCCATGGTTCCTTGCCTCGCCCGAGAAAGTAGAAGAGGCCCGTGTAGAGTACCGAGCCATAAACACCCAGTGACGTGTTGAAGGAGGGCCGGATGTTCCGCACAGAGTACAGCTCTTTCCATATCGGGCTGTTGCGTATCTTCTGCTCGTAACTGGTTGGCTCCAAGCCTGGGCACAGGGCATTATTTTTTTTATTATGCATGTGAATGGAACTACTGAATCTGTCTACCAGTGATGCTGCACTGGTTTATTTATAGTAAGGGCACGAGGTAGGTAGAGCTGTGCAGATAATAAACAAGAGGTACAGTCTTTTTCAAAAGTCAAAGGCACAAGATGTTTGCTTCTAAGCTCTGTAACGCGGCTGCTTGCAGCAATACTAGAATATGAATGTAAGCTAAAAGAGAATGAGGGCGAGATTTGTCATCTATGAAATTTTGAATGCTAGAGTTGCTTCACGTGGTTGCTGAGCTTAGAACAAAAATCCTTGGGCCGTATACTTTTGACAAATACTGTACATGAGCGCAAAAAGTTTGATCTGACTCGGAGAAAAGCTACAGAATATGCGATCGTTTTTTTACACTCTGTGGTATTTATGCTAAAACTTGCAGACTTTGCTGTAAAATGTAATTGAGTTACAAATTCCTGCACTACACGCACATAATCAGTGGCTGTGGAAATGTATTGACTGCATAAATGCTTTCCACCCAGCTGCTGATCCACAGCATGGCTAACATACTACAATGTCTGGAAAAAAGAAAAAAAAAAAGGAAATTTCCTTGATGCATTACATGAATGACCTAACAAGCGAATAAAATCCACTTTATAAAATATGCAGTAATAACATACAAGTTTTCTCAGGCAGCATTTCTTGAAGTCCCAGTTCTCTAGTGTTTCCATCAATCAGACAACTCGAGGTCCGGGAGATAACGACACTAACTTGTCATATGGAACCAGAATAAAAACAATGTACACATAAAGAAGAAAGTTCAATAAACCTAAGAAATGTGACGGAGAAGGAGAAAACTAAAGGCTACAGACTACAACGGAAGGAATTAATGTACATGCATGGTGTCTCTACTTGTACCTCATCCTAAACATAAAGCAGAACATAGACACCCCAACTTGACACAATGTGTATTCATAGCATCGACCATTGTGCACGCATGCATCAGTTCTACCACAGCAACTGGCCTCACTGTATCAGTATGGTTGTGCAAAAGGCAAATATTTTACGACTGGCAATACTCGCACTGGGAACAATCTAAGAAGTTGACATTTTCTGCTTACAAAGCGCGACTCAGCTACACCTAAACTAAAGATACAAACGCCTGCTATGGATTGGAAAAGCGACTGTTGAATAGAAATGCAAAGTAAATGTGCTACGGTCATGCAGACATAGACAGCTGAGGAGAGCATGTTGCCGGGCTAGTTGGTGATCCATTAAGTAAAAAATTTAGCGCAAAAAAAGAACACAAAGGACGAAGAAGAACACATAAGATGTTTGACGAGCGCTATGTTCTTTTTTTGCGCTAAATTTTTTACATAGACAGCTGTTCCCGTGTTTCTAGATAAAGTAGCAACTGCAGCATATCTTCAAAACAGCCTTATCATAGGAATAACAATCAACATTAATGAGAAAATGGTAGTAGGGCAAATTTTAATAATCTTAAACAAAATGAGAAGCATTTTGATACTGTGAATCCACAGCACGATCCCAGTGTACTCATCTGAGCTTAGAGGAATACCAAGTTTCTCAAGCTGGCAACGTGGCAGCTAAACTGGCTACCTGGATTGTCCAGAAAGATTTTTTGTATCAAATTTTGAGACCACAGTCTTCAATTATACGGTGCTACTAAAATAAGCCAATTTTGAATTGTTGAGGCTCTACCGTATAAAAGCTTGCCAAGATGAGCAGCTTCGAATAATAAGCTGAGTGCTGCTACGCCATAAAGGCTGTACTCCGATGAAAGACCTGTTAACTATTAGAGCTCACAGGGCAACAATCAAACGCAACAGTTACTGTGGCTAAAGGGGTCTCTGCAACAAGTGTGCCCAAAATCCTCAAACAAAATTCATTCCTGGTGTCAAAGAATTCACGCAGCGAAAACTATCCGCATCGAATTCGTCGAATCCCGTGGCCTCGAAAACAACTCATTTCTACTTCTGAGAAAACTTCTAAATGTTCACCTTTAGTTGGAGAGGCACTCTCCCCAGTCAGCGTCTCAAACACGGCCTCGGCTGCGATCATGGCGCTGCGCATGGCGTTGTGGGTGCCTTTCACCTTCGGCACATTCATGAAACCAGGACTGCAGCCAACCAGGCAGCCTCCAGGAAATGTCAGCTTTGGCAGGCTCTGCAAATGTATTGGCGTGGAGTTTTACAGACGACCCCAGGCATTAGACAAAATGAACTGCAGTGTACAGCAATTTAAATTTGATCTTTCATTCACTATGTCCACAGCTGTGTACACTGGCAACTTTTCTTGCAGGCACGTCACGGTTAGAAATGACTCTTTCTATTCAAACCGAGGTGCTCCTCGCATTATCTACCAAAAGGTCAATTTACAGTGACTTGCCCACCATAAGCGAGAGATATGAATTTTAAGAACATTAATAACCTAGATGGCCAACTTTATCTTCTGTTCAATGCTTTTCATATTACCAGCAGATTTAAATAAAAAATAAACAAATTACACATTGCTCGGAACACAATACTAAAAAAAATTAAACCCTCCAACACAAAGCGTTTTTTGCTATCGTTGACATCTGTGTAGGCCCACGTATGTGTACAAAGTGCTTTGATGGAATGGAATGCGCCCTGCTCAGCAATGCATTGAGATATAGCGATGAAAGCAGAGCTGTATTTAGGCCAACATGCTTTGGCCCTGTGGAAGTTCTGGCCAGCATCTGCTTCTTTTTTCTTATGTTAGGCAAGGCTTTGGCACCGAGCCACACAAAAGTTTTGCCGCCGCACCAAGTTGGGCTCCCACCATCTGCTTCTGCTCAGTTCCACCACACTTCAAGCTGCGCAATAGCTCTGGCATAGCGTTACCGTGTCATCGAACTGCATTGAAGCTCAGCTCCACGTTGGGGCTCTGCAAAATGACACTTGCCCAAAAACCTAATAACCTCTAAACAAAAAAAACAGCTATAGCACTGTTTGAATATGTTTCACCTTACTCTCATGTACAAACTAATATATACATAAGATTTGTGATACAGTGATAAATAATTATGACCAGGTTGCACAGTTTAACCTCTGCGAACTGCAGCTAGTCTACCGTACCCACTAAAGGTGGCAGCATCCACTTATCAACTTTTCTTTATGTGTACAAATTATAACTTGCCCTTTATCAGTGGAGAGCAGAGAAGGAATGCTGTACTATTTCAAAATAACAAAAAGATGCTCTTTGATATACCTTCCACCAAAGTAGTTTTGCTGAGGCCCTAAAGTGAAAGCAGTGTTTCTGTCATTAATTCAAGTCTCAAAATTTCCACTGGCAGCACAAGCTATGTCAGAATAGAAAAACAATGGTTAACATGACCTCAAACCTGCACAGATGATATAAAATAGTGACTTTGCACCCAGTGCAGTGCACGCTTACCTGTCCACTAAACCGCTCTCCTCTGTGTTCAGTGTATCACATAAGTCAGTGCGCTATATCACCATACTTTCCGAGCTTCTCTGTACTGTAACACTGGTGTACTCTGCACTTCAGTGTGGCTAGCCAGATGTTTGATATTGCCACCACTACGTCACATAGTGGTGACAATATTTAATTATTTATTTATCTATCTATCCGCACACCAGTACATATAGGAAGGCATCAATGTCACTGTTGCAAAATTTCTTGTGGACATGTGGAGCACCGTACCTGAAGACCACCTTCATTCAGTGCCCTTGCTCCATATCCAATACGTTTTCCCCCTTCAAGTATGTTGCGCATGAACGGGTGCGTCTTGTAGCGCTGGAACTCTCGGAAAGGGCTGACGTAAGGGTTGTGGTAGTCCAGGCCAACCACAAATCCGACGGCCACCAAGGGGGCGCCGCCCTCATCCAAGTGGTACATGAACGAGCCGCCATATATGTCCTTATGCTGCAATCAAAGAGAACCTCTCGTAATTATATAAGCCTGGCTTGGGTACTCTTGGCAGCAGTACCCGAGACCTAAAGCATATGTGCATCAAAGCCCAACCCGGGGGTTGACCGCCAGACTATTTGTAGGGTTTAAGGCAGTTTTGAATGAGCGATGAGCTGTATACGCTCTGTGCCGGTGCCCATTCCCAGCAAGACGCACAAGGCTCCACGTATAAAAAGCGTCAATTTGCGTGCCAATTGGCTGCAAAAAATTAAAATTCCTGTCTGCGCTGTTCCCTCTTGAGTAAGGCTGTGTAAATATTTGAAATTTAAAATAAGAATCAAATATGTTTTTTATTCGATTTGCATTTGAAGAATTGATTTCACAATTTCCAAATACGCCGAAAATTTTCGAGCTCACCGCAGCTTCCCTGCACTGTGTGCTTCTCTCAAAATGTGATGGGACCGTTTTGTGAAGAATGAAAACGGACCTTCCCTTATGTGAAGTGGGCTTTCCTGATGAAGTGAACAAAGCGACACACTTGACGAAACAGGGAAAGAAACGTTGTTCCCCAGTTTGATCTCAAATGCAGACATCTGTCATGCAGGTGTTCGTCAGAAAAGATTATTGAGATACAAATGGTTTTTGGCAGTTTTCTCAGGCCCATTTAATAATTCGAGCTTTCGGTTGATTCGGGCATTTTTTCTGGTCCCTTGAAGACCGAATTAAGGAGAGCTTACTGTATCCAGCAGCAACATGACAGCTCCATTAGTTTTCATGCAGGCTCTTCCTGTACAAGAAAAGCTACTGTATAAACCATATTACAGTTTGAGTGAGAATATGTGTCGACCCTTTTACCTTGAAGTGAAAATAAAAAATAAAAATAGAACAAGAACAAAACAATTGGAGGAGCGCATATATATTTTCATCGGCTGTGTCCCTGCATCACTGGAGCTACGATCCCACTCAAAACTTTCAGCAAAGTCGCCAGAAGACAACTCTTTGCTGCTCACCACCTCCCAGAGTGCGTTCCATCAAGTGCATTGCTTACGCAGCATTTCTTGAATGGCTGCGTGCGAACAGCTGATCTTGTCCGCAGCACCGCACATCGAACCACCGAACTGTCGCTAAGAGAGCGGCCATGTTGTTGTTCGCTTCGGTGAACATCACTTTTCCTGGGAAGCCACTATAAACTGCCTCCACATGCCATTATTCATTGCTAAAGAGGCATTTTATGCTCTCATAGGCCGAACGAAAGAGTGCGCACAAACATAAACGCGCTTGGGACGAAAAAAAAAAAAGAAAAAGCCGGCAACTGCAGAATGTTGGTACGGTTTTGGCTATCTGTGCTGACTATGCCTCAAATTCTGCTAAAGACCGCTGTATAAGATGAGGGGCGACTTTAGCTTGCATTTTTTTAGAAAAAATCTCGACCTATACTCTTTATACAGTAGTTACCATATACGGAACCCTCTGTAAAATTTATACTCAATTTCTCAGTAATGTATACACTTCTGTATAATTCTAGTTTAATTTTATTTATACCATATGAGTCCTGAAGTAAACAAGACTAACAGCGGTTGCTATACTCTACTTATTTATTTTCTTTCACCGATCGGATGTTCTATATTCAATTCGATACCGAGAGGCATTTTGTTCCCTATATTCATATTCAATTCATACTAAAAAATTTCATTCTTTGCCCACAACACCAATTTTGAGCAATATTACACCAACCAGCCTGCAACAAAACATACATGGATGAGAGTCTGCTGTACAGTGCGACATATACTTTGCACAGGATTTTCAATTACAATGCGAGAATCTGCATTTTCAATACAGCCAACAATTTGAAAAATATCTTAAATCAATATATCCGAGCTTGCTGGTAAATGACACTGCATTTAAGTTATCTTCTTCAGCAAGTTTGGTAAGTTCAAAGCGCCAGCAACACGTCTCTGGTACTAGTAGAGCATGCTGGCTTCAGCTCAGAGGAATGCCAAGCTTCCTGGGCTGGTGACACAAGGTGGGGCTAGCAAAGTGGTGGCAGAGGAATGGTAGTTTGCCAGTCTGAGAACGAACCGACAAAATTTGGCTTGGAGACTGGAGGCACTCAATATGAACAGCAAAGCATCCGCAGTGAATCAGCTGAAGCTTCCACTTCATAGTAAAAATTAATGAACGTTGAATGCCCAGTACGAACTGCAGTACAAGTATTAAATAGACCTTGTTTTAAGGCGAAAGCCTTTAATGG
Source organism: Amblyomma maculatum (assembly GCF_055883805.1). Classification (NCBI taxonomy): domain Eukaryota; kingdom Metazoa; phylum Arthropoda; class Arachnida; order Ixodida; family Ixodidae; genus Amblyomma; species Amblyomma maculatum. The sequence goes on along the minus strand of NC_139347.1, from coordinate 29,712,132 downwards.
CTCATACTGTCGTCATTTGGTCGCATTATAGCTGTCAATCATCCTGACTTAGCCACGCTGGGCACCGGAGAAAAGTATTTTAGTTCTCCTTGTCTAGCGTCATGCCAAAGTGGCTGCCATGGAGACTGCCACCGCTAGTTAATGGTAGGTAGTTATCGATAATGATAGTTAGTGACAGTAATGATAATGACAGAGATGACTGTGACTATGACGTCATCACCTGGTGATGTCATGACCAGATGTGACGGCATGACGACGTCACATCCGGCCATGTCTAATAACCGGAGCTGACATCATGATGACATCACATCCTGTCATGACGCCACAACTGGTGGCGTCATCACCAGGCGTCATCGCCATCACCAGGCGATTCATGCATATAAGAAGCTGACTCCACCAGGCATCCGGCCCAGGCGTCTGTGTGGCGCCTTTCATTTGGCGCTTCCTTGAATGCCGCACCACACAGCATACAGAAGCAGACGCAGTATAGCAGGCATCAGCGGTGTTTCAAATTGGTTTACAGCAAAAAACGTAGCACCTGTTACTATTCTCCATGAACACCTTATGGTTCGGTCTGAACCATAAGAAAAAAGAGGAAGGTGGTAGTGGAAAAAGAGAAAGAGGTGGGGACGTAGTGGAGGGCTTCGAACCACCGCGCAATAGAGGCTTTCACCTCACTGGACTTTAGTGCCCCCTAGAATTTTTTATGCTTCGACAGCTCGAAGCTGTGTGTCAAGAGCTGAGCTCGTACCACACCTCATGTTTCGCAGCCAATAACTGAGTGTGACAGCCAATTACCATGCCTAATGCATACCAATGAGCTTCAATGAGCTTCATTCAGATGAACGGGGTAGAGGCCAGCTATCAAAATCCCACCTTACCAGAGAGGCATTGGCAGGGGCTTTCAAGAGCCTTTTAATGTCAGGTTGTCCTGCCATCTACTAGTAGTCTATGCCAATGGGTGATTTCACTCCCGTGTAGCATTATGAACCCCCAATGAATGGCGCAAAGCCAATCCAGCACTCACAAGTGGCCAGCCAATGCTGTGCATGACGAGACCCGGCCGGTGCTTGGCGGGGTCCACCTCCCAGAGCTCCTTGAGGCCCAGTCCGTACGTCTGTGGCTGGCACTCCTTGCGCAGGTCGAAGCGCTTGAACAGCTGCTTGGCCAGGTGGCCGTGGCAGCCCTCGGCAAAGATGGTGCACTTGGCATGAAGCTCCATACCTCGCTCAAAGTGCTCCTGCATGAGGTGTGGTAACACACGAGATGCTGTGGACCAATATGCCCCAAGAGGTGCTATTGTAGTAGGTGGGATTCTACTTTGAGGCACTAAAAACAAAATAAGCATGAAACACCTTGCCTGAGGCAGCTTTGTTCCACAGAGAATTTTGAAGGGAAAAAAAAAAAAAAGAACAAGAATAACTACTGCAGAGACAGGCTTAGGGAAAGCCACATATATATATTGAAAAGAAAAAAAAAATTAAACAATGTCAGTGCTATGCTCCGACTGGGACTCCCATAACTATCAAACTGCTACCATGAGATGCTGCTCCGGCATGCTAACTGACTTCCCCTTTTCCTCCCACTTATTGTGAATAAAGTTTTATCAGCCTCAGCCTACAACACCAACTGTTTCGTCAGCTGCAACCCTCCAAGCTGTCTCTGGTGCAGCTTTGATAGCCCTGTGAGACTGCATTTTTGGTTTGCTGCAAGTCTGGTTTTGCCCTGTTAAAATTGCTCTCCGAGCCTTTTGGACAGCCACAATAAATGATTCGAGCCTCGAAGCAACTTGCTGTAGATACTATTTTCCACGGCTCATTGCCCCTTCTATGAGTTCCTCTCGGAAGTTTTTATTTTTTTGCCCAGCCAACATGAATTATGCCCCTCATGCTATCAGGCACAAAAATATGAACAACACCGCAGTACAAAAACCTACATAGTACAGTATTTCGGAATTCTTGAGGGCAAGCTCCAAGACAAAATGTGTGCAGATCTACAAGGCTCTGTATATGGCCAAGCCTATGGTTCCTAATTTCCAAGTGTAAAAATTCTTAATGACCTAAAGCCATTTTAAGCTATTTAAAACGGCTTCAGGTCAGGCTTGCATTAAGGCATCAGGAGGGAAAAGAAAAAAAGAAGAAAATGTACGTCTGAAAGCAGCTGCTGTTTATGTGGCTCACACCCATTGGGGTTCTCCGGCTTCTTTAAAGAGGCCGACCCTTTTTAGACCAAGGCCAAGGCTACAATTCAGGCATTCTTTAATACTTGATCCATGGTGAAATGTAGCATGCATTTCACTTAAAGAGACAACAGTACAACACCCTAGCACAGTATGCAAAACTTTTCGAAAGAATATTCATGCAAACACGAGACTTTTTCTGAGCAGGGCAATGCATACCTTTGGGGAGCCATCCTTGGCTATGCCCACATCATTCGTGGCCACACCTTTAACGCTGCCATCATCATGGTACAGCACCTACACGTGAAGTGCACAAAGCAAGGGCAGAGCTTGATTAAGCATTGCTTCCAACTTGTAAAAGCATGCACACTTGAGTTGCTTTCAAAAAACAAAGCAGAACTCTGTATTACACCAGCATAACCATCCCTTTGAGCATGCATCAAGATACGTCATGCCTTTCACTTAAAGCATGGAATCAAATTTATTTTTAATTTGCTCAATTTGCTTTGCTAAAAATTAAAAAATTATTTTCTTCAGCCCAGTTTTCAATACAGGAAAAAAACAGCAGGCCCAATTTCTCATGCAAACAACCTACAGCAACTTGCAAAAGAAAATGTTCCGGATAAAAATCAAATTATGAAGAGAAGGAAACTACAGACTGTACCTCACTGGCACCATATCCGGGATAAATCTCCACACCCAACTCTTCGGCTTGAGCGCCAAGCCAAGCCACAACGTTTCCAAGCCTTACTATGTAGTTTCCATGGTTGTACATTGGCAGACCTAGGCAGCACCAGAGGGAACAAGTTGCCAATGATTAGGAATGGCATTCTAGCAGCAGCATCCAGTAGCATCACCTAAAGCAGAGTACAGTGAAATCTTGTCCATTTGGCCCTCGCTAATTCAAAAATTCAGATAATTCAAGCTAGAAGCACAGCCCCGGCTGATGCCCATGTAAATCTATGATGCCGAATCCTCATTAAGTTAAGACATGGGCTCGCTCGCACGGATCAATTCAGAGATATTCACGCCAATCATGACCTGCAAAGCCAGCGATCGTACAAACAGACCTGCCTGAACCTCAATTAAATTAAATAGTGGTGCTGACAAGCATAGTTCCAAGTTTGCTTCTTTTTAAAATCATGCCATCTTGCGCTGCCATCGGATGCCCACATCGGCCAGTCGCATAGTTTCAGATGTTGCTTTGCTGGTCGCTAGTACTTTAGTGTTATTATTGCGAAAGCGATACTACTCGCACTTTCAAGCTTTCGGGTGACCCAGCCGCAGTTACGTATCACCCACGTGACGCTGTGATGTCACACCCCACGTGACACACGGGCTGGCAGGAGCTGCCAACTTGGATCTCTCGTTTCACATGGAACGGTTATGTCAGAATCAGCCTGCTAGGACCCTGGCATTCACGTTACTCTATTAGGTCACTAAGGCACGTGCTATGGCTTGGTTAAGACGGGGCTTCATATGTGGGCTGAGGAAGAAGAAAAAAAAGAAGAAGAACGCTCGATCGCTCACAGCTAATGCTTTCGCTCAATATTCGGTTCAGCAGCGTTGAACCCTCTTAATTTTTTTTTTTTTGGGGGGGGGGGGGGGTGACACCACACCTTTCTAATGCCAACATATACTATAGTATTTCTATCTTGTATCCACATGCTTCCCCCACTCTTCAAGTATGCTTAACCATCACATACTGAAGATGCTTTACTGCGTGTAACTGTGACTGCAGTGAAGCATCCTCAAAATGTGATAGGTGATTTGCAAAGCAGCACCACTGCTACTTTGTCGCACTGCGATAAGGGTTGCAGAGGCACCCATGATTTTAGAGCTATCCTTTGACATTTCAGACAGCTTGTGCAGAGCAAAGGCCTCGACAAAACCACAATAAATAGTCACTGTTGCTTATTTTTCATTGATAATTCATAAAAAATACATAATCCAGGCGTTCTTTATATAAAATTACTGCAATGCTAACAGCTTTAGGAAGCTGCTCTGTTCAATGCACGAGATATTTTTCCTGCATTAACCAAGCAGAAAATTGCTGCATAGTAGTGGTAGTTTCAGCCGCCTCAAAGTATCGAATTTCAAGTTTTGCTCACTGCAGTTTGTGCTAAGCAATAAAAGCTTTTTCAACTGGTGAAAAAAAAAAAGCAGGCAAGAAAAGTATTTTAAAGAGAATGGAATTGCACAGACCTTTGAACACTGGAATTTTGATCTGAGACTTCTCAGTGAAGTAATAGAACTCATCATGCTTTACAGGAGTATGCAATGGAGCCTGTAAAGAGAGACAAGCAATGGGGCTGCAGTCCCACTCATTAACAAATAAAACTGAAAAAAAAAAAGCTGCACAGAAACTGCAGTACATATAACAGTTCACATGATGAAAGCACGCCCATCCTACTGATTCATAGCAGTTGAATTTTGCGGCAATCACTGAAGACACTGCATTAGTCAAATTAGATATATTTCTTTCCAATTTCTTGCTCCGCAAGAAACATCTGGGTGGAAGATTTGGCATGATACCATCAATACAAATGAATTGAAAGCATATGGCTCATAATTCGCAATCAAGACTTGCCACGTTACCATCAACCCATCATAACAATGTGTGCTCCCATCTGCAGAGCCACAGTTGTTGACCCAAATCGGTTAGTACAGTTAAAAATATGAAGCAAGTGTTTTAGGCAATAAGCAGGTGTAAAAGACAGAAAAAGTTTACTACTATCCCCCATATTGCTGGTAGTAAGGCAGTGGTGCACTGGTAGAAGGAGGCCTAACAATTTTTCTGTTGCCGTTCTACAAGAAGCTAACCGCACTAATGAGCTTACACTAGACATAGATATTACTTTCAAGTTTCGACCTAGCAGCCCCCTTGCCTTTTCTGCCTTTTGGAAAGCTCTGCTGACAACCCTGTAACGTGCCAAATCTTTTCCATCTTCATTGCTACTGAGGACACAGTTTGGATAAAACTATGAGACTGCAGTTTTAAGCAAGTTAGAAGGAATTCTGGTGTGTAAACAAGCGAATGAAGCCTTACCCCTCTCTCTTTCCAGTCAGGGAAAAGTTCTTGGAGAGGGCCGGGCTCGATGCAGGCTCCGGAAAGGGTGTGGCCGCCTGTGCCACCAAAGAGAATCAAGCAATCAGCAAAGAGGGTTCCGATTTGACCAACGAGCCATGGGCTGTCTACGTCAATTTCAGAAGCCAGTGCACAGGCTAGCTGACATATCGATGTCATGTTTATAGTACTGTCATGTGAAGACAATAGGCATGTGCACAACATTTCGTGTGTGCATAAATGGTGCCGTGTCATTTACCAGACATTTACCAGAAGGCATACCTGTTTTCCTAAGGGGGTGGAAGCAGGCTCGAGCATTTTGGAGCAGCTCAGGGAGCAGTAATAAGCTAATATAGAGCAGCTTTGGAGCAATAAAATGAGAGTTTGGAGCATTCAAATTTTGTTTTGGAGCATGTTTCTAGGGTCAAGTGCTTTTAATGATTGCAAGCTCTTGTTTCTAACATACAAAAATACCCACTTGGATTCCTTTCTATTCAACGTTCAATGCTTTGCTGACTATACCTGCATCTCTGACGAGACAAGACGAACAGCCAAAACATGTACAGATATTTAAAATAACACAACTGACAAGTCAAGCAATTTGGAAAAGACTAGCCGCAAACCAAATGCTTTCTTCTATACGTCATAACTGAACTAAGTCTGGCTATTTTGACATGGTAGATTAAAACATGGAGTCTATCCCTTTGATGTGCTCAAGCATGACCACTAGTGATGTGAACTACAAATCTGGAGTTCACATTAATGACCAGCCCATTTCCGCTCTCCTTGTGCACATCCTTGGTGATCCTATGCTATGCTGAAAAATTCCAGGGCACTCGCCAGTAGTACCTTCAGGAAGGATAGACTGCACTAACGGGTAGTCCTTGCCTCCTCCAGATTCTTTTGCTTTATAACCTTCTGCCAGAAGCTCCTGTTTTCAGCTGAGCAACACTGGCACTTCCTGTATTTAAATACGTTGGCAACAGGCCCTGTACGGCTTTTAACACTCTTCAGAACATGACTAGCGAATGGCGCCTTTGTGGTGTCACCCGCTTACGCTTCAAGTATGCTTTTGTCTAACGTAGGATTGACAAGCTTGGTACTAATAATGAGGCGCAATAGTGAAGTGCCTGCTTGCTTTCACAGATGAACCCTTGAAACAACTCGCGTTGTTCTGTGTTGGCAGACAACTTTCCTAGCAGCTCAAGATACCCGCCATGACTGTTTCGCCCACTTCTCTCAATTCAAATGTCTTGGAGAAGGTGCTATGTAAAGTACACAAAACATTTTTTCCTAATTATTTCCCTCCAAATGCTTGTTGTCACTTTTAAATGTTCTTGCAAATTTGTTATGCTCTATGCTTTTCTAGTTTATGCTCTTTTAACTTTTAAGCTCAGCGCGAGGTGCATTATAACTGCCACCGTTGTGCTGCCTTTGTTCGGACTAAAACGCCCCCTAGAGCGTGTGCATGGTGCTCCCAGCATGTCACTGCCCCCTGTGCTTCTCACGCTTACTTAATCAAACTGCATCGAATCACATTCCTTGCGGGCAATACAATGGTTCACTGTGCAGCAAAAAGCAGCCTTTCGCTAAATTTGATGGCAGAACATTGAGGCAGCCGGTTTGGAGCAGTTTTGAAGCAATATTTTGCTTTAGAGCAGGATGGAGCAGTTTAGAGCAGAATAGAGCGAATGGAGCAGCACTTCCATCCCTGTTTCCTCTACAATCTCAAGAGCACACCTCGACAAACACAAGTGCAATTGAGGGAAGTTTTGGCTGCATGAGATGAGAACTACTTGGCTGCCAGCAGAACGTTTTATGATCTACCCACGCTAAGTAAGATGAGCAAAAGGCAGTAAACAACTGATGCTCACAGCAAGGTAATCTCTAATAATCAGCAGCAGGAGAGGAGGAAAGGCTGCACGATAGATCACTGCTTTGCGGTGCTACCAAAGTTAATTTCTTCACTTATTGCAGGAAAGACTGCTAAGCTTAACCACACATGTGAAACGTCATAACTACAAATGCGTTATTGCAAATAAAATGCATGCAATGAGATGTTGCAAAGATAATGTAGATCAGACATCAGCTCAGTCTGAAGCACAGCAAAACTTTAGACACACATAAAAATGAACTTCACGATAAGTAATGGTAACTCAGCTCAGGAAATTTTCACATCCAGCTAGGATTTGCCTTCCTTGCACCCTAAACTATTTCTGAGAATCCCCTTACATGCATTGCATTTTAAGATTCCATCAGGATCAAGGTGGTCCTCCTATATCGGTTGTTACAGAAAAAAATTTCAAAAATTAGTTCAAAGCATGAAAAAAAATTTTCGGAAACAAGTTCTCAGCCTTAGGCAATGTAATTTACTGTATAAGTTATTCCAATTTATATATAGTTAATTAAAACTCAATAGGTAACATTTTAATTAATCCCATTGGGTACTTGCTGCCAATGAGGAGTTCAAAGTCACAAACAAGAGATGCCATATTAGCTTTCATTGAAGAAAAACTCATTTTCTAGAACGCTCTAGTAAAAGAAAACCCGAGCTTTTCCACGCAAAACTAAAACAGAATTTGGTGCATTAAGTGCACAGGAAGCTCATTAAAAATGGCACACCCATTGATGATATGATGTGCTGCAGTGAGTACTATGCATAATCCAAACTGCATGCTGTATTGTGTTTCATCAAGAAGTTTTGCATCGTCGCTTAGTGCGTCACTGCTAACTGCATAGCAATATTTGGCAGCAACAGAGCAAAAGAAAGTGCGTGATATAGCAGAGTAGAGCAAACAGTTTCCCAAATTCCCATCGTAGTCACTGCAACACATCAGTCGCAGATGTGCCATTTTCACTGAGCTTCCTGTTCTTCTCATTGATACATCGGCAACTTCACCATCAGCTTCATCGTGCCTTCATCTGCAATGTCGTTGTTATCGTGCTACGTCAGAGGCTGGGTATAAAAACCCAGCCCGCAATAAAGCATTTATTCTTGTGTCATACCGGGCTGATGCCAGTGCATCTCAGCCCTAGTGCGACATAGCACCCATGTGCTTGGTTTCGGGTGTCTGTGGAAAAAAGCCCCCCCGATTTCATCGCATTGCAGGGCTTAAGAAAACCAGTTCTACTTTACCTTCAAAACTCATATGGCATCATCTTGTGGATGAACTCCCCATTGAGAATAACTACCAAGCCGTGTTAAGTGAAAAGTTGATTAGTGAGTTTCAACTAATTAACTCAATAATATAAATAGGTCCTGCAATACATTATGCCAATTGCAGCTCAGAGTTTGTCCCTAAAAATGATTTTTATCCTATTTCAAACACAGTTTTTATGAATCTTTGAAAACTCACTGAAACATCTAGATAACCCTCCTTTCCCTTTAATAAAAACTTGTGACATTAAAGCAAAAATAATTTCTTAAGCCACAAGAAACCAGAGCAATGTGTCTGGTGCTATGGTGCATTCATGAAAACAGGTGGAATGAACAAGTGGCACCCATTAATTGCATTTTGTAATAAGTATTTTCTAAAAGTCATATAATGCTAACGCAGCTTCAAAGCTAAAGCAAGCACACTATCAGAAACTAGCGCCCACATTCCAATTTCTATCCCTCGAAGTGGTCATTGACTGACTATAGCAGCGAAGTAGATAAGGAGTCCAGCTGCACAAAATTCCAGTTGGGTGAAGCTGTCACGGTAGTGAGACATAAAGCATCACTAAAACAAGCTCAGTTTGGTTGTCTTTTGTGCAGCACGTCACTTGTGCTCAGAAGCACCAAGCAAAACCTTTCTTCTTTATGCGAATGAGCAATACTTTATTTTCCAACGAATGTCATCAGTATAATACGACGATCTTATTATGTTAGCATACAGCATTTCACCTTTAAGTGCGAGGTGCTTTCAGTTAAAAAAAGAAAGGCAGTTTACACAACTGTGGAAGTATTAAACTGCGGAAGTTCCTCCGCCAGGAGAACCCTGTTCTTCCCTCAATCCAATCGCAAAGCTTTTCCCTATACCTATATAGTACACGGCCAAGTTAAATGGGTGCTAATTGTAGCGACATTCCTATCAGAAAGCTGAATAGAACATTACATGCAGAACCTGAGAATGAACAGACACATCCAATGAAGCAAGGACTGACCAATCTGTGAGGCCTTTTCCACCAGGCAGACTCTGAGGTCTTTGCCCGCCTCTGTGGCCAACTGCCGCAGGCGAATGGCTGCCGACATCCCCGCTGGCCCACCACCCACAATGAGCACATCGGTCTCATCAGAAACACGGGACATGTCCACATCTGCAGAAAGGAGGGCAGTACACTGTTTGTTGGCTGACAGATCTGTTGGCAAGTACATTCAATGTCAACATGAATGCGACCTCATCAGACTTTAGCTAAGAAGATAAACATCCTTGCTAGAGGTCATAATTTTGAAAAATGTCTAGCAAAGCAATTTCAGAATAGCTAACTTTGTTGCTCTGTGCTTCACTGTTAATTTTTTGACAGTGATCATGACACTAGGAAAAATTTATTGTTTCTGGTAAGCTGGTAAAAAAGGGTTAACACAGATTGTGCTTCAAACAAAGAAATGGTGTCACATGTATTTGAACTTTGCTGATAAATAATATGCAGATGTAATTACTGCACCTTATCCAGAAATATATATATATATATATATATATATATATTTTTTTTTTTTTCTTGGTGGGGGGGAGATGGCTTAGAAGAAGGACAAAGACTTTCTGTCCTGCACATAGCAACGAATGACAGAAAAAGACAAGCTGCAAGAAGTGTAAACAGTTAACAAAGTATGTCTCCCTCTCAGACCAAAATAAATGTATAACACGGGTCCGGTAACGTCTCTGCTGTGTTCCACATGTGCTGTGTGTGGTGATATAGAATATTACGTCATGTGCTGTCCAGGGTACAGCGCAGAAAAGAGTGTTGTTCGCTTCCCTCAAGAAAACATGAGTCCCTCACAGTTAGTTTCAGGACATTGTCTACACGTGCAGAAACGAGCCTTGCGGAAAGGAGGTTTCATGCCTTCTTTTAACTTTCCTGCAGGACTCGGATCTGTAATCCAGATGGTGACAGAAGTAGTGGCTATTATCTATTATGTCTGCTTATTTATGACTGACTTGCGAACACTATTTATTATTTAAGTAACGCTACAGTGAAGCAATTGCCAGCAGAAACCGCAAGGCTAATTCCACCTGTAGTCAGCAACAACCTTAACCTCAATGCCAAAATAAATACAGACAAGATAAGGTGCAACTGCAATGGGCACTTGAAAGAATGCAGCTTTCACTAGAGCTTTTATACTTAAATTTTTAAAATCCAGTCCTTTCAATACCTCCTGCAAACTGCCAAATAACTGCAGCTAAATGTACAGATGCCGACATAAGTAAACGGAGCACACTTTTCTGTTCAAATTAAAATTACGCTGTCTGCACCGTAGATAAGAAAGGGCACTGGCATCTACTACCAGTTCGCATATACCATTACTGCCAGTTTCAATTATGCAAAGCGTGAAAAACGTTAGAAGGAAATAGAGTGCTCCATTTACTTTTGTCCGCACCGGTACGTTGATGCTGCATCAAACAATGAACAAGTATATATAGATTCTGCTAGCTTTACCACAAACATTACAGCTCTCACTGTGAATATGAGGCTCTTTTAGCTCATTTCTTCATTTTGTAAATTCTCCATGAAAACTGGTTCCACAACCAACTACACATAATGAATAGGAAAATGAAAGAGTGCTGCTAAGTATTCTGGTGCGCTGTGTTAACGGAGAGCTAGAATATTAAAACTCAACCTATCCTTATTTTTATCCATGCTTACATGCAAACATAGAAATGCACCAAGGGAATTGACAAGTGCATGCTCATATGGAAGTGTACATCCATATTAAACTTTTGCACACAATAAAGCAATACAAAGGTCACTGTAATGAAAGTTTCTATTATACAATTATTATGTCAACTGTTAGTTGTGCCACCTAGCAGTTTCCAGGCATATATAGTATTATAATTACCAATTGGCTTGATTAGATTTCTCAGCAACCCACACATATTTATTTGCAGTACTTGCCTTTCCACCGAGAATCAGTTTCCCTGGGTATGACTGTGTAATGAGTCGTAATTTTAGGGTGCTCATGGTGGCACCAGCGAAGGCCATGGATCACGACGGCTCCCCTTCCTGCAGTAAAATAAAACTAGGTATCAACGTAACTGACACAGTGTTAGCAGGCACTCTGTGGCTGCAGTGTTAGTTCTTTGTCACTTGATGCGACTGGACGCAGCTTCTGATGAGCAGGGAGTCTTACACAAAAAGCCGCATATCTGTCGTGTCCATCAGATGCTGCTGTCTCACAACTATATGTCTGTTCGAGGCTTCTTTTTAATGTTTCCTGCATTTTGAATCAGCTCCTGTTACATTTCATCATTAATTACATATGCAAATGCAATAGGCATTGTGTGCCTTTACACACCACCACATACCACTTGTACTGAGACTGTCTTGCAATAAGGCGCCGAGCCACTCACATAGGCACCTATGCACATGTTGGTTGACGATTAGACTTCATCAGACTGATGGTCAATACAGGCTGTGACTAGCACTTCTCTGCCAGGTCTCATAAAGATTGGCCCCGGGGTGGCGCAGCGGTTACGGTGCTCGACTACTGTTCCCAAGGATGCGGGATCGAATTCCAGCCTCGGCAGCCACTTTTTGATGAGGCAAAAAGCTAGGCACCCTTGTGCTGTGCGATGTCAGTGCATGTTAAAGAACCCCAGGTGGTCGAAATTTCCGGAGTCATCCATTACGACGTCTCTCATAGCCTGAGTCGCTTTGGGACGCTAAACCCCACAAACCAAACCAAACCAAAGATTGGCCCACACTTGTGCAACATTTTGGGGGTGCACAGACCAGAAACCGCTTAAATGACCATGAGGATAGGTGGTGGTGGTGGTGAGGAAACTTTATTCTAGCGGATACAGACAGCGACACCAATGGCCGCCCCCCACCTAAACGACGGCCACTATCCCTCAGGCAGCGGCAGCGTTTTCAGCCTGCTGGATGAGCTTTATCTGTGTCCCCGCGTCGTGGCTGAGCAGTAGAGACTCCCAGTGATCAGAGTAGCGTACGAAGTGGCTTGCAGGTAGGGACTGTGGGCATTTGCAGATCATATGATTTAGATCAGCTTTGGCACCACAATTTTTGCATTTGTCTGAAGAGAGTTCTTCCTAATATAGGCAACATAACTGGGGATTTGGATAGGTATTTGTTTGAAATTTACGCCATGCTTTGGCCTGGCGGTTGGAAAGTGTTTCGTCTGCAGGGAGGAATCTGAGTCTGGCAAATCTGTAATGCTGCAGAATTTCTCTATAAAAAACCAGCCTGTCCTTGCCGGAGTTTATAGTGGGTGGGCTGCATGACCAAGCTCAGCGGGACAGCTCTCGAATGAGGATAGGTACTATTCTTCATATGTGTGTGTGTGCTTAAGGCAAGGCAAGTATTTTATCAAAGCAGTTGTGAAAATACACTTCAAACTAATTGCATCTCCTATTCCAATTTTATTCTTTTTTTTCTTCCCTCTCCTCTCACCTCCGTCTATCCTCTACACTCGCTAGGAACTGACAGACAGCAGTAAAGCCTTCCAATGCTGACACGCACAAAACAAAATTAAACAACTGTTGGCAATATGCGTACGTGTATTTAACTTCTTTTTTTAATGTTTATATACATCATCGCAGACATATTAGGTAAGTATCAGCTGGCCACATATATAAGTATGCATGCGGCTAAAGAAAACTGTCATAGCATTACTGCTGGCAAGGTGCGCTGATGCCGGGTGCTATCCAGGTTCGAAACCGGCGGATGCAAAGGATAAGATGCCGCCTCACGTTCCCAGTCAACACCAATGTGCTCGATAAGAAGAAATAACGCTCAAGGCCTCCGCCCTAATTTAAGACTGCAAAACATGCTCTACGCGGTTCATGTAGACGTACATCAAATTTATACCTCGCGGGCGACTTTGCCCTTCAATCCCTCCTGTTGACATATGATCGCGGAAGCTCGTCGCTCAGACCGCGACGATAATGTACGCACATGGTAACCTTGACACCGCTTCCTGGACGCATTAAGATTCTCATAGTCGCGAAACAAACCTTGCCAATTCAAAGATATCCAACTGTATCAAATTCTTGAGTTACCCTTCGCTGGTAAGTTTACTAACCCAACGTAAACAGAACCAACGAGAGATCGCGGAAAGTGCTGAACATCGATTTTAAATCTCTTTTGGACAATAGCAGCTCGAAGCTCATTCAAACGAGCAAATTGCTACTATCCTAATAGATTATGCATTCCTTCATAAACGAACATGAGATGGATCAAAGAAACCTTACGGAGCACAGCTGATCGCAATTTTGTGCAGGTCGCCATGAGCCATGCCTTGAATTAAATTCGACAATAGGGGCCGCCAGCAACCAGAGGATGATTGAGAAAGTAGTGCGGTATTTTGTAATATTGTAAGCGTGCAACGCAAGAACAAAACAAAGATATGTTTTACTTAAAATATTTTTTTGCTAAACGTATCACCGATCACGGAGCAAACCCATCGAGCTCTGAAGAAACAACGATTTGTGACGAGTGTGAGAGGGGTGGGAGTCCTGTAGGTGAGTGGTGGTTAACAGGGCAAAGTGAGGCTAGGGGTGGTGTTTATTTCTCTGGACCTATTGCGCGTTGCAGGTCGGCGGCCGTGCTAGCCGTGCTGCGCAGTTAATTTTCCGTTTCCAAGAAAGGCTACAGCCGGTAAGCTAACTTTCATAGTTACCTTCTTTTAGCCGTTCCGTCACTTCAGGCATTGCCCGCACGCTGATGAACTGTGTGTGCTAAGCGCCTCCTCGCCTCTTTTACCCGCCTGGCCGCGTCTTTACAAAACGCTTAATCTCAGGGGTGTTTTCTGCTCTTTGATATGGGGTTATCTGTTAAGCATGAGCTCATTTGTTGCAGTCACATTTGTCAAGTGATTATTTGCATTACGGTTATTATGTGAAGCTTCCAGAACGATAACTGGAAGAAGACAATCAAGGTCATCGGGGGTGCACATGCCGGCTCATGGCTGATGTGGGGACACTTTCTGCAGTGTGTAATAAACTTGTATTTCTATTTCTATCACGTATTTCTCGCTATCGTATTAAGCAGCAGCGATAGAGAGCTTTGTCCTTGTGACACAGCGCGATACACTACTACTAGTCGCTGTTCTGTGCATAGTGAAATGATTGAATCAGTTTCCCGAGCTACAAGTGTCGGCATTTAACCGATGTAGCTAAACGGAATGGAACGTGATTGGAAAGGTATCGAGAAACAACGGTTCAGTGTGTGCACTAAATCGCTCGTTTCGTTTTGCCCAAGCTTCAGCACCTGTGACATGATAGTCGCGGTTTTTCCTAATGTGTTCCTCTTGGCGTCTTTCAGATTCTTGAAAAAAAAAAAAAAAAAAAAAAAAAAAATGGGTCTTCATTTCGGCAGTCTCTACAAACTGCGAGGAATTGTTATGTATAGACTGTCTCCATACGAGCAGCGTGCGTTCGCTGGTCTGTTTAAGCAAGGTATCCCGAACACATTTCGGAGGACAATGGACCAGTTCCCCTACGTCGTTCCACGTAAGTTTTAGCACTGGCACAAATTCGGCCGTAATTCTGCCGAATTACGCTACGCTTACATCACGAAAACTGTCACAAACAGATCGGCTAGCCTCACTCCTATTAGTCGATTCTTACCGGTAAACCTGTCGGCCAACAAGAGGGGCAAATTGACATGTTTGTCAGTTCTTGTGATCCGAGCGTATCCTAATTCGGTTGCTGGTGGTCACTGTCACAGTCGGCACTGTGCCATTTGTGCAAGTTCACTCTCTCTACTGTTCTACCTTGTAGTAAGCAACACGCAAGGAACTCCTTTTGACACTGTGTTAACCAGATTGCTTGCATGTGGCATGCAGTTTGTGAAGTGCAAAAGAAAAATATCTTCGAGAGGGCGGTAACACTGCAAGCTTGAGTTGTACATCATTTAGAGAGAAAAAAAAAAAAAAAAAAAAAAAAAAAAAAGATTGCAAGTCTGTTATCACCTTTTATGTTTTTAAAAATTTTGATTTAAAAAAAATCTGTTATGGCAATTTCTACTGGTTGCTCCAAGCAGGCGGGGATGATGATGATATCGAATTTGACTGGTCGACCAAGATAGATTGCGAGTATTCTGCTGGTCATTTGGAGAAACTCTGGGTGCTCCAGATTTTTACTGTTTTTAGGGGTTTCAGAGATATTGGCAGAAGACACTTGGCATCACCGTTCTTTTTTTTTTTTTTTGCAAGTGTATGTCGAAGTGCGTCTATCGAAAAACAACTACAGCATTAAAACTGTGCGAAAGCAAGTTGTAGAGTACTGAACTCTCACCTATATTTGAATCGCAACATATTTTGGCGCTAGGATGCGACTTCAACTTCTGGAACTGGCCCACCATTACTTCCGCCTTGCACTCGTCATGTTCCACCGGTCGACGTAGATTGATCCGGTCTGTAAGAGTTTAGGTTGCTCTGTTCCGATTCGAGCGCCCAGCTGCAATCAGCCTGCGGAAATCGTCATTAGTCATGTGAAGGGCATGTTCAGAGGACAATGAACTATGTTAACCAGTCAAAACGTATATTTAAAAAAATGCTGCTAAGCTTTGAAATGGCTCAAATTATTTGTTTAAGGTGAGCAGTCATCACTGTCTTCTCTAGCATGTGAATATGCAAATGGCTCAGCATAAAGCAGCTTGTGCACCAACTTGGATCTTCACATTGCTCTTAGTTTTCTGCGAGTTATACCAACAAACCGAAAACAATGTCATTTTAGGTGGACTCATTTCTATTGAACTGTCGTATCAAAACTCAGCCATGATTTTTTAATATCCTAGGTCACTGCATGCCTCGAAGTGTAAGGGGAAAGCATACAAAGTTTTGCTCAGATATATACATTTTTTTTATGAAGTGCTAGCATAACGTGAAACATGAAAAAATCAAGCTTTGAGAAAAACGAAAGTTTTGCAGTTTCCCTGGTGGCTTGTATGCTGAGGCATATGAGGCTGAAACCCATCAGGCTAAAGGTCTATTCATATTCACACTTGCGATTAAATGAGGTCGTGCGACGAGGAGAGGAGCTCGCCACTGCCGATGTTCACACTTGCGACTGTCGCCTTCTCGAGAAACGAGTTGGGAGTAGGAAAGCTGCAGGGCGATGACAGCGAACGTCAGTAGCAGCTGCTTGCCAGATACTTCAGCTTTTTCAGGCGAGAACGCCGATGACAAATAGACGGTGTCAATCACCATGGTATCAATATAAAATGTTGCGCCTGCGTGAAAAACCCATTTCTCAAAAGTTCATTATACTTACCGGATAGTCCGAATATTTTTCCAATCTCCTCCCAGGCCATATCCTTCTCCCTGCCTTTGAATACCGGGTGCCGTTTGTTGAAAAGGTAGGGGTATTCTTTAATTGCATTGAAAAGGGGCTCGATCGAGTACTCCGGGACCTCGCTGATTGGTGAAATGGTTTGCGACTAGTAGTCGCGTGACTAGAAATTCGAGTAGTGCCCGATCGGCCTGCGGCAGTCGCTTTTCGACCGATGCGACCATTTACGACTGTTGCTTTTCGACCAAACCGGTCGTGCGACCGCTGCTAGTCGCAAGTGTGAACGGGCCTTTAGTCTCTCT
Source organism: Amblyomma maculatum (assembly GCF_055883805.1). Taxonomy (NCBI): domain Eukaryota; kingdom Metazoa; phylum Arthropoda; class Arachnida; order Ixodida; family Ixodidae; genus Amblyomma; species Amblyomma maculatum. The sequence continues at coordinate 29,695,134 of NC_139347.1, read as the reverse complement.
ATACACGACTTTACAAAGGGGTGAAGGGTGCTGCCATATTGGTGAGCTGGGCTGCTTTTGTAGCAAAGGAAAGTGCTGACAACTTCCCTCCCTTAACAGTCCAGTTAAACCGGTTTCTCCAAGGGTTGTAAAATGGTCTATACCTTTTGAGAGTTCTTTTGCTTGTTTTGCATGTCATTTTTTTTTTCACATTTGTTTCTCATTATTATTTTACTGTTGATCTGCCTTTGTCTCAGGTTGATAGCCCCTGTCGACGTAAGCTTCTTCGGTGTGGTAGACAGGTTTGACTGCGACTTGCCTCAGTGTATCTCTGTACCTCTGTTCTTATCGTTGGAGTGACACCAGCATCTTAAGGGAAGTTCAAACAAAAGAATGGACGAGCTCATATGAATATCTTTAGGAATTCGCTCCCAAACCATTCTTTTAAAACACTTCACATTTTGGGGTTTTCCCTGCCGGCACTTGTTTAAATGTTCATTTAAACAAAAATCACTGTACACTGGCTTCGCTTTGTTGGGGGTGTCATATGGAAGGCCAGAGAGACCTATGAAATGATAGAGACTTAATTATTTCTGCAACATATATTTCAATGCCAGGCACCAAAGACAAAAATTCAAACTTTGCAGGAAAAGTCTGTTTTCAGTGGTGGTACATATCTTAACTGATCACATGTTTGGATAGATTTTCACACTGAGTGACATTCAGCATTACTTTTGAGCTAAAGTCAGGTAGGTCGCTTTGATGAATCAGTGCAAAATAATTGAAGATCTGCTTTGTACGTGACGATGGTGGACCAAAAAAGGCTGTTGGCAACAGCTTTACTGGCAGTGACAGTATTACAAAAGCGTTCATACACGACACACAAAACTAAGAGCACGCATCAAACTTTCAGGGATGAGGAATAGCGCTTCCAGTGTAGCAGTTGAGAAACTGCCTCTTTTGTACTACTCTATATGATGTGGACCTCTTCAGTATTCTTGCCACTTCAGTGAAGAGCATGACCAAAACGTAGTATAGAACAGAATATTCAGCTAAATTTCACCGCTGTGTGAATGAAATTTGAGTAAACAAGCTTGCGGTTTAGACGGAACAGTTTTCTTGAATTGTTTTGAAGCGAGAGCTTCACTACGCCAGGTAGTTTGATCCGTCTGGTATGCACGGTTTTCACCTTGAGGGAGATTTAGAAGTTAGATTTCTGTGTTAAGCCTGGTGGTTGCCGTGTGGTTTTGGGCATAGTCACTTAGGCCACCAAGTGGCCCGTGACCACTGGCAAGGTCAAGGTCACGTAAGGTGAGATCAGTGTGCCATGGAAGTAGAGGACATAGCCACGTAGGCCAAGTCGCCCGTGAACACTGTCAAGGTCACGTGAGGTGATGTTGACGTGAGGTGAGTGTGACGTGGAAGTAGAGGGGCTGGAGGGGCTATATGTGTATGAATAGGAGCCCCCGGGCTCCTGCCTGGTTTACAACACTCTGCGAGATGGGGGACGAACACCCTGCTACAGTAGCGCGTTGGAATGAGGCCCTGAAAAGGCGGTGTGCCGAAGTGACTGATGAAGAATGGGCTTTACGTTTGGAGAAACGCGCAATCCATGCTTGGCAATGAGCGTAGCCATGTGCATGAAGGGTTCGCTTCCCTTCAGGGTTAACCAAAGTTAAACCACCAGCTAAAATTTTTTCTGTCACCGACACAACGCTCAGTAGGTGATTAACAAGAGCAACTTTTTCTAGAGACTGGTGGCACAATAAAGAAGGCACAAGAGCAAAATCGACACATGCTTGCTCTTTCTTGTTCTGTCATCGTCATTTGCCACTGTGCTGTAGCTAAATGCACCACCTAACAGTCCATTATTCTGAACAATACTGTAAAACCTTGTTGATATGTTTTTTAAAAATGCAGAAAAAAAAACTTCTTTATCTGGAAAAGCGTATCATCCCAACTCCCTGGTTTTGAGAAATTTAACTGCTGAATGAGGTGCAAAGGCATTTAAAATTGGGGCATTCACTGAATAAAAGTGTAGATTATCATTTATAAACATCAAGTATGCACAAGTCCTTTCTTAGCTTTCGCTGAATTCAGGCCGTATTTGTGTTGTCCTAAGAACAGAAGAGATTTAATTACAAATCGGGTTCATAGAAGGCAATGACGAGCTGGGATTGTTTCCTTGGTTGTTTCCGGATGCTTTGGCCCCTTACACCACTGGCATGTGAAGAAGCCATAGCAGTGGCTTACAGTCGCCGCATTTTTGCTTGTGCTGCGTCCCCCAGACCCGGCCCTCTCGTATGCAGGTGAATAATTGCAGTTATCAAATGGTTCACCCCTGTGCCCTAAGACACCGCAAAGAAGCCACCGCATTTCTCCTCATAAAGTCATGTTTCCGCGGGAACACACACGGAAACATGCGCCAACGTCTGCAAACACGCACCAATGTCTTTACGCCAACGTAAAGACGTTGGCTCATTGGCTTTCTTTGATGCTTTGCCCCTTTGCCCCGAGGCACCGCAGGAAAGCAACTGTGGCGGGTGAGCGTTGCTGGTCACATTTTCATGTCGCGAGTGCTCGTTAGCACATGTCCGGTTGATCGCAAAATTTATTATACGACCACAGGTTTTCGAAATTTCGAACATAGTAACCGGGAAATTTTGTTGTCTGCGAACATATTAACCAAGACAAAAATAGCATAACTCTATGAGAGATGCAATTTTGAGCGTATGAAACGGGAAATCGTATGAACTGGGATCGTGTCAACGAGATTATATTGTACATGCATCTCCAGTTTGACTGTCCGCTTTATGAATTTTAGTGCTGCTAAGCCGGTGCTCTGCCTATATTTCAGTGCAAAGCTTTTTATGCCATGTTGAGTTTCAGGCCTCATTAATTTCATCGCAAAATGGGGCTTATTCAGGCCCTTTGGAACATGTTAAATGATTAATGAGCACTCTGACAGGACAGACCTAGACAACATCTATTGCTACTCCTGCTGTGTCCTGTTTATGTGCTGTTCTTATAGTGTTCTGCTTGAAAGGAAAGGAAACGAAACTACAGGGCAGACACGTTCTAGCGCATATGAACGAGGACGAGAGAGACGTAGACAACACGAGCGCTAACTTTCAACTGATGATTTATTGACACCATTGCACATTAAATACAACCTGCATCATGACGTCACCCGACATAAACGCCGACATCACGTGGCCCCGGACAAAAAATTTAACTCTTTGGCCGTCAAAAAAACAGATGGTGTGCTGACACAGGATGCACCCGCTTTTATAATCAGATCTGCCTCGACTACTTCCCTGACATCTTTACACACATGTTTGGCTACTATCTTGCACGCGCTAAAAAATGGTTTGCACGCTTTTCTATTCTTTTCAGCACAATCGTGACAATGCACAGATAGATTACCATCCCTGTAGTTGCCCACGTTCCTCCTGTGCTCCAATAATCTCTCATTGACACATCGGCCAGTTTGGCCGATGTACCTCGAGCCACATGACAGGGGAATCTCATACACCACCCCGGACGAACAAGCTACAAAGGGTTCTCGATGTCTAATTGTGCACTGCTGTTTTGGCCTTGAAAAAGGGTTGGTCATTTTCACAAGTCTTCCTAGCTTCTCGGGAGCCGATAGCACCACTCTGACGTTGCTGCGTTTCGCTATCTTTTTTAGGCGATGCGAGGTGTTATGCAAATAGGGAATTACCACTGTTCTTTTTTCATTTCCATCGCTCAGTCTTTGTTTTTTCTTTGTTTTTCCTAGCATCCCTTCTGAAACAGATACAATGAGGCTGGTAGGGTATCCCGCTGACACAAGACGCGTTACTTGCCTTTGAAAGCCATGGGACATCGAATGGCAACAGGATTTTTTCAGGGAATTATTTAAGCACTGCTTGACTATTGCTCTCTTGACAAGTTTAGAATGTGATGAGTGAAACGGTAGTAGGGGTTTGTTAGCCATTGGATGATACTCCCAACAAACGCGTTTCTCAGTGAGGGTTAGCTTCAGATCTAAAAATTGTAGGACACCATCCTTTGGAATTTCATGCGTCATTTCCAAAGGATTAAAACACTCGTGAAAAAGGGCTAAAAGCTGACTTACAGTAGTCGAAAAATCCTCGCATCGCCTAAAAAAGATAGCGAAACGCAGCAACGTCAGAGTGGTGCTATTGGCTCCCGAGAAGCTAGGAAGACTTGTGAAAATGACCAACCCTTTTTCAAGGCCAAAACAGGAGTGCACAATTAGACATCGAGAACCCTTTGTAGCTTGTTCGTCCGGGGTGGTGTATGAGATTCCCCTGTCATGTGGCTCGAGGTACATCGGCCAAACTGGCCGATGTGTCAATGAGAGATTATTGGAGCACAGGAGGAACGTGGGCAACTACAGGGATGGTAATCTATCTGTGCATTGTCATGATTGTGCTGAAAAGAATAGAAAAGCGTGCAAACCATTTTTTAGCGCGTGCAAGATAGTAGCCAAACGTGTGTAAAGATGTCAGGGAAGTAATCGAGGCAGATCTGATTATAAAAGCGGGTGCATCCTGTGTCAGCACACCATTTTGACGGCCAAAGAGTTAAATTTTTTGTCCGGGCTAAAACCATTTTTTAGCGCGTGCAAGATAGTAGCCAAACATGTGTGTAAAGATGTCAGGGAAGTAATTGAGGCAGATCTGATTATAAAAGCGGGTGCATCCTGTGTCAGCACACCATCTGTTTTTTTTGACGGCCAAAGAGTTAAATTTTTTGTCCGGGGCCACGTGATGTCGGCGTTTATGTCGGGTGACGTCATGATGCAGGTTGTATTTAATGTGCAATGGTGTCAATAAATCATCAGTTGAAAGTTAGCGCTCGTGTTGTCTACATCTCTCTCGTCCTCGTTCATATGCGCTAGAACGTGTCTGCAATGCACCAACTCGCCCAACAATCTGTGCTCTTGAAACTACAGGGGCAGGCTAAAATTTCTGCCCAAGCTGACAGCCCTTTTCAGCATCATAGGCGTGCGTGGAGAACATACAGGTGCCCACAAAGGTTTTCCGAACGCTAAAAAAAAAAATAATAATAATAAAAAAAAAGAGCAGAATTCCTTTGCACCCAGACATGCTGCCAGGAATTGAGAGCTGGATTATGCAAGTCGTGACTATTATTGACCACACCAGGCCAGTTGTGGTTGCATGGTTAGATTACCTAGAAATTAGTTTTTGTTGTGATTTCCATGTTCCGAAAACTTTATTTAGGCACATCTATGTCCAGCTGCCTTCACCATCTTACTGATTGTATCTTTTAGTGTGTTCAGTAGGTGTTCAGTAGTGTTGTCTTCTACATTGTGTGTAGGTTGTGTATCAAATTAGCCATGGCATCTCCGCAAACCAAATGCAATATATGGATGACATTGCTTATATCATATGTGTATTACAGCAGAAACCCTTTAATAAAGTCGCTGGGACCGGCAGTTATAAGATTTTTTGTTTACACTATGTGGAAATATCCCTTAATCATGAAGGCAACGTGGCTATGAATAAGACAGAGTTTGATTTCATGTGAAAACCAAAGCCTTGCATGAACAAGGCTTCATCTTCCACTGTTTCTGTCATTTAAAAGGCAATAGATCAGAAATGCATGCGGTAGCCAAGCGCTGCAAAACACTACGCCGCTCCTATAGTTCTTGTCACCACTGCCTTGTGTTGCGAATGTTTGGCCGTTCTCCCCTTCCCTACTTCTCGCTACATTTTTACTTTCTTTTACTTTCTGAACACCGCCGTCTTTCAATGTTTGTAATGCACTTTTTTTCCCTATGCGTAGCATGCTTTCCCTCATGGCTCCAAGGCGTACGTAAAGCTGGCTTCTCCCGAGTGCTGCCAAGTTCGGTAGTAAAGCTATTTAAAAAAAAAAAACTGTTTTTATTGCAAAGGCAATACTACGCCAGGTCTAACCGCCTGTCATTGTGTGCCGTGTTCGTGTCCGTGGTCCCTCGTAAGAAAATCAGCCTGCCATGGTATTTGAATTCACGTTACCCTTATGCCGCGGGCAGGAGCTGCCAACTCGGGTCACTCCTTTCATACGGGAGAGTGATATCAGAATCAGCCTGCCAGAACCGTTTGCATTCTCATTACCCCCTGCGACACGCAGGCATGTAAGGAAATAATGTAGCAGGGAAAAGAAGCTTCCGCCATTGCTTTTGCAATTCAACTAGGGTTAACCAGAGCTAAACAACAACTTTTTTGTTTTCGGAAAAAAAATAAAACTGCTTCGCGATTTTAGGTAGTGCGTATGCACCGATATTTCATGGGTAGCCGTCGTTGCGGCCAGACGCACTTTACTATAATTGATTTTTGCCAAAAATGTTTTACTACAAAGGGAAGAAAATGTACATTCATCTATGGAAGATGAACTGGGACTTGAGTTTCATTTAACTATATCTGAGTTTGCTATAGTGGTGTTCTACTGTGTTGCCTTGAGCTACTTGTAGTTATTCTCCCTAGGTGCAATCTATTCTACTTACAGCATGGCAATGGCCTCATTTGAAGCATGTGGTGAACTTGTTACACGCTGGAAGCATGGTTTACTGATAGTTGTTTGTTGAAAGTGCTCTGTATAACAAATTGCAAAGCACTCTCTTATGAGGGCGAAGGAGTTCCTATTTGGCTCTTGTTATGATTGATTGCTACAAAGATTGAGGAGTATGTGTTTCTTGACTTTTTGATTGATCATTCAAGCAATAAGAATGGCACAGTAAATGCAGAAAAATGGATGCACAGACACCACATGCATTGTCTTTTTCTCGTTCATCTCGCTCTTTTCCATTTTTTATTGAATGAGTATCTTGAGCATTGCCCTTATATACGAGAAATGCAAGGCTCAGTCCCCAGTTTAGCAAGGTACCCACTGGTTTTACTTGACCGCATGCTTAGCTTCTGTGGGCGAAACATTCAGAAAACGGAGCTTCGACGCTACCTTGTGTAGATCACAGCACCTTTTGCCATGCCACTTCGGGGCGGGGCCAGAGCTGCCCTCCCACTATTAAAATTCATAATTGTTGCCTTGTTATTTTGAGCCTGCCCTGCCACTCCTGTTGGTTGGGTACATAGTGCGGTACATAGTGCACAATGAGGAAAGTAGGAGGCAAGAAATTTCCATACCATTCCCTAGTTTGTTGACAGATAGCAGTTTAGGGGTACACTTGGGGGAATAGTCGCGTAGAAACTTGTCAGGGCAGTGTTTCAAAAGGTGGCAGTATGGCATCGTTGAGAATTGCTGTGGAGGGGATTTTGGAGTTGGTGTCATTCTTAGTGTCGCTTTCCATAAATTGCAAGAATGCTGGGACTGATGCCGTGTGGGTTTCAAGGGGTGGGCAGTTGTGTTGGCTTCACAACAGTGTGATAAGCCTGATATAATGTCCACATTCAACATCGTCGTAGACACAGTTCCAGCAGTGGGCATTTCCAAGCCAACATCAGTCATTGTTCTTCCCTACTGTCACCAAAACATTACTTTCTTGAGCCCTAACCCAGACTCAGCCACTGTAGGTTATCTTTAGTGAACTACGCAAGAAGTGTCTGTGTGCTTGCTGGATGGCTGGCAGACATTACATTGTCACGCCAACAGGCAGCGCTGTCGTGCAAACAGGTCGTCAATGTGTGAACACTACACCCTGGCTCACATGGTGCACAAAAGAGTTATTAAGTGCACAATCAAGAGTGGCCACGGAGCATTGAAAGATGGCAGTGATATTAAAGATATTGAGTGGTATGAATTGAGCATCACAACAAACATGTCAAGGTAAACTCATTTTGACAAGAGAAGGATCATGCCCTTTGTGGTTATATAGGTGTCTAGTCGTACTTCTTTCGATAGAAAGGGGTGTGCAGGTTATATTGGGTGGGTTATGTGCACACTTACATGGTTCTTTTATTATACTTTACATCATGCGACAGCAGCCTCATCGCAGGGTCATGGGACATGACTGAGTGCTGGCTGGTCGGTGAAGTGAGTGATGTCACAAGACTTTGTAATACTTCGGTCTTAAGACATTTTCTAAGATCTTTACTGCAAAGGAGGTTTATTGCTGTAGAGGAGCGAAATCATAAAGGAGCAGTAGCGCAGCTACACGGCAAGCGCAAAGGAGATAATGACAATGACGATGATTCAGGTAACCTCCGTGAGCACTTCTGTCCACTGGCAAAATCACTTTAAATATATGAAACAGTTCCGCTAAAGTGTGGCAACACGAAATAAATAGTAAATTAGCGAACAAACACTGCCAAACAAAAAAATATTATAGCTCACAACAAAAAGGCAAGGAAAGAACACTGCACAAGGAGAAAAGCATGTGTATGTCGATGTGGCTGCTGAAAACTTTCGAAGCCTCTCAATGCTTCAAATTTTTAAAATTTGTTCTAATGTAGAATTAACCCCTGAATAGAATTAGGCTTAAATATAATATTCAAGGTTTGATTTGCATCAACGTTTCCGTTTCTCGAGCTTGCTCGCTGGCACGCATATTTGGGCTGCTCCTTTGCGCAGTTTGAAGTCACCTGGCAACCGCCTTTTCTTATATGGGCCTTTTCCGCAAAGGTCTCGAGCCTTTGCCGTGTACCTTAAGTCAACAACCTTTGGAGCAAAGAACCCTAATACCCAAGTCCTTAAAAGTGCCCGTGTGACAGGGGTATAACACAGCCAAGTTGGCAGGCACTTTGGCAAGAGGCAGTTGGCAGATTGCTGGTCAAGTGGCATGGCCGAGCATGGTGGTGGGCTTTGCGGCAGTTGGCAGCTGTGCTTGGTTGTGTGCAGATATGTAATATGTCTAGAGTTTAGACAGCTGGAACTAGAATAAATGCGCCTTGTGTCTCCGAAAGTGTTAAAGCAACCCCACGTGCCTGGGCTGGATCTACAACTTTCCCGAAGTGCTAATATAAAGCAAAACGTTGCAACAACCACATTGGGCTGCAGTGGCAAACGTGTAGCAGCAACATCGCAAGGTAATGGGACCACAGTGCAGAAATTCAAGTCTGTGAGTTGGATCCACAACCTTGTGGTTGTCTCTACAGCCATCGGTAGTGCAGACTCGCTGCCAAGTACTTCTGCTGCATGTTGTGCCATCACAGGAGTATCAGTAGCAGTAGAGTGATAACTTGGGCATCAGTGATAAAAGCATTTAGCAGCAATGTTAGTTTTAATGCTGTCACATTTCACTCTTAAGGTGACCGAATCATCCCCGTAATTTTTTAATGTTAAAGCATTTCTCGTCTCATGAGTGGCGTGGACAGAAATAGTGGCCAGAACATGTCTGCCATGAACTGCCAATAGAGAAAAACATTACCGTGACTCAGCTTGTGAAGTGAACATAGTCGCTTTCATGAAGTTTCATTGCCGCCGCTCCTCCATTTAACCTAGGCAAAATACACCTTATGCATATGTCATCTTGGCGAGCGAGGGCAGGGTCCACTAGGCAGCAGTGTAATGGCAGTACTCGCAATTCTTTCGTATTACTGCACCTGAGCACACTTAAGTGCACCCCTGGTATTTCTCTTTTTTGTCAACGAAATCAGGAAACTTCAGATGCACAGTATGTTATCTGTGCATTTATGGTGAATGAAAGGACACTTCCGTGACTTACCCTTGAGTAGCACTGCCAACTTTATGTACAGTAACCCATCAGTTTTGTGTTTTCTTCTGCAGCTTTCGTTGTGGGCTACCTTATCTACGACTGGGCGGAGAGGGAGCACAAGAAGTCTATGCGCAAGAACCCTGCTGACTTCGCTAATGACAAGTAAACCAGAACTGAAGCCATATTGATGTGTTATAGAGTGATTAAATGAATATATGCACCTCAACTTGTATTGCTTGCCTTTTATTTGACACTTGAGACCCATTGCAGGCAGGTGGCATTGGCTGAATATAAGTGTAGGAGCCAGCTTTCAGTGATGGCTGCTTCGAAAGAAAAAGTAATGGTAATATGTGCCCATGTAACTTGCACATAAAATATGTAACAGAGCACCTGTTGCATTAGTGTATTCTTTCTGAGCAGCCTTCTTGTGGAAGGTTTGTCTTCCTGATTTTGGTTTAGGAGTTGCACTGAAAAATATTTGAGAAGAAACTAAAGATTGCTTTTTTACTGGTCTTAATGACCGTGTGCATCAGTCTTGAATTCGTTAGTGAAAGTAAAGTACCAGTGCTTCTTGTCACCTTATATAAGTTTAAGAGAAGTTTCTTGTTGGCAATAATATATTTAAATGTAGAAAGCACGAAATTTTTAGTGTAATTTTGCTTTGAAAACTGTGAATATGGCATTAGTAAACTTAGATCACCACTTGGAACTTTCTACCACCCAGTAAGTAATTAGCACATAAGGGTTTTTTTTTTCCGTAGTTTGTTTCAGGTTGTCAAAATAAAGTTCCGTCATGAGTATGAGGTCACTTGATACACACAAAAACTGCAATATACTCGCTACTTTGTAGTTTCAAATCGTGCAGACTCAAGTTGTCACGATCTCTGTACAGGCTGTATAGTATAGTATGGTTGTTGAAACTATAAAGAGGGAGCTTTACATGGTCAGTTCTCAAACGGTATGGCAAGCCAACAAAAATTAACTGCGCACCGTTGCAGACGATACGCCGGTCATTTCCGGCGTCTGTGCGCAAGCCAGATTTCTAAATGCAGCAGGGTTTCGTCCGGTCAGTAATCTGACAAGCTCACTGGTTCCGCCTTACCGAGCCCGAGTAGCGACCCAGACGAATGGGGCCCCGGAATAAAGGACTCTAGTACTGTAAGAGGAGCGGCCTTAGAGGCGGTTTCCCAAGGGACCTCACTAAATGTAATAAATGCTTTTCACCATTACCACCTCACTCGACGAAACAGTAGCCTGATCGGGTTCGCACCTGTAGTCTCGGTCTCGGAGCAGAAGCGGATATTTGCAGAAAATTCTGCATGATACTCGATCGTGAAGTTTTCTACGATGCATATAGTTGGTTGAGCAAAACAGCCTCTTCGGGGTTCGCCTGGCTGAAATGTCTGGTGGCTAGAATGGGGGCTCTTGTAATAACGTTCAAATGGCTAGACGGGATAGTCGCCTTCTAGCACCAGCATACCAGCCCTAGCAGTCAGAGCTGCGGGGCGCGATAAAGTCTCCACCTCGGCGGGTTCGGGCCAGAGGGGACAAACACGAGAAGCATATCCGAAGCAGTTGCTGCGTCAGTAGTAAAGACAAATGAGCACTCGGAAGCAATGCTGTAGCGAAGGAACGTGGCCGCTCGCATACAAGGGTGAGATAAACCACAAATGGGCATAGGGAAACGAACTTGAAAAGGGGAAATGAATGATCATCTCATCTCACGTGGCTTTGCGCTCACGGCCTTCAGCGGTCAACTGATACGGTGGCCAGGCGATTCAGTGACGGTACAGGGCCAGCTTTACATCATTCGGCGCCCTGTGCCAACTCCTGGCAAGCCCCCTCACCCCCCCCCCCCCTTCGGCCATCAAACTCTTCTTTTCTTTATATCTGCCTTTTCTCGATTCATTTTTTATCAATACTGCGCCAGATTTCGGCCCGTCGCGTGGTCCTGGTGGAGGCCACGTTTGACCTTGAACAGCCGCAAGAAGAAAACGAAAAAGATGAAAAAGAAGACGAATAATAAGAAGACAGCTACGAAGACGAAGAACGCTAGGTCACCCGCAGCTAATCCTTTTGCTCCACATTCGGTTCAGCAGCATCGAACCCTTCTCATTTATATGCGGGCTGGTAGCATACGCTCTCGCGCCATGCTCTTAAAGGGTCAATAACGTAGCACCTTACACTAATAGGGCGTGATAGGGGAGTAATGTACCAGGCAAAAGAAGCTTCCGCCGTTGCTATCGCAATTCAACTAGGGTTAACCAGAGTTAAACCTCAACTAACGTTTCTTCTGTGGGACGCCTGATGGTAAAACAAAATTGTTTGGGTGACCTGTACTCTATGACTGAAATCTGAAGGGAGACCGCGTATAGCGCCAGCCAAAAGTCACCGTGACTGGTCACAGACCTCTAACTTTACAAGCGGCTGATAAGTTCAAAAACACGTACGGTACGCAAAGAGGCTTATCAGGGGAAAATAAGCTTAGTTGCGTTTCCAGACAACTTAAGTTATTCTTCAAGAATGTTGTGCGCACGAAAAAGCGCAAATATTGACTGTCTGAGTGATTTAAACTGATGAGAAGCCAGCCTTTTAAAGGCATTTTCTGATCTTTTTTTTTTTCTCCTTGAAAACTCACTGTGAACCTGTAAATTTAGCATTTCCGCCTTCCTTTTCATTGAAAAATCAACTTGCTTACAACGATGCTTACGAGAAGACATCTGCAGCCATGAGTTGTCATATGGATATTAGTTTTTCTTCAGTCTCCAACAGGGGGGAGGAACCCGTGCTTTAATGTAATGCCAGACTCGGCAAATCCAACCTCTCTCTCTGAAGTAGCCACATCATTACACAAAAGTTTTGTCCACAGACACATCCATGTACATACCTATAGCAACAATATGTAGTAGCAACAAAATCGTTCTTTACTAATAAATAATAATAAAATTTTGTCCGCCAATTTCGTTAGAATTGAGATGTGGATTTAATAGTTCGTTTGAACGTCTAGCGCTGCCAGTAATTCGGGCAGAGCAGGGTCGAATTGCCAGCCGCAGGGCACAGCTTCAGCACGAGAGATGGGCGCCGGAGCCAAGCGATGGTGATGGCGATGCCGCAGCATTTTCCGTTCTTTGTCTTCTTTACATGTCCCCCACGTGAAGAAGTCGCCATCCTGGCGACTCAGGGAGAAGAGACGACCAGAGGGTTGTAATATGGCTTGAGGCGGCTAACGTGGACAATCTCGCGGCCGCGACGGCGGTGGTCGGAAGAAGGGGTGACTGTCTCGATGACGTAGTTCACAGGGGATGTGCGTTCCAAGACGCGATAAGGTCCGTGGTATTTGGTGTCTAGTTTGTTGGTGGCAGGAACGCATAGCCAAACGAAGCTGTCGGCCTGGAACGTGGGAGCAGGAGTATCGGTATCATGCTGATCTTTGCGATAGCCTTGAGTGTTGGAGGTAAACGTGCGAGCTAGCTGACGGCATTCCTCGGCCTTCTGTACAATGTCTGACAAAGCACTGTACTCAGAGGCATCTGGATGGTATGGCAAAATTGTGTCCAGAGTACATGATGGTTCACGGCCGTATAAGAGGAAGAAGGGCGAAAAACCAGTTGTTGCTTGGGTGGCAGTGTTGTACGCGAACGTTACGAATGGCAGTACTTGGTCCCAGTTCGAGCTTCCAGATTCAGATGTAACATACATTGCGAGCATGTCCCCAAGCGTACGGTTGAAGCGCTCCGTGAGGCCATTTGTTTGCGGGTGGTACGCAGTTGTAGCTCGATGTATCGATTTACAAGACGACAGGAGCTCTTGGACTACTTCGGAAAGAAAGACACGACCTCTATCACTCAGTAGCTCGCGGGGGGCGCCGTGTCGAAGAATGAAGTGGTGCAGAAGAAAATGGGCTACCTCTCGAGCTGTCGCCGCGGGAAGTGCAGCAGTCTCGGCGTAACGGGTCAGGTGGTCGACGGCGACGATGACCCATCGATTACCAGCGGCACTGCATGGTAGCGGACCATAGAGGTCGATTCCCACGCGATCAAACGGGCGAGCTGGACACGGTAAAGGCTGAAGAGGGCCAGCAGGGTGGCGAGAAATCTTGCGTTGTTGACAGGCGGTACAAGAGCGAATGTAGCGACGTACGAAATTGTACATTCCCCGCCAGTAGTACCTTTGACGAATTCGATCATATGTTTTGAGGACGCCGGCATGAGCGCTTTGCGGGTCACTATGATGGTGGGCACAAACCTCGGAGCGGAGGTGGCGCGGAATGACAAGAAGCCACGTTCTGCCGTTTGAGTTGTAGTTCCTTCGGTAGAGAAGGCCTTCCCGAATGGCGAAATGGGAGGCCTGTCGGCGGAGTGCCCGAGGATGCGTAGCCGCGGAAGTAGTGCCAAGGATATCTAGCAGGTTAGAAACCCAAGGATCTTGTCGTTGCTCGAAAGGCATATCCTCAATGGTGAGTGCTGACAAGAGTGTTTGAGGAGGGGACGATGAGTTAGGCGAGCACACCGGTGACCGAGAAAGAGCGTCGGCGTCAGAGTGCTTGCGGCCAGAGCGGTACACTACACGGATGTCGTATTCCTGAAGCCTGAGAGCCCAGCGCCCGAGACGGCCAGACGGATCCTTGAGAGACGCGAGCCAGCAGAGAGCGTGATGATCTGTAACTACCTCGAAGGAGTGGCCGTATAAGTAAGGGCGGAACTTTGTTACAGCCCACACGATTGCTAAGCACTCCTTTTCGGTAACGGAGTAGTTGGACTCGGCTTTGGTGAGAGCACGGCTGGCGTAGGCGACAACGTATTCGGAGAAGCCAGGCTTGCGCTGGGCGAGGACGGCGCCGAGGCCGACACCACTGGCATCGGTGTGAAGTTCTGTAGGTGCAGTAGGGTCGTAATGGCGAAGGATTGGCGGTGACGTTAGAACATTGCGCAGTGTCGCGAATGCATCATCGCAGGCTGGCGACCAAGAGGAGAGGTTAGGGGTGCCTTTCAAGAGCTGTGTAAGGGGGGCTATGATGGTTGCGAAATTCCGAACAAAACGACGAAAGTACGAGCAGAGGCCCACGAAGCTTCGCAGTTGTTTCAAAGTGGTCGGTTTCGGAAAGTCAGCGACGGCGCGCAGCTTCTCAGGATCAGGCAGAACTCCATCTTTACACACAACATGTCCGAGTATTGTGAGCTGGCGGGCACCAAAGCGGCACTTTTTGAGGTTCAGTTGAAGACCGGCGCGGGTTAGGCAGGTGAAGACCTGGCGAAGTCGAGTCAGGTGGGTCGGGAAGTCGGTTGAAAAGACGACGATATCATCAAGGTAGCATAAACAGATGTTCCATTTCAGGCCGCGCAGTACAGTGTCCATCATTCTTTCAAATGTGGCTGGGGCGTTACAGAGTCCGAATGGCATAACATTAAATTCGTATAGTCCGCCTGGAGTAATAAAGGCGGTCTTAGGACGATCCGCCTCTGCCATGGGCACCTGCCAATACCCGGAGCGTAAATCGAGTGAGGAAAAGAATTCTGCGCCTTGCAAGCAGTCTAGGGCATCGTCGATTCGTGGGAGGGGGTACACATCACGACGAGTGATTTTGTTGAGACGGCGATAATCAACACAAAATCGTATGGAGCCATCCTTCTTTTTAACTAGGACCACAGGAGACGACCATGGGCTACAGGATTCTCTAATTACTCCGCGTTGGAGCATGTCATCGACTTGTTGGGCAATAACACGGCGCTCAGTCGGCGACACACGATACGGCCGCTGATGGAGAGGTGGATGAGCGCCAGTGTCGATGAGGTGGGAAATGGTCGTCGTGCGGCCCAAGGAAGATTGCGGGATGTCGAAGGAGGAGCGGAATTGGTGTAGAAGGTCAAGAAGTTGCTCGCGGTGGCGCGGCTCTAGAGCGCTGTCCACAGAATGGTCAAAAAGGTCCCGCTGTAGCGGATCGGAAGCCACACGAGTTGGGGTCAAGGCGTCAACTTGGCAAACAGGGAATGACACATCATCAAAGGCGAACAGAAGGTCCACGGGCTCGATGCGGCCAAGGCACTCCCCTTCGATCAACATAGCGGGAGACGCAAGTGGATTGGCTACCAGAAGTGTGCTAGCGCCGTTGTTCATGTCAAGGACGGCAAACGGCAGCGGTAAGTGGCGGCGGCGGCAGACAACGTTAGAGGGCACAAAGAGGACTGTCGCGGCGGTGGTAAAAGAGGCAGTGAGGGGAACCAGAACAGCGCTTCCGGGTGGGATGGTTGTGTCATGAGCTACGAGGAGTTTGGTCGCAAAACGAGGACACGGCTCGTGGAACAGGGCATCAGACGGTGCATCACTCGATTCAATGAGCTCTACTTGAGGACTGGCGCAGTCAATGATAGCATGATGCTGGGACAGGAAATCCCAGCCGAGAATGACGTCATGAGAACATGTGGGGAGAACGACGAATTCGATGATGTACAAGGCTGCAGCAATGACGACGCGAGCAGTGCAGATAGCTGTCGGCTGTATACTGTGAGCGGATGCGGTACGAAGCGATAGTCCCTCGAGAGGCGTAGTCACTTTTCGGAGGGAGCGGCAGAGTTTTTGGCTGATAACTGATACAGCGGCACCGGTGTCGACGAGCGCAAGAGTATGAACACCTTCAACGATGACAGCAGTAACATTCGCGGGATTAAGACGAGGACTTTGAAATTCTGTCGAATACGCAGTTCGTGCCTCGCGAACTGCGGCGGTTAGTTTTCCGGCTGAGTAGCGGGTCGTCGGCGCATTGGCGAAATGGAGCGGCGACGTGGTGATGGCGAACGACGAGGCAGGAAGTCCGGAGGGTCAGGGGATGCTGTTGGAGGACCCGATGGGACGGGGAATTGGGGGGCCAAATAAGGTGGCGCAGGCCGCGCAGCAAAGGCCATATTTATTCGGCGCCGGCAGTAGCGTGTAGTGTGCCCAGGGATGCTGCAGTGGTAGCAAATAGGCCTGTTGTCTGCAGTGCGCCATGGAGATGGTGTCTGACGCAAGGGGGGAGCAAACGCTGTTGGTGCCGAACGCATAGGGGGCGAAGCATAGGCATATGCTGGCTCAGGAGGTGGACTTGAAGTAACTTCGGCATATGAGCGACGCAATACCTGGGGAGGAGCCGGCGCGAATGCTGGAGCATAGCTCAGTGGCGCAACGCCGGACGATGAAATTGTGGGCGTGGGGAACGGCATTGAGGGTGCGACCGGAGGTGATTGAGGAACAGAATTAGGGAGGACTTCAGATATATGCTGTTGGATTGCACGGCGAAGCTCCGGAACAAGGCCAGTTGGTGACGACTCCTTAACATATGGCTGCAGGGACAGTTGTCGTGCGACCTCCTGACGTACAAAAGCCTTGATGTTTTCAGAGAGGCTAGATGACTCCCTCTCCGCGGCTAGTCCAGCAAGTGATGCTTGAGGCTGGCGAATCAAAACACGCTCCTTGCGGAGTTCGTCGTAGCTTTGACATAGGTCGTAGATTTCCTTGACCGTCGTGGGGCCTTTGGCGACGAGCATGTTGAAAGCGCCGTCATCAATTCCTATGAGGACATGACGTATCTTAACGGCCTCGGTCATGGTCGGGTCAACGCGACGACACATATCAACAATGTCCTCAATGTAACTGGTGAACGTTTCACCGGGCAGCTGCAGTCGCGACCGAAGACGCTGTTCCGCGCGGAGTTTTCGGACGGCGGGGCGGCCAAAGACATCAGAAAATTTCGTCTTGAAACTCGCCCAGGTAGTAAAGTCCGACTCGTGGTTTCTAAACCACAGATTAGCGACGTCGCTCAAGTAAAAGATGACATTGGTGAGCTTACGGTTGTCGTCCCAGTTATTGTGACGGCTGACCCGTTCGTAAGTGGTCAGCCAATCGTCGACGTCGTCATCGCTGCTTCCACTGAAGGTAGCGGGGTCCCGTTGACGAATCGCACCTGTGTAGGTGACGGGCGGAGGTAGGTGCAATGAAGTCGGCTCCGTCATTGGTGTAGTCAACGTTCTGCTGCGAAGTTCCAGGGCGAGATGGGTACAGGGAACCTCAGATTGACCTCCACCAAGTGAGATGTGGATTTAATAGTTCGTTTGAACGTCTAGCGCTGCCAGTAATTCGGGCAGAGCAGGGTCGAATTGCCAGCCGCAGGGCACAGCTTCAGCACGAGAGATGGGCGCCGGAGCCAAGCGATGGTGATGGCGATGCCGCAGCATTTTCCGTTCTTTGTCTTCTTTACAGAATCATATCTTCCATCCAAAATTATTTTTTCTAGCTGCCGAATCATAGGCTCACAGCCCAAACTTCTGCGCTCAAAAAGGAAGATGTTCGCAGCACTGCGAAAGGCAGAAGCAGCATGTAGCTGGCCTCGGGCGAAATTTTGTATGGCAGTTTTAGAATCGCTGAGGATAAGGGTGGCAGTGGAAGAGACTATCGCGATGGCTATAGCGGATTCTTCCGCTTCTACGGACGTTCGGGTAATGATAGAGGCTGATGTGATGTATTCGAAGCGGCTGGATACCGCGCATATCGCATAAGCTGAGCGGTGTGGATATTCTGCGGCGTCCACGTAGACCGTGTCGGGTTCGTTCGCATGTGCTCTGTGTAGAGCACGTGCTCTCGCTTTCCGTCTGGCCTGGTTATGAAGGGTATGCATGTTTTTCGGAAGTGGGTGGACAGTGAGGTGATCGCGGACTGTCTTTGGAACTGCATAAGTTTCTACTGGAGGGGCACCTAACGGTCTAAGTTGGAGAAAGGAAAGAATGTGGCGACTAGTTGGGGTAGTGGAGAGCCGTCCTAGTTGGGCGATGCGGTGGGCTTCCACCAGTTCGCTGAGGGTGTTATGAACTCCCATGCCTAAGAGTCGATAGGTTGGGGTGCGCTTAGGTAAGCCGAGAGCTGCCTTATAAGCGTGTCTGATGAGAGCATCCACCTTGTCTGTCTCTGTTTTTGTTAGATATAAATACGGAATCGAGTAAAGAATGCGGCTTATAATAAATGCCTGTACTAAGCGTCTGAGGTCATGCTCGCGCATTCCACAGTGCTTGTTGGCTATACGTTTGATTAGGCGGGTGATCTGATGTGTTGTGTTAGTCAGTCTGGAGAGTGTATCCGTGTTAAGGCCGTTGTCTTGTATGAACATACCTAGTATTCGAAGTTTGTGAACTTGTGGTACTGGCTGACCATCTACGGTGATGAGCATAGGGGGTTGGTGGTGTTTCCGCGGGCTTGGGTGGAATATCAGGAGCTCGGATTTGGTGGAGGAACATGCAAGGCCTATTGAAGCTGCGCATCTTGACACCATGTCTGCCCCCTCCTGAAGAGTTTCTTCCATGCTACCTACATTCCCAGTGGTGGTCCACAGGGTGATATCATCTGCATATAGAGAATGGGAGAGGTTTGGGATCTGTGACAGCTTTTTAGCCATGGGGATGAGTGTGATGTTAAATAAAAAGGGGGAAAGGACTGATCCCTGCGGGGTGCCTCTATTACCGAGGGTAAAAGTGGGGGATTTTAGGGGACCGACCTGAATTTCTGCTGTGCGATCCCGGAGAAATGTTGAAATGTAGGCATGTGTTCGGTTTCCCACATTCAGAGTGGATAGTGCATCCAATATAGAGGAGTGATAGACATTGTCAAATGCCTTTTGCAAGTCTAGAGCCAGCAATGCTCTTGTGCGTTTGCAGTGTCGGGGATGGAGAATTTCTTCTGATATCTGTAGCATGACATCTTGGGTGCATAGGTGGCTGCGGAAACCCAGCATTGTGTGAGGAAAAAGGTCGCGGGTTTGCATGTGTGTATGTAGCCGATTCAAGACAACGTGTTCAAAAAGTTTACCAAGACATGAAGTTAGCGAAATGGGCCTAAGGTTTGAAAGAGTGAGCGGTTTGCCGGGTTTAGGTATAAAGGTAACCTGAGCGTGTGTCCACTCTGAGGGAAGCGTTCCCTCTTGCCAGTGTTTGTTAAAGAGTTCTGTTATTGCCTGGATGGAGTTTTCATCGAGGTTTCTAAGTGTTTTGTTTGTGACCTGATCGGCTCCTGGAGCAGACGTAGTGCGGAGTTGGAGCATGGCTGCTCTGACTTCATACTTTGTGATGTCTTCGTCTAGCTCATGGTTTTTGGTTCCAAGGTACTGTGGTAAGGGTGTCTTCGGTGTGGTTGTGACTTATGTATCTTTTAAGGATTGATTAATGTTGTCGTTGTCCATGTCTATGCCATGGATAAGACGCGTCACATTTTTCTGCTGTACATTCTTGGCGTGATCGGGTTCAAGAAGGCATCGTAGCAACCGCCACGTGTCCTTAAGTCCTAGGTTTCCAGCAAGGCGGTCGCATACTTGACCCCATTGCTGGTGACTGAGCTGTGCCGCGTGCGTCTCCATTTCCCTTATGAGAGCGGAGATGCGTAGCTTCAGGATTGTGTTTGTTTTTAAGCCATCGCTTCTGTAAGCTCGAGTGAGCTTCCCACATATGGAGTAATCGGCTGTCAATCACCTCCGAGGATTGTGTGCACGGTATTTCCGATGTGGCCATGTTCACGTCCTTGTTGAGGTTAGCCAGCCACTTTGTAAGGTGGTCTATCTGCTTCGGGGCCGCGGTACGAAGATCGCGAAAGCGATCCCAGTTGGTGATTTTGAGTTTCCTCTTTACACGGGGGGTTATGGAGGATAGTGAGAAAGAGGTCTCAATTATATAGTGATCGCTACCAAGAGAGGTTTGCGTGTTTGTCCAATAGCATTGTGTTATGTTTTTCGTGAGTGTAAGATCGGGGGTGGCGTTGTTCTGTACACTGTTGCCGATGCGCGTGTACTGTTGTGTATCATTGACAAGGGTTATGCCCTCATTTTGGAGAAGTGTCCAGAGTCGGGCGCCTTTACTGCAAGTCGTTTTGTATCCCCATGTGATATGGCGGGCATTAAGTCTCCTGCAACTATCAATGGTTGGTTAGCGCTGATTTGAAGGGCTTTTTTCATGGCCGCCCTTAGAGGAGCAGTTTTCCCTTTCGGGGGGCTGTAGATATTCAGAATGAATAGACTCGTTCCTTTCCGCTCTTTGGGAAGCAGCTCTATAAAATGGAAGTCGATATCTGCAACGTCCATGTTATGATCAGTTGCTGTGTAGTTGCGGTGAACCAGCGTCGCCACTCTGTACTGAGTACAGTTTGTTGGTGTATGAGGAGTGTAATTGAGCAGTTTTACAGGGGAGTTTGTTTCCTGCAGTGCGATTACCACTGGTGTTTCATCGGCCGGAAGGGATTGAATGTAGAGCTGCAGATTACTACGCTTGGAACGAAAGCCTCTGCAGTTCCACTGCCACACCTTAATGTCCTGTCGACGTCCTGCCATCTTGGGGCTGAGATTCGGGTGGGATCATTTGAGATACTGTGGTAGAGAGTAGCTTTTCTAGAGCAGTTTGAATCTGGATCTGTTGCTGCTGCATCTGCTGCTCGAGCATCGCTATCCGCGCGTCTACTCCAGCTGCCCATGCGTTCATGCTGGTGGTCATAGATTCAAATTTTTCCGCAAGCTTCTCTTCGAGTAAAGCTATGGAGGCGACCAGATCAGGCTTTTGGGAGTCGACCACTGTAGGAATGTCTTGGTGAGGTGCCTTCCGTTTGGTGGGTGTATGTTTTAGTAGTAGATGCTGTGTTGTAGCATGTGGGAGGAGGAGGCGGAAGTGGGGTGGAACGACCTGGGATGGGAGTGGAAGAACTTTTCATTCCCTCTGCGGGGGAGAGCCTGTGAATTAGCGTTTGCATTTGCTGAGTGAGCTTTGCAATATGATCATTGAGTTTTTTTATTTGATCATTCTGTTGCTGAATTTGCTTGCCCTGAGTTTCTAGCTTTTCTTTAAGTTGCTTATTTTCTCGGACAAGGGAGGAAGATCGTGGGCCCCAGCTCACCTTATTTTCCGGCGGAGGCTGGTCGGTCAGGGGCGGGAAAGATGGCGAGCGGTTCCTGGCGTTGGTGGAAGCGGCGGACGCGGCGGACCTGGAGCGGACGCGGTTAGTGGAACTCGTCCGGTGCTTGCTTCGGGATTGCCGGGTTGTTTGCTCGGCGTCTGCACCAGCTGTCGAGCGTGTCAGTCTCTTGTTGCCCGGTCTGTTGAATCGCTCCGAGCAATCGCGGGAGCCCGTAAAATGGGGGCCGCCGCATAGAATGCACTGGGGTGGACACGTTGGAGGGTCGGTCGGTACATGGGTCTCCCCACATCGTTGGCATAAGTCCTTTTTAGGTGCCGTGCACACGTCGCTGCGATGTCATGGACGACGGCAGTTGAAGCAGGCTTCTGCTTTGGCGATGAATGGATGGCAGTGGTAGACCGCTCCATAGAAGCGCAGCTGTTTAGGTACTGATTTGGTATTTATGAAGGTGACCAGAATTGATTTGGTGTGGCCGAGTCGGCGTGCATCGGTGATGAGTAGGAGGGGCTTTGGTTGAACGTTTTTAGCTCTGTAAAAATTTCTTCAGATGTCTGGTCGTAGATAGCATTATAAATGATGCCTCGAATGGCGTTGTCCGGAGGAGCGATATACGTTTTCATTGGGTAGACTTGGTCGATTATCTTTATAGATTCTAGTTGTACATATCTGCGGGCACGGTCTTCGGCTGGCGTGCTGATAGTGAAGGAATTGTGCCTGGGGTTGATTCGGATGGCGTCTTGTGTTCGCACTGCGTCTATCGGTAGCTGCAGAGCGCTGGTGACTAGAGACAGTATATAGCCCCCGTTGTGTTTACTTAGGTCGAGGCCTCCCCCGGGGCGGAACACGATTTTAAGGTCTCGTGTCGGGAGCTTGGGCAACGGTGGCGGACGCTTTAGAACGGTGGAAGACTTGCCTTGCGTAGGCTGCGTTGGTGTGGCTGTGCCGGCCGGGGGCTGATGAGTCGAGCTCGTGGGGGGCTTGCTGGGCAGAGACATCGGGGTGAGCCATAAGTCGAGCCTCCATGGCCCGGTCCCATCTTGATGCAGTATCAGTAGTCCCATCTTCAGTGCGCACCATGCCGCTGTTGGTGGGCCGTGAAGTCGGGGGAGTGAAAGGTTAGGCCTAGGCCTAATGTGGCGGTGGCTGGCTCCCAGAGCAATCTCAAAGTTTATCCGCAAATTCGGGAAGACGGACCCGAAGAGAGGGTGGACAGGTGCTTAACACCTTCATGCGTCGATTGCGGCTATTCGAAACATGAACAGTCAAGAATTCCGCACTCAAGGTCGAAAATTGGAGGAGCTGATGCAAACACCAAGCGTCCGTGTCAAGCTCCAAGCCAAGAATGGCGGGGGTGACAGTAGAAGCACAATTCTTTATTGTAGTGCCCAGGGGCGAGGGGCACTTAGGTGCACAAGCTGTGCGCTCTATGTTTCCATCAGCACGCAGAAAGGAAAGAAACGGTCATCATTCAAAGGACGCGTTGGAAGGAGTTTTAAATGACAAAGAGATGTAACTTAGATGGGTACTGGACGGACAGCACAGTAACGCAACGAAGGAGTTTTAAATGACAAAGAGATGCAACTTAGATGGGTACTGGACGGACAGCACAGTAACGTTTCTCCCCCCCCCCCCCCCCCCCCCTATTTCCTCCGTCCCTCCTATCTCGCTGAACTATGGCGAGAAAGTACCGCGCAGACGTTCGTGTGCCACAAAAGGCCGAAACCACGCCGCGCCCCCGAGTCCTCCCCATGCGGTTTCTGGAAAAGCCCATTTTCCCTTCGCGGCCCTTGTTTTGGGGGCTAAGCAAACATGTTTCCTTGCACGGCTGTTGTCTCTTTCGAAGGACGAAAGACAAGGCAGGGGCCGGGCGGAGAGGAGATATAGGTGGGAGGGTGAGCTCTCAGTGCAGAACGGCGCCCCCTTCAGCCCCTTGCATGCTGGTGCCCTGTGCGACCGCTCTGGTCGCTCACCCCAAAGGCCGGCACAGTGCCGGTGGTGGTCTCCTCGGCAGAACTGTCATCTGCGCGCGTGCACCAAGGGACATACATGAGACACTTGGCAAAAGTGCACCTCCCGGGCTGCGAAGAAGGGGTATCCTCAGTTATAATGCGAGGGAAACGAGTGTGCCTTGAGCCTCAATGAGCTCGTCGAGGGCGTGTGTAAAAGACTTTAGTGTCGACATCACTGCGGGAGAGCAGAAGGCAGTGGAGTTGACAGCTGTGCCCTCCCACCATTCTCCTGAACAGCTGGCGGGTAGCGTGGCGTATAGGGCGCTTGCACGAACGCTGAGAGCGCCATTTTTCTGTACAGTGCTGCAGTCGACCGTGGAGCGGGCCCCGCAAATAGTGTCAAAGTGATGGTCTACTGTGCGGTCGTGGGCTATATAATAGCCGAACGTAGACTAAAGCGCAAAAGGTGAAGCCCGGACAAGACAACTGCGGGTTTTTCAAAATACCAAAGGTACGCTTGCACGAATGCGACAAGACCAGCGATCGGAACGTCGTAGACGAAAGTGGCTTATGCGCGTGCACCTCGAATGTTGTACATTGATGCACGGATTGCTGCAAGAGCTCACCATTCTAGCTTCGCGTGTTCATTTTGCAGGTCGGCGGTCTAAACTTTTCGATGACGCAATCTTGACACGAAATGACGTGCACACACTTGATATTTGTCAGGACTTCTGTGAACGCCGTCTGTTGATGCGTGCAAGCCATTCTCGTCTGTGACGTTTCGATCGCCCCTGGGGCCGTATTCCGAGTTTGAGTCGTTATCTAAAGTGTCGATATCTCCCCGACCTCGAGTAATCTGATTGGTGGAGTAGTGGCAACACCCGGTTCCGGCGTTTCGACCAGTCAGATGACTCGAGGTCACGTGAGATGGCGACATTTCGAACGACGCAAACTCGGAATACGGGCCCTGGTCCTGCCGCATTCGTGCAATCGTACCTTTGGTATATTGAAAAACCCGCAGTCGTTTCGCCCGGACTTTACCTTTTGCAGTATGCTTCGGCGGAGCCCACGACCGCACTAAACCATCGCTTTGACACTATTTGCGCGGCCCGCTCCACGGTCGACTGCTGCACAAAATGGCGCTCTCAGCGTTTCGTGCAAGCTCCCTATTGATTACGCGTGACCGATGACCGTTACATTGGGAAAGGGGATTCGTGTTATTGCACTCATTAGTAAGGAAGAAAACTGATTTATTGAAGTCGATAGAATTTTGGGAGGAAATGTCCGAACGCGTCTCTGTATTGGGCGCGAGCGCCACCACTGGAACAAATGGCGCTAGTGTCGACCTAGGGGAGTAAGTGGGATAACGTGCTGCTGGATTTGACGCTCGATTGAATTTGTGAGTTTTAAAAGCTAATAGTCGCGCTTATTTATGTAGTTTTGATTGATAAAGAGTGTCAGCTTTAAATTTTTGACCTTGCACCGTTACTGAGGCTGCTGAGGTTTATTTATGCTGTTGCTACAGTCCGTTACTGCTCTGTACGCGGAGGTAAGCAAGGAAACCTGTCGCAAGCTCCCATTGCTCCTGAAACATAAGCTCACAGAATCTCCCTTAATCAAGATTTGAATTGGCAAAGAAGTGAGTGATCATTCTCATGATGTGCGCAGCGGACATTTAAGCGAGAAAGATTTCGTCCATGGAGTTGGCGCTAAACAGTTCGGTGAGCGACAGAAGAAACGGCGCACACGTTTTAATTTGCGCTTGTCACGAAGCTAACGATATTGTTGGAAGGATGGGAAAGATGGTAGCTTCTTCATGCAGCAGCACGCTCCCAAAGAAAGGAAGGATCATGCGAAAGCCAGAAGGTCTCAAATTATTCTAAATGAACGCGTTGACACGGAAGTTTCACTGAAGTGAACTAGAAGATTCTGCCGCCTCGGGCAGCGGTATGAATGGTGAGTTCTCTCAGGCAGCGTCTCCAGCGCTATAGTAGTTTCAAATGACAGAGTCCGTGAATAAACTAAAGCTAGAGCACATTGCATGCATGTTGTGATGTGCTGATCGAGTCAAGGTGTGCGTAAAAAAAAAAATGCTACTGCGCGGGGAAAACAAATATCCACTCTAACCAAGAGTGTCAATAACGGTATTCACTGCGCAAGAATTCGTTGCGTGGAATGCACATCTTCCCATTTCTTAAAACATTAATCCATGCCATCCCCACAGTCAAATTTGTCAGGTTCAAGGGATCAGGCGAACGGCGCCACTTCCGCCTGCGTTATGCGAAGGCGCTCGGCCTCTGTCAGGCTGCATATACCTGTTCAGTGGCCGTTTAATTCTGTATGGTTGTGTGGAAGCTTCAGTTGTATATTTTTTTATAACAGCAGCAATGCCCCAGTCAGTGCACGTCGTAGTATGTAAAGCTCGCCAACTTCGATAACTCGGATTAAGTGAAGTGCTTTCGTGCCGAATGAGTGGGTCTAATACCTAAAAATAAGCTTACAGGCCCAGACCGAGGTGTATATTAAATAAATAAATGAATGTAATGCTAACGTGCAATTGAACTGCCTAGGCACGGCCGCTCAATGGAGGCGCTTCCATTGAGCGGCCGTGGCCTAGGACAGCATCCCACCGCTGCCGTTCAACACGCGTTATCCCACTTAGTTCGTCACGCGGGCGCTTCGGGGAGGTGGCGCCACGGTATCTCCTCGCTACCAATCATGGAGGACTCCCAATACTGACGCGTCCGTGCGGTCTTCTGTCTGTCTCTGCTCGTCGCCGGCGCTCGCCTCGGTCTCTTCGTCCTGGGGAGTGAGGAGGCAGAAGACTGGCCGCATTCCCTCTTCCTTTCGGGTACAGTGTTCTACATCGGGCGCTGCTGACGGCGTCGGCGGTGTCTTTTTCGTTGGAGAGAATTCGTTACCTTGAAATAAGCACCCGAGTGAGTTGGTGGCCTTGCAACGCCAGAGTGTGTGAGTGGCCTTTGGAGCCTGACTGGACGATGGATTCGTAGGTTTCAAGGCGTCGTTTTTTCAACATGTCGGCGAACTCCTGCAGTGAGAACTTTCATTTGATGCGGGAGGCAAGAACTTGCTTGAAAGTGGCTTGAAAGTGGCTTGAAAGTGCCACCGTGTCGGCACTTTCGATAAAGACGCAAACTCGGAATACGGCCTCCGTAGGCTGGCCGTCTCCTCTCCTTCCTCCGTTCGCTGCGGAAGGTGTCGGCGGTGTCTTTTTCGTTGGAGAGAAGTTGATAGCATTAAAGGGAAGCTGCACCGGTTTTAGATTTCGATGAGTTTCCAGCGGTTGAATGATTGCAGCTTGCAATTTAAGCACGCGAAATATCTTGACGCTAGCTGTTGAAACAATGGCGCAATTTGGCGATTAAAACCGCGATGGCTGTCAGGCTTATCCGCATTGCACTGCGACGGGTGGGGGGCGCATGATGACGTCATTGACGGTGCCGGTACGTTTTCTGCATAGATACGTTGTTTTTAAGAAGTAAAAACAAAACCGCTGAAAGCAATGCCTTAGAAATGTTATGCTTAGCACCATCAGAAAATGCACAACAGGATGTGGACGAAGGCAACGACTGTAAGAAATATTACCGTCCGTGACGTCATCACCGAGCTCCACCGCATAACTTTAGTGCTGTGAGGAGAAGCTCGAGGTTTAACCGTAGATTACGCCATCGGTTTGAATGCTAGCGCAAAAACACTTTGCGTGCATTACCCACAGCCTATATAGATCTGAATCCTTGAATATCGCGAAATTCTCGAAAGTGATGCAGCTGCTCTTCAAAGAACCCGAGTGAGAGGAGTTGGTGGCCTTGCAGTGCCCGAGTGTATGTGTATCATACACACGTGTGTGTGTGTGGGGGGGGGATGGGGCAGTGTAGCGGCAGCAATATGATCGGTGGTCGGTTGTTCGTCCGTGCAGACATGAATGTTGCTGGAGAACCGGAGCTGCTGTTTTCCCTTTGTCTTGGCACGGTGTCCGTAGAATGAAGGAGAAACATCCTTGTCGGCAGTTGGCTGACAGTGTGTATCACAAGTATGAACAATTATAGTAATGGCTATTGCCATTTGGTAGCAGTATGAATTTTCCTTAACGCAGAAGCATTATTACTAGCCGCCTTGTTGGATTCCGCAAATGTGGCTGTGGAACCACATTCGAGCAACCGCTCGAATGAAAGTAGCTTTCGAACCGCCGATCAAATAGATCAGCTTCACTGTGTTAAATCACTGCGCCATCTCGATAGTCGGTTTCTTCCCTTGCGAAGCTGCAGTCTCACGCTGCGTTTCAATGCTGATGTCTTCATTGCTATGTCCTTTCATAAAGCTAGGGACCTAATTAGCCCTTCATCCTAATAAAAGCTTAAAACACCAGGCGTGTGAGCGAATATTTTCAAAAATTCACGAAAATGGGGAGTTCATAACAAAAACAGCCATAGTGGACACAGTATAAGCTGCAAAACTATTGTAATTGTCGAAGTTTTTAACGAAACCTACTAAGTAACCTTCTCATTATCTCAATTGCATGGTTAGTCCCATTGGCGAGTATTAAGCCGTAAGCAAAGGATATATGTCTTTTTGAAACGAAGAAAAGCTCATCTTAGAATGCGCTGAATGGCGAGGATATCGACGCTTTTTTCTTGCGAAACCGAAAGTGAGCGCAAGAGACACAGGAAAATCCGTACAGATGCGACGTCCGATGACGACTTGTACAAAGTGGTTATGGCGCTCAGTTCGAACTAAAACTGATATTGCACTACACGTCATATACTAAGTTGTCTTGCCTGGAACCTTGGTGCATGAGAAAGCACCTGCGTGATCGTTATTTTTTATAGCGATGGAGCGAAATAAAGTGCATAACCGGTTGCAGTATATCAAGAGAGAGAGTATAACTTTTTATTTACACCAGCGGATGAAGGAGCTCCGGCCCTCCGTCGCTTGGGATATGATGGCGGGGCCCTGCCTCCGACGCAGGCCGGCAGACGTTGTTGGCCGGAGGCGTCCCAGGCCAGCTGGATGGCGACTAGCTGAAGCCCAGGGTCCGCGAGCAGCGTAGCATGGTCTCCCAGAGTTGCGGCGTCAGATTTAGGCCCCTCCCGGGAGAGAAGGTACAGTCCCAGATGATGTGTTAGAGGGTCCGTCTCGAGTCGCAGTTTATATAATATTCTGATCGTTCTCCTGGGAACATATGGCTCACCAGGAGCGGGTGTGGGAATGTTCCAGTCTGAAGGCGACGCCAAACGACGGCCTGCCTGCAATTTAGGGTAGGGTCTGGCGGAGCAGCCATCTGTCTACTCAGTCGATAGTGCTGTAGAGTTTCAGTGTAAGATTTGGTACAATATACGCTCCCCGCTCCAACCCCTCCTCTCGGCCACCGGTTCGGGGGTAGAGCATTCGAGCAATGGCATGGGCGGATTCGTTGCCGGGAACGCCAGTGTGCGCCGAATTCCAAATCAGTTGTACAGTTCACGAGATAGGATGTTGGTGTAATATCCGATTCGCCTGGGGAGAAATCAACCGACGACCGTAATTTCGTATGGCAGTTTTGCTGTCGCAGACCACGAAACGCGCCTTCGTCTGTGCGCAGGCTAGAGCTACAGCCATTTCCTCAGCTATCTCCCAGTATATCAGGAAGTTTGAATTTGGCAGTAGGCGCTGCACACGTCATCAAATAAAGTCACCTCTTTTACGGCACTTCCTGCGCGTCTCTTGCTTTAGTTTCGGTTTCGTACTGAAAGAAAACGCCGGGTTTCTTCACGCTGCAGAGCTTCAGAAAATGAGTATTTCCTCCTTTTAAAAACTGATTTGGCATCGTCTTGCTCATTGTTTCGAACTTCATATTAAGACTAACCAACCAGTTTGAAAATTACAAAGTTAATTGTCCGCTGCACCTGAGAGTTTGTTCCTGCAAATCTATTTTTTTTTTTCAATTTCGAACTCATTATTGTTACGAATTTTTGAGTGTTCGCTGAATAAATACCCGGTACTAAGCTAAACGTGCAAGACGTGGCAAAGCGAGACTAAACAAAATGAAACATAACTTGACGAATTCAAAACGTTGCTTCTGCATGTATATCCACGATAGCTAAACTAAACCACCGTTTAACATTTTTTATTTCATCCTTTGTTCCGAAAGCACGCGTCAGCTTCAACGGTCAGTTTTGCTGGCAGACTTTCTAGCTGAAATCAGTCAGAAAGGTTTCGTCCTCAGACGGCACTCATTCCTGGTAAAGGAGGAGGAGGAGGAGAAACATTTATTAATTGATGAAGTCAGGCAGGCAGGAGTTTCCGCGATAGATGGCCAGGAGCCCTTGAGCTCTGGCGACCTGGGTCGCACGCTCGATGGCCGGCAGTTGTATTAGCGGGTCCGAGCTGAGCATAGCTGCCTCCCACTGCTCGCAGGTGGAGAGCTACAAATCCCATGGAGGGGGATCTCATGGGTATTCCCATAGTATGGGGTGTAAGTTGGCCCTCTGGTGGCACAAGTTACAGTAAGGGGTGTATAATGCAGGGTATGCATGGGCGTAGGTGACTGGATTTCGAAAGGAATGCGTCTGTAATTTTCGCCAGGGGACCTCCTGTGCCTTTGTGAGAGATTAGTGTCCCAGAGGGTATAGGGTACGTATTTGACGGAAGTGTAGTGTAATTTCTTGATAGAAAACCATACGGTCCCTTGCCGACCTCATGACCTCATGAGGGGTTGTCCCGTCGCCAGGCAGACGAGTCCTCGGGCGAAATTATGGGCAGCCACATTACCAGGAAGGGAGGAATGTGCTGGTGTCCATACTAGCTGTATTGAACGGTGAATCGTTTCAGAGGCAAGCAGCAATTTGAGTGCTATAGGGGATATCCTGCCTTTGCTGTAATTTCTTACTGCTGTTTTTGAGTCGCTAGTTATATGAAGGGCTGAGGTTGAGCTTATCACAAGGGCGATCGCAGCCTCCTCCGCTTCCTACGGGTCGTTGGTAATGACCGGACCGGCCGTGAGTTGTTGGCCCTGATAATTTACAGTCACAATCGTGAATGCATTACGGTTCGCGTGTTCGGCTGTATCGACATAGACCACGTCTTGTTTGGACTGGTATTGCTTGTGTAGGGCTTTGGCTCTTTTACTCGCCTGTCTGAATGAAATTCAGGGTGCATATTTTTCGGGAGAGATAGGATTTTCTAGTGTGTTCGCAGCCTCATTGGAGGTGACACTTTATCCTGCCTTGTTGCGGGGTTAACCGATTTAGAGAGCGTCAAGGATAAAGCGTCCTGTCGGTGTGGGTTAGCTGTTCGTATTGAGAGGTGAGGTGAAAAACCAGTGCCACTGGGAGCCAGCGCCCCAGCGCCATACCTGATTATGGTCCCAGTATGACGCTGGACACTGGGCGCACTGGGACGCGGCATACTGGGACGCGGCATACTGGGACGCTCCGCGCTGGCGGCAGTGTTCGCCCGGAAAAAAAAGGCGTGGGATAAAAATTAAAACGTAAAAAGTAACGAAACAAGTTAGGTACATAAAAAAACCTAAAAAGAAGTAAAAAAACAAAGAAAAAAAAATAGTGCACCAAGCGTGCCTCGAACTACGTCCCTCGGCACATACCAATTACTAACTCAGCACGCTAACCACTCGGCCACGCCGAGAACTGGAGTTCCTTTAAACATTTTTGCATTTTATGTCATGACTCGCATTTATAAGGTTGGGACTTCATGTTTTGCAGTCTACAGGCCATTGCTACCGTTCTAACAATTGCAACTTCTTGACCATTTTAGCTTGCTGTCTGCTCTCACGACTTGCAACTAATGTTCTGGGTGCCTATGCGCGCTATTTTGTGCACTGGAATCATTTTTAACATGTGTAGTTGGACATCGCTGGCAAATTTACCAACGCCGGCTCTTGGGTGGTGCTCTGCTACCGTGGGCGTAATTTTCGCTGAACACGGAGCTTTAGCAGAAGCCTTCAAGGAAAAACGTGCGACCAAGCTTTAATACCGGCAAGCGCCGCAGCGATGACCCTAATTGCGTGTAACTAAACCTTATTTGTATGTAAACATTGCGGGAAGCGTTGCGATGACCGAGGGCTCGGCTGCTTGATACGCAGAGTAAGAAGGAGCGCAAAAGCTTGAGAAACACGCCAAATATTATGTATTACAAGCGCTGTATGTTGTTGCTTTTTCTCTCATGGACCCATCGCTCGGTAAACTACTCTCTTCCTCGTTTTAGTTTTTCTTTCTGCTGTTTATACTGGGCCGTGGTGCAGGCTACGCTCGCCTGCGAGTGAGCCCGCATTGAACATTTTGGCAGTAATCATTGTGTTAGAGTGCCCTTAAGATCAGCTGTGAAGTTGGTTATGCATGGTAGCCCACATTATTCAATTCCAGCTTTAGTAGTGCGTTAGTAGTCAGTCTGTCATGAGATCGAGGCGCGGCGATCGTTGTCGCTCTCGAAACGCTCGAAACGACCTATCGAAACATGGAAACTCTAGAAAAAAGATACTGCCTTTGTTTTCTTACAAATGCGCAACGACTTCGCAGCAAAAAGCGCTTGCTTGAACCATATTTTTCATATGCCCCCCGATGGTCGATTGAAAGTACGCTGTTGCCCTGTTGGCCCCTGAGGGATGCTACTCCGGCTGACGCCGCACGCCGCACCGTCTATACTGGGGCACTGGGACCAGTGCGGCCCAGCGCACATACAGCGCTTCTCCCAGTGCATCGCGGATGCCAGCGACACACCCAGCGTCAAAAGTCTAATCCCAGCGTTTTTCTCCCATCGCACCAGTGCAGCCAGTGTCTTCCCGTTACTGCTCCAGTGAATATCGCAGACCTCCAGCGTGCCCAGCAGATCCAGTGCAAAACCAGCGCGAAAATCTTACTGGTTTCGCACTGGAGACGCTGGTTTTTGCAATAGGGGGGCCTCTACTTGTTGTGGCTGTAGGAAGAAGGAAATGAAAATGCACTGGCCTTCTACTGGCTCCGTAGCTGAGCCACCTCCGCTGCCTCGTGCGGACAGAAGAGAAAATAGAGAAGAAAGAAAAAGAAGAGAGAAGACGCGCGCCGCAACAGCCGTCGTCCACCATCGAAGCGGTGGCGGGTTCAATAACGGCTTACAACAGATAAAAATTTGGTGGCGGGTGCAATGACGGCCTACAACAGATAAAAATTCGGTGGCAGGCTAGCCCCCGCCGCAAGCGGCGGTGACTTACCTGTCCCAGCCCCATCAGAGCCAGGAGCAGCCACCCACCCCTTTAGGTGGGCCTCTACTAGCTCGCTAAGAGTGTTGTGGACTCCGAGGGCACTGAAGCGATCCGTGGAGGTATTTATGGGGAGACCAAGTGCAGACATGAACGCCCGTCTGATCAGGCAATCAACACGTTGTGTTTCTGCTACGTTAAATTTGAGGTATCGTAGTGTGCAGGTTATTCTACTAATGACAAAAGCCTGGACCAAGCGGACGAGATCAGTTTCCTTCATACCCGAATGCCGGTTAGCGATTCGACATATGAGACGCACTGTCTGAGGGACACTAACCTTGAGGCGATTGTGGGAGTCTGTTTCGGCCGTTGTTCTGGATGTAAATTCTAAGGACCCGTATGACGGACACATCCGGTACAAGTTGCCCCTTAACGAGCACACAAATTTGGGTATGACCCCTTGTGCCTGGTTTACCACGCATGAGCAGAAGTTCTGATTTTGTTAGGGAGCAGGATAGACCCACCCTCTCTACGCATTCGGTAACGGTGTCCACTGCTAGTTGTAGGGTTTCTTCTATTTCTGCGTCATTTCCTGGTGTGACCCACAGCGTTATGTCGTCAGCGTATAACTTATGGGACAGATTGGGTATACGGTTGAGTTCGTCCGGGAGTGATAAGAGGGACAAGTTAAAGAGGAAAAAGGACAGCACGGACCCCTGTGGGGTGCCGCGGCTGCCAAGTGATATAGTATCAGATTTGAGGGTGGCTGTTCGAACTGTGAGAAAATCTCTTACGTAGTTGAAGGTCCTCGGATCGGGGTTTATTGCATGGAGTTTGGTAAGTATAGTTGCATGTGCTACATTATCGAATGCATTGGCTAAGTCTACACCTAGGATATCTTTGGTGCTATATAGCCAATGTGGTAGGAAAGTTGCAGCATGACATCTTGGGCTGAGAGTCGAGAACGGAAGCCCAACATATTGTCGATGGTAGGAGATGGCGATCCTCGACATAGGTGTGGAGGCGATTGAGGATAACATGCTCGATTAGTTTTCCTATACATGATGTTAAAGAGATGGGCGTAAGGTTTTCAAGGGCTAGTCGTTTGCCCGGTTTCGGTATGAACGCTGCCTTCGAATGCTTCTGTGCTGCAGGAATTCGGCCTTCCACCCAACATTCATTCATGAAATTTGTAAACGCTGTTACTGACACATCGTCCAAGTTTCGTGGATATTTGTTGGTAACACCGTCCGCACCGGGGGCAGAGTTTACGCAAAGCTGGGTTAAAAGGAAAAAGAGGCGACGGCTCCTGCATAAACTTCTGTCGGACGCCAGCTGTTTTAAAGAGCGCACCAGGAGTGAGGGACTGGTAAATCCTCCTTTCCTCAGTACCCAAGTTTTTTTGAAGGTATATAATGGTGTATTAAACCTTCTCACCTTTTCAGTAGCTGCCTGCGAGTTACCCTGAAGTGGCCACCGTTCGGTGTTCTCAAAAGAGGGACGTGAAACGCTTTTTAATGCGTGATCAATAATAGGATCATGCCGTAGAAAAGTGTCCATCCCGCCCGCAGATATATCCGCAAACCGATGAGATTGACAAGAAGGTAGTTGACACGTAATAATTGCTGTATAGACTAATTTGAGTATTGCTGAGTCAGTGGTAACTTCCACATTTAGTGGGCCACCCCAAAATTTGGCCCACCAGACCCCCGAAATATCTCTCCCGATTAGAAAGAAAAGGTCGAATGTAGTTATACATGCAGAAGCCGAAGCACCGACTGCGGCTCCCGCATCTATAACTACATTCGAGCTTTTCTTTCTAATCGCGAAGCCTGTTTCGGAGCATTGAACTTCACTTCTACACCCCACCGTCTCACCCGTGGTATCCCGCAGGGTGCCGTTCTTTCACCCACCCTTTTTAATATCGCCATGGCTTCTCTCGCGGTTCATTCATCGTCTATTCCCGACGTTCAGCACATTTTTTTTTAACGCCGATGACATCACACTGTGGTGCTCGCGCGGATCTCCTGGTCACGTTCAAGACACCATACAGCAGGGATTGGATATCATTTCTTGCTTTCTTGACCATGCAAGGCTGTCTCCCGCGCCCGAGAAGTCAGAACTCCTACTTTTGACTCACTCTGCTTATCAACGAGCTCACAACTCACTGATCTCCCTTACCTTGGGCGGCTCCACAATCCCTAAAGTTTCTCAATGTCGTGTTCTTGGCATGCCTCTGCATGCCGCCAAAAATGTCCGGGATCTCCATGCGGCTGTTGCTACCTGTCAGTCTGTCACCCATTTACTTCGCCGAGTTGTGAGACGGTCCTCCGGCCTGAGGGAAGCTCACGCCTGTCGACTGGCTCACACGCTGGCTCTTAACAAATTCTTTTACTTTGTCTTTCATTCACCCAGGGCCAGCTAGACACACTTGCAACAGCTCTTCACGGCCGTTATAAAGCTGCTCCTTGTCTTCTCATAACCACTTCCACCGATAAGCTTTATGCCACTGGGCTTTTTCATCCTCTTCACAGTCTCCTTTCCCTTCACCGTGACTGGCAGATAGCTCGCCTCCCCGGCACAGTTCATGGACGCTGGCTTCTCAACCAAGCTAACATTTCCCCCATCCAGTCAGTCCCTCTGCCAACTCCTTCCCCTCCAGAGGCCACTAACCTCCGTATACTTCCTCTTCCAGCCAATATGTCGCCTGTCCCGCATGCTGGCCGCCGACATGCTGCTGCCTCTCATCATAGTCCGCCCTTCAATACCCATGGAGTCACTTACACGGATACCGCTTATGTGGCTTCTCGCGGGTCCGGAAGCCAGGTCCTCTTTCATCCTCGTCTATCTACTCCTGTCACACACACTAGCGGCCCCTTTCTCCACCCTCCGCATATTATCTCGCTTGAGGTCCTCTCCATCATTCATGCCATTGAAAGTTTCCGTTCTCTCCCACCTGTGCCTCAGTATATTATATACACTGACTCTCAAGCTGCTATCCGTGCCATTCAATCTAAAGGTCTAACACATCATCTGTCCACGGAGCTCGAGGCTGCACTTGTTGCGCAGCAGCCCTGCCCCGTCTTCCTCCGATGGATCCCTGGACACTCGGGGATTGACGGCAATGAGCTGGCGAACCAGCTAGCCCGTAAAACTCGTAACCGGGAACCGTTTATCCCTTGGTCAAGATCCTTAGAGGGCGGGTCGAGATGGTCTCTTCGCGCCGCCATCAGCGAATATTACAATGCTGTTCGCTTAGACCGCAAGCTCTACCCCGACTCTCATCCTAATCTCTCCGTTCGGGAGGCTCATATCCTTCGGCAAATACAGTTGAATACACTCATAACCCCTGCACGGCTATATCTCTACAAATTCTGTCGTGATCCATCATGCCCCAACTGCCCTTTCCCTTATGCCAACAATTCCCACTGCCTATTTTCATGTCCGGTTGCATTGCAATCGGGATTCTTTACCACCTCGTCCCATACTATCTGGACCTGGGTAGACTGGCTTGGTGCTGAGGGTGAACAAGAACAGCGCCTGCTCGTCCAGCAGGACATCGATGTATTAGGCGCCTAAGTGTTGCGTCTCAATAAAGTCTTCTACTACTACTACTTTGACTCCGTATGAAATTGACCAAAATTGGTGTCCAACCCATATTTGACTATGGCCAACTAAGCGGCCTCCAAATTTAGGTGCCCCCCCCCCCCCCCCAATTGATTGCACACCAGTATTCTTATGTAGTGAATAGTGATACTAATTAATAATAGGAGCACTGATCAATGATGCTTGTCATTGATTGCCAATAGTAAATTAATGCTCACACATTATACGGGCGTGGAGGCTACGTGAAACCTTGAAACATTTTTGCCCTCAAATAATGGGCGAATGCAGTCGGTGGTCGAGAACTTTTGCTTGATTCCGATGTAAATGAAGTCTTGTGGAGATGGTGTTGACTTGTTTTTCACTCACATTCTGTCTCTGTGCCAAATGCCATTCGGTGACAGCCTGCTGTGACAACTGTCTTTCATACCTGCAGCACCCATCTGATCCGCAGATGGTCGAAAATATCCCGTGGCCCTCCACTACGGTACCTCCTTCTCTCCCTCAGCTTTCACTCCCACCTTCCTTCCTTCCCTTACGACGAGGTTCAGGTGTCCACAGAACAAGTGGGATATATACAGCGTCTTTCCGTTCCTGCGAACCAATTTGATTTGCCCCGTTTGCCCTTCTCCTTCCGCAGCCATCCCTTCACTCAGGGCACGGTTCAAGTGTCCCACCTAGACGTTTAATTTCCTTACAGTCACCCCTGCTTCTGCCTCATACTTTCCTCCCTTCCCTTACGGCGCGGATCAGATGTTCACAGAAACAAGTGTGAGAGATATGCGGCTTCCCTTCCTATGAATCTATTATTATTATTATTATTATTATTATTATTATTATTATTATTATTATTATTATTATTATTATTATTATTATTATTATTATTATTATTATTATTATTATTATTATTATCAATGCGATAACGTTAAAAACCTTACCGCGAAAAAAAGAATGCGGCGTTGGCCATAAAAATTGGCTCAAGGGTAGTGACGTCACCAGCCTGGAACTGGCTACTATGTGTAATAACGAAACATACATATGTATCCATATATTTCTAGTCGTTTTAAGATGAAATGGAAATGGATGCATATGAAAATCTCTCACAAAGCACGTTTTTATGCATCTCCGACCCGGCACGCATCATGATAGATATCGTACGCTTTTCTCTAAACTGCATTTAATGTCCCGTACTCAGTTCATGTTAACGGGACTGACTTCCCGACTACACGATAACTCGAGAGTGTACGGTGGAGGCTCTGATTCTGCTAGAAAGCACGCGCGCTGGTCGGTTCCTCCCAAGAAACGCTCGATATGAGAACCAGCCCGGCAGCGCTTCTGTTCTCAGAACCTCAACTATACTAGAACTCGTTTAGGCGAGTTGGTTATGCATTTTTCGTATTAACCAGCGCGAAGACGCGGGACGGAGCAGAAAAAAAAGACACACACGGTGCTCCGTCCCGTGTCTTCGCGCTGGTTTATACGAAAAATAAGAAAAACCCCAACTAGTCGAGCCCGATCACCATGTTGTTTCACATTTCAGCAAAGCGTCGTTGCGAATAGTGGTGCCCGTGGGAAGGAGTGAACGATCTGGCGTCCCATAAGAAAGAGGAGACGTTGCTGTTTGTTCACTACCTATCTCGAATGGGTTCCTAGGTTCGGTAATCAGCGCCGCAAGGACACTCTCACACATTAGTTTCCTTTGTTTGCACGCACGAACGCACTTAGCCTGCTTATTGTCAAGTAGACGACTTTTAACGCGTTTTCTTTCTCGCCACCTCGTGATCATCGCGGCGTGTTGAAATTAACGAACATATGCCGGCGATATTGAAAACGGAAGCAAAGACTGCATTTACCAGCGGACAGCAACCGAACTGTACGACTTTGTGTTCGCCTTTTGTTGGATGCTGCTTCTGCTTGGCGGACCATTGAGGATGTGGGCATAATGTTCTGTTTTGCTTCGTTCAATATATAGGGTGCGGAGCTTCCGGCAAATAAAATGCACAAAAGATACTCGTAGATGTATCAGCCGCCGTGGTTTTGTAAACTTCGTCTGTTTTTGAACAGGTAATTTGAGCTATTGCATTCGACCTATGAAGTTAAATAATTTATGGAATGTCAGCGATGCTTTTAAGTTAACCAAAATAACCAACAGAGGAACTTCGCTTCCAGGGTTGTTGTTGTTGTGGCTGTAGGAAGAAGGAAAAGAAAATGCACGGGCCTGCTACTGGCTCTGTAGCTGAGCCACCTCCGCTGCCTCGTGCAGATAGAAGATAATATAGAGAAGAAAGAAAAGCAAGAGGGAAAGAAAGACGCGCGCCGCAACAACAGCCGTCGTCCACCACCAGCGGTGGCGTGTGCAATGACGGCCTACAAAAGATAAAAATTCGGTGCCAGGCCAGCCCCCGCCGCAAGTAGCGGTGACCCACCTGCACCAGCCCCATTAGGGAGAGTTGGTGCCTCACTCAGCTCATTCCCAGTTCCTGTCAAGGACGGGCTAGGCGAGGAGCACTGTAGCAACGTGGGCGGAACTTTGGATAAATAAGGCATCCAGGTGATATGTTTGGTTAGCAGGGCGTTTCGTTTTTTCTAGATCAAGGCAGGCCTTTTTTGATCGCTAGCCTGAAGAAACTTTTATTTCATTTTATCATTTTTTCATTTATCTTTTTGCGTGAAAAAGGCTTGTAATTGTAGTACACTTTATTTATAATTCAGATTCTTGACATCATATAGGCAGTGAGTCCGATTTTGTCCGTACCCATCGGCAAATGCTAATCATGGGTTTACAGTCAAGTACGATCATACACATTTTTCTTCATATACGCAGTACCAACTTTGAAGAGCGGAACGAGGGATATATGCATGAATGTAAATGTAAAAACACAACAACTTCAGAAAGGAATATATTACATAAACTCAAGGAGCAGGTGCGGGTTCGCTTTCACCGTGGAATCAGTTGCAGACGAGCAGGTACAATAAATAAGCTTAACTTAAGGGGCGTTTTCATGAAATAATTTTTGTTATTATTAACAAAGTTGTGAGAACATTTTATTATACGTGGAAGATTATAAAGAACCCTACTGTTTGGAAGCCATTGAAGAGAGCAGAATTCTCCATATTCACAGATGATGGTTGTACAGTTTTCGAAGGAGAACCCTTGCCGCTGGTATACACTGATCCTCAACCGAATCAACAGGCGGACACCGCGTTGGCACCCTGCTGCCCATTGGTGTCGTTGAAAAGCCCACCGTCATCCGATCTGGCAGTGCCTGGCGCACACACTGGACTAAGGGAGCGCCACCTCGACAGTAAAGTGGCACCAATGTGTGAGGCCTGGATTTCACCACCGGGTGGATCGGCAAACTTTTCCAGCGGGCGCTGCGCGATTCGCTGCTGGCTTTCATCAGATTATTTTCCCCGCCAATAACTTTCCGCTTCATATCCTCATTGTGCATTTAAGCATAGAAGCCGACCTCACCTAAATAAACACGTATTTATTAGCTCATTTTCATTCGTGCTAGTCAACAATCGTGCATGTATGTGATTATGTAGATTGGCGCGGAAAATAAACAAGACGCAGAGGAAGTGGAAGAAGTACACGCTTTTTGTCTTGGTCTCTGTTTATCCAGATATTTATTCAAATGAGGCGGCTGATTTATTAGCGAGGTCGGCTTTTAGTACATTGGCAACGTACACTATCTCTAATATCAAACTGTTGGCAATTTCCCGATTCCAGCCCATATCATGCAGGTTAAGTGGTTCCTGTGCTAAGCATCAATGACACTATTGCGCTATATAATTCCCAGATCGAATTATCTATGCACATGCGGGTGGACACTGACAAACCCATAAGTGGCTCATGCGGGGAAGTTGAATCTACGGAGCATTTTCTCGCATCCCACAACCTGTCAATACACAGTATCTTAATATCGTATCTTAATTCTCCTTCTCTAGTGTGAGGATGATAATAGTGATGATCATAGGCTAGTCAGCGACGCATTTCTGGCGCCGTGTACTCAGCATTGGACACGATTGAATTGAACTACATTAGATTGATTGGACTGGTTTGGATTCAATTGGACACGATTGGATTGAATTGGACATGATTGGATTGGATTGTATTTGACTGGAATGAACTGTACTTGATTGGACTGGATAGGGTTATACTGGATTGGTTTGGATTATATTAGGCTGGACTGGATTACACTAGATTGGGTAGGATTTCACTGGAATGAACTGTACTTGATTGGACTGGATAGGATTATACTGGATTGGTTTGGATTATATTAGACTGGATTGGACTACACTGGATTGGGTGGGATTAGATTGGATTGGAGAGGAGTAGGTAGCCCAGCGCCAGGCACACATACTTCCGCTCGTATATCCTCGCCTAGCTGAGCTAAGCCCATCACCAATTTCCAAGCGTAACCATAGCTCCCTAGCTTTCGCTATCCCTCAGTTTAACCAGAGCTAAAGCATAACTAATATTTTTAAAGGTCTACATGATTTTTCTTTTTTCTTCAAAACTGTGGTGGTTGTTACCCTAATTTACATGCTGTTTTATCGTTTTTCATCGTTAAAGGGCCCATGAAAAGTTATTTACTAGAATTATAAAAGCTTGAACTCTTTGAAAATGAAAAAGATTGAACTTCTTGAAAAAAAAATAATGAAAAAGATTGAGCTAGACCTTGAACTCTCGCGCTTTGGAGCGAACATCGTCGTCTTCATTCTCCAGTAATTCATGTGCGCAACCTAGTTGCTGCGCATAAGCCAGTATTATCTGCGCCTTGCCATAGCTGCACCGCAAGGAACATCGCCGTGGTTGAATTTTGAACCCGCGCCAGAACGAACCAATCAGCTTTCCTTGGCCGAGGCACGAAAGCACTGTACTATAGCCGCAGCCGATCACGCTTCGTGTAAAACGGCAACACACACTCGCGCTGTGAAGTAAAGACCGTCGCATTCATGAAGTTTTATCTGTTCCGCTCCTTCATTTATCCTATATATAGGTAAATACGTCATACACATAGGAGATTTGGGTGAATGTAGTGTCGGGCCGCGAGCGTAGTGTCAGGCGAATCCACCATGTGGCGTCACAAAAAGAGGCGGCGTGGCATAGAGGGCGCCACTGCCGCTAAAGATAGAGACCGCAACGCGCCAGACAGGCTGCGAGACCATCGAACTACGGGAAGCCAGACTATCCCTTTGACGAGAAGCTTGCCAACCGCGGAAGCGAGCCAAGGTCGAAGCGGCAGCGACGACTGCGGCCGACGGCTTACTTTCGTTAAATTTGGTTCAAGGATAGTTGAATCTCTACAATTTTCTATTTTGCATTCCTAATTGGCGTCCATCTTTTTTTTCGCTATCTCAAGCAGAGGTTCTCTGGTATATGGCACCACATCTTGGCCAATCCCTCTCTGTGGGTGCGTTCGATTTGCAGAAATCTCCATTTTTGCAACTGGTTGGTTGGCTACTTAATTGCTTTCAATATTCTGTCAACATTACAGGCTATTTTCTCGCCTTGCATCTTTACATTTTGCATTCATGCGACCATTGTAATCTGTGGAAATTACCTATATATGCCGCCGCAAGTTGGCCAACTTTCCTCCCCTTCCTCCCTCCCTCTCTCCCATGTGGGTGTACGCCATGTTACAAAAGGCCAGCAACAAAAATAACAAGCGATTGTCTAAACAGCGGTGCCGTAGTGCGCTGGTTACGACTGGATACATGGTAGTATGCTAACAACTGTTATGGCAGGGGGCGCATGGGGGGTGCTCAATGTATAAGGCGAACTCGCCAGATCCAGTGGACATCCAGACCTGGGGATTGGCGCTCAGCACGGTTCCGCGGCACCCAACAGACACCCCGCTGCGATGCCCGCTGCTAGCCAACCGGCGCTTTCCGCCACACGGCACCTGAACGGAAGTGGGCGCTACAATCGACGACCGCCTGCTGGGGTTTTCACGACTGCTGACCAGAAATTGAAAAATGCCCCTAATTTTACCTCTCGTTTATCACTCTCAACTACCATTATGCGGCCCATTCTCACCCTACCCTCGGTTTGCAAAACTTCTTGGCCCTCCACCGCCCTCATTCTCATTTTGTAAATCAAAACACCACGAGCATCACTCCGGCCGATGGCCGTTGGCATGTAACACACCCTGGTGCTGATTGGCTGGGGGGTTGTACGATGTCACGAGACTATCCTGACCGAATTTTCGGCAGCTGATAACTTAGGCAACGACTTAGGCAACGCATTTGAGATGGCAATCGAATTCGTCGGCACGCGTAGATCTCGAGTCAGGTACGGTAAAGGCAATGCGGACACGTTCGTGTGGCTTAATTAAAGCGGGGCTTTGTATCTCTGCCACTCCTGCCAAGTTGGACAGCATACACTATGGTCCTTTTCACTAATATGCTTCTCACATGCGCTATAGTTACCAGGTGACATGGCAGGTATTTACTGGTCGGCCGTAACGTGACACAGCATTTTACATAGTAACGTCAAGTAACGTAATGCTTTCGCTTTCACATGTACAGTTCACGACAGCACTCTTGAATGCCTCAACTGATTTTGCTTTTTGCTGTACGAATCCACAGTTTTCTTTTCCGTCATCGCCATAGCGTCAATGAAGGCGGCAAAAAAGGTCGGATTAAGTTCGCTCCGTGGCAGATACACCGGCAGACACGAGCTTTGGCCTTGGAAACTGATTCCCCTTCGTACCTTATGCCCAGTTCCGCACTCGTTGAACAAAAGAAGAAAATGAAAGC
The DNA here is from genome assembly GCF_055883805.1 of Amblyomma maculatum. Classification (NCBI taxonomy): domain Eukaryota; kingdom Metazoa; phylum Arthropoda; class Arachnida; order Ixodida; family Ixodidae; genus Amblyomma; species Amblyomma maculatum. Next base: position 29,652,110 of record NC_139347.1, on the reverse strand, counting down.
GCGTATCCGCGTGCCTAGAAAACAATCCCCCTTCGTGGGTATGTGCCATATATCAAGGCAGAAGAAGAGAAGTGGAGGGAGAAGAAGCTTTCTAGTGAATCGGGAAGCTGTACTCGGACACCGCTGCCTTCAGACAAGGTTGCGTCAGGACGCGACGCATGCAGTGTACTGGCAGCGTCGGCAATAATAGCTCGAAGCTCGGTTTCACCCGTCGAACTCTGTCTCGGAGGTTCTCGCAGAATAAGACACAGACGAGGAGTGCGAAGCATACGCATTGTTCGCTCGCTCCTCGTGACGCCCGATTCGGACTGGCATCACCGAGTGACGCATCGGCCACGGTGAGCCCGACCCTTCTTGGGCCGCGTAAGTATTGAACGCCTTTGCACCTGTATTTCTCTCTGTACCGAAGTCGGAAAGAGCTGCGGGGTTCGAAGACTGGCGCAGAGATCGTAAAGCGAAGATGAGTGTTAAGTGTCGCAGAAAGCTGAGGTCTATGTGGCTACTGTACAGAGTCCTGGTCCTAAAAGCAGATTACGCATTCGTCTGTTTCAGCTGACTTGTTTGATTCCATCTCTGGACTTCTCTTTTTGTAGTGAATCGGAGCAGCGGGACGCGTCTCACTGGAACAGTTTGAACTTAGACCATCTGGGATTCCGTAACCTGCACTTAATACTCAGTGCGCTAGCTTCTAGTATCTGCTCACCACCGAAATCTGGCTGTCGAAAGTGGGAATCGAACCAGCGACCTTCTACTCGGTAGCGGAGCGTCATAGCCATTATAAAGGCAATTCGCGTCAGATGCTTGCGAATCGCGCGGCTCTTATAAGATACCAGCTCGCCAGCACAGTGTGGAGATAACTAATTTGCACAGTATTAGCCAATAAATATTCGTCAATCGTCAACGTTTGGTAGAAGTTAGAGAGCAGTAGCTACATGCACCTTAATGTTTGAGCGAAGAACGTAACTTTGAGAAGGAGCAAGAAAAGAAAAGGACAGGCGCTTGCTACTCAACGCTATGCAACGCCTATTAACTGTTCATATTAAGTATTCTTAAAAGACAAATGCGTCAGAGCACTTTGTCAGCATTTGTTTATACATGCGCATGCCTTCCAAGCTTAAACTCAGTTCTGCTAACGTCAGTTCATGAGAAGCAGCGCCACTTACCTGCTATTGTGAACAACACACTTCTTTAATCGCATCGCCGCTCAACTCTTAACCTATGATAAGTTCATAGGTTTATCCGCTATGTATTGGTGATTGTCAGCGGTGAAGTGCATAAATTCGCTACATGAGCTATGGTCACATGCCCTGGTCATGAGATGGTTTCGGATACTCAGCAAGATGGAAGATATTAAATAGGGCACCATTTCCAAGCGCTTTACCTCTGAGAAGGTTCAGCACTTAGCCTAGATGCTTATATCCGCTTAAAACTAGTGCATGCATTCCAGTGCTAGGATTTGAACACAGCACCCTTTTTATTCTGCGAAAGTGCCCTGCCGATAGGCCGTTGCTGTGGCGATTCGAGAACCTGCCCACGACCGGTTTGTTGGAACAAAAAATATGGAAGTGAAATGGCCAATCGTGCCGGCGAGAAACGGTAACTTGTCAGCTTTCAAGTTCGGATTACGCCTGATAGCTAGACTCCAAGCCCAATAAGTATGGCGTTAAAAAGATTTGAAAATTATTCCAACCTATAGCACTTTTAATTTCGCATGCGATGTCACTTGCAGCGGCGATTTTGTTTTGTATCTAAGAAAAAAAAAAAAGGAACTTCAAAAAAAAAAAAGTTTTGGCGTCGGCGTGTAAAGGTCAGTGCGAGGTGTTCACCCGCATCGTGTCTGAGATTTCGTTGGCATTTCTTGTCACTTCCTTCGCGCATGCCAACACAGGCGACGTGTACAACACGGACGCCAGGCGACCGCTGCAACCATCGAGAGCAGTTTCGAGCGCGCCCGCCTCCAGTGACGTGTCTAAGCCGGACACAACGTCGCGGTGGTGACGTGACGAATGCCTTGCGTCACTTCCGGAGGTGTGCGCCGCTGGTCGACCAGTGAGCTCGCTCGGGGCTCGATCGAAGTGCAGGCCCAGCAATAACAGAACGAGCCTCGAGCCGCGCCGCCGACACACCCTCTATTCTGGGACGGCGACGACGCCGCGTGCTGTGCCCGCACTCCAGCCGCCGGTGTCCTCCTCCTCCTCCTGCTCCCCACCAGTCGCCGGCGCGAGAGTGTCGCCTCCCGGTTCCCCAACGGCACGCTGTTTCTCACGAGACGAGCCAAAGGTGAATCGTCGGTCCAACGGCCATCATACCGGTGAGTGCTGCCGAGGATTCGCTGCTACACAGACGGCCTCCACTGCTTGTTGTGGTTCGCTACTGCGGAGTACGCACCGGCGAACGCTTTTGATGTCAGTAGCGTCGCGCATGCAGCTATGGCGACGTCCGTGCGGGATTAAAACCCCGGTTCAAAGCACTCTTAACTCCGCAGCGGCAGTGCGCGCTGCGAGTTTTTGAAGATTTCGCGCTCTCTGGTAAAGTGACGCCTTGCGATCAGCACTTCCGTCTGTAATTGTTTCGAACAGCCGTAGTCCAAGCGAACAGCGGGTGTGCATGCTTGCGATCTTGCTTGAACGTCGCTCCCGTGATCAATCGATGTCGCTACGCGGGGACAACACAGCGCAGCTCTCCCGGGCTGACCAAGAATCTCCGCGCTGCAGAAAAAAAAAAAAAAAAAAAAAAAAAAAAGCCGCGTGCTTCCCATTTTCGCAGCTGTGTTTCCTGTGAGCATTTACGGTACGACGGGACCCATTTGCTGCTGTGAGATATGGCTGAGTAGAACGAACAGCTGTGTGCCTTTATCGCATCTGCATCTGCACTGTGGGCACATGCAGACTGGGAGCCAGCGTTGAGTCAGTTCAAAACAAGCGCGGTTTTGACGGCAAGGCATACGCGACCTTATGCGTGCCGGTGTGGCAGCCTTCTTCATGTGCCCTGCTTTATGCCCTTTGTAGGTCAAGTGATATTCAGGTATGTCTATTTCTTGCTAACACTGCTGCGTTGCCGAAATGTATTTTATGCATATGAAGTCACGAGAAGTGCAAAATGTTTCGGTGTATATATTCATTCGTGTTCTTATATCTTAAGTGAAGTGGGTACATATGTTAGATGTGGTTTTCCGCTCATGACTCGGTAGGTAGCGTGCTTTAATGCAGCGAGACTGGGAAGCGATGACAGATGGCAGTGCGTGACACAACCTAGATAAGGCTGATACAGCGTCACTTAGCTCAGCAGTGCATGACATTTGTCTATGCAACAGAAATCCTGATATGTTATGTATAATATTGAACCTTCTATGAAATGTTTTCCATTTGAGAGCCTAGCCATCTTGTGGACGTCGCAGTCCGAACTGTGCTGCTGTCCATCGGAGCAAAAAAGTTTCTGAAGATGTGGGAAAACAGTGCGTACCTGGGAATCGTTCGCTTCCTTGGGGTTGCTCTGGATTCCCTTTGCTTACAAAGGCCGCGCGATGTGGATGACAGTTCTTGTAGCTTAGAGCAGTTGCGTGCACTGCCTTGATCACGGACAGAGATAAGCAGTGTTGCATACTGAAGATATCGAAAATCGTTACTATTGGGTAAGTTATCTATAACGTTTTGTTTAAATTCCTTCTGCTGATTTCGTAGGACGTAGTGAGAACATGTTGTCGAAGGCAGAATAACGGCCTATATTCGTTGTTGAGGCCGATTGCTCTGTGTTCAACGGCTAAGATCGGTAATCGTGCCTTAGCAGCAGCAGCAGCAGCCTGGGGTTAGTAACCTATGACGTAAAGAAGAAAAAAATAACGGATGGTGTTGAAGCACTTGAACGAACGTACAAATTATGTTCTGCGATAAAATTGCCAGGTCCTAAGATGACGCAGTGACTGTGCGGATGTTCACGTTCCCACGCTGCGTCAGTGCCTTTCGGTAGCGCTTTCGGGAGCCGTATCACATGTGGAATAAGTTTAGTACTTGCCATCAAGTACTATGTAATGCTTATGCTTGTTCTGTTTGAATTTGTGCAGAGCTTTGAGCAACGCGCTGTTACTGCATTGCACTTAAGATGGCCGAGGAACGGGCCTGCTCGGGCTTTTTCATGCCTGTGTCAGCTAAATGGCGGAAACAAAGGTACAAGTTTTCTTAGTGACTTTATCCGTTTCTTTCTGTGAGCTGACTGCTCCAACTGTTAGTTAGCAACGCTTTTAAAAGGTGCTCACGTACACGATGCTCAGCACATGTGGCGGACTGGCTCTGCAGCGTGAAGGGGAAGCAGGATTAAATATTGGAAAGAAGGAACCCGTATTTATAATCCATTATTCATCCTCCCATCATACATCTAATCACTGGCTGTAATTATTAAAAGGAGAGCAAAAGGCAATAGCTGTTCAAGCACCGCAATACGGAAAGGAGGTGAATGTGTTAACCGCCAAGTAGGAAATGGTAACTGAACGGTGTTTCAGTGTTTGCTAACCGCTGATCGATAGCTGCAGTATTTTCCACTACAGCATTATTCATCTGTTCATTTTCGCATTCCTGGCCGAGGTGGCTCAGTTGTGGTGCGGTGAAAGTGATCCTCCCTCCCATCTATTTGGACAATTTTGCATCCCAAAATCATGCTGGTCGAACCCCATATTTTTTGACAAAAAGTCAATCGTACCAATAATTGTTCAAATTGGACACCCCTTTCTATGAGCGAGAGATATAAGCTCGCTTTGAAATAATTCACACGTTTTTCTGTTAACTGACATAACCGAGCTTGCGGCAGATTTTGCACAGGCTACTGTTATTGGTGATATATCACTTAAGGAGATTTGGGCTGGTAGCAGCCGCAGATCCGGATCACGGAAGGGAAGTCACTAGAAGTTCCAGATCGGGATGGAACGAATTCGGCTAGTACTGTCGGGTCATAATTGGCAGGTTACCAATATTCCCCCAGAGAAAATTATATAACAACGTTAACAAATATAAGGAAGAACACGGAGGATAGCTAAAATCGTTCAACCTAAATTGAAGACCAAGGAGAGCGTTATTGAGATATAAATTGCATGTATAACGTTAAGATGCGGGAAGCTTGCCGAATGAATCACGAAACAAACGGGATTAAATAACATTCTAGTTGAAATCAAAAGGAAGAAATATGAATGGACAGGGGATGTAATGCGAAGGCAAGACTTGTGGTCACTGGCTTCCAAGGGAAGGCAAGCATAGCAGGTGGTGACAGAAAGTTAGGTTGGTGGATAAAATTAGGAAGCTATAGCAGAGATGCAACTGATGCAGCTGGCACAGGAGCGGGCGAACTGGAGGGTATGGGAGAGGCATTTGCCCTGCAGTGGGTGGAGTCAGGCTGGTGATGATGACATGCGCACTAACAAAAAAGGCGCGCTGTTTGGAAAGGGAATGAACTTGAGATGTGATATGGGAATACAAGCTGCTGCAAATGTTTTCGTCTTAAGCGCTTTAAACAGTTGCGTCATAACCCGTCCTAGCCAGCTGGAATCATTCAGTCGGAAGTTTTCTTTTTTTTTCTTCTTCTTCTTCTTTTTTTTTTGCGACTGTATTCCCAACCACGGTGGTGCAGATAGCAGTGTAACAAGGTTGCTCGTCAACTGTTAAGGATAGCAGCTACGCAAAGTGTCATCAAAAATTGGAAAGCTTTGGCTCCAAGGTGTTCCGGTGGGTATCGAGCCTACATATCGAGCCAAAATATTTGATCCTTGAGATCTGAATTTTATTTTTTTGAGGAAAACACTTGGGTCCTCGACTTTCACTATCTCTTTACCTTCGGGTGTGTGCCGTCTGGCCCTCAAGGCGAATTTAATAAAATGCTTGCATATCGTCATGTCACATTCGTCATTAGGGGCTAATGACGCGAATGCGTACGTTTTTGTCGAAATGTTGCTGGATGCCCTTCAGTGTCATTTCTATAGCGCAGGGCTAAATGCCAGTAATGTGACGCCACAGTAGGCAGCAAACGCGGGCAGTGTGATTTCTCAGTGGGCGAAGGCGTTTTCGCGACACACGCAGCAACACCAGTTGCGAACTCCTGAAGGCTTGAACACGAGGCGGCCACGCGATTCCACGCTTGCTCCCCCATCGCATCTATCTTGTGGTGGTGCGCACATCTGTTAAATAGGCACATAGCAAGGTGTCCTATTTCGATCAGAGCAGCGTGCTGTAGGCTGCGGGATACAAAATAATGTAATACAACAAAAAGAGCACGTCATCAAAGGTGACACTTGAAATTCGACAACTGCTGGCGGCGTTGGTTTGTATATAGTGCATCCTCATCAGAATGAGCAAGAAATCCTTCCGTTGCGATTTCGTTGTTGTTGTTGTTGTTTTTTTGCTTTATCGCGCTGTCTGTGCTAATGAATACGGCATGCAGTTCCCGCGCCATCCGAATTTCTAGTTTCATTTCCACGTGTGATGATGTAATTTCTTGCAGACAACCACTGTGACATGTTGGGCTACCGACCTGCATATAAACAGCTCAGGCCTTCAAACTATAGTGTCGATCGCGATTTACGTCGCCGTTGGGGTGGCCTCTTCTTGGTTACGTGGACTCATGGCCACTTGGGGCTTCTTACTGATTGTGCAGCTAGACACGATGTTATTGCAGAAAATCGTGTAGAATAATTATCTGGACTGAGGGGTGCGAAGTGATTTAAATGTGTTGCTTTTTTTTTTTCTGCAGTTTGCAATTTGCAGAATTGTATGTCGGGAAAAAAAAAATGGAAGTTTTGAGGATGGGACTTCGACTAACAGTTGAGCGGAAAGTGAACGAAAGTGACGGCTATATATACTTGAAGCTAAAAGGCTGGAGAAAGTGCCGTTTTCATGCCGATGGCGTGAGATGGCAGCAAAAGACAGCGAACTGTGACTGCTGCTCATAGCCTGATTTGCTTCTGGACGTTAAACCCTATGAATCAAACCGAACAATCTATTATCTCGCACAAGTGCTGTTTAGCATATATAAAGCCGTAAGCTACCACTCTATCTAAAAGACCAGCTGACGTATATTTAAGACTGCGCTTTAAACAAGCCGTACGTGTCTGCGTGGCGCTAGCGTGTCCGACTGCCAGCCAACAGACCCGGAAGGTTCGGTTCCTTCTTGCCTTCCGATCTCAAAGGAGTTGCCCGGATTGGCAGCTCCACCAACTCGGCCATTTACCATGGTCCGGTGACGTCACATAATCTGCGACCAATCCATGCTGGTCATGCAACCTGCAGAAGCATGCTGGGGATTTTTCGCTCACAACACCGATGCTAGATTTTATGCAGAACCGGGTCTCTTTCAAGCGATCGCGTTAAAACTAGTGCAGCTTTTATTATCGCCATCTGAAAGAGATACTAAAGCGCAAAAAACACAAAAACAAAGCAATGATAGTTGCGGAAGGCAGAAAAGGTAATGACTACGAGTATAACCGTTGGCGCATGGCTTGCATCAACTAAGCAGGTTTAGCTCCACTATGACCGAGGAAATGAAGTATTTCTTCGTGTTATCTCCATGGAGCGAACGGTAGCTAGGCTGCACTCACTGAAATGCCAACCAGATCTGCGGTGCGAATTGACTGAGACCACAAGGTATTCGCAGTGTTTATCCACGCGGAATGCATACGCGTATCATAACGCGAATACGGGTAACGCAAGGACCTCGGGGCTGATAAAAAACAAACTTGGTGCAGTTGCTTTACGAACTAAAAGCTAAATGATATCGGGCTTCAGATTCTACATATGTGCATTGTCTATTTCCCAGCGAAGTACCTTAATAAATGTATAACATTTAACAACATGCATTTGGGCAAGAATGCTGCTTTAAATGGCGGAATATAAGAAAGGATACTGCAGTTGAAAAGAAATTAAGACTTAGCGGAGAGCTTGCAGTACAAAGAGCTCTGTGCCGCACAACGAAGCGAGAAGCGTGAAACCACTAGCGCTTTCTGCCTGCCTGCAGAGCACACTGTAACACACTTTGTAACGGCACGGGCGTTGTTTCTGAAAGAAGAGGGGCAACGAAAGATGGAGCGTAAGATTTTACTGAACACGAACTGTGGAGATGAAATGGCAACCTTGCATGATACACTCGCTGCAAGGGGGAAGACAGGCGGTTTCGACACGATACGCGTGGTAACAAGAGATGTGCGCTGGCGGCCGAAGAGATCTGTGCCTGTCGTTGTCGGGAGGCTTGAATTTCCGCCCAACCACGGATCTTGCCAGCACAAACGTGCCGCGCGCTGTGTGCGCGGGCTTGTTTTGTTGCGTCTCTCGGTGCGCATCGCCTGTCTGCTCGTGCTTTTATTTCTCGCCTGTTTGTCTTTATTTCACCCTCCGCGGTGGCTTGCTTACTGTGGCGTTCTGTTCTGTGATTCTTGTGATCAAGTCCCAGTGGTGTCGGCCGCGTTTCGATGTATGCGAAATGTAAAAGGGCCGTCAGTTGAAATGCGCGTTTAATTGCCCAAGCTGGTGGTAATTAACCTGGACCACCTCCATTACAACCTGATTTATGGAAGCTGATGTCCACTGCACTGCCGACGTCTACGGACGAAACGTGACAAGCCAGTGCTACGGCGGCGTACCTTTAACATCTAGCGAAAACTGAGCTCCAGCCTCTACCTTCCCGCGGGCCTATTGTGAATGTTTGGGGCTTTCAGGGAAGGAGGCGAACGCTTTCCACACAGCTTGCCATGGGCGGTCGGATTCTCAGCAAGAAGTACGCAATACCCGTGCATCAATTCTTGCACGCAGCGCTCGGCATGAATAGCTAACTGTCGCTTCGTTCTTGTCCGCAGCATTTCTAGACACGGGACTGGTCGGCAACACGACGCCTCTGCAACGGGATCAAGATGACAATCAAGGAGAACATGATAACCCTGCTAAAGTACACGAGGCCGAACCTGCGCCTGCTGCCTCTCAAGATGCACATGTTTCTATACTTCGGAGGTGAGTTTCGCAGGGATCGGGTTGCGTTCTCTGGGCGTCGACCAATTACTGACCACAAAATAGTGCAATAGAATCGCCTCTTGCTGATACTTGTTGACATCAGTTCCAGGAATGGCAACTGCTTGCAACTACGCGACACGACATGACCAGTGCTAGTCGAAAATAGCATTCTAGACGTGTATATATATATATATATATATATATATATATATATATTTGACATATTTAATTCATTGTGTGTTAAAAATGCATATGTATTTTTTCACGTATTCGAACTATACTCGAAGTGTACTTTCAGATACGGTAAATTATATATATATATATATATATATATATATTGTGAATATACAGTGCTGTTGATTAAGGTGGAGAAAGGGGGAAGGGGTTCGCGTATAAATTTGGCAGTGCTGCGTTTAGGCTAGTTCTCCTTAGTATTTCAACACTACGCCGCCCCTGCATTGTTGAAATGTAGACGACTGGTGGATATCGTTGAAAAAAGACTGCTCTGTAAATAAAGTTATGACATTGTATTATTAGTTCTTACCCGTACACTTGTATTCATTTAAGTAAATATATATATGCAAAATATAAAATTTAATTGCATGTTGGCGCAGCGATGGCCGCAGTTTTTTTATTATTTTTTTATTTTCAGCGTGCTTTTAGGGCTTATATAGTTTCTAAAGTTGGTTTTGTTTCCGCGGGTCACGTATAAAAGGGCTTTGGTGTCGCACGCGGCGTAGTTCTGTGCTTCGTACCACTGTACTCTTTGTTGGCTACAATAGTTTGACTGCCTTGTAAAATAACTTGGAGGAAAAGTGCTCGTGGAAGAGGTTCTGACCATTTCAAGGATGCTGCTGGCCATTTTCATTAGTGCTCTCATTGCGACCTACTCAAGTTGTATTATCATTACTATAGCGATGTCTGATAGGGAGCCCGCATCTAGCGTTGCAGCCAAGTGCAAATAAGCCCGTAAAAACAGCACAGAGACGAAGCTTAATACACACCCCAAGTTTTGACCGTCTTGTGCCTGCTTTTTGTGTCCTTTTGTTTTTCAAGGGCGTGCCAACTGGCTCAATTGTATGTTACGCTAAACGATGCCTTTGCCCCGTGTTTTTAGCTGCTAACACAGTCTTATTTTAATGCAAAAGCAATGGTGGGCTATATAAACACAATTATTGTTGTCAATTACCAATAAAACAATAATTTAATAATAGCACTAATTAACAATGACACTGAATAATATTATTAGTAATAATTAATGGTAGCGGTAAATAAAAACCACAATAAAAATAATTCAGACAAACGCATGTAAGCTAACAAACTAAAAATAACAGCAAATAAAATGAAATAATAATTAATGCAATAAAAAGTGGCCTCTGAAGTTTTTGTTTTGTCATGATTCTACTTCCCTCCCTTTCCTTACGGCGCGGTTCAGGTGTCCACAGAGCAAATGTGACAGATACTGCGCCTTTTCCTTCCTGTGAACCAATTTATATAAGAAAAGATCCCCAGATGGTCGAAATTACTCCTTTAACTACCACCTTGCTCCCTTCCCTCACGGCGCAGCTCAGGTGTCCACAGAGCAAGTGTGACGGATATCGCGTCTTTCCTTTCCTGTGAACCAATTATTATAACTGGTGCCTAGCGTGAAGTATAATCATACTCGGGTAAATCCGGACTGGAATGAGATTGCAGAACAGTCTGATGCATGAATGATACGCTATATAAAATGGCAATAAACGCCCTTATCTGTAACGTCAAAGCAACAATGTATACTGCACGCACACAGGCGACGCGTTTTTTGCAGTGACGTGCCGGCCGTTGGCGTGCTGGCAGTATGCTCTGCATGCTCACGAAGCTTTGTCAGACCTAACCTGCTTCGCGCATCGAGCTCGCAGTTAAAGGTATCATAAGATGTCCAGTCCTTTTACAAGCACGCTACGAATAGATTAGTCTTAATGGAAGGTACTGTCTGCGATGCCCTTGGGAGATAAACGCTAGGGCCGCCGATAGGGTATGAGTGGTTAGGTTGACTTAACCGCATATGACAGCAGCGTGACATGAAAAATGAGTACTGGTCCGTGGGCCGCAACGAAGTAAACTCCTTATTCGCTTTGTCCGGAGGTTTCAACCAGTAGGTGCTCAATGTCACTCAGACGATCCGTTTCAGCTCGCGAAAAGTGATCGAAAAGGGCCTTTACCATTATTCGTAGCGGTTCACCGCGCTAACACATAGGACAAGAAAAACAACAGCACAGAGTGCTATGTGTTGTTGTGTTTCTTTTTTAGAGCGCAGCTCTTTGGCGTCCGTTCCTGGGTTTCGCGTCGGCGTCGGCCTCGTAACCAGCTCCGCCCCCCTGTCATCCCCCCAGCGCTAGCAGCGACCGACTGATACCGCTGGATGCCGCTGACGCCGCTAGAGAGTCAAGATAACGTGACTGCATAGAACACCGTCGCCGCCATGCAGAAAGAGGAGGGGAGGGTCCCCCCCCCCCCCCCCCCCCTGTTCCTGTGTGGCGGATAGGGTGCTCTTCAGTTGCCGACGCGCCGGTTATTTCACGTAGGCCCCGGCACGTCGACGAATACGTGACCACCTTCCCACGGCTAGACCTGGTTCTTGGCGCTGCGGAAGCGAGGGTATCATATTGTTTGCGTCGGCATCGGCGGCGTTGTCCCTGAAACCAACTCCGCAGCTGGGGTTGACTCACTATCGGCGTCAGCAGCATCAGTTAGTCGCTGCTATCTCTTCCCTCCTCCCTTTAGCTCGTTGTCCGCTTGCTGCGCGCGCTTCTGCCCCCATCGTTTGCCGCTGGGTGTACTCGCCGCCCCCCTCCCCCCTGTTCCTGCGAGTCTCCGGTTGTCAAAGCGCCGGCTCGAACTTAATTCCTTTCTTCGCTCCTCCTCCAATGCAACCCCTGTGCGGTGGCAATCAGGGAGCCAGATCGGTGGCGGCGGATCTGTATATGTGCACCGCCCGAGCCGAAATTGCCGCTGCCGTTCTTTGTTAAAGGAATACGTGTGAAAAATAAAAAAAAAAATTCTGTGATAGCGCATACATGTGTTGCTCGATTTCTTTGCCTCAATCTATCGAAAAGGTGAAACAGCTTATTTGCTGCGCTCAAATTTCGCATTAGGAAGTAACGTAATCGTCGGTAATTTTTTTTTCTAGCTGTTAGCGCCGTGAACCACTATGAATAACCAACTACCTAATTCTAGGCATTTTACCTTTATCATTAGTACCGCTTGCAGGGACGCGCCGCCTCGTTAGATTTACCTATTCACCGGCGGAATCAGCTTGATAGTAACTTTTCTACAGTTGTTCACAAGGTTTTTAAGAGTATTATTTTTATGTTCGATGCAACCAATAATTCGATATGACTAGATTCTATATATCCAGGCTTGGTGTAATTTGTCTGCATGTAACAGCATCACTGACTTGTCCTTTTTATGTTTTCAGCGGTGGTCGGCGTAATGCCCTTCACGACGGTTTTGGCCAAGCAGCTGGGCATATCAGCGGCTCTGGCTGGTCTTGTCAACACGACCCTGCTCTTTCTGTCTATTCTCATGCGGTTCGCCTTCGGTTCGCTCACGGACAAGGTGCAGCAGCTCAAGGTTGTCCTCATTGCCATCATAAGCGTGGAGAGCTTCTTCCACTTCCTGCTCATATACGTGCCGCCCATCAAGTCGACCTATCTCGACATTGTCGTGCCGTCGCCCGAGAACGTTTTCCAGAACGACACGCAGCTCCTCTGTTTCTCCCAAGCGCACTTCGAGGACTGCCAGCCCTACAGCGTCGAGCCGTGCCGAATGCGCTGCGAGTATGCCGCGGACAACAGCAGCAGCAAATCGCTGGACATCGCGTTCCCCTTCAACTGCAGCCTCATGTGCTACCAGCTCCAGTGGTGCCTGCCCCTGGACGAGGTGGCTGGCGGCAGCCTCAATGCGTCCTTCCTGGACGCCACCGAGAGGACGTGCACGGTGCGCTGTCCGGTAGCACACCAGCCGAACACGATACACACTGCTACCTTCTGGCTGTTCGCAGTCTTCCGCGTGCTTGGCGGCACTGCATTCGGCGTGGGCATCTCGCTAGCCGATGCGGCGGCATACGCCATGTTGCGCGATCGCAAGGAGGATTACGGCAAGCAGCGACTGTGGGGCACCATCGGGTGGGGTGCGCTGGCGCCCCTCATCGGCTACCTCAATGAGCTGGCCACGGGCGACTCGCCTTACATCGACTACAGCCCAGGCTTCTACATGCTGGCCGCGTTCACGCTGATGGATGTGCTCAGCCTGTGCTTCCTGGACGTGCCCCGGTCCTCGTCGTCCAAGCAGCTGCTCAAAGACCTCAGCGAGGTGTTGGTGAACCCGCGCGCGCTCTTCTTCACCTTCTCGGTGCTCAACATCGGCTTCCTCATGGGCTTCGTCTGGAGCTATGGGCTCTGGTACCTGCAAGATCTAGGCGCCACTCCCACCCTTCTCGGCGCGAACCTGGCCGTGCAGTGCTTCGGAGGTGAGGTGCCGGTCCTCTTCTTCTCGGGCTGGATTATCAAACGCATCGGCTACGGTAACGCGGTCAGCCTGTCCATCGCCGGACTGAGCCTGCGCCTGGCCGTGTATAGTTTTGGCACTGATGTTTGGGCCATGTTGCCCGTCGAGGTGACGCACGGCCTCTGCTTCGGCCTCTTCTACGCTGCCATGACCTCTTACGCCAGCACCGCGGCGCCCCCTGGAACCGAGGCTACTATGCAGGGCATCCTGGGAGGCACCTTCGAAGGACTCGGTTAGTTCTCAGTGCACACATCGTTCTCTCCGCGGTCTCTCAGTGCTTTAACTGTCGTTTACTGCTACTCTGGCACTGTGCTGCTGATTCCGTTGTTTGGATGCTATACATAACGGCCACGTGCGGCGCAACGGTTGCTGTAATAGCTTGTTTATTGCGGTTGCCCTAAGTCGGATGTTAATGAAAAAATTACTGCCAGAAACCTAAATTAAGGCGTCGATGTACAAATAAGCTTAAAATGCTTAGAAGCGCTGGATGAGAACAAATAAAAGCAAAATATTGCAGTATTAGATAGAAGTCTACTAGTTTTACAGCTATGGTCAAACGTTTTGTTCCCTTTGCAGGCATTGCCAGCGGCACGCTCGTGGCGGGCCAATTGTACAGCGATGTGGGAGGCCGTCAAACCTGCTACATCTATTTCATCTACAGTATCGTCTTCCTGATATTCCACATTGGGGTCCAGTTGTTCTTTACCGTCAGGGACGCCAGACGTGGTAAGACAACTCGTGTCTCGTGATGCAATGCTCCCGGAACTACGAGGTGGACATCACTTGAAGGGAATTAAATTTTCCCACGAATTCGATACGCCGCTACACACTACTCGTGGGGTTGGAACGTGACTTGGAGCGAGATTCTGGCTTAGACGGCTGCGAACGCCCGCGGCTTATAAACTTTTTTCTTTTTCCTGGAGATATTGCTTCTACGGAGTA